>NC_053168.1:37061413-37687026 GCF_016835505.1 Polypterus senegalus
TATCAAATTATAACTATCATGTTACTTATGGTTTAGTGCTAATGACTAACAACAGAGATGCAGTCTGTACAGTTAATTAGCAGCTTTAGTCAGGATTTGCTAAACTGAAGTAGTGAGTCTTCAGCCGGGATTTAAAAGATTCGACCGATGGGGCACCTCTTATAGTAGCAGGCAGACCATTCCACAGTTTAGGGGCCCTGTGACTAAAAGTTCGAGTTCCCACTGTTATTTTATTAATTCTTGGAATCATAAGCAGACCGGCATCTTGAGATCTTAATGTGCTCTCTGGTTTGTAAGTCTTAAGTTCAGACAAATAAGCTGTACCTTGGCCATTTAATGCTTTATATGTTAAAAGGAGGATTTTGAAATCTGCCATAAACTTAACTGGGAGCCAGTATAAGGATTTAAGAACTGGAGTTATGTGTTCGTATTTTCTTGTTCTTGTAATCATTCTTGCAGTAGCATGTTGGATTTGCTGGAGGCTATATAAAGAACAGTTTGAATATCCAGTGAACACTACATTGCTAGATGAACAGTTTCCTGGAAAGTGGATTGGTCGTCGTGGGCCAGTTGAATGGCCCCCAAGGTCTCCCGATCTGACCCCCTCAGACTTTTATCTTTGGGGTCATCTGAAGGCAATTGTCTATGCTGTGAAGATACGAGATGTGCAGCACCTGAAACTACGTATACTGAAAGCCTGTGCAAGCATTTCTCCTGCGGTGTTGCTATCAGTGTGTGAAGATTGGGAGAAGAGGGTTGCATTGACAATCCAACACAATGGGCAGCACATTAAACACATTTTATAAGTGGTCAGAAACGTGTAAATAACTCATGAAAGAATAAAGTTACGTTAAAACCAAGCACACCGTTGTTTTTCTTGTGAAATTCCCAATAAGTTTGATGTGTCACATGACCCTCTTCCTATTGAAAAAACAAAAGTTGGATCTAAAATGGCCGACTTCAAAATGGCCACCATGGTCACCACCCATCTTGAAAAGTTTCCCCCCTCACATATACTAATGTGCCACAAACAGGAAGTTAATATCACCAACCATTCCCATTTTATTAAGGTGTATCCATATAAATGGCCCACCCTGTATATCAGAATGTCGTTTACAACCCGCGTTAGTGCCGTTTCTGTACTATGACCAGTGCTGAAACCAGATTGGAATTTCTCAAATAGTTGTAATGCATAAGGTGTGACTGAAACTGATTAGTGACTACTTTTTCTAGTATTTTAGAGCGAATGGGTACATTTGAAATAGGCCTATAATTATTAAGTATGTTTAATGACTGACACTTTTAGTGCATCAGGTACTGTGCCATTCAATAATGAACTATTGTTATTGTTGTTGTATGTTTAGAATAGGCGCTGCAACAACATCTATTAAACTTTTTAATGGTTTTGTTGGCACTGAATCTAGGGAACAAGTAGTGGGCTTCATTTTAGAAATTAAAGTTAAGACTTCCTACTCAGTTACTGAATTAAAATTACTAAAGTGCTCAGTGCAATGTGAGGCAGGGTCTGCTAGTATGCAGTTTGTACTGTGATGCTGAGATCTGGGATCTTATATTTTTAATTTTCTCATTGAAGAAGTTCAAAAAGTCTGTACTGCTGATATCTGTTGGTATTTTGCACTGTAGATCTGAATTTCCATTTGCTAATATAGCCACTGTTCTAAACAGTACCTGAGGTTTTTTAATATTGCTATCTATTATTGTAGAATAGTATTCTGAGCAAGCTTTAAAGAGAGCTTTTTTATATTTTTTAACACGCTCTGCCCATGCAATTTGAAAGACATGTAGCTTTGTTGTTCTCCATCTGTGCTTCAGTTTTCGACACTCTAATTTAAGAGCTTGAGTGTTTTCATTAAACCAGGGAGAGTTTCTATGTGCTTTGATCACTTTTGTTTTAACGGGAGCCACTGTGTCCAGAGCATCTCTCAAGGTCACATTATAATGAGATGTTAGCTGATCTAAATTGTTTTCCACAATTACACTCGACTTACTCAAAGTATGTGTTAATTTTGAAACAGAATTACAATCTAGATGTCGCACTCTCTTTGTTTACTAAGCCAGGTTTCAGTGTGAAGACACAGGTCAGATTTTGTACTTAATATAATATCATTTACCAAAACTGCTTTACTGCCAAGAGAGCAAATGTTCAATAAGCAGCATTTAAAACTGCATGCTTCTTTCTGAACTAGTGATATATTATTTGTTTTAATTTGAAGTAAATTTCTATTACAGATGCCCTTGGTGGAGGGTCTGGTTTTATCCCTTGGTCTGATTATACACCTTATTTTGTGGTTATCAGGTAATTTTAAGGTTTGCATCAAGACTAAATTTAATGGATGCCTCACAACAGGGATTATGGGTAACAGCTTCAGGATAGTAACAGGTGGGATAAACAACAGCCTGTGATTTAAGATCACATGACTGTGGCCTGGATGGTGCTCTAATCAGTCAGCCAGGCAGTTTTGCTGCCATATTTTGGGATAATACATAAGATCCCCTCCAGTTAGGATGAAGACCATCTCTTTTGAAAAATCCAGGCCTTTCTCAAAAATCATCCCAATTGTTCACAAACGCTATGCTTTTATTTGCACACCAGGTTTCTAGCCAGCAGTAAGGGAATGCAATCTGCTATAAATCACAGCCCCTCTATATAATCTTGGTAAGGGGCCAGATACAACTAAATTCTGACATTTTCTTTTAGCTTTGGTGCATACAGAGATGAAATTCCTCTTTAATGCCTCAGATTGCTGTAAATAAATATCATTAATGCCAACATGCAGCAATAAGGTAGATACTTCATCGTCGGCGACACAGTCCAATGTGGCTTCTTTGTCAGAAATCTTGGCCCCTGCGAGGCATTTAACATAACTGCTGGTTTAATATAGTTTGGAATTCTAACATTCCGCACTATGGAATTGCCAGAGCACTTTCTTATTCTCAGTTTCCACAGGCGCGCTGCGGAGTGCTGAGAATCTGTTCTGGGTCTGAATTGGTGACCTGGGTGCCGAGGGACTAAATTTTGGCTTCTTAGACCCCAGTCTTACTGTTACCCAGTAGCCCTGTGTCTGAATTGGTGCTGCTGACTTCAGCCATGCACTGACCACAATGGGACCTGGAGAGACTGAAGCCAAATCAGAAGTAGCTAAATTGTCTAAACAAAACGAGTCAATCCAATTTTCGGTTTGCCTAATTTCTATCAGGTTCCCAACACGGTCCTCCAATTCACTTATTTTTCCGACCAACTCTAAACACTTTTGGCAGGTGAAGCTGTCTACACTGTCAGCTGGAAAACCTGAACTGTAGATGCTGCTGGACACACAACATATAAACGTGCTCTCAATGGGCAGAGAGCAGATAGAACTTATGTTTAGTGTTGATATCATCTTCTCTGTTTTTGTTGTAACTTCTGCGCTTTCTGCGTTCAGCTGAATCACTAAGAGACCGTTGGCTTTAAGTTTCCACCATCCACTGAGCGAAAGACTTTGAGTTCTCACTGCCGGTTATTTCTCCTGGTCAGCTGCCGGCTTTACTTCAGACACGAAACACACATGAAATGCATGTATTCCAAATAACGATATATTATTTACCCTCTACAACTCTAAAGCAGGTTAACAGACTTGTGCTGAGAGAATTTTATGCCCTTTCTGCATTGGTGGGGGTATGGGATAGCAGGCAACTTGCTGCTTTTGCAGATCAACACATTTACAACTCAAAACATGCTGTTGGAGAGGGGTGAACGGATTTAAGGAGGACAAGGAGTTTTTTCTCAGGCTTTGATAATTGTACCATGGGTCCACATTAAAAAGAACTATGTATTTAAAAAGTGTTTTATGTTTTAAAGAAATGTGTCCCCAAAAGCCTTTCCATGATAAAGTCAGACACAATTATATACTCATAATTTTATAAATAATAATACATTGTATTTATATGCATTAAGAAATGTAATAAAGTATTCAGTCGCAGGGAAATGAATTTTTAAAACTGTCCTTTTTTCTTGAACTCTTCTGTGTGGTTTGTTGAATTGCAATATTGTATTTTTGTATCAGTTTTCTTTATTTTGTAGCTGACTCTTTTGGATTAAAGTACTGGGGCCTCATGCATAAACGGTGCGTACGCACAGAAATGTTGTGCAAGAACTTCTCCACATTCAAATCGCGATGTATAAAACCTACACTTGGCGTAAAGCCATTCACTTTTCCACGGTACCTCATACCATGTCGTACGCAAGTTCTCCGCTCAGTTTTGCAGATTAGCGGCACCCAGCGTCAAAGCAGTGCTACTGTTCCCGTGTGGTTTATCTTTATTTCTTAGAGCCACATTCCTGCCGCGGATTTATAAATACACTAAAACTAACCGCATATTGTTTATTAGTGTAATGCATCTGATTGTAATTAACTTGTAACAATAAAATGGTCCAGGGAATAGCCATAGTATTCCAAATACCATAACTGCTTTAGCATTGTTGCTCTCACTGCACCTTTTTTTCTTCTTTCAGCTGCTTCCGTTAAGGGTTGCCACAGCGGCTCATCTTTTTCCATATTGCTCTCACTGCACCACTCAGAGTATTTATATCACTGTATCTGAGTTGGTAATCACAGCAGCAGCTAATCGGAAAGAGAAATATCGGTATACAGCATCTAGCCCACCCTGCCTCAGCCTCGGCCAAACGTTTCAAAGCCTTTCCTGTACGGACCTTGCGGTTCAGAAAAAGTCAAATCAGTCCATCAAGTGCTCCTTGTAGAACTGTTTGTACTTATAAGTACAATTACCTCACTCTAAACTTGCACTACAGTTATAATATTGCACAACCTGCGCCACTTTATAAAGCACGTATTTACATATGATGACGATATCATCTTTAAGATGAAATGCAGCAAAATATGTTGATTATATTATATAGATAAACTTTAACTTCATTTAAATAATCTGTATTGAATAATATTAATGTGAGGACACGGTTCTGCAGCGCCAGCTAGTTCATGGATTGATCCTACTTTGTGCTGTATTCTTTCTGGGGCTGAGATGTATAGGTATCTATTCTATAGATGGATAGAATAGTTAAACTTGTACTACAAAGATATTTCAATGTTCCTTAAAAGTTTTCAAGAATCGTCATTGTAAGCTTACAGATGGCTTAACGTCTATTACAGAGCTGATTGTGTGGCGATTGGGTATATGGAGAAAGAAAAGTAAGGACAGGAATTGGAGATTAGTACGTTTGAAAGAGACAGTACTGCTACAATAATTTCATCGAAAGTCGAGCACAATCATGCCATATTCCCCTGTTTAATAACATGCTTTAACTCCTATCATCATGAAAAAGATATCACGCATAAATCTCAGTATTTTAATTATTCAGAGCTGTAATATCACAAATGTAATGGATTCTGTGTCCTGTCAGAGAAAGAGAAAGCGGAAGCACGTAGTGATTCACACACACACAGCAAAAGATCAAATACAAAACAAAGCATTTAGCGTGCTACTTTAATTGTGATGTGATTTGAGAAACTGGTTAAACGATTTTAAGATAAAGTTTATGATGCTCTACTTTAATGACAAAATAAACTACGTAATTAAAGTGGAAATTTCGAGACTGAAGTTGACATTTCGTGCTTTTTTTCCTACTTTGTGCCTTTTTTTTCTTTGTACCCTAATAAGCTTTCATATGACACTCAGACGGTAAGCTACAACTCACCTTTTCACAGCGACTTTGATATGTGACAACTTCTTTTTTATTTTGGGCACTGTGCGACTATGTCAGGCAATCAGCCTCCTTTTGTTGTTTATACCACTGTTTAAACCAACAAATAGTATGTTTTTCCTTGCCTCCACTTGGTTGAGCTTAAGGGCAATTTGTACTGATTTGCATATTCATAGAGGTGTAATTCTGGGAGGAGTTGGGGGCGGGACAGAAGGCTCATGCACGAGCGTTACTTTTCACACTAACCGGGATTTATGGAGCGGAAGAACGTGGAAGTTGGAGTACGCACTGATTCCTGCATCTAAATTTTTCTGTGCGTAAGCACATTTCAGCTTTTGTGCTTATGTCATGTTATAATGCGAATTCTACACACGGCATTATGCATGAGACCCCTGGTCTTTTGCTGTTGTCTAAAATGTTGTAACACTTTTATAATATAATAATTTGCATTGATAAATCAGTCTCATTTTGTATATTGTCTTTATAAATGAGTACCATCTACATATGGTGTTTTACAAATTAAAACGAGAATTCAAAGGTTTACCAAAAATATTAAGCTGAAATATAATATAAAATAAATAAAAATGGTAAATGTCGAGAATGCTAGAAAGAGCTTAGTATTGCACTGGCGTAAAATGAGAGTAGAGAGCAAGAATCCATGATAGTAAGAATGAACAGAGTGGACAGCAGAGCCTTTGAGCCTCATGAGTTACTCTTCCAGCTTATCAAGGACAATGGACTTTGCTTTACTAACAGCTGTTTCTTTTACAAGGTGGTGAATAAACGGCTGCCTATGGTAGTAGATCGGCTGCCTATGGTAGTAGATCGGCATTTTGCTTTGGAAGGGAGTGTGTGTGTGTGTGTGTATGTATGTGGGTTGACTGTTTAACTGCCTGAAGTCACCACCACACTACTTGACTTGTCCAGCGATGTTCAGTCATAGCTTCATTTACATAGTCTTAACAAGTCGGGACAGGTCACATCATGCACACGTGACCACCAGTAGTGTATTGTGATATCCCCAGTGACTCGGACATAGTGGTTAATAACTCACCCTGACTAAATCTTGTAGGTTTGATTTTTGTCATAAGTTTTATGGGTGGGCTCCAATGTTTATAGGAGTTAAGTGCTAAGCTGGAAGTGTAATAGATACAATGCTTTTACAATAGAAGAAGACAAGCCAGTGTTTTGCAATATGGCAACAAATGAAGGGCTTGTCTGTCCCATTTGTCCTGTTTGTCATACCATTACCAAACAGTAAAAAGTATGGCCAAGACTGTGGCTGATCTCGCCATATCTGGAAAATATTTGTACAGCCAGTGGACCTGCCAGGCAGTACATTAACTGGCTGTCAAAACGTAGGGAGCCTGCAGTACTTTGGATGCTTGAGACTGTGCTGAGACGTGGTGAGTGGGTCATGTAATCTGTCATCCCTGCATCTGCTAGCGGTATATTCTGTCTTCCTCAATCCTATGAGATCCAGCAACTACAGTTGTTAAGTGTAATATGCTGTCCTACTCAAAGTAATGTAGTGCGCCAACAGGCTAATGTCAGGTTCCTTTAAAGACTGAAAGATGCCATATGAATCTTATAATTTCTCTAACAGCACCTGTCCTTTGTATAGCATATGGTACTGGGTCAATTTTCATGTATATGCTGTTCTGCTAACTTGGCATGCTGATGTTAACACAGAAAAGACTGTATCACTACATGCAGAACAGACTAAAGTCCAAAACAACATTTAAATCTGTAAACCCAGAGCAGTGATATTTATTTAAAATACTTTTACTGCATGCCAGTTAAAGTGTGTATTTTTTATAAATCATTTAAATACATTGTTCCTTTCTGCCTCTTTGACCTCTTCCAGTTGTACAAGTCAGGTAGCCAGCTGTTATCAACTGATTGTAATTCAAAAATCTCTAAAATATAATATGACAGCTCTGTGGGTGAAGTGTTATACAGCTTGTGCCTTGACTGTCTTTATTTCAAATTATATCTTCTTGAATTGTATAGTCTTTGACAGTCTGAACTTGATAAACTACTGTTTTATTGTGTATCTTTCATATTCTTTCATTCATTCATTTTTCAAAGATATTTATTCCAATATGTGCTGTAGCACTGGCTACAAGAAAAATATTAACTCATTACGGAGCATACATATGTACACACACATATTTTTAGGATTTAGTATGAAAAGAACAGTCTGTTGATGAGAAGGGAAGCTTCTTTTGTTTCCATGTGGTATTGATAGCATGTGAAACCCATAAACAAAGTGGCCACTAGCATGACTCCACACTTCAGTTTATTTATAAAATACTCATTCTAACCTAAACTTGGCTATAAACTAAGTAAGTTTCCTTTATACAGAGGTAGAATTCTGAATGATTCAAAATAAATGGCTATGCTCAGCTGGTGTTTAATTTCTGAATAATCGAACTCTGCTGTTTTTTTTTCTTTCAGTTTTCTCCTTTATACCGCCTCAGTTTTATTCTTCTGGAATGGTCTTTTTTTCTGAGAATAAATGCTGGTTGTGAGGTAACCTCAAGGAAATGTCATAAATGGAGGAAGGAAACAGATTAAGGTTGTGTGCATTTCATGACAGATCCCTTTCAGTTTAGCTTCTGTTTTCACTTCCCATTGTTTGGTATTTATTTATTTTCATGCTTTTCAATAATTGATCTGCATGTCCCTAGTTAATTATCTTATCTCTTCATGTCATTGTTAAAAAAGTTTAATACTGAGTATATCCTGTAACAACAAAAGATCAGTAGGAAGGCTTTAATTAGAAGCCTTAAATGTGACGCATGTATGCAATAGAATGATCTAGATTTTCAACAACTTTATCTGTCTAGTGAATTTCGATAATCTGTTCTTAACAGCAATACCCAAATATAAAGATGACTGTATTAAAGTAATACTATTTTCTGTAGTGTATTTTAGATTTGCTGTGCAGATTGTGGTAAAAATAACATACTAGTCAATTCTTTATAAATTCAAGTCTTGAGTATTCTTCCATTTGATACATTAGTTATGTGGAGGTGTTGTGCCATCGTGGAAGTACTGGGTTTGAATCCTTTCCCAGTCACTGTCTTGTGGAGTGTTTCACAATCTCTCTTGGTCCAGCTCCTGTCCTTTTTCTGAGCAGTTTGGTTTTCCTTTGCATCCTAGTGATGTTTAGAAAAAAAAAACCCTTGTGGATACAGGATATAGATGGATGCATGTATGAACTTTGACACAGAGTGAAATATCTTTTAGCTAACTGTGAAGGTTAATTGGATCTACTGCAGAAGACTCTTTACACTCCATCTCATAACACTTCCTTTATGGAGGTGAGCAAAGAGCTTTTGTGTTTGGGATTAAGCTTTCTTTTCATTGGTTTTTTCAGTATTTTAGTTTCTGAATAAGTCTAAAGGCTGGTACTGCTGCCCCAAGTCTCCAGATATGTGGGCTGAGTTCGTGGCCTATACAATGTCTGCTTAGCATTTATTTTTATTCAGCATATATGCATGTTTTTTGGGGGGTAGCACTTAATGATATTGGCCACTCGGAACTGGTTATATAAATATGTACAGTTGTGCTAGAAATGTGGTACTTTTCTCCAAGAAGTACATTGCTGCTCATCTTAAGTTTGCTAAAGACACTCTGCATAAGTCAGATTACTGGAAAAATGTTCTGTAGGTGGATGTGTTCAAAATACAACTTTTTGGCTTGAATGAGAAGTGTTAATGTGTGATGAAAAGCAAACACTGCCTTTCAACATAACCATATCCCATGTGTGAAACATAGTGGTGGCTGTATCATGATTTGGGCCAACTTTGCTACCTGTGTAACATGATGGCTTTCCATCATTGGTTGAACTATGAGTTCTGAATTGTGCCAGCAAATTCTACAGGAAAATGTCATGGTGTTCATACATGAACCGAAGCTGAAGAGAAAGTGGGGTATTCGGTAAGACAACGACCCTAAGCACACAAGTCATTCTGTGAATGAATGATTATAGCAGAAGAGAATTAATGTTTTAGAAATGCACTATCAGTGCCTAAATGTTGTGGAACCACCATCGCTGAGTTAAAAAGCAAATCCGCAAGTAGGAATGGCAAAAATTCCTGCAAGCTGGTGTGCTGGGCTTATCAACAGTCACTGGAAATGTTTAGTTGAACTTATTTCGGCACAAGAGAGTCACACCAGTCACTGAAAGAAAAGATTTACACACACATATGTAACATTTTCTTCGATTGAGTAAAGGAAAAAAGTATATTGTTCTTTGTCATTTGTTTAATTGGGTTCTCTTTATCTACTTTTAGGACTTATTATAAATCTGATTACAGTTTAGGTCTTATTTATTTAGAAATAGAAAATTAGAAATGATTTACAAACATTCTAACATCACTGCATGTGTGTATGCATATATGTATATTTGCATTTAAATATGCATATATATGTATATATCTATATTTATATACTGTATATATATATATATATATATATATATATATATATATATAACAAATATATATAACAAATATATAAAGTATTTAGACCCTTTCACTTTCTGCACTTTTTATTATGTTGTAGACTTAATTTTAAATGGATGCATTTGCCATTTTTTCATTTCAATCTACACTCAATATCTCATTGTGAAAATGTGAAAACATATTTACAGAAAGGATTACAAATTTATTAAAAATAAAAATGAGTTTCTGAATTCACAGTATTTGTGTATACATATAAAAATATAAATATTTTATGCCTTGCAAATTGCCCAGATCTTTGAGCAGTTTTCATATTTTATGACATTTTAAATATAAACTCATTCATTCTTCTTTCAGGTAATCCTTCCACTCATTTTCCTTACCCTGCTTAATTACATTTTAAGAGTGCACAGAACCAAACCCTGTTCTACCTGCACTGAGCACAAGACAGAAGTAATTTCTGGAGAGGCTGACACTAATATTTCTCAAAAATATTGTCTATCACATAGATTGAAAATATGTTTTAAATACAACAATTCTGGAATATTCAGCATGAGACAAGTTTGCAATGCACTGAATTTTCAAACAGATTAAAATATTTTTTTTTTTATTCGTTTCTTAAGAAAGATGATGCTTCCTGCTCCTTTTCATTCTTTCTTTTACTTTAACTTTGGCGCTCATTTGTTTTATGCTGGTGGACAAGTTTCCTATTTTATGATGTAAGCTTACTTCCTCTTTCAGCCAAAGCTGTGCCTGAGATGGTCTGTGACTTTGAAGACTCTGTCGAGCTACAAGAAGTGCTATACATCTCCATGTAAGTTTTGATCGGGGGTTCCAGTAATGGCATTAAAAGGTTTGGTTTTGTAATAAATTGTGGCCTCATGTGAATAGATTCATCATTGTGAGATTGAGGTAATGGCAGTCAGCTTCTTAATTATGCAGTAACTGGTAAGTGCAGAGATCAAGTCAACCCTTGCAGGATTTCCTGTTGTTGTAAATGTCGGTGAAGAACAGGCGGGCTGCCTCACGGCTCCAGGGTGGGGTAGCACTCTTTAAGTGTGTATAGAATACAAAAAGAGTTAGTAATAAGGCAACCAGCTTTATTGTTTTCTTCTGCCTTCTTTACAGACTCCACATTGTGTTTTATTTAGCAAACATTTTAAGTAATGTTCTATTAGTGCTTTTTCTGAGAAACCTATTTAATAATCATGTTGTTTTCCTTTTGAAATACTGACAAGCCTAGAGTGTTGTATTAAAGCTGCTGGTTATCAGTGAGCTTCCTTCCTTTGTAGTTTAGCGATTTGTGGTGCAGTCCAGGCTGGTGACTTTTCAGTGATGTATCAAATCTAGCAATGTTAAAAGACTTCTTTAAAGACGTCTTTTGTTTATTTAATATTATTCATAACTTTTGAGTTTCCTTAATCTTATGTTTTTTCTAAAATATTTTATTTTCATGTTGTTAAGGAAAAGATATGAAAATTACATCATTAAAATATGTGGTGTGTTTTTAATTTGGTTTATGTATATGAAAATCAAAGAAGAATGATTCACCATGGCACATCTTAAGAGTATACAATAGGAAGGGTGCAGTTAGAGTATATTTATATTTGAGAAAATAAACTGTTAAAGTGGTTTTATCTTATTTTAATTTTCTTTCTTCTACATGTTTTTACTCTGTATTATAAGTGGTTGAAGGAAAGTCATGTGACTGTGCTTTGAGTTCAAAACTAAAATAAAAGTATTTCTTTTGATATCTGTTTTGCTGTGCCATTTTCCTTCTTGGGTTCAATTGAGACCCTTCCTTTTATGTTAGTTACTGTCATCGTATGGCTGCAGAACAGAATGCCCACATCATTTTTGCAATTATACATACAGCACTTGTTCTCTTTGACCTTCAGAATGTCAGACGCTTGCCTTCCATGAGGTTGAGTCACTGTTGTTGTCCCTTTTACCAAATTCTTAAGACATAAATTGTATTTAGATACTATCTGTTACATAGCCTTTCTGAAAACATAAAGTGAGAAATGTACAATGCAGTGTATTTAAGTAAAAGCCACTTTATATATACTTTATTTACAGAGGTCTGACATCCTATTCTGCCCCAAGGAAGCCCTTGCAAGGTTTTGACTATTGTAAATAAAATGTTTTCCTTAATTTTTTGTTCCAGCTGATTTTCTTAGAGGCTAAACGCTGAATTTCTACTTTCAGATTTTTAAAAATTTCAATCATTGTCTGTGGTGTAAAGTTATGTGACTTCTGTGATTACATCTGATTACCTGTTAATCAGTCCAAAAGGAAGAATGTGTTGTAAACTTGCCATAACATAAGAAGAGCCCTGCAGTTGCTGTTTAATGACATGTTGTCTAAAAATCATGTCAACATTACACAACTTTTATCAATTGATTTTTACTTCTAGTTGCGGTGCATACCTGTGACAGCCAATTATATAGTGCGATTTACTCAGCAACTCCATCCAACTAGTCTGCGACTGGAGTTTATCTCAGTTTTTAGGAGTGGGTTGTGTGTGTACAACACAGACTACCAAAGAGCACTTGCCTGGAAATACAATACATATAACGCATCAAAGAGGAATAAGGAATTTACAGACCTTCCAAACAGAAGAGAGGCTTATCTGACATTTGTCTTGTGCTTTATATATAATGATGAAATAGGAAAAAAAAAAGGCGTGAGGCTGAGTTTGTGCCTGAACTCGGCATGCCTGTAAACTCTTTGCATGCGATCCGGCTCCTTCAGGCAGCAGGTTATTGGCTATCAGAAAAGGGTGGGAGCACACAATGCTTTGAAAATGTGAAACTGTGCTGGAAAGTAGGCATGCAGTTGTGTAATTTGAAATGCCCTGCAATTTCTAATCATATCGATGATGATTAGAAACATCATATGATGTTTTTGGCCATGAGATCAGCAGTTAAAGTTGTGACATTCCTTACGACTAAAAGTCATACAATGTGACATTGGCTTACCCTGGCACCATCAGATACAAGTTAGCAATCTGTCTTAATTGGATTGCCGGTTCATAATAGTGCACACTCAAACATGTTGTGAAAGCCGGCCCGGACACACACAGACGGACATCATAAGTTCACCCAACACACTGTTTATTTACAATATTTACAAGTTTTGTTCACGTGCAACCCCAGTGCCTCTTGCAACGATTCCCCCAAAGTCCAGGGCTCACAGTCCTTGTGCCTTTCCTCTGGCCACCTCCTGTCCTCTCTCCAGCTCTGCCAACCACCTCCCGACATCCACTAATGACTGGAGGGAGGCGGCCCCTCTTATAGGAACCCGGATGGGCTCCAGCTGCTTCCCGGCAATTTGCACTGGGGTGCTGCCTGGCGGTGGCCACGGGTTCCTACAGGGCTGGGTTTCCAAGCCCCCTACCCGAGGCCTCCTGCATAACCAGGACGGACGCCCCCTCTCGGTCTGGAGGAGGCACACGCCCTCCTCTGGTCCTCCAAGGCGTCCCAGCTGGGCTCCAGTCCCGGCCGGGGACCACACGGGATAAACCGGCATCAGTGCGCCGCCTGGCGGTGGCCACGGGTCCCTACAGGGCTGGGCCTCCAAGCCCTCTACCCGAGGCCCCCAACATAACCAGGACGGACGCCCCCTCGCGGTCTGGAGGTGGCACCAGCCCTCCTCTCGTACTCCTGGGCGTCCCGGCCGGGGACCACAATGTTTATTCGTATTGGATCAGTTTAGTGCCACCAGTTAACATAATTAATAAGTCCTTGGGAAGCGGTAAGAAAATTAAAATGCTGTATTTGAAAAATCCGATAGACACATGCAAAATTTACAAACTTCACACTGTCTCCTGGACAAAATACTAAGCACCCTATCTGGTACATCTATTTTTTTTTAATCAAGATCTAATACTATCACAAACAGATAAATATTCATGCAAATAATATATTAAATATATTTTTAGACGATTTATCTATTTTCATTTATTTATATATTTTCAATCCTAAAACACCTTCCTCATATTCATAGTTTGTGGCATACTCCTCTGACTTGTACAGCAAAATGTTTTTTTTTTTAACCCACTTATCCAATTTTATTGTAGTGGTATTTATTCTAGAATGTTCTGTCCAGAGCTGGCATGGAAGTGCATTGGTAGTGCCACTACCTCATGATAAGGAGAACAGGGTTTGCAATCCTGTTGCTTCTTGCATAGAGTTTGCATGTTCTTGTGTTCACATGGATTTTCTTTGGGTGCTCCGGTTTCCTTACCCAGTCCAAAGACATGCAGGTTAGGTTGCCTGGCATTGTTCAAATTGACACTACTGTGTGTGTGTGTGTGTGTTCACTCTTTGAACTAGCAGCCTGTCCACATGTTGCTCCTGCCTTGTGCCTGATGATTCCTAGTATAGGCTCCAAGTGCCCTGTTACCTTCCCTTGAATAAGTGGGTTAAGGAAAGAAATTGTGCGTTATATTGTTAATTTTTTTTTTGATTGACTTCACAATTGACTTTTTTTAAAAAGTGGTCTGCTGAGTAAGCATCTGTCCATTGTTTACATTAAAAATTACATAATAATGTGATTTTTTTTAAAGCTGTCTGTATACTGTATATACCTTTGGCATTCTGTAAACCATCCTCATGAAGTAAATTCCTTGGGGTGTTTTTTTAAAAGGAGTTCCTTTTGTAATTAGGAGTCCTAAACACAGCAAAACTAGTGTAAGACCTCCTAAAAGGACCATTTATATTTGTTTGTATATGTGATATAGCACCTGCCAAATAATACAAAGACTACACGATGCATGTTTTGAATTGGGGCGCTTCCTCTTACGGAAATCTAACCTCAGATTTTGCCCGAGGCAAAGCCTTTGATGTTGCTCCATGGCGACTGGTTCACTTACTTGACTGGGTGAAGACTGGAGTATTACATTCATAGGTGTGAATCGCAATATGATTATTTGGATGGTTACCTACCATGTGACGATTGTGGTTGGTCAGCTAGTCGGCAAACATCTGCTGCATCCTGTCAGTTGCAAGAAGTCAACCCTGTACAAGAAAATTGCTGGATAAGGTGCAGTATTTGGGGTACCAAGCTAGCCACAACCCTGTTTAATAAATTGTGCAGTTAACAAAAACAGCCCCTTATCACACAAAACCTAAAGTAAACTCGCGTTCTGTGCACATTATAATAGCTAGTGGCTTTGGAGATTCCTTCTGCTGTTTGGGTCAAAAGATACCCATCATGTTTTTGCCTTTCTGGTTATATCAGTGGGGTGTAGTTTGTCTTGTGAGTGCAAAGCTAAGCATTGTTTCCTTGTGATGGCTCCTTGCTGTGGAGGGAACAAGAGACCTTGTTAGTAACAGCATGCATGAGTAATAATATTTAAAGAATGTGCTTGTGTAATATGTACACACTATATTTACACACACACAGAGATGTATAAAATCCTAATTATCTGTAATAATATGGATTTATGCTACCTCAGATAACTAAACACTCAAATAAAACAGATGACTGCTGTAGTATCGATGCTGTGCAGAGAAGGTGGGGAGGCTGACACAGAGAGATCAGCTGACTTCACGAGAGAAGTGCACTGCTCAGTGGTCAGAGACATATGGGAGGCATTTTCTGCAAAAATTAAAATTATAAAATGAAAATGCAATTATTCTTTTGCAATTTCATTTTGAAAATCTGCACACAGAAATTATGCAAAAATGAAAATGAAATACTCCCATTTGCAATTTCATGTTCAAAGTCTTTACGCAAGAATGCTGCAAAATTTGAAATTGATAATGGGGTTATTTTATTTTCAGCCTTAACTGCAATGAAGCTGCAAAAATAAAAAGTTAAACGCAAATAAGCGCTGGTGCCACCTCCTGCTCATTGAATTTTCATTTTCCATTTTGCATTTTCATTATCAAGTTCTGAACATGCAAATAATGAGCATCAATGGGCGGGGCTTGGCAATTTTTCACAATTTTTTGTCCTCCTTAGCTGCAGAGCCACTTCCATCAAGAGAATACTTCTTACTTTGACTGTGTTTAATTGACATGATTTTGTTCTTTTCACCCCTGTACTGTGAGCTTCACAGTAAAAATGTTTCACAAAATCCAAAGACCATCCATAATTGTAGTTCTGAAGAAATTAATGTGCTGTTTAATTACAATATTTAACATGACAGAAATTAGCCTTGAACACAGATAGATAGATAAATAGATAGATACTTTATTAATCCCCAAGGGGAAATTCACATACTCCAGCAGCAGCATACTGATAAAAACGATATTAAATTAAAGAGCAATAAAAAAAAAAGCAGTGCAAGTTAAAAAATGTAAGGTGGAGAGTGCGAGGCAGGTATAACAGTCTATAATCTTGTATAGTGTTAACGTTTAACCCCCGGTAAATTGAATTATTTGTATTATTAATCTGACTATAAGTACTTTTATATGTAGATTTTATTATAGATACTTAATAGCTAAAAAAATTGCATTATTTAAAAGAAGCTGAAAATGTACAGTATACTGAAACTGACATTTTCTTAAAGTGCATGTGAAACGTAAAATATTTACAAAATTTGCATCTATAATAAGGGCGGTTATCGAATGGATGAAGAGAAGCGATATAATTTAAAAAATTTTTTTTTTCACAAATATGTAACTGAAAGAGTCATAATAGTATAACTAAATAATGATGTCTTTTTACAAGGGACGGTTTCTCTGTTAGTTTGGAGAGAAGGCCTTATCTTTCTAGTTTGCATGTGGTAAGTGATGAATTTTGATCTGATATTTGTTATCAGAAGGTCAACTAACTAAGTTATACTTCATACCAGTAGTGAAAAGATAGGCAAATTGTGGATCTGGGAATAGAGTCAGGGGAGCTGCTAGAGTGTGTGGTGAAACAAGCTGGATAGAGACAATATCCCAAGTGCAAGATAATATTGCAAGCTGTGGGGTTTTTTAACACTGGCTTTGTTTTTTACTTTTTATTTTTTCTATTACTAGGGGGCTTTGCTCGCCAGCCCCTGTGTTTGGTTAATCAGATATACAATTAAAATTTTTTTTTTCTTTGGAATTGTTTCAATTTCATTATTTGCACTTTTACTTAAAACCTTCATTAAAAACAATATTTTTTTGAGACACATTGTGACAACGCAACGTATAACTGCCCGTGAGTGAATATTGTTTCTGTTTCTCTAATAAATAATCCGACTTTTTCTATTGTTTGTCCCTGTGATTTATTGATTGTCATAGCAAAAGCTATTCTCACAGTAAACTGTAAACATTTTAATATGAATGGCATATCATGATCTCCTTTGACGTGTAATGATATTCTCAGAATATTTACATTAACTTTCTTTTTGCCTGTTAAAATTTGCATTGCTTCTCCGTGATCATAAATATACACCTGACCGAATTGTGTATTCTTTGAAATTGAACTTGTCATTGCTTTAACTATTCCGGGACCACAGATTCTCATAGCGTATGGTCTATTGTTGTGTAAGTCCACGTTTTGTGCATTAAATGATGCGAATGCGAAATTACTTTGTTGTCTACTCTTTGCCTTTTATTTCTGACCTCGATTTGTCCTACTTTTTTTACAATTACACCTGGTTCTGATGATTAATCGCCTTTTGTTTTTCGGTAATGCAATCTTTTCTATCTTTTCTTTGATACTGTAGCAACTGACATGATAAAGTGTCACAAAAGTTTTACTTGAACAATCACCAACTTCGTAACAAACACAACTTTCTAGCACCCTCTCCAATCCCTCATCCCCTGCATCAATCAATACCCTGCTATCAGTCTTCTGTGCTGTACTCTGCCCTCCCTCAATCGGACCGAACAGCCACTTTAAAACCAAAAAGGCCTCAACCTGGCTGGGACGCTACAATACTTTCTAATTTTACTGCTTTCATATTTTGTGCCTTTCTCTGCATGTGTATCGCGCCTTCATTTGTTTGAGACTTTCCAATTCCACAGCATTCATAATCTCTTATCAATCAATCAATCAATCAATCAACATTTATTTATATAGCACATTTTCATACAAAAAAATGTAGCTCAAAGTGCTTTACTAAATGAATAGAAAATAGAAGACACAATAAAAATAAACATAAGTCAACATTAATTAACATAGAATAAGTAAGGTCCGATGGCCAGGGTGGACAGAAAAAACAAAAAACTCCAAAGCTGGAGAAAAAAAAAAAAAAATTATTTGCCTTTTTTCTCTCCCAACACTTGAGTCCTTCCATGAAAACCCTAAATACAAAGAGGACTGTTTGATTTATGTTAGGTAGATTGCCCAGAGGGCACTGGGCGGTCTCTTGGTCTGGAATCCCTACAGATTTTATTTTTTTTTCTCCAGCCTTTGGAGTTTTTTTGTTTTTCTGTCCACCCTGGCCATCGGACCTTACTTATTCTATGTTAATTAATGTTGACTTATGTTTATTTTTTTATTGTATTTTCTATTTTTCTATTCTTCATTTTGTAAAGCACTTTGAGCTACTTTTTTTGTATGAAAATGTGCTATATAAATAAATGTTGATTGATTGATTGATTTGGGTCTCTATTCTCCGTATTTTCCTTATACGCTTTATATGTGTTGAGTGCACAGGATGTGTGTGTGCTACGTGCTTTTACTGCGACTGACTGTTTTTTGATGGGTGTGTTTTTATATGATTTGAAAGTAGGGAGTGTCTTTCAAGAATCTCATGTTCCATGTCCCCGCGAGACGGCCCTGGGACAAACTCTTGGCACCAAGTCTCATGTTTATGGTCCCCGCGAGACACTCCGTGACAAGTCTTTTTTGTCACACACTCTTTTAAATGTCTACCGAGAACTTCCGAGAAGATCAGATCGTCGCCTTGCTTTTGCTTTCCAGGATTTCTTTTTATAACAGAGAGATGCATTTTTTGGCCACATTATTTTAACTGTTGCGTCATAGTTTTAAAAATAAAATTTAAATGCATACCTGTGTGTGATGGCAGAACCAAAGTCCCATGATTACTGTGTTTCTCATACTTCATTGAACAGAAACATGCTACATTTTTTCATCACTTTTACAAGAAGATCATATTATTATTAATTAGCTTAGTTTAACATCTGATCTATTCAGAAGGATTCCTCACACAAATGTGCTCAAGCCACCACTTACCAGGTTCTTTGTGGTAAAGTGAAGTGCCCTTTGGCTTTTTATAATAAAGATGGACGTACCTATGTTAACGAGTTATTCTTTTAAAACTCTCAAACAGCTGAAGGTAAGCAGTAGCAAATTAATTTCTACCCTTGTAATTTCTTCCTGCTCCTGCTACATGGGAAATCAAATACTTTTTATTTCATTATTTTTCCCTTTCATCCATGCCCATCTCAATTAGTTACATAAGAAGTTCAAATAAATGTATGAAATGGTCTCTGATTAAGAAATAATTTGAAAGGGAAACTACTAGCAAAGAATATTTCTCCTGGGCCCAGATGGGAAACCCTGATGCAATTCAAATTGTTACAGTGGTTTTAAAACCCTGTTCAGTGGAATTAAGACCAGTGATAAAGAACACAATGTCTGGATGTTTAGTAGACATTTACAGCTCTAAAACTGCTGTTTGTTTTGGCAGTTAGGAAAAGTGGCTTTTATTTTCTGTCAAGGAGAGACAATAAAGTAATTGGTAAAGCACATCCGAGTCCTTGAAGTGAGCACCATGGACTTTGAAGATATTTTAAAAGGGGCTGAGAAAGACTGAGAAGCTAGGGACAGTACTTGTCACAGTATCAGTTGGCTGTGGAAGATTAAAATTGTCTAATGTGTTCAGAGCATCTTCAATGACACTCGAGTATTTCATTCAATGAAAATTGTGCACATTGTTGAGTAGTAACATTGGTCATAGTTGAGAGGAAAAGGATGTATGGAATGTGCGCACTGATCTGACTTTGTGGGCAAAAAGTTTCGAGATGCATCAGAAGGAATTTTACAAAGAAAAGAATGAGTAAATTAATTAGTAAAAGTCATTGGTTGCTGACCTTTATTGTTTGAGGTGTGATTTGTTTTAAAGCGGTGACGCTGATAAATAATCCATCCATCCATTTTCTATCCCGCTGAATCCGAATACAGGGTCACGGGGGTCTGCTGGAGCCAATCCCAGCCAACACTGGGCACAAGGCAGGAACCAATCCTGGGCAGGGTGCCAACCCACCGCAGGACACACACAAACACACCCACACACCAAGCACAAACTAGGGCCAATTTAGAATCGCCAGTCCACCTAATCTGCATGTCTTTGGATTGTGGGAGGAAACCGGAGCGCCCGGAGGAAACCCAAGCAGACACGGGGAGAACATGCAAACTCCACGCAGGGAGGACCCGGGAAGCGAACCCGGGTCTCCTAACTGCGAGGCAGCAGCGCTACCACTGCGCCACCGTGCCGCCCCTGATAAATAATTATAGCATTAAATGTGGAGCCTTTTTACAACAAAGAAGGAATACATACCAATTTGAATTGGATTACAATAACAAAATACCCAAAAAAAGACATAAATGCGAATTTTAAATTGAAAGGCACATGAATTGAATTGACTCACAATTCACATAGGCATGCCTGCAAAAAGGTATTCTTTTTGGACCAATTTTTGAATTACTTTATTTAATAGTATGTTTTTTAAAACATGTATTTTAGAGAGAGAGAACTTTATTTGTCCCATGGGAGAAATTTTGCCTTTTACAGTAGTTCAATAAATATATAAATAAATTACAGCTGCTGCCATGGATAGATATCTGACCTGAAGCAGCACGGTGCATTTGTTATACCCATGTCTGAGCTGCTAAACATCAGGTGACACAGAATGGAGTTACCAGATTTGTTAAAGCTCACTGATCAATAACTAGTTTTTTTCACAGTTCTAGCCTTCTGGGTTTTAATCCTACTCCTGTTTTTTCCTTTTGTCTGTGTTCTTTTTCTTCCACATTAAGCCCTTTGAACATAGGAAAAGTGCTATATAAATAAAATGTATTGTTGTTATTATACATTTCCAAAGATGTGCAAGTTAGGTTAATTAACACATGTATATGTTTGCCTGAGTGTGGGTATATGCTTGAGTAGCCTTTTCCATGGACTGGTTCCCAGTCTAAGGCTGTATCCTAGCATCTGCTCTGTACTGGCTGATTAGGCTCCTTGCCACCTAAACTGGATTAAACCGGTCTGAGAATGTTGTTAAGGTTAAAAAAAAAAATTACAGTATTGTAGTTTCTCCTATCTGGAATATTCAGTAATGGTATGCCTATTACTGTCTCAATGAGAGTCAATAACCCAAAAAGCTTGTGCAAAATGCTAGAATTCTACACAATAATGAAGAATACAATTTAAAAGTATAAATTGAAAAGAATTTTAATAAATCATGAAGTATGTAGTATTTGATAATTAAATGTGTAGTGGATGCGCAAATGGTTCATTTATTTTTGAAGTTTATTGATGTAAAGGAAATTTTCAAAATGAGAATTTCTTTGTGCATCTAATTCACATTTGGAGCCTTCAGTCTTACTGAGATTAACACCAAGAAACTTTTGGAAGGGCTCTGCGTGTGTTATAAGTGAAACGGACACTTGTTATCTGCCACAAGAAGCTCATCAACTGTTGCAAAAAAAAAAAAAAAAAGTTTTATTTATTTTTAAGGAATCAAACCAGTCGCAGTGTGGATAATTTATATGGTCTTATTTAGATGTTGTAGCTGTTGCTGTTGCATTCCCATAGGGCTAGAGATGCACATAAGCTGCTTTCTCTCATATTAATAAAACTATAATATAGCTATGTAATGTTTAATAGGGGAGTAGGAAAAGTCTCAGTGCTTTATTGTAAAAATTATGGGAAACAAATGTGTATGTGTATTTCTCAGATATTTGGGAATTTTACACAATCTTTCTCCAGCCATCAGTTTTCTGCTACTGCATTGCTGAGCACTGATAATTTCCTAGCAGCATTTAACACTAGAATTACCAAAGCTTATGAGAAAACTCTTAAATCCGGCCCACCTTAAATCCACTTGCACATCTCCATTCAGCGTCTTTTGTCTTGTAAATGTGTCGATAATCCCAAGCAGCCTGCTATAACATCGCCCCCAAACCCCCCCACCCCCGCCGGAGAAACTACAAAAACCTCTCCGAAATGAAACCTTGTTTATCAGTAAGTCAGGTATCTAGGCTAAAAAAAATATATAGTTATTTCACGTGTGTTCCGTGTCCACAAATATCTGTGTAAGTGTAGGATGACAGAAATGTTGAACACATACCTAAAAGACAAACTTTTTCCATGTTTTAGTACTAACGACAAAATGTAGCCATGAAGTGTATGATGTGTGAAGACTGAAGCCCAAATATTAAATAAGCACTTTCACAAAAGATATAAGTATAACAGAACAAATGTGCCTTTTTTCCAAGACTATAACCGAAGAAAAAGAAATCAGGTTAGTGTTGCTTGTTGTCCTGACTTCTCGGGTAGTGTACTGGTTAGAGTTGCTGACTCCAGTTCAGAAGTTTCTAGGTTCGAGTCTTAACGTCTCCCAAAATAAACATTTTGAGTAGTGAGCTGTTCTTATTGTTACTATTATACAATAAAAGCATACATTTGATTTGAGTCTGTAACAGGCGGTGTAGATGTATGGTACTTGTAAAGATTAGCTTTTTTTTTATTCAGTTTTATTCTCTCAGTCACGTTCACTCTCGCCCTGATCTGACACATTTGTTTTCAAATAAAGATGCGCTATAACAGAGGTGAACTCAGATTGGAGAAAGAGAACAGAAGCCCTCCCTGGAAGAAACGTCCACTCACATATAAGAACAATGCAGCTGCACCAGGCGTAAAGGCGAAAGATGGCACCGCTTGGATACAGGACGAAGTCCGGCGTCATCCTGCCAATCACCTTTCCTTCAAAGAAACAGCACGGCTTACAGAGCTCGCCAACATATCGTACAAACTCATGTTTGTGATTATGTTTTGGGATGGTCTTTACATAAGAAGCATTTATATGTTACTTATATAAAAGCCAGATCGAATGTTACTTATCTTGATATAATTACTTATCTTCCTACAGCGTAAAGTCACAAGTATACTGCAGAGCTTCCTCTGTTTGATCAACAAGGGCATGCTCACACATTACATGTGTAATGCCATGAAAAATACCTGCTGACACTTTAGTACGCGAGCAATGGTACAAGAATGCAGTTAGACTTTTTTAGGGCACATACACCACGCTAGTGTTTAGATCTGGAAGATGTAGCGTTGGTGAGCTCTATAAGCCATGCTGTTTCTTTGAAGGACAGATGATTGGCAAGATGATGCCAGACTTCATCCTGTATCCAAACGGTGTCATCTTTCGCCTTTATGCCTGGTGCAGCTGCGTTGTTCTTATATGTGAGTGGACATTTCTTGTAGGGAGGGCTTCTGTTCTCTTTCTCCAATCTGAGTTCACCTCTGTTATAGTGCGTCTTTATTTGAAAACAGCAGTGTCAGGTCAGGGAGAGCGGGAACGAGACTGAGAGAATAAAATTGAATAAAAAAAACACTTATTTTGACAAACACTGTAAATTTTACAAATGTATGTTTTTATTGTATAAAATGAACAATAATAGCAGCTCTCTACTCAAAACGGTAAACTTGAGAAGCTGCCAGCATCGAACCCAGGACCTCTCGATTGGGAGTCAGCAGTTCTTAGCATTGCAATACACAAGCTATCGGATCAACCGCCTACAGTAACCTGCTTTCTTTTTTCTTCGGTTAAATTCTTGAATAAAAGTGCACATGTTTTGTTATACCTGTACCTTTTGTGAAAGTGTTTATTTCATATTTGTATTTCAGGCTTCATACCTTATACATTTCATGTCTACATTTTTTCAATTATTACTAAAACATGAAAAATGTTTCTGTGTTAATGTTTTTTACATAGATTGTTGATAACACTGAACACACATGAAAAGTATGTATTTCAAATGATGTACTTTTTTAACCTATAAAGCTCCAGCACTTCACTCGAAGATAAACACTGAGCACTGAGAAACTTCTTTAAGAAATGAACTGCAGCGTTGGGCGGGGGGATGGAATACCAGGCTGCTTATCGATACATTTACAGGACAAAAGACACTGACGGAGAGGTGAGAATGGATTTAAGGTGGGCCGGATTTATGAACTTTCTCATAGGCTCTGGTAATTCTAGTGTTAAAAAATACTGAATAAAATAACTATTCTATGCTGAGCTGACTCATTTACCTGCAATTACCATGTCAAAGTTCAACTTAGAGATTTTGGAGAACATTCCAGGGCCCTTCCCAGGTCTCATATAATTTCCTTTGCCATGCTTATGACTGAACATGCGTTTTGTTTGCTGCTGCACCACATCTTCAGAAGTTTATGGTCAACTCCTGAGTGCATCTATTACTTGTCAGCCATGTAAGGAGTGTTGTAAGTACCTTAAAAAGAGTAAATTTGTCTGAGTTCCTTGCTGAGTTATTATTTTTTGTTAAAGTTCTTTAACTTAAATTATGGAGTTGAGATAGTATATTTTTTTGATTTTATTGGAATATTTATGGATGAGAAATGTTTACAAGTCTAGTTTGGAATTAGTATGGATTGTAGCTTGTTTTCTGTAATTGCTTATGTTTTAATGGAGCTAAAATCTGAGTCAATGTTACTATGTATTTTTTTTTTTTTTGCCTTTTTGAGCATTCTTGAAATAAATATTTCTGGATCCCATTTCCTACTATCAAGCAAACAAGCAGAGACCTTGTTCTTATTTTTATGACTTTACTGTTATATGCCAGGAGTTAGGTGGGTGCCTCGATTGTATGCTTATTCCATTAAATTTGGTTGATTGGTGTGGCTGTGACATAGACCCTGCTCCAACTAACAGAAAAATTTATGGATGTTGGGTAAACTGAGTTAGTTAACTGGGTTACCTAGCGAAAATGTAGGTCTCAGTGAGGCATCATAGCTGACTTAGTCCCCCATTGTAGCCTTCTAATCCATATTTTTCAAGCTTGATCTTGATTTACTGAGCAGATATGATATGTTTATTTAAAAAATTAATAAATCTGCTGTATTGTATAAGATAAAAGGCATGTGTTTTTTGTTAATTAATATGTATTATAAGTCAGAATGGT
Organism: Polypterus senegalus; assembly: GCF_016835505.1. Taxonomy (NCBI): domain Eukaryota; kingdom Metazoa; phylum Chordata; class Cladistia; order Polypteriformes; family Polypteridae; genus Polypterus; species Polypterus senegalus. Next base: position 37,086,716 of record NC_053168.1, read on the forward strand.
TTGTGGTGTTTAGACTAAATAATTATGACTTCAGTTTTAGGGTACTATTATTTAAAGTATTCATTCATTTTTTTGTATGAGCAATTAATACTAAATTAACTCCAGCACTCAACAGAAGGAAATGCTGCACTGTGAAGCATATTATTAACAGATTCTGGAATAACATGTACATTGAATGTCATAGCCAACAGATATTGTCCTGTCTTTTCATTTTATTTCTGGTAAAGCAAATTTTTAAAGTGTAGCAATCATTTTTAGCTGTCTCTCTCCTTACGTTTACGTCAGTGTCTGTTGCCTTTGTAGAAAACACCATACCCAAGTATCTCTGTGGCATCAGGCCAGTGTCTATCCCATTATAATTTTAATCACTCTTCTGTATTTCATGCTACACTACTGCATTCACAGTGAAAGGGTTCTAATGGACATCTGCACTTCTAAGTGAATTTCACCTCAGCAAGGGCCTTGGAGAACAGCTCTATAAACAGCCACTATGGCACACTTCATCTGATTTCTTACAGAGGGCCACAATGTATAGTTTTTATTTCCACTCTTTTCCACACTGCTTATGTTCATTTTTTTAGTTATCTCCTACTGTAGTCTCTCTCTCACTCTCAGCACATCTTCAAGCTTATTGCTATTCCAATCCAATTCTATTATTGTGTGAGAGTCTTTTAAATTTACCTTGACTGTCATCTGAATAGACCTACCCCAAAGATGAAAGACATCTCTTAATTCCATTAGACAGATGACACATGTACCTTCTACTACATTAATGCTGACATTCTGCTTGCCATTACACTATCTTCAAGGCTATGTAAATATTATGGACCTCCAACTGAAATTCAAATGAAGTAATACTGGATTTGAATGCTTATACATTTAACATAAATATAGTAAAATCAATACTGTAATTGCAACTTGGAATTTACATTAAGTATTTTAGCTGTATGTATAAATAGTTACAGTGTATTTTTAGGAAAACTGGATTTTACTTTTGGGGCAAGAATAAAGAATTTATAGTGAAAAAGGCACCATTTTTGAAGGAAAAAAAAAAACTACAAAATGTGATCCACTGTGGCATTTAGCTTTCAAATCACAATTCTTCATTGAAAATCTGTATTAAGATACAGTGCTGTGAAATGGCTGTCTGTTGTTATGGTCCTGCCTTTGTCCAGTGTGATTGCGGCCACAGGTGATTGTATCTTTGATTGCTGGTACAACAAATAGTTCTAAGCAGGCATCAGCCACAGTGCTGCTCTTGTGAAAATAATGGAGATAAATACCATCAACTCAGAGAGGGAGAGGCAAGTTCATTGTAGCACGTGAACGTCACTGAGAGAATAAAACTGAATAATAAAAAAACAAGTGTTAACTTTTACAAGTAGCCAAAATTTACACTGGGTGTTACAGACTCAAATCAAATGTATGTTTTTATTATATTTTAGAAATAATAATAGCAGCTCGTTACTCTAAATGCAGAGCACCTGGTCAAAATCCAGGACCTTCAGGTTATAAGGCAGCAGTTCTTACCTCTGCACCATTAAAGGATATGTGTAAACTCCCTGTTGATTGACATTTGAGCTTGGGTTTTTAACTCAATGACAGCCACATGTAAATCAAATGCTTTTTTTTCCTTTGGTTATGTTCTTGAATATAAACGCACATGTTTATTTGATATTTGGACTTAATTATACACTTCTCGTCATTTATTAGTATAACATGGAAAATTTCTGCTATAGGTATGTGTTCAACATTTCTTGCATTTCTCGCATTTCCTTTCATCCTACACTTAGATCTTTGTAGACGTGGAACTCACATGAAATACATGTATTCCAAATAACGATATACAGGTAGTCCCCAGGTTACGGACATCCGAACTACGACTACAAACAGGGCCGCAGCTGTGACAAATGCGCCTCAGTAACTGCTGCTTCGTTGTCTTCGGCCTGGGGACACTGCAAGCAGTGGCTGGACGGAAGCTGGAGGGGGGCGATTTTGCTGCCCGCGTAGTGTAGTGTCCCTTGAGCAGCTCCCGGTAGCAAGTGATTTCACTGCCCGCCCACCACACACTGCTGCCCCATTCGTTCTTGGTGGGCAGCTTGTAATGCTGCAAGCGGTGGCTGGATGGAGCCTGGAGGGGGGTGATTTTGCTACTCGCGCAGTGTAGTGTCCCTCGGGCGGCTCCCGGTGGCAAGCGGTTTCACTGCCTGCCCGCCACACACGGCTGCCCCTTTGTTCTCGGTGGGCAGCTGGTAATGCTGCAAGCAGTGACCCGGTAACGAGGCGGCGGGGGGTAGCATTGTAATGTGCATCGGATGGCTGCCTATTGAATGGGGGCGATTCACTACCCGCCTTTGGCCGCACCGTGTTCGTTCTCGGTGGGCGGACACTGCAGGCAGCATACTGTAGTGGAGGTGACTGTGAGGTGGGCTGGTGATGAACCGCCCGTCGATGCCCCCATTCATTCTCAATAGCAAGCCTGCTTGTACTGTTATGTACATAGCAGGAAGTTGTCTCTTGTCAGTACATCAGACGTGTTGATGACTGGTGCCTTCCTGCTGTGATAGCGTGTACAGTGCTGTGCAGAAGAGCTCATCTTAATCTTTGTCTTCACCCTTTGACAATGTCTCTGAAACACATATCTGATGCAAGTGCTGGTGATACAGTAAAAAAGAGAAAAACCATCACCATTGAAAATAAAGTAGAAATAACAAAAAGGTCAGAGAGAGGTGAAAGTCCATCATTCATTGGCAGAGCATTAGGTTACAGTCGGTCAACAATAGCATTTATTAAATTTATGTACCTGTTCCGACTTACATACAAATTCAACTTAAGTACTAACCTACAGTCCCTATCTTGTACGTAACCCGGGGACTGCCTATACTGTATTATTTAACCTATAGTACTCCAGGCATGTCACACACAGATAAGAAGCTTTGGCTTAAAATGGAAGAACTTTTTGCCCGAGCTGAGCGCTGAAAAGGCAGGGGATGGGACAGCAGGCTGGTCGACGCATTTAAAAAACAAATGATGCTGATTTAGAGGTGTGAAGGGATTTAAGGTGGTTCAGGATTACGAGTTTTTTTCGTAGGCTTCAGGAATTCTAGTGTTAATTAGTTTTACAAACTATGCATTGTTCTGATTGCACAGGGTGATAGCAGCTTTTAAAGGAGATGTTATAACGTGAACAGGAAAAGTATAAACTAGCCAAGGCCAACTACTTAGTGATAGAGCATCTAGAAAACAAGCTAAGTGCACAAAATCAAAATTATAGTTGGGGGCATAACAGGAAAATCGAAAACAAGGACAGATGCAGAAAAAAAAACAGTAGATATTTTTAAATTGAGCAACTAAAAAAAATTCACCAGTTTATTTGTTTTAAGTTGTTGGTTTTATCCAAACTGACCGAAAATGATAGTGTAGTCAAAAACGCATATATTTGATATAGTACTATTTCCAACAGTTTTTTCAAGTACTTTCACATAATAATTGCTGGTTTCACAGAATTCAGTACAGAATAATCTACAATTCATTATTTAATTCTTTGCAAACAGTGGTGCAGACTACTGGAAAACTCCACTGAAGAAAATAAACTTGTTTGCTTTCTCTGGCCTAATGGTTTCTAATTTCTTCAGACCTCAGCATCACAGTTTAATTTTATAAAGTAAAGCAGTCATATATAGGTTATGTGGAATTCACTCCACCAATCTTCTGATACTTGAGTAGATGCAACCGGTGGTGAGATGTATGATTTTTAATTTTATGAAGAGATGGTGTATTCTTTTTGTCCATATGGATCATTGCTGGGGAATTCAACTCAAATGAGCTTTTTGCTGTGCTCTAATGTAGGATAATGGGTTTTTATCCCATCAGTGTTCACTAAATGTATTGTTTGCATTGAATTAAAAATGTTCTAAACTTTTGCCTTTGGGCAGAACATTTTTGGGACAAGGAAAAAAGTTAATTTTCTAGCAGTGATCTTGACACAGACATGAATCAAGAAGTTTGGTTTTGGCTATTTTTCTGTTTTCCTTAGTGCAATCTTTAACTGACTTAAAGCAAATAAATTATATACAAAAAATACCTCCCTGTAGCTCCCAGTTTCTTTTTAAAACTCTTGATTATTCCTGCCTATGAACCAGTTTATATATCGTATACTGCCAACATTATACCACCTCTGTTAAGTCAAAGACAATAGAAAATTTGTTTCAAATGACACAGAAGGCAGAAAAGTAAATTTGTGTGCAGCATGCAAGTAAGACTCTATATATGTGACAGTATTGCCCCCTATGAGGTTAGTCTGACTTAGTGGTTAAGGATTTGGACTGGAAACTGCCAGACTGTAAGTGTAAGTCACTTATGTGCGACATTTTGCTTGCCCAAAACTTTCCCTCTTAGGAGAAACCTAGCATCTAAATACAGTATAAAAATATTTCTTACATTGGTTGTACCCAGCCACAGGAGATCCACAAGCCAGTGTGTTTCTTTGTGCCGGTCCCAAGCCCAGATAAATGGGGAGGGTTACATCAGGAAGGGCATCCGGTGTAAAATTTTGCTAAATCAATATGCGGACAACAATACAAATTTCCATAACGGATCGAGCGAGCGAGCCCCGGGTTAACAATGACTGCCACCAGTACTGTTTGTCACTTGAATGAAGTGATGAACAGTGTACCCAAGGGACAAGGGAAAGTGGTGATTGGAGCAGATTTCAATGGACATGTTGGTGAAGGGAACAGAGGAGACGAGGAGGTGATGGGTAGGTATGGTGTCAAGAAGAGGAATGAAGAAGGTCAGAGGATAGGGGATTTTGCCAAAAGGATGGACATGGTTGTGGTGAATACGCATTTTAAGAAGAGGGAGGAACATAGGGTGACGTACAAGAGGGGAGGAAGATGCACACAGGTAGATTGGATCCTGTGCAGAAGAGTTGATCTGAAGGAGGTTGAAGACTACAAAGTAGTGGTAGGGGAAAGTGTAGTTAAGCAGCATAAAATGATGTTGGAGATCAAGAAGAGGAAGAGAGTGAGGGCAGAGCCAAGGATCAAATGGTGGAAGTTAAAAAAAAAGATTGCAAGGTTGAGTTTAGGGAGAAGGTGAGACAGCCACTGGGTTGTAGTGAAGAATTACCAGGCAGTTGGGAAACTTCAGCAGATGTAGTAAGGGTGACAGCAAGAAGGGTGCCTGGCATGACATCTGGACAGAGGAAGGAGGAAAAGAAAACATGGTGGTGGAATGAGGAAGTACAGGAGAGTATACAGAGGAAGATGATGGCAAAGAAGAAATGGGATAGTCAGAGAGATGCAGGAAGTAGGCAAAAGTACAAGGAGATAAGACGCAAGGTGAAGAGAGAGGTGGCAAAGACTAAAGAAAAGGTGTATGATGAGTTATATGAGAGGTTGGACACTAAGGAGGGAGAAAGGGACCTGTTCCGATTGGCTAGACAGAGGGACCGAGCTGGGAAAGATGTGCAGCAGGTTAGGGTAATAAAGGATATAGATGCAAACATACTCACAAGCGAGGAGAGTGTGTTGAGCAGATGGAAAGAGTACTTTGAGAGGCTGATGAATGAAGAGAATGAGAGAGAGAAGAGCTTGGATGATGTGGAGATAGTGAATCAGGAAGTGCAACGGATTAGCAAGGAGGAAATAAGAACAGCTATGAAGAGGATGAAGAATAGAAAAGATGTTAGTCCAGATGACATTCCTGTGGAAGCATGGAGGTGTTCAGGAGAAATGGCAGTGGAGTTTTAACCAGATTGTTTAATGGAATCTTGGAAATTGAGTGGATGCCTGAGGAGTGGAGAAGAAGTGCACTGGTGCTGATATTTAAGAATAAGTGGGATGTGCAGGACCTGGAGAAAGCATATGACAGGGTGCCTTGAGAGGAGCTGTGGGATTCTATGAGGAAGTTGGGAGTGGCAGCAGTTGGTTGTACAGGATATGTACAAGAGAAGTGTGACTCTGGTGAGGTCTGCGGTAGGAGTGGTGGATACATTCAAGGTGGAGGTGGGATTACATCAGCGATTGGCTCCCTTTCTTATTTGCAATGGTGATTGGACAGGTTGACAGACGAGATTAGACAGGAGTCCCCGTAGACTGATGTTTGCTGATGACATTGTGATCTGTAGCGATAGTAGGGAGCAGGTTGAGGAGACCCTGGAGAAGTGGAGATAGGCTCTAGAGAGGAGAAGAATGAAGGTCAGTAGGAACAAGACAGAATACATGTGTGTGAATGAGAGGGAGGTCAGTGGAATAGTGAGGATGCAAGGAGTAGAGTTGGCGAAGGTGGATGAGTTTAAATACTTGGGATCAACAGTACAGAATAATGGGGATTGTGGAAGAGAGGGAGGTGAAGAAGAGAGTGCAGGCAGGGTGGAATGGGTGGAGAAGAGTGTCAGGAGTTTTTTGTGACAGACAGGTATGAGGCAAGAGTGAAAGGGAAGGTCTACAGGATGGTAGTGAGACCAGCTATGTTATATGGGTTGGAGACGGTGGCACTGACCAGAAAGCAGGAGACAGAGCTGGAGGTGGCAGAGTTAAAGATGCTAAGATTTGCGTTGGGTGTTACGAGGATGGACTGGATTAGAAATGAGTACATTAGAGGGTCAGCTCAGGTTGGATGGTTGGGAGACAAAGTCAGAGAGGTGAGATTGTGTTGGTTTGGACATGTGCAGAGGAGAGATGCTGAGTATATTGGAAGAAGGATGCTAAGGATAGAGCTGCCAGGCAAGAGAAAAAAAGGAAGGCCTAAGAGAAAGTTTATGGATGTGGTGAGAGAGGACATGCAGGTGATGGGTGTAACAGAACAAGATGCAGAGGACAAAAAGATATGGAAGAAGATGATCCGCTGTGGCAACCCCTAACGGGACCAGCCGAAAGAAGAAGATGGTTGTAGTAAAACAGTTTGTTTATTTTGTTTTACTTCTGAAACATCTGATTCATTTGTACATAGCAACAGGATTAACGTGACATCTCTCTGGAAGCTATACAGTATTTCAGATTATACTGAAAGCCATCATTTAAATATCCAAAACTATTTATCTGCAATAATTGACAATATAGTGTATTTATAGTTGGATTTATTTTTGTAATTATAATTTTATGTAATTAATTTATTTCATTGCAATTACAGATCAGATTAATTACAGATCAGTTAGGATCCAACATCTCTTTCCCCCACCCATCAAGAGAACAAAAAAGTTATAGAATTCAATGTGAAGGAAAATAATTATGCAACATAATATTCTCACACCTGTGTAATCCAATTCTGGAGTGTGTGAGATAAACATTCATTATTGTGCAGTCCAAATTTTTGGCAGAGTTTCCGCATGATTCATTAATGAAGAATAACATTAATAAACATCTGCCATATTCTAAAGACATAATACAGGTATTGTGTGAGAAATTCAATTTAGTGAAAAACAAGAAATAACTGTAAGCCTACATTTCATACACAACCTTCTAATAATAATAAAAAAAATAGAAAAAATACACCATGTAACATGTAACCTCCATAAGTAATTTAATTAATTCATATCACATTGATATTATAAGATTTTGATTTTTCCAGTCATAAGCTATTAAATAGAGGTTGTGTTTGTATGTTAGTTCTATATACATATTTATTTTAAAACTAATGTGACTTAATAAAATTATGGTAAGGGTATTGCAAGTATTCTAACATTAAGGTATAGATTTATTCCACCCTACATAAATGAGAACCTTTTGAAATTGATCCTGGCTGTTTAAATATTTACATGATTCCATCTTCCTTCAGTGCCCTTCAGCTAGAACAGGGAATGATAAAAAATAGAAAATGGTCAAATGGAGGAAATGTTTGTATCGTACTTTTCAGTGCGACCTTTTTTTTTTTTTAAATTATTGACTAGCTTGGTGTCTTAATGCTCAGATCCCAATGCAATAACAGTGATAACTTCTGTTTTGCCTGTTCTTTTTGCCAAAAGATACCACAAAGGCAGAGATTACCGAGTACTTTTATCTGTAGTTGTGTACTAAGGGAAACTGGTTTTAGCTGTTTGACTATTTTCCCCATGGGAGATTTACATTTTGCTCTAATGTTTCTGAGTGTACTTCATCTATCCTTCAGCCTGTCTATTCATTCATTTTCTGGACTTCTTTCTTTTCCCAGAGTTGTCTTTACGTGGCATTGGATACATACTGTATGAATATTAGGAACTAACTGTTTAAGACCAGTCCATTTTAGAACACCAACACACTTACAGTATATACACTTATTCCTATACACTTTATAGCAGATGATTAATTACATTGTGGTAAGGGTACTGCAAGTATACTGACATTAAACAAACAAAAGCAGCATGAGATGTATTTAATCCCGCGTTGAAACCTAGTTGTAGACCCACTTACTGGTCACAGTTTATAGTCAAGCAAGGTTAATGCTATGTTTTGTGTGCAATATTCCAAAGGAATTAGCAATTAAAATATTAATGTGGAACATGACATGTTTTAATATGAGCGTCCATCAGTTTACATAGATAGTCTAGAATTATGACATGCCCCTTCTTTGGGATGTTTAGTCTCCCATATGGTAAAGCCATATTATGATAGACTTGTTTTTGTGCAAAATAGGACACCTAATGGTGCCGCATTGCTCCAGAAGATAAATTTGACTCTCTTCATGTTTAATGTTTATGTGGGGTTTGCACATTCTTTTTATTTTTGTGTATTTTTCTTTGTATTCAGTTGCTTTCCTTCCTGAAGCAAAATAAAATTTGTTATTTTTAGTATTGTATATAATGCATCAATTTTAAGGTTACTTATTTGAAAAGATTATTGGCAAAAAAAATAACTTGCTGATCATGGTACCAGAGAGTGTCAGTGTGTTGCATGTTGGTCAGATATGCTAGTCAAAATGTAACTACATTCTGTACACATGACATGAACTTGCACTTAAGACTGCTACACAGAAGGAAGTACATATTTACACTTTTAAAGGTGTTTAATCTTCAAGTGACATAGTTAGTACTGATGCCTTTAAAACTCTTGCCACTGCCTGTGTAGAGATAGTCCAGTCTTTTGTTCAGTTCTTTAGGCTTGCACTTTATATAAATTACACCTGACAGTACATATTTTTGAGTTCAGTAGTGCATAGACATTGTACTGCTGAGCTGTGAGAGAATAGGGAATAGGCAAATGAATACCCCTTCATATTATTCTGCAAAAAAAAATCAATGATTAGGTAAGTGCTATATTTGTCACTCATCAAATCAAGCTCCTAGGCCTCAGTGCTTCATTTGATGTTTCCAGCAAGATATTTAGCAGTTTCAGTATTGTTTTCTTACATATTTTTTTATATGATTTATATGTACTTGCTTAAACCAACATCCTACTTTCATAATCCTATTTTACAGTATTTCTTTCTTGCCAGTAAGGGCAACAGTGCCTATATATAACCCCTATTGTATTTGTTCAGATGCTCAATGGTTTCAGGAACATTACTAAGCTATCTTGTGTTTATCTGACACAGATATTTAGGAATGACTTTTGAGGCTCTGTTTTACTCCATCAACAAAAGGAATGAGAGCATGCAAGTGCCATGAACTTTTGTAAGTCATACATTGCTAAATTGCTCCAGTACCTCATCCAGTTCAGTTTTGAAATCCAACAGGTTATTTACATTGGTAGATGGAAGATTTAATACTGGTATTTGAAAAGTTCTTGCCATTACCCCTTTGTATATTTGTGTTTGGAGTAATAAGACTTATGAAGTCCAATGTAGCTCATTCTTTCTTATTCCCTGTATTTTTTAGAATTTCTTTCATCCGTATTAATTCTCAAGATGGCATGCCAATACTCTTAGCACTGCAGCTGTCAAAGAACACCACCTGATTTCACAGGTCTCTTTTATACTTGCTTCAAGTTGCAGTTCTTACTTGCTTCTACCTGTCTTTCTATTTGCTTTTCTCTGGCTATCCTTCATTCTCTTACGTATGTAGACTTCTTTTTAGGTTCCCTTTTTTAATAGACTTGGATCAGATTATGCTATAGTTTGCCATTCTATCCAGGTCTGCTACATGTTTTATGCTTAGGCCCATCTTCATTCAGTCGTAATCGAATAAGTAAATCTGGCATCTTATTCATTGCGTTCCATAACCATGCTCAAACACTGCAGCAAAAAGTATCGCTGAATGTTATAGTGTATTCTCAAAGGGAAAAGTTGCACTATGATTAAGCAATTAGCCTAGATAAAGTATGTATTGCATTTCTTGCCCTGCCTTTTAAAAATAGTAAGAAATGTTTGTCACATTCATCAGTATTCCTTTTACAGGGACAAATAGGAACACAAGGACTACAAATGTATATCAGTTATGTTCTCAATTTCCTTGGGATTTATGATTAACGTTTTCATTTTCATTTTGAAAAGTTTCAGTTTAACATAAATAAGCTTTTAGATTTTAATTTCATGTAGTTCTAATTCTTTTTACATTTTGTTTTTTATTTTATTTTTTAGGTTCCCCAGACATTCATTTAATGCAATTATTGATTTACTTGGGAATTGTGGAAACATATCAAAAACCTTTCAATAAAAGAATGAATCATAGCTTTCGTTTTTAGTGGCAGTATTTTAGAGAGATTTATGCATATTGTTGTCAGTGGCAACATCCACACTCCTTTTAAAAGCACACATCCCTGTCTCAGTCTGAAGCTCTTTCATTAGCATGTGTATATTAGGGTAGTCATAGTTCTGTAAATATTGTGTATCAAAAGTGCAGGTTGAATAGACTTAAGGAGGTTTCATTTACACAGGATGATGCAATTGGCACATTGATTGAACTGATCTGAAGCAGCACATTCTAAATAATGAACACAACCCAAAAATGGCCAAAATGAAATTACAAAGATGTAGGTTTGTGATGTGTCCATGTATTCATCAATTACAGTATAATAATCAGATTTCTGTAGTCTTACTATGTTAATATGTTTTTTTATTACTTTTAAAGAAAAAATATTTTTCTGCCTGGTCAAAAACAAAGTACACTAGTGACTCCGTGTTCTTGATGAACTCATTTTAAAATAACAGTCTCGATCCACTGTACTAATTACCTTCATAATGTTAAACAATTCAATCATATCACCTCTTCATCTTCATTTGCTTAAACTGTAAAGGCTCAGCTCTTTTAATCTTTCCTCATAATTCAACCCCTGTAGCCCTGGAATCCGCCTAGTCGCTCTTCTCTGGACCTTTTCTAGTGCTGCTATGTCCTTTTTGTAGCCTGGAGACCACAACTGCACACAGTACTCAAGATGAGGCCTCACCAGTGCGTTCTAAAGGTTGAGCATAATCTGCTCAATCTTTTCCTTAATAATTCCTTCCATTAATTTTCCTGTGATACATGTTAAGCTTACTGGCCTATAGTTGCTTGGATCTGCCCTGTCACCCTTTTTATATAATGGGATGATATTTGCCATTTTCCAGTCAGAATCTCACCAGTGCACAGTGACTTCCTAAAAGGGTTTATATATGTACTCACTAGCCTCCTCAAGAACAGAATAATTTTTATAGGAATTACTTTGTCAAATGTAAATACAAGATGCAAGACAACAGAGCATGAGCAACCTGTGAAAAGATAGAAGGGTTTATGTTGACACATTTACATTATCTAAGCCTTGTGCAGAGCTCTTAAAAAGGCAAATACAATTGTAGGTTATTTTGAAAAAACTACTGAATATGAACTGATGGATGTTATGCTAAGACTATATAAAACCGCATCAGGAGTACTGTGTGCAGTTCTGGTCACCATGCTACAAGAAAGCATGGTGATCAGCAAGGAAAGCTGTTCAGAGGAGAGCAACCAATTGTATCCCAAGATTTAAGGATATGTCCTATTTTGACAGACTCAGAGAATTAAACATGTTTAATCCTGACCAGTTCAGACTGCCTGGAGACCAGATCCAGGTCTTTAGAATTCTCAAAAAAGTGGATAAAGTAGATCCAACAGAATTCTTCCAACTTAAGCATGCATCACACCCTCAAAGACACCAGTGGAGATTATGGGAAAGACCATTTAGTGCTGAAGTCAAGAAGCACTTTTTTACTCAGAGTTGTGGTAATCTGAAACAATCCATCAGAATATGTAGCTGAAGCAGAAACATTGACAGCCTTTAAGTATAATCTGAATAAAATATTGAAACAACTTAGTTATTAGCTAAACAAATGAGAAATTGTTTCTGATGTTCTTTATGATGAGTGCTAACTGGTTGCCATCCCTCACATTCACACAAGCCCATCCTGACGACTTAAGGCAAAATGAAGCCTGTTTGCTTTTGTTGTAGTGAGTCGCTGGATATGTCACTGGAAAAGTCATATGATGTGATATGGCCTTAAAATACTACCTCCCTTCTAGGAGAGCTGTATTTTTATGAAAGCTAAAGTGCTTGACACAGTGCTTTAATAAATAATATGGAATTCATTTATAATGTGATCATGCATTTTACCTACTTAAGCAATCCTACACTTGAACATATCGTTAAATTACTGTGAATAGAACTTGCCTTTTTTTTTTTTTTGTTTTGTTTAGTTTCAGGTGCACTTTAGAATCATGCCACTAAATTTGTCTTGCATTGCACTGTGTCAGAGCTGGAAAGTTTGTATACAAAGCCATGAAGTTATGTCTAGATATAATGGATAAATTACTATTTTGGCCAGGATTTCCCTGCCTTGTAATGGAATGTATGTAAGAGAGTAAACAGTCTTGCATGGGCACAAGTCAATTGCATGAGACATACTCTATGCATACTCGCCATTAGCGTTGTGTGTGTTATACTACTACTGAAAAAGTACCAAAAAATACCCAATTTTTAAAATCATTATTTTGGTATTTTCGGTACCAGAAGGAAATGTTTGTTTTCAACCACAAATCCAAGGTGCAGTAGGACTATACAGGGAAATACATGGACAGACAGGGGTACACATGCTCATCTATGCTCATCCATAATTATTATTCCTGTTGCCTCATTGGTAAATGCATGTTTCATTTCAGGTTCTGTCCCTACTGCCCTCAAAACTGCTACAGTTACCCCAATCCTTAAAAAACCTGACCTGGATCCTTCCTTTCTTTCCAGTTACAGGCCTATCTCTAATCTCCCTTTTTTGGCTAAGTTGATGGAACGCGTGGTTGCTGCATAACTCCATGTTTTTCTTCTAGATAATACACTCTATGAGCCTTTTCAGTCTGGCTTTCGTACGCAGCACAGAACTGAGACAGCTCTTTTCTGTGTAGTTAATGATCTTCTCTGACCTACAGATTGCGGTTCCCTTAATATTCTCCTCCTTCTTGACTTAAGTGCAGCATTTCACACTGTTAATCATGAAATCCTCCTGTCACATCTCTCTGCTGTAGGCATCTCTGGCTTAGCCCTTCAATGGCTTACACCGTATCTTTCTAATAGGCAACAGTTCGTCACACTTGGCCGATGGAAATCATCCACCTCACCTGTGTCGCATGGTGTCACTCAGGGTTCAGTCTTTGGGCCATTAGTTTTTCTATTTTATATCCTTCCTTTGGGTCAGATTATTTGCAGACATGGCCTTAACTTCCACTGTAATGCAGACGATATACAGTTATATCTTAGTACAGACTCCCCTACAGATTCACCTCCCAGCACACTCACTGACTGTATCATTGATCTTAAGCTATGGATGGAAAATAACTTTCTCAAACTTAATGCCAATAAAACTGAAGTTTTACTGGTAGGTCCAAAATCCCAACTTTCTAAGGCATCCAGTTTCTCTTTCTGTTGATGGTACACTTGCCAAACCTGCTCCTTTTGTCAGAAATCTTGGTGTTTTGTTTGATTCATCACTTAATTTTGAGTTACACATTTTGTCTCTTTCCAAAATTTTATTCTATCATCTCCGTAACATTACCCGCCTCCGTCCATTTCTGTCCTTTAATGATGCTCAAACTCTGGTTCATTGTTTCATAATGTCTCCTATTGATTACTGTAATTCTCTCTTCATTGGCCTCCCTGAAAAATCTATACAGAAGCTATAGTATATTCAGAACTCCACAGCTCGAGTCCTCACCCACACAAAGCGTTTTGCTCACGTCTCCCCTGTTCTCTCCCAGCTTCACTGGTTACCGGTTCAATCAAGGATTAAATTCAAGATTCTGCATCTCGCCTTCAAAACCCTACATAACCTTGCCCCCCTCTACTTCATTCAGCTACTAGCTCCTTACATTGCTTGTCGCTCTCTAGGTCCTCGAGCAGTAATCTCCACTCTCCACCTTGGGGAGGCATTTCCTTCAGTGCTATAGCCCCTCAACTCTGCCACTCTCTTCCTCAGTCTCTTCGAGATTGCTCCTCTTTCTGCACTTTTAAATCTCAACTGAAAACTTTCTCTTCTACGAACTTTTGTCATCTGTGTAATTTTTTTTTTCTTTTTACTCTGTATGTAAAGCGACCTTGGGTTTGTGAAAGGCGCTCAATAAATGTAATTTATTATTATTATTATTATTACTACACCGGTGCCCAAGTACCCATATCCATCACTTTGTTGCAGTTCAGAATTCACAGTGGACCCACCCACCTATCCCTTGCTTCAAAATGATCAAGACCTCTCATAAACATGACCTCCCAATCCCCCCTAACTGTAACAACGGCCAAAATCTCACCGCCACTCAAATCCACAAAACCATTCTCCCCTCTGGACTACCATGAAGCAATGTAAACTTTATGAGGGCTTTGCTCTGAAGCAAGTGAGACATCACAGAGGATACCTACTTATTTTGAGGCGATCGAGATTTTACAGGGTACCCCACCACCTTGCATCTGACGCACATTTGGATGCGGGATGAATGAAGCAGATTGGAGATGAGCGATTATATTCCACAACAGGGACTCTGGAGTAAAGACTGAGTTTTTTGTTTAAGAGTTATATGTTATTGCTTTAGAACCATTTTGGTCCTGGTATTGAGATCAAAATGATAGTACCAATTCAACACTAGCAGCCTTCAAGTGTTTCATTTTTATTTTTTATAAAGCTGCTAAAAAATGACTATTGTAATAAATTATACTCAATATTTTTTGTAGTTTGATTTTTTTTGGTTTAGAGTTTAATTTGGTCTTCACCACTTTTCTGACACATTTTAGGTTGTTATATTTAACTAACCACCTCCATGCTCATCTGTTGTACTCTACTGTTGCCTGACACCCCTCTCTCCCTTAGATCTTCTTTCACACAGTCCGCCACTTTTTTTGGTTGTCCTCTTCACCTCTGACCTGACATCTCCATCTCCATTATTTTTGTCCCTCTACCGTTAACCTCTCTTCTCATTACATGCCCATACCACTGTAACCTTATTTCCAGTATTTCCTTTGAGATTTCCCCAACTTTAATTGTACCCCTGAGTCTCTCATTCCTGATCTTATCAAGCTTTGTATCTGCACAAATCTGTCTCAACATCCACATTCCTGTAACATCCAGTTTCCTTTCATGCACTTTTAAACTATCTAGGTTTGTGATTCATACAGCAGTCCTGGTCTGACCATTGTTTTATACACTCTTCACTCTTGCACTGATTCTTCAGTGACATGACATTCCTCGTTCCTTTTTCCATTGTTTTCAGTCTGATCACATTCTTTGGTTTGTGTAACTTTTCCACCCTTTTAAGCTTTTTTCCCTGGAGGTTAACTTCTCTATCTTGTTCTTGTGCCTTAAGATTTCTGTCCTTTTCCTACTTATCTTAAGGCTTTTATCTTCTATAGGTCCACTGCTCCAATTTCCTTTCCATATTATTCTTGGTGGTGCCACATTTCACAATGTGATCTGCAAATAACATGCACCTGATCTAGTATTCCTTTGGTGGCAATATCCATAACTAGAGTGAAAAGACAGAAGCTTAATGACTATGCTTGATGTATTCCGACCTTAACTGAAAATCCATCTGGTATTTCTACATCACTTCTCACTTGTGTGTAGGCCCCCTTATACATTTCCTTATCTGTCCTTATATTATTTTCCAGTACTCACTTCTTTCTCATATATCTCCACATTTCTTGCTGGGGAACTCTATCAGATGCCTTCTCTCAGTCTTTGAATACAACATCCTGTCTGTTCCTCTCTGTATTTTCATCTATTATACTCTTTCCAGAATTAAACCCAAACTGTTCTTCCCATATTGCCGTGTCTCTTCTCAACCTTTTATCTATTTTCCGCTCCTATATTTTCATTGTGTGTCAGCTTTATACAACTATAATTTCCATGAATGGGGAATGTCTCCCTTCTCCTTATTCTGTACTGTATATAGGCACAATCTCATTGTTTCTCCACTGATCTGGCATTTTCTTTTTACAATAAATCTTTGACATCACCTCCCTTAACACATCTATTCCTTCCTCCCCTAGACTCATTCCATACTTCAGCCAGTATTCCATTTAGTCCAGTCGCCTTCTTCATTCTTTATAATGCATGTTTGACTACTTCCCTTCTTATCCTTGTTGTTACACCCACATTTGATACTCTACCTTCTAATATTATCCTTAGATTTTCCTCATTTTCCTCGGTTTCTCAAAATATGCCCTTTCTATACAAAGAACCAAATGCTAGTAATTTTTTTTAGAAATGTAACTTTAGCAAAATTAAATGGTAAGTTATTCAAAGCATGTAAAACTTAAGAAATAGATATGGGATGTAGCAGCACCCTTTAGATCGGTGTTTCTATTATCTTAAGGCATTTTCTATTATTATTTAAGATTATTTTGGCTGAGTATGCTTTAATTTCTTTGAAAACAGAAGAGATTTTGTTAAAAGTAACCCCTGAGCTATTAACTTTTACACTGTGTTTCACTTTAATTGTTGTTCTACATGTCTCTTGCTTTTGCAATACCTTATGGTAGGCAAGTTACCCTTAATATTTAAAGGTCCACATAGGAAACTTTGCCGACTATGAAAAGAAGAATGAATAGTAGTGCCCGCAATAGACTTTTTTGAATAAAATTAGATTGTGTTTTTGATTAAAAAAAAAATCACAGTTAAGAATGAACAGTAACTCACTATATCTCTCACTCTATTCCAAGCAACTGATTACTTTTTAGTGCTGAAAAAATCCTTTCTTTACTGTTGAACATTTTTGCTCATTTTTGCATGATCTCTTAGGTTGCTTACTTTTCAGTCTTTGATCTTGTTGACCAGTCATTAACTTACCACAGCAACTGTCTACAATAGTGCACATGTGTAATGATGATTAGTCCATTTTAGACATTCAGATGTGAAGTACATTGACAGCATCTTGCATAATTCAGAATAATTAGAATATTTAAGTTTCAGGTATCTCCATTAAGCATCGAAAGTAGCAGCTAAGTAACAGGTAGACATATTGATCATATTATGCACTAGTAAAATGGTCAGGCAATTAGGCAGTTGTGGAGCTAATTAATCAGTGTTATTTTAATAGATTTTTAATCTCCATCAGATACTATACTTATTTAAAAAATTTTTCCATATTTGAATAACAATTAGCCACAGACCTTCCATATCCAGCAACAATTAACAATAACACATGAATCTTTTTATCGTTGTTGGAATCTGTTGTCTATAAAAGCAACTTGAGCCTTATGATATTCTAAAATGCTGCTTAAAATTTTATATATACACTACTACATCATTTGATTATCCCTGTTAAACATTTTTGTAACAGTGAGGTATATTCAAAACTAATACCATACCATACCATACCATACCATATTTATTTGTTGAGCGCTTAAAAACACAGCATTACAACTGACCAAAGCGCTGTACAGTTACAACAAGCAGGACTAAAAGCAAAATATTAAAAATAAACATTAAGAGAGAATTAAAACAGAGATACTAAAAACAGGTCAAGGGACCAAATAAAATAGAGAAAATAGCAAAAGGCAAGTGGAAAATGAAACAGGTTAAGAATTAAAAGCCAATGTGAAGAAGTGTGTTTTTAGGCGAGATTTGAATGTGGCGACTGAGGCAAATAGACAAAATTGTGATAACAAACTATTCAATGAACTGTTTAGAATTTTAAAAATCTCAAAATTTCAAACTATCTAACTAAATTTAAAAGTACCTGAATGTTAGACCATGCCTACATTTTATTTGTTCATAATACTTTTTCATATCTTTTAACAACTTCATTTACTGTACATCAAATTGTTAACTTTCCAAAGAATAGCTCTTATACATTGTTTGGTTACATTTATTGAAACAAAAAATGCTTTCAAAAAGCAAATATAGATTTAACTCCAAATGCATTCTTTTCTTTCATAAATGTTAAAAGTCAGATTTTATGTTTTTATTGTTTATTGATTCATTTTGGGTTTAAAATTAAAATATGAGATACAAGATATCACTTTTTATTTGTGAATATTATACAGCACAGTATACTTTAAAGATATACAATTATTATCTAGAAATGAGCCTGCAGAGTTATGAAATGTAGTATTATGGGCAGATCAGATTTATTAATTAAATCTGTCCCAGAATGATGGCAAGATAAATGTGTGGATCAGTAAATAAAGTCTAAATGATACAAAGCAATACTGTTAAACACACAGTTGGACATTCATGACCACCTCTTCAGTGATACACTTCTTTATTGAGGATAGCTAATGACTGTAACTGCATAATAAATTCAGATATATACAGATGCATATTCTTGCCCTTGTACAAGAAAATTAATCCAGTTTTATTGGCCATCATGGTTTCATGGATCAACTTTTGAGGATTTAATAGTCTGAATAGATTAAAATTGAGGACACATCTGTTTTCTATTGTTTTTTTAAACTACTGTCTTTCCTTCTACAGATTTTTTTGGTTGCTGCTCTTCAGTATGATTGCACATTTACGGTCTCTCTCTTACACCCTTACTTGGCATACTAACTAGCCTTGAAAGTTTAGCTCAGATTGGTTTTTTTTTTTCTTCAATTTACCTTGTATACTAGACAGCTCAAAAATTTAAGGGAACACTTAAATCACACATTGGATCTCGATGAACAAAATATTCAAGTCGTAAATCTTTTCTGAGTAATACAGTGGAACCTCGGTCATGACCGTAATTTGTTCCAAAACTCTGGTTGCAACCCGATTTGGTCGTGACCCGAAGTAATTTCCCCCATAGGATTGTATGTAAATACAATTAATCCGTTCTGAACCGTACGAGCTGTATGTAAATATATATTTTTATATATATAGATTTTTAAGCACAAAAATAGTTAATTATACCATAGAATGCACAGTGTAATAGAAAACTAACCTAGCAGTCTCTTTAAAAATAAGCCCCTTGCATTCTTTAACTGCCTTCTCGGCCTTACTACCTTCTTTAACTGCCTTCTCTCGTGCTCTCTCTCTCACTCATTCTCTCGCGCTCTCTCTCTCACTCGTTTTTTCACGCTCTCTCTCTCACTCGTTCTCTCGCGCTCTCTCTCTCACTCGTTCTCTCGCGCTCTCTCCCTCTCGCTGTCTCTCTCTCTCTGCACAGGGAATGCACAGAGAGAGACGAAACATGTGAGGAAATCATCGGCGTGTATGAACCGGAAGGGAAACTGGCTCGTTCGTCACCCAAGTGTATGGTCATGAACAGATGCAAAAGTTTGGCTAACTTTTTGGTCATAACCTGATTTGTACGTGGTCCGAGACGTTCGTGACCTGAAGTTCCACTGAAAAGTGTAATTCACTGAGAACAAAATTATGTAGTAACAGTCAATGGAAACCACAGTCACCAACCCATTGAGGGCTGGATTTACATCACACCAAAAAGTCAAAGTCAAAAATTTAAATCACAGTCTGATCTAACTTGCATGAATTTTATAACGGCATCTCAAAATGTGACTCAGTAGTGTATATGGCTCCCACGTGCCTGTATGTATTTGCAACAACATCTGATGGGTGTCTTGGGGGATCTCCTCCCAGACCCAGATCAGGAAATCATTGAGCTCCTGGACAGTCTGATGCTACTTGCCGAAGTCGGATGCACCAATACATAACATTATTGAGGTTCTTAATTGAAGTCTGGGGAACGCGTGGGCTAGTCAATGGCATGCCTTCATCATCTAGAAACCACATGAGGCTAAGCATTGTCCTGTACCAGGAGGAACCCAGGGCCAACTGCACCAGTTTAAGTTCTGACAGTGGCTCTGAAGACTTCATCCCAGTAGCTAACAGCAGTCAGGTATGATATTGCAGGCTGCATAACGTTCACCATAACATCTCAAGTCTGTTTCACGTCAATTACATGTGCTCAGTGTGAACCTGCTCTCACCTGTTAGAGAACGAGTGAGTGCCAATGGCAGAGGTGGCAATTGTGGTATTCTCTGGAAAATGCCAGTCGAGCTGCACAGTGATGGGGTGTGATCACACATCCCATTAGAGGACGTTGGATTCGGGTTCTCACAGTTTGGTCAGAAACATGCACACCAGTGCTCAGCTGGAAGTCATTTTGTAGGGCTCTGGTAGTGCTCCTCCTGTTTCTTCTTGCACAAAGAAGCAAATGCCGGTCCTGCTACTGGGTTGATGCCCTCTATGACCCTGTATCTCCTCCGTGCTCTTGGAAACTATGCTGGGAGACGCAGCAAACCTTCTTGCGATGACACACAAGGATGTGCCATCCTTGAGGAGCTGGACAACCTGTGCATCCTAAATCAGCTGCAGGTACCGTGTCATGCTACCAGTAATAACAAGGACATTAGCAAAATGCAAAATTAGAGAAGAGTCAGTCAAGAAGAAATAAGAGAGAGCAATTGTATGAAAAGTAAAGGTAAAGTTGATTTGCAATCATTTATGATTGCTAACTGAACAGATTGATATCCTTGAAGCTTAATTGATATGGTGTTAGACTGTGATTATTAAGTGTTCCCTTAATTTTTTGTGCAGTGTATTTGTACATTTGTTCTGTGGTTAATATATCCTTTTACTAGGACGTATAATGAGGGTTTATTCTCTAGTTAAAACGGTGTTGTGCATTTTGATAGTAATAAAAATTGTCTTTGTCTTTTACCAGCATGCTCTCTACATGGCCTTGCCATCTAGGAAATGCTACAGTATAACCCCTTTTGCTTTTCTGCAAACTGTAGCTTTTCCCTAAAGTTATTGCCCATAGTATTTGTTTAGTATAACTGATAATTTACACTACTCATGTTTTTCAAAGTAAATACAAGACAAATTCTTTAATATGGTATTTACATTATATCTGTATAAATTAATATTAGAAATGTTAAAATAAAAAGTTCCAGGTAAGGAGAATGCTCCTTATTATTGCTCAATTGTGACACTGCAAATGTCCCAATTTATCCTTGTTTTGCTTTTATGGGTTCCTACTAATTGTTATCTTTTGTACTGTAGGAATGTACACTTTCTTCCTTTTATAATGTGCATCATCTGACTTCTATTGTAGTAGCTCCCTTAAAGCATCCTAAATGATTATGCAAGATAACAAAATTAAGAGAAAGTTGCATTGCTGCAGATAGAAACAAGTTTTGTTCTCTTCTCTAAGCCTTACTGTTTAAATAAAATATCCATAATACAGCCAAGATGACTTAGATGTTTTCTAAGAAAAGCTAATCCCACCCAGTAGGATAATCTTTCATTGCGTTGTGTATTGTTACATATTACATAATAAAAAATAGACTGTTATGAAAACCTACAGAGTATATTGCATTTTCGATTGCTGCTCTGAGATTCTGTTGTCATTTTAACTTGTTGAGAATATTGCTTTGAATACCTGAAAGACCACTTTAAAGTCTTTTGAATGGGATGCTCCATTCTGTGCTTTTATTTAGAGATCAATCAACTCACTGTTTTCCAGCTTGTAATCATTCCTTTGCCCCCCCCCCATTACTGTACTATTTTCTTTTACTTTGTTTTTTCCCCCCTCCTTTTTCACTTGACCTCTTCATTTCACTTACTTTAGAATCTGCATTTTTAACTTTTATATGCCCTTTACCAACTTACTTAAGAAATGCACATGCTTTTATCTTCAGTGCATATTTAAGTTGACATTGATATTTTAGGTACCCATCTTTTAAACACTTTTAGAACATTAGAACAATCTAGATGAGAACACATTATTTAGCCCAACAAAGCACACCAGTCCTATCCTCTTAATTCTTCTAAAAACATCAAGTCAAGTTTTGAAAGTCCCTAAAGTCTTACTGTCTGTCACGCTACTTGGTAGCTAATTCCAAGTGTCTTTGGTTCTCTGTGTAAAGACAAACGTCCTAATGTTTGTGCAAAATGTACCCTTACATGTGACATGTCCCCATGTTCTCATTTTAAGATAACAGTCTTAATCCACTGTACTAATTCCCTTCATAATTTTAAACACTTCAATCCTGTCACCTCTTAATCTTCATAATTCGTCCCCTGTAGCCTTGTAATAAGGCTTGTCGCTCTTCTCAGGACTTTTTCTTGTGTTGCTCTGTCCTTTTTGTAGCCTGGTGACCAAAACTGTATACGGCCTCACCAGTGTGTTATAAAAGTTGAGCATAACCTCCTTGGACTTGTACTCTACACAACGAGCTTTATAACCTAACATTTTGTTTGCCTTCTTAATGGCTTCTAAACACTGTCAGGAAGTTCATAGAATAGAGTCCACTATGACTCCTAAATTCTTCTAATAAGGTGTACTCTTGATTTTCAGTCCTCTAATTGTGTATTCAAACCTAACATTTTTACCTCCTATGTGTAATACTTTACATTTACTGACATTAAAAATCATCTGTCACGAATCTGCCCAAGCCTATATTCTGTCCAAGTCCTTCTGTAATGATTTATGGATTCCAAGGTATCTGCCAATCCACCTATCTTGGTATCATCTATAAACAACCAACTTGTGACATGTATTCCTATCTAAATCATTTATATTATATATATTAAAAATAACAGCAGCCCTAGCACTGACCCCTGTGGAAAACCACTGTTAACGTCAACCAACTCTGATAAGGTTCCTTTCACCATAACCCTTTGCTTCCTGAGTCTGAGTCAATTCTGCAAACATCTACAAAAATCACCCTGAACTCCAACTTCTTGTAGATGCCCAACCTCTCATGTGGCACCTTATCAAATGCTTACTGAAAGTCAAAGTAAATAATATCATATGCTCCACTTTGATCATATCCTTTTGTTGCTTCCTCATGAATTTCAGCATGTTAATAAAACATAACCTCCATCTTCTGGACCCATGTTGACTGTTCAGAAAAACTCCTGCACTAACCATGTGCTGTTCAATCTTATCCTTATTAATTCCTTCCATTAATTTTCCTGTGATGCATGTTAAGTTCACCGACTTATAGTTGCTTGGATTTGTCACCCTTATTATATAATGGGATCATATTTGCCATTTTCCAGTCCTTCAGAATCTCCACAGTATGCAGTGACCTCCTAAAAATATGTTTAAAGGTTTTTATATATGTGCTTGCTAGCCTCCTTAAGAACCTGAGAGTAAATATTATATGGTCTTGGTGATTTGTTTGATTTCAGCTTGTTTAATCTGAGCAGTTCATCTTCCTCTGAAATTTCTAAATCACACAGGACCTCTTTAGTAGTCCCATTTACCACTGGGAGATTATCCACTATTCCCTTGTGAAGACCTCAAAAAAAAGAGTGTCCGCAATTTCATTGTCTGTATCTTTTTAATTCCCCTTTACTATTCCTGATGCACTTTACCTTCTCCTTGACTGTTCTTTTACTTTGATCACATCAAACAAAATTTGAAATGATAAGCTGTTAAAATATTTGTTTTTGTAAATGAACAACAAGCACCATAGCTTATGCCGATGAACCCCGTCACCCATTCATTTAATAAATTTGCTTATTCCATTTCAGGGTTACAGGAAGCTGGGACCTATCTTGGCTGTTTTGAACACAGACAGGAAGACAATTCATTGACAGACACATTCATGTACAGTTTAACATTCAACTTTATATCAGGCAGTTGACAGGTAACCCAAACACAAGTCTGGTGAATACGTTTTTGAAGTAGTACATCTTAATACAGGGTCACGGAGGGTCTGCTGGAGCGAATCCCAGCCAACATAGGGCGTAAAGCAGGAAACAAACCCTGAGCAGGGCACCAGCCCACCGCAGGCCACACACACACACCAAGCACACACTAGGGACAATTTAGGATCACTAATGCACCTAACCTGCATGTCTTTGGACTGTGGGAGGAAACCGGAGCACCCGGAGGAAACTCACGTAGACACAGGGAGAACATGCAGGAAGCGAACCTGGTCTCCTAACTGCGAGGCAGCAGCGCTACCACTGCACCAACGCGCCACCCCGTAGTATTACATATTTAAAAAAATAAAATTACATTATTTGTGTAAAGGGTGACCACTAAATCTGCAACTCTCCCTATTGATATGTACTGTATAGAAATGTAGTGACACAGCTTTTCTGCTTTTGTAGATTCTAATAGGAATTAACTGACTCACATGAAAGACATCAGTTATAGGAAATGTGACTGAGGGAAAAAACTTGGGTTGAGCCATTTACAATATATAGATTATTGTTGTAAGCAGATGCTTTGTTTACAATTTAATACTAATATGGTAGAAGCACTGCATAATAATGTCCCAGACATTTATTGCATTGTGATTTGTTCTATTTATGGAAACACATCCTGATAGGAAAAAATATCCATCCATCCATTTTCCAACCCGCTGAATCCGAGCACAGGGTCACAGGGGTCTGCTGGAAAAAATACAATTTACACAATACTTTTTGTGACAGCACAATGGTACAGTGTGTTCTTTCACCAAGATTTTCTGTAGCTACTTAATTAGTTCAGAATCATGGATGGTCTTTTGCAGAGTGTTAATATGAAGATCTAGAGGATACTAGAGACCCAGATGTTACACCCTAGGAATACAAAAGAAATATGCACATTCCACACAGAAGGCACTCCTGGAGTTAAACCTGAGGCTAACAGATTGTAGGCAATGTTTAATTCCTATGTGGCATTATACTGTCCTGATAATATAAGTCTTGATATAATTTTGTAGCGTATTAATTTTCTAAGGTTATGTTTTAGATGTTTATTATTTTATTCCTAATCATTTCTCTTTTGGCTCGCCACTAAAAGCTTTCTTGCATCTAAATTATTCCTACTCTGCAACTAGACTGTAAAAAGCTGAATTGCTAGCCATTAATACCTTGAATTCATGTATGTCACATGTCATAAGGTGATGGTGGATGCATAAATTATGTCAGTGTTGCCTGGGTTTTTTTAATCACATACGAATCAGTGTAATTAAGGAACAGATTAAAGTACAGTATGTTAAAAACTATGAATGTTAAATATTCAAAAGGCTCACAGTTGTCATTTTCAAAGGTGTTAAAAATGGTAAAATATAAAAAAAAAAATTTGGGTTTCCATTTTTGCTTTAAGTACATTTGCTTTTCTTGCTGTTAAAGTTGAGCTATTTTTGTGCTTCCCTGTAGACGTGGATGAAACTGGGCCAGACGTCGGCGTAAAGACTGCTAGCTTCCTTTGGAAAGCACACTCAGAGCCAGGATGCCGCCACCTTCAGATATTGTGAAGGTGGCCATTGAATGGCCAAAAGAGTTTCCCCGTCTAATGGAAATTGATCAGGTGAGTGAACCAATACATCATCTAATTTCTTTTTTCTTCAGTGGATAAACTTAAGAACTACAAGGCTTCTGCAGAGGATTCTGTTTTACTTTGTAAGGATAAAATATAAGCATATAAATCTAGACAGACCTTGTCTACCAGTGTAATTATACTTGTGAAAAATAATTTGTATTTTGAAGCTTCAAAATCAACATAATCAGTATATGCCTTGTGTTTAGGCAATGACATTTTATTTATTGAAAATAATTCACTTTATGTATTTTGGCTATTAGTAGAAGGTAACAGTGATGCTCATAAAGGTTACTTAATTATTTCTTAATGACACCTCTATGCTTAAATTCTTTTAAAAAGAACTTTTTACCAATAGTAATTAATGTTCAAACCTTCATTTTGAAACACATCACTGTGTTTTCAGGGATTTTCCATTGTTATTTTTATTTATTTATTTGAAATGCTTATTCCACTATGAGGTCTTGGTGGGCCTGATCCTATCTTGGCACCATCAGGCATAAGACAGTAATGAGCTCTTGAACAGGTGACTTTGCAGAGCATGTTTACTCTTGACAATATGCAAACTAAAAGATATTGCTGGGTCTGGATTATTAACCCAGGGCTCTGGAGCTATAAGGTCATATCATTAACCTCTGTGCTGCAGCGCTGCTCTTATCGTTGTTGTATTATTGCTGGAATAAGTTTTTATTTTTATTATGTGCTGGCCAGGGTACCCTACGTTGCCTGGGATGGAATAAAGTGTAGGCATGGTCTCTAAATAAATTCCCTTTTGGAGACAGTTGAACCACAGACCAACATTTCACGTACTAAACCCACTATAAACCCTGTATATTAAGTTGGGTTAACTATTGTGATATAAAATGGGGTCTCAGCCTATCCCAAACCCCAACACAAACACACAAAGAGACCCGAGTTCAAATAAAGGATGGTTTATTAATCAGATTCCTTCAAAAGTAATAAAAAGCACAGGTTTTTCTCTCTCTCTGTCTCCCTCCACAATAATCTCTTCTCCTCCCACAATACTCTCACCGCCACACTGCCCCTCTCTAGCTGAGTGCTGTTCTTTGTCCTTTCAGCTCCAACTCACCTTGAGAAGGGAGTGCAGTCCCTTTTATTAAGGACTCTGTAGTACTTCCGCTCCCTGGACCACTGCCCAATGGATGGATTTCCAGGTCATGCGAAAGTCCCAATTTTGGGAAAGCATTTCCTGTCAGCACCCCCTTGTGGCACCCATGGTCCCCAGCAGGGATGTATTGATAGACTACATCTCCCAGCATTCGCTACTGGTTCCTGAATGGGTGACAATACAGACGGCTGCTGCCATCTCCTGTTCTCGGGGAATAAAAAGTCCCCAGCAATATCTTCCCACTTCTGGTGGGCTGTCCGTCTATCTCCTCCTGCCGTCACTTCCAGGTCTCGCTCCTTCTTGTCTCTTGGTCAGAATGCCCATCTGCCCGTTTGGAGCCTTCTATCTGGGTAAGGAACCATACCCTTCTCTGGTTGGGATGCCCTTCCAACTCGTGTGGCATTTACACTGTAATATACAGGAAAACAGTGATAAAAATACATTCAGAAGTTTTGAGGTAATACATTGTATCAGGTATGACTCCCCAGTAAAATTCTAAAATTTTTATTTACTTGAACAATAATGTAAATACAAAATTTTGTGAAAGTAGACATAGCCGTTTTTGAGTGATGCACGATTTTTGTGTTGATACCCTTCCACACTAAAGCCAAACACATTTCCATTGAAGCACTGGTGTGAGATATCTCCATTTCTGTTTTAAGTGGTATCAAGCAGTAATATGCACACACAATTTCAAGAACATCAGCTCAGTCATTTTCGTGTGATTCATGAAAAAAATCTGAGGGTTGAAATGAGGTTCTTAGTTTGCAAAACAGATACAGTACAATGTTCTGGGCCATTACGGTCTCCTGACTTGAATATCATCGAAAATCTATGGGATGATATGAAGCAGGCTGTCCATGCTCGGCAACCGTCAAATTTAACTGAACTGGAGAGATTTTGTATGGAAGGTCTTGATTTAAAGCAAAGACGCAAGCTGTGTGATTATGTCTGGTAGAGGCAGTCCTTGTGACTTTATGTTGAACTTGAGGCAATTTGGTGTTGCTAATTAAGCTAAAGATGCTGTAGGAATCCCATTTGACTGAGCTGTGAATTAAAGTTGAGCTTCTGGAGATGTGAGGCATCTATTCTAACCACTATCCCAAGGTGTCTCTAAAAAGAAACCATGAAATCATATAAAATTCTTGAAAATATGCATAACACATTGTACTTACAGGAGGTACATAATGTAAAGAAAAGTAACATTAAGTGCTCCTACATGAAGAAGACACCATCTTGTCAAATATCAATACATGTTCTACTCTGTCTGTGAATATTATGGTAGTTAATAGCAGAGCAGGACATACTTTCCTATCAATTGAAACAGTCTGCAGTTCTTCCTGTGGAATGCCTATAAACTCCTGGGATTTCCGAAAGTTGTGTTTTTTCCAGAGTTTCTCAGTCTTAGTCTTACAAATGCTCCTAATTAGACATGTTTAGTACACTTCCCATTGGTAGCACTCAGGATGGACTCTCACTAGATGCCCAAAGCACTTCACTCTACCTGAAGAGCATCCTTGATTCTAGGCATCCTCACCCAATTAGAAAGATCGAGTCCATTACATGGACTCACTCAGGAGTCATTATCTGAAACCCGGTCTCATTTTTTTTAGCTGCAGACAAACCTGATTTAGGTGAGATTATTGATGTAGATGGACTGGTAAATTGAGACATTTATCAAGTAATTTGCTGCTTCTTTGCCGTCACTTTCTGGCACGGATGCTGTTGCTTTATTTTACTCTCAATTATGAATAATAATTTAGAATAATTAAATTTGTCTGTTTATGGGAGATGCAACATCTGTCAGCTACAGAGATTAAGACTCTATTCCAGGATGGAACCATGACCTTATATATAGAAGTTGACAATTCTCATCCCAGCTGTATTACGCTGAGCTTTAGATTGTTTCTGTTAGGCTTGCTTTGGAGAAGGGGGTATTCTCCTGGTTAGCTTGCTGTCCCTTCATTTCCTTCTCAGTTATAGCTTACTTCTAATTAGATGTCTGTATGAGTCCTGCTCCTCCCAAAGTAACAGTGCTTGTCCCATTACTGCCACCACACACATAGTACCTGAGACAGGAATAGAAAGCTGATCCCTAGTGCTGCAAGACTGCAGCAATGCCTTTGCCACCCTTAATGTATTAACAATTTAACATTATTATACTTAACACAGAAATAACAGGTATTCCTTTTTGAGATCAGTATTAATCTGTCAGTGCTCAGAACTCACCACCAAACTCTGCTATTTAATCATCTCTGACATTGTTGCAGTTTGTGTTGCTTGCCAAATTCAGAAATATCAAGTTATAAACTATGGGGGGTTCTCGGTGTCTGATGTGCTGATGAGTAAATTTATGGGTGTTCATACAGTCTGTGGCAGTCTACACACATTTTGCAGAAGTGAACATTTCTTCATTTATCTTGCAGCCTCAGCACTTTCACCTTCATAGTGTTTTCTAGATGTTTTCTTAAAAGGAAATTGTTCAGAAGATGAACTAACACGGAGTATGGCTAGCAATGGAAAACCTGCATTTTTCAGATTATGTGTACAGGATGTAATCACTGACTGATCACTTTGACTGTGGAGTGATAGTGCATGTTATGCAAGCATGACATTAAACATGCTCTTAGCTACGTATATAGTAACATAAGTCGTTTCAGAAGCAAGTGAAATTGAACATCAGTCAGGCTAGTCAAATTCGTCTGGTTAACTAATAGCTCAGTTGTTAGTGTACCTTATTTACCTTTTAAAAGTTATCATGAATTCTACTCCATGTACTTGATTCAGTAGTCTGTTGTTCTTAAGCACACTTTATTTACATTTTCCTCGTTTATGGTGCGTTAAGCCTACAGACCTGTATGTGAGTGAACACTAGAGAAAGGTTTGTGATGGCTTTATATATCTTAAGGCTACTACGTGTTAAATAGCAGTAGTTAGAGATCTGCTTTAGGTTTCTTTATATTTGTGGAATTTTAGGCAATAATGTAGCTGACAGTGAAAAATTAAAAGTTAGTATTGTGGCTACTAAAGGGTTAATAACGAGACTGAAATAGCATCTGTAACAAACACACAAAACAAACCTTTTTTAGATAAGAGCTGCTGAACCATGAGAAGTACTGAAAACAAAAATAGAGTTTCTTGCCTAGAAGAATGATTGGGTGCATATCAAGGCAGAAAAGTTTTCTTTTTATTTAGTGCTATGCGTAGATGTTTTATAAAAAAAAATGTAATATAAAGACAGTATGAAACCAGTGCCAAGCAGTGGCTTTATTTACTTTATTGCCATAATAAACTCAGTTGCATGGTATTTGATTTGATGAAGATTATACAATAAAAAGTGTATACCATTAAAACATTACTGCCTTCATGCAGTATAAACTGTGTTTATCATTCTTTGATATTCTTCAATAGCCCCTAGAGAATTAAGGCTATGTTCACACTATTACCGCTTTGCTTAAAAACATTAGTCTCTGTTTTAGCCTACACCAGTGTTTTTAACCCCTGAAAATTGAGATTTTTAAAAATGTTCTCCACAGTTGTAAACTTACAACATCGCATTCCCTCATTGGTCACACTTCACAGAAGAAAACCATATTCCAACATGGCAGATATAGTATAGTTGTTTTGCATGGCGTTTGTTTTGTTGTTTACTTGTATGCATCCAATTTGTGTTTTGTACAGTTTGAATACTGCATACATGTGTAGAAGACAAATAATTTACCAGCTGCTACAGCTTTCAGATTATAGTAAATTTTGTGGCTGGGGGTGTTACAATCTCTTCAAGGATTTTTCTGTTGATTTCACAAGCCTTGTATAGGTAATACGTGTATGTCATTTGTATTTTTGGCTGTGTTACTGTGGAAAAAAGAAACTGTTATAAATGATGTGAAAACACTATTGTGGACAGAGATTGTTTTTTCTTAAAAACAAAATGGTTAAATGAAAATATAATAGTGTGGACAAAGCCTAAGAAAGTAACACCACACAAGTTAATTTTTATACATTAGGTAAGAAGGAAATCTTTGATTTACTTCATCAATTCAACATTATATTTGGTATGAAATTGACCAATTGTTGAAAGTATAAGGAGTGCAAGAAAGAGAGTGAGCTTTGCTAGTGTAAGATCTGACATAAAATAAATTCAGAACTATGCGTACAGCAACTGTCAAGGGCATACAAATGAAATTGAGTGATACTTTCTCTTTCCACTTATTCAGAAGATAATCCACAGATTAAACATTTTAATTGTATTGTAGACAGTGTTTTTATTCTTTGCTGCACATTGCCGTATTTTTGTACATTATGTACATTTACAGTATATCATTCATCATCTTGTATTATTGATTTACTTTTTGGCATTATATTTTTAAAGCGTCCGTTTCTAGCCCTGAACATCAGCCAACAAAAGTAACCAAATGGAAGTATGTAAGATCATATTACTCTATCAAATCTTGAAAATGTCTTTTGACTCTGATTCCAGTACATAATAAAACCAGTGATCACTGTATGCTCCTTAATAGGTGTACTGGATGGCATTATCTTCACCAGTTACAGTAAATGGGAAAGGAATAAGGAATGGCTTAATTGCTTTTTATCTGTCATCTTGTAAGTAACTGACATGGAATAAACTGCCCCTGGCATCAGATTGAAGCAGTTCTCCATTTATGTGTGTAGAGGCAGAATAACAAATCATTAAAGTCATTTATGTAAAGGCAGGCTCCTGTGACTGTGGGATTTTTGTGGTCATATTTACTAAGGCTTATGTATGAAAAAGTTCTGTAACAAATAAAAAAAAAAAAAAGAATGCAGAAGCAAGTTCATTCTTTATTTAGTGGACTAACACTGTGCAAGAGACAATGATTATTATGTGCATGGAGTATTTTACTGTGCAGTGTTTTCTTTGTATTGTTCTCTATTTATTTAATGTCAAATCTTATATATGTATATATACACACATGATCTGCTAAGTTTTCAGTCTCTGCAATGCCTTATGGACCGTAGCTGAACCGCTGCCCCACCAGCACCCCATGCATCCTGTCAGGATGGACAGTTATAAAAGAGGATATTGGCTGCTTGAGACATTCAAGGCCTTCCTTAGCAGCCCTGATCAGAGCTGTAAGGATCTTGCAACCCTGCATTAAATTAAGAAAATTAGAAAAGGGATAAATGGAGGGGAGGATGGTACTTTATGCATCTAAATATAATGCATCTGGCAGTAAGAACCATGATGTTGTGAGCACTTAGAATATTTTTTTGGAATGACACCAGCATCATCCTTTTTTACTAGGTATTAGGTTGCTTGATTTGGTATTAGATGGCTTTAATTAAAATATATCTACAGATAAGCATGCTTGCAAGATAACAGTATAGTGGCAGGTTTTCAGGTAAATATGTTCTTTAAACTCACAAAAGAAACAAACCATTTATGACTTTGAAAAGCTTGGGAGATAAAAATATAATAACTGACCTTATTGTTATATTTTTGGTGAAATGTTTTGTCATCAAAAACGAGTCAAATAATAAAGCTCTAAATCTGTGTTATTTGAGCATAGCTTCAATGTGACCTTCACAATATAAAGAATCTATAAAGTGACAAGTCAGATATGAGCTTCTTTATTATTTAAACTACAGCAGAATGCCTCTCTGTTTCTCTGTGCAGTCTGATTGATTGTTTTCTGTTTTGCCTTTAAAAGAATATTTATGTTGCAGTTACCTCCTGCTGTTCATTTTTTTCCTAAAAGCTTTTGGGAGTACTCCAGTGATATTGAAAGAAGAAACTTAGACAACTTATTATTTTTTATAGTCATAATGTATTCTTTAGTAGAATTTAAGAGTTTGTCCGTCTGTCTGTCTGTTTAAGATGATGTGTTAAAGAAAGCCACAAAAGGAAAAAAAAAACTTGATTTACTGAACAAAATTCATGGTTAGGAAAAGTGGGATTCTTTTGTTTAGGACGTTTTCATGTAATAGTCATGCACAGGATATACTTTAATCCCTTGTTCCCCTGGGTACTCCACTGCAGGTAGCACATTTGTTAGTTAAACTTTGAAAGTGTTCATTTCAGTCACGATCAATAAAAATTCAACATTTTGTAGTTATTAATTCTGTGTTGCTGCAGTTCAAATTCAGAGTACAGTCATATGAAAAAAGTGCACACAATGAAGTGTTTTGTCTTTTTTAACATGTGGACATATCAAGATCTGATCTTCAGTTAAGAAGTATTTGTAGATAATGGTGATATATAATAAATATCATGACACATTTACAGTTTATAGTTCCTTGTGTATTTTAAATAAGCACAAATGCAAATTTCACATGTGGATAATATAAGTCCAGCCCAACATTAATCATTTCCTCAAATAACTACAATTAGAATCACGTGCAAATGATTAGAACATCGTTAAATAGGATCTTGTCTGAAGCTGTATTATTTCAACCTCAGACTTTTAGTTTTGTTTCCACTTTGCTCTTGAAGTGTGTATTATTACCTTGCCTAGATCGAAGAAAGTCTCTGAAGCCTCCAGAAAGAAGGTTTATACTGTAGATGTCTGTGAGTCTGGGAAGAGGTTTAAAAAGATTACCAAACAATTGGAAATCAACCATTCTATTGTCTAGACTATTACAAGTGGAGAAGACTTCAAACAACTTCCATCTGATCCAGGCCACGCTGCACAAGCAAGTTTAGTCTGAGAGGCTGCACAAATTAGATCTAAATATTAGATGTGCCAGGAGGAAACCTTTGCTATTTATAAAGAACATCAGGGTAAGACTAAAGGTTGTCCATGAATATATAGGCAAAGACCAAGACTCCTGGGACAATATGCTCTTGACAGATGGGGCAAAGATAGCTATTTGGCCCCAATACCAGAATAATGTTTGTCGACAACCAAAGGGAGCATTTGACCAGAAGAACCTGATGACAACTATAAAACATGGTGGAGGAAATGTTACTGTTTGAGGCTGCTTTTCTGGATTAGGGCCTGGGAAGCTCACCATAATGATATCTGCTATGAATTCTTTATTGTACAAAAAGAGTGCTCAAGGATAAGGTGAGAACATCTATTAGATGACTGAAGCTTAGTTGAAAGTGGACCTTGCAACATGACAGTGACCTTAAACCTACCAGTAAATCCACCAATTAATGGCTGAAAAGAAAGAAAGTCATAGCCCAGATCTGAATGCCATCAAGATGCTTTGGAGGCATTTGAAGTGAGCCTGGACAGCTCGCAATCACAGAATCCATTATAAAGTCTTCATTCTGCCAGCTGGAGGATAATATGAGATCATCTGTGCACTGAATACACCCTTCAAACATTGCCCAGCTGACAGAATTGTGCATGGAGAAATGGGCAAAACTTTCTTCCTGTCAGAGACTGGTGGACAGTTATAGGAAATGCCTACTTGAGGTTGTTTCTGCAAAAAGGAGCAATACCAGATATTGGAGCCAAGGGTGTAGTTAACCTTTTCCACTAACAGAAATGGCAAGGTCAAATTTTCATTACTTTCTTTTTTCCAATTATATCACATTTATCTTTAAATACTCTTTAAATGAAGATCAAAGTTTGATGTGTCCTTATGTTAAAAAATAAAAAAAACATTTTGTGAACTGTACTTACTTTTTCACATGACTGTATGTATACTGTGCTATGCAAAGGTCTTAGGCACATGCAGAAATCTGTAATGCTGATATGCTTTCAGAAAACTAAAAAAAATACTAAAAACAGCAGTAAACAATAAGAAAGTAAATTAAACCAGTAGAATGACAATTTTTTGCCTGTAAAATTGTGTTAGTACTCTTAGTTGCACTGATCTTATATAAGAAAATGGCCTTGTAGTTTGTTCCATGACTCTTGTAGAACTTGTTCCAGTACTTCCGGGAACTTTGGCTGTTGCCTTGTATGCTTTGGCCACTCCAGGTAATCCTATACAGCATCACTCATGTTGTGATCAGGGCTCTGTGGAGGCCATACCATCTGTTGCAGAACTCCTTATTGTTCTTTTTGCTGATGACAGTTATTTTGGACATTGAATGTATGTTTGTGGTCACTTTCCTGCTGCGGTATGAAGTTGAGACCAATCAGACACCTCCCTGATGGTATTGCATGGTGAATGGGAATCCATATT
Organism: Polypterus senegalus; assembly: GCF_016835505.1. NCBI lineage: Eukaryota > Metazoa > Chordata > Cladistia > Polypteriformes > Polypteridae > Polypterus > Polypterus senegalus. The sequence goes on from NC_053168.1 coordinate 37,121,581, forward strand.
TAATTCACAAAATTGGCGATTCCTTTAACTTCTGACCAGATCACAAACTCCATTTTCATCCAAAAACCTGCAGAGAACCTCAACACTTTGGGTCTACCCCAGACAAACTGTAAATTTTAACTCGTCAGTTTAGAGCATTTGCTGCCATCGTTTAGAACTCCAATTCTTGTGTTTTTGTGTGTAGGTCAGGCTCTTGTCATTTTTCCATTTTTTAGGAATGGCTTTCTGGTAGCAACTTTTTTGAAGACTTTTAACATGGCATCTCCATATTGTAGAGGAGTGTACTTTGGTTATACTGGTGTCTTTGAGCAGGGTTCAGTTTTTGATGCCTTCTTATTCAGAAGGGATGTCAGATTGATGCATCTCATTTCTGCTACACTCTATTTCCGTGGTCGACCACTGCATTATTGGTCCATAGCCTTGCCTGTTTCCCTGTGCTTCCACAAAAGAGTTTGGATAGCTCATCTTGAAACTATTGCCTGCCTTTAAAATTCTGCTTGGGAGAGACCTTGTTGATGTAGAATGACCACTGTGTGTCTTGTTGCTGTACTCACTCTTGACATAGTGTCAGAATTAATAATTTAAAGGTTAATCTGTCACATCTGCCACACCCCCACCTTTTATTATGACTGTTTAGCCTGATTCTTTCTGCACCAGCCCATTCCGTCATTGATCATAAGCACTAGTTTTTACCTTTTACCTTTGATTAATCATAAGCTGGGCTAGAGACCTATAGGGTAATCAGGAGAAGGTGTATTGCTTAATATGTTACTTTCTTTAACAAAATGCAATTATTTCTGTGCAATGTTTAATTTGTTTTAAATGTATGTTGTGGCGGATAGCTGGGGACCCTGCCCAGATGGGATCCCTGTAAGGACCACGAGAGAGACAATACCTCCCCTGTGCCACGAGATGGCAGCTGCCCTGGTCTGCATGGGGGCCACAGGAACAGAGGTGGGAAGCTCATCCCTGTTGGAGCCCGAGGCCACTGCCAGGGGGCACACGTAGGATTAAGGAGCCTTGGAATAAAGCACTTCCTTCACAACCAGAAGTGCTGCCAGAAGTAGTTCCATGTAAATTCAGAGTGCTTCTGGGTGCTCATACGGCACTTCTGCCACACCAGGAAGTGCCTTCAGAAGACTATCAGGAAGCACCTGGAGTACATCCGGGTACTATAAAGAGGGCCGCCTCACTCCATTGGATGAACTTGAGTCGGGAGGAGTAAGACAGAGCTTGCGTGAGGAGGAGTGAAGGCGGCCGAAGAAATAGAGAGAAGGAAAAGGACGGTGAGCTGGATAGTGATTTGTGCACTGTATTGGTTGGGAAGGTGCTGACGGAAATAAACGTGTGTGTTTTTGGACATTTGGTGTCTGTCTGTCTGTGTCCCAGGGTTCATCTTCCACAATGTTTAGAAATCTGAAACTTGCTGTTTTCTACTGGCAAACGAATGAAGAAAATCCAAAAATAAAATTGCAAACGTTTATGCCAAAAAAATCAAGGGTGCCTAATACTTTTACAAAGTATTGTGTGTTTGTGTATTACGTATAATACTCCATATATTTGATATATCAGTGAAATATTTGTATGCAAAACAGGTCTTTTTACCTCATTTCAATTAGAAATATGCATTACACTGCATATAACTAAGAGTCTGACAAATGTTACTGAGCAGATAAAGTAAACACTAATGTCTGTGTAAACATCCATCAGTCCATTGACAAGCCCACTTAATCCAGTTCAAAGTTGAAGGGGTGAGGGAGCTGTAGCTTTGGATACAAAGCAGGACCCAATTTTGAATAGGATGCCAGCTTATTGCCTGAAATTACATTTTTATTTTAACAAATTAATGAAATCTTCAGATTTTAAAAAATGCTTTCTGTGTTTAGCTGTGGTGTTGATGAAGCAAAAGGTTATTTAATTAAATTGACATATACCATTAAATTAGATAGTGCCACTGTCTGTGGAATATTGGAGCTTTTGAGTGGAAATATATTGAACTGTATTCATTGAAGTTTCTATGAAAGCCCAGTAAGTGTGTAAGTAATATTGCATAACACAAGGTTTTATAGCTGCACAGTGTTTAATTAGAAATTCAGTAATACATTCTCATTTCAAATATTCTAAAGTCAGTAATTAGTTCTGTTTTTGCTTTCTGTGCCTTTGCATGTAGTTCTGAAACCCTTATCTGCCAATTATCAATGAGTGCTTTGTATGTCTATCTTCTCTATTTTATCCATTAACACAGCCATTATCTGTGCACATATATATATAACCTGTAAGCACCATGAATGGGGTAACAGTAATAAGCCACTGGGCTTGGATTAAATTTGGAGTGCATGAATTGCAGAAATGAGTGCCTGTTGGCACTTCATACCTGATTTTGATTGCCTGTAGCAGATCAACAAGATGAGTTAATTGGGGCTGTGTCATTTTCTTGTTACATCACTTTTTTCCCCTTTATTTTCACTGCTTTCATTTTGGGTAAAATGACGACAAGTCCTTTGAAATACAGCATTTATATCGTTCCAGTTATGTTTACCTATAAAACAATTTGTATAGAAAAGTTATAGTGATGCAGTTTTCTTGCTGGAAGCGTCAAAACACAAGTTGCCTTATCTTCATCTGTCTTCTACATATGGCATTGTGAAATCCATCTAGTGCTAGGCTGATTTATCAGTCAGATATTTCATGTATTTCTGGACTATCCGAATCTGAAAAGTTGAACCTGCTGTCTCCAAATATAGAATATTAAACTCAACTATTGTAGACCTTTTATGTACCATATTTGCTTCCTTCCCATTTCTAGCTTCTTTTCTCCAGTCATATCCATTGTAGTAATTTGTCCCAGAGTCAGTGTGTGCTTACAATCCCTCTACTGGAAAACGTGTATTCCGAAGCTAGTTCACTTATACTGCAATCCATAATAACTTATAGCTTACAACTGATGACTCATGACTTGGTGTGAGATGGCCGTACCTCCAGTTTTGAATAATGCATCACTTCTTTCACTGTATTTATAATTTTATGTATACTTGAAGTGTGATTGTGGAACGGAGGCACCACAACACAACAACAACCAATCACAAAGCAAGAAATACAATAATTTTATAATACTTTTATCTTAAAAGAATCATTCAGTGTTAAATCCATGTCAGGCTCTGCTGGGAGAACCCTTTGAATATTGGTAGGTTTAAGCCCTGGTGGTTAAATAAGGTTCTGTCTGTGCTCTGAATGTTTCCTTCTCCAGGTGCTGTTGGAGCAGGTAAAATCTTAGAGGATGAAGGTTTATAGAGAGACACTATTCAGGAGTTACAAGTTCAAAAGGGCTTTAGTTGTAGTGTTCCAATGTGTCTGGTTTAGCTTTTGTGGGTCTTTCAAATGCCAGGGTGTGGTAATACTTTCAACAACTTTAGGATAATATTGATTTGGTCAGCAAACTAGCCCATGTTTAGCTGGGAGTTTATCCCCTTTTGTTATAAGTCTCAGAGAACAAAGAACTTTCTTAGTGTTTTTCCTGGCACAGCCCAAAAATATGTACAGAATAATAATAATATGTACTCATAAAGCATAATAGTGAAAACAAAAAGCAAGAATATATAATGAAAAGGGAAAGCGAGCAACAAATCATTATTGTAACAATAGTCATAATACATAGAAGTAATATATCATCCTTCTATATAAAAGCGGTCGGGATTGTCCTTCCGTCCCGTGAGTGCTACGCAGGCGCAGAGTTTCACACATGCCCCGTCCATTTTGCAATGCACGATGGGATTCGTAGTTCCGTTTTTCCAGGTAAAAGATGATTTTCTACTCCAGACTGTGCGATATCTTCTTCTTATTTCTTACTATATAAAGGCGGTCGGGATTGTCTTTCCATCCCATGAGTTGAAAGCATAGCGGTATTCCGCTTATCACAGACTTACTACTTGCAGCTTGCGGTACGAAGTGACATGATGTGAGCAGAGTTCTGGTGCTCCCATCGTTCCCTTGCTTTTGTGCGCGATGCGCTGGAAAAATAGACAAAATGATGTCTCTGGAAATAATTAATGTTGATGGAGTACAAATGCCTTACCGCGCAGTAAATACCAGGGGGGTTCAAAAGGGTGACCTCAATATAGAAAAAAAGTTTAAATTTCATCACAAAAATAATAGAAACTACGAGTATTAAAGTAATACCACTCAAATGCAATATAACCAAATTAATGAGTATGTATAAAATATCAAATTGATCTACATATTGAATTGCCTTAAGAAGTGGTCAACTTAAAAGTCGGTCGCCTTAAAAGGCGGGTCAGCCTAGTATGTAATATATATGTATAAATATTTATATATATATATAGTATGTTATGTATATATCATATATATATATATATATATATACTGTGTATATATATATATATATATATATATATATATATATATATATATATATATATATATATATATATATATATATATATATATATATATATATATATATAATCTCATATAAGAACAAGTAACATTTCATAAAAATGTTACATCATGTAAGTTCAAAGCTTATTAGACCACAGTGACACATTGAATGTTGATTTTATTTCACTGCTGCCTACATTTGATCCATAAATGAATGGATGATGGGATCACTATGCATAATTTTCTGTGATTTTTTCATAACTGGTGTATCTGGATTGTTTATTATGAATTTGCAGGTTTTTTTGGTTGGCTTTTATTATAGGGATATACAGTACCTCCTTTGGTAAATTATTCTTATTATGAACAGTGGGTTTGTATCTGAAAGTAGTGTTGTTTGTCTATGTCTGACTCTTACTGACATCTCTAGACTATCGCCAATTTTCACTGCATAAATGATACACTTGTATAGCTTTGTCCAGACCAACCAAAGTTTTCCCCGTGTGTATTATGTAACAACATTAAATAACACCTCCACTGGCTAATACATCAGTTCACAGTCCATCATTTTATGTAAATATACATTGATTCACAGAATAATCTTTATCTAATGTTACAATTGCTTAATGGACACAAAAAAGCAAGCTACTGAACCTATTTAAAACAATTTGGTTAGATGGAATGAAGCTGAAGTAGTACTTTTAAAACCTCTCAAACAAATACTTGAACACTTAAAAAGTCCTCAAGATAATATCTAAGTTCTACTTTGTGTTAAGGTTAACGGGCATTGGAGACCATTCAAAAAGGGCTGCATGAAGAGTGTTACACTAAAGAGTTATGAGAGGAGCAGTCTGTAGTCGGCAAATTAGTGTGTAAAGGAAGTAGACAAAGATTAAGAACATTCAACTTGATCATAAGAGCCATGATTAGGTTGTTTTAAATTATCAACTCTTAATGAGCAATGTGATTCATTTGTGTGTGTTCTTTTGTTTCTAAACATGTTTCTTGTGTAAACATTTTTTTTTTGTCTTTTCAGAAAAAACCACTATCGTCAATTATTAAGGAAGTATGTGATGGGTGAGTATATTTACATTTGAAGCAACTGCAGTTTTCTCATTATAAGGATGGATGTGTGTATAACTCAGATGTATTTTCCAAGGTGCACTCACTACAGAAGAGTTCATTCATTTCACAGTTTGATTACTTTCACACTCACCACACTTTCAAGCAGGAGGTGAAGGATAAAATGCTTAAAGATGAGTGATAAATACCACTTAAATTGACATTTCATTCAGATTTAAGGTCGGGATTGAGTTATCTGTTGAGGCAGAGGTAGATAGCACATGCTCAGAAGAAGTGTATCTAGTTCTGTGCTGAAAATAGGAACATGGAGGATTTTTTTCTATTGCTGAGTTCTTAGCTCTTCAACTTTGTCCATTTGACTTGATTCAGGCAAATGGCCCCAAACCTGAATAATTGTGCTAATGGTAAACTGTTGTGGCCAACAGAGCACTATAAAGTGTATTAACTGATAAAATGTGTTTGCAGGTCTCAAATATTGTTTACAAAATTAAGATCAATAGTTACTGTTCTCGTACGCCTGTGTCTTCCCACTTCTTTCTTTATCTGAAACATTCAAGACCATCATCTGTTCATCCATCCATCCATTTTCCAAAGCCTGCTAATCCAGTGCAGTGTTGCAGGGAAGTTGGACCCTATTTCAGCTGGCATTGGACACAAGGCAGGACCAACACCTGGAGAGGGAGCCAGCCCATATACAGGGTGAACACACATCGAGGCCAATTTAGCATCACCTAGTCACCTGACTGGCATGCTGCTTTTACCTAATCAAAATGTATCTTTTTCTGTAGTCAGTTTTCTGAATTTTGTCTAACACCTTACAGTGTACAGCATATATGTTCCAGCTTAAGCGTCCTATTTTTAATGCATTATGATACAGCATCTGAAACTAAGTAAAATGCATTTCATAGCACAAGCTAAAACGTTTTACAGAATATGTGGCTTGGACAACACAGTGATCACCTAGTGCTTATTCTTCCAGAGAAGCTAGACATTGCAGCACATTTTTTTGCTAGCCATAGCAGTTCATCTAAACTAAGCCCAGTTAAAGCAGCTTTGCCACTAAATTAAGTGTTATCAAAAAGCAGACTTTTCTAGTACTGACATTTGTATTTTCACACAAAAAATAAAACTTTTACAAAGGTGTTTCATATCTGCTCAACTTTGTTGTTGTGTAGTGAATGGAATGCTGCTTAACCAAGTGATTTTTTTTTTTTTGCTTAAACACACAATTGTATTTCAGACACCAATGATACAAAGCTGGTATATGGATACATCCACACAGGAACAACTTAGTGAAAGCAAAATGTTGCTGCATTTTAGTGTATTTATTAAAAAATTAACATGATATAATGTTACTTGAAGACTATAGAAATAGTAGTAAAGACACGTCACATGGAAAAACTTTTTCCACTGTGAACAAGTAGCATGATATTATAAGATAATATAGCTGTTGTGTAGTTCTTGTATTCTGAAAAAATAAGGCAGGCACATCACTGCCCTCTGTGCTCCTTTAATGCCATGTAGGAACATTTAAGTATCTCTTTAAAAGTTGCCAAGCTTTTTATGATTTATTATGATTTCAGTTGCTTATATCAAGATAAAACTTATTTAAAAGTCAAAAAGAAGAAAAAAATTACTGTTCAATATTTCATTGTCTTTAAAAAACCACTACCTGCGTGAGGAGGAAAAAAATCCAAACAGTCCTGTATGTAATGCATGTTTACATGTGTAACAATTTTCTCATTTTATAGTACTTAATAGTACTTTTATACTAATTTAACTGCTATTTTAACAAGAACAGTAAATATACATAAAGATCTTCGTCCCCTGTCTGACCTCTGTGATAGCTGGCCCACTATAATGTATGTAGAAATTCCCTAATTTCTCTCACTTTCTGTCAGTCCCTACTTCTCGCCTGGTCACTCTTCCTCCTACTCAAGTGCTTGCCTTTTGTCTCACCTTTTCACTGTGTTGTGGAAAAAAAAAAAACTTTCTTGTATTTTCAAAGGAGTCATTTACTGAGACTAGTTGATATTGTAGAACAATTCTTTATTTGCACATAGATATGCACAAATGTCTTGGTTCATGGAGTGAGCAATTAATTCAACAATTCATTGTCTTTTATACTTTTCTACTACCATTACCTTATCTAATACATCACACCATTTGACTCTTAATATGCAGAATTCTGTCATTTTAACCCATCAATAACAGCCACTGATGATTTTGTATACGTGTTGATTCTTCATTATTCTAAACATTGCTTTGTTAATAGGGGTGTCTTGCGGGTTTTCCCATTGATCTTATCGCTGCTTCATAATAGGGGTGTATAGGCTTTCCCCCCAGTTTGTCCTCACTTTTTAAGGGGGTGCTCATTACTCATTTACTTCATTTTAGTCTTAGTAATTATGTTGGTGGTTCCTCTAAGGCGAGGCAAAATCCTCATGTGCCTAAGCATAAAACAACATTTAATGTTTTTACTTGTAATAGATTGCAATAGATCATATTTTAACTAAAGATTCCATTACTGTAGCCTCATTGAGCCTGTCGGAAGTACCACATCTGGTGTCACTTCCATACAATTCCAGGATTTATTTATTGGGTCAGGGCAGCCCTATAACTACAATATGGTCACCAGGTCACAACTCAAAATAGTGGCTCTAGGTGTTAATGTACACTGGTCTTTACATTGGCTTTAAAGAGCCAAGTCTCCTAAGCAACCTCAAAACTGCTCACACTGTTTGAGGGACAGTATATTAGTCCAGTTTTGCTTTTAAGGCTGTCCACCCTCAAGCAGCCTTTCCATTATCTTTCTTGTTTCTGTGAAGAAAAGTGGTTAATCAGCAGAATAAAATAAGAATGAAACAGGAAGTAAATAAATTTTGAGTAGTGACTATAGACACCAAAACAATCTTTGATATTCCTTTGCCGTCTTCAGTGAGGAACTCCATGACAGACTTACTGCTTCTTGTTTCTCCTTATAATCAGTGCTACTTCCTTCTTCAGCACTATTTTTATTTTAGAGTTTCATATCCTGGAAAGTTAATAATAAAGACAGCATACATAAAGGGATTTCTAAACAGACTCCTATAAAATATTCTCTTCTGTTATTGTAGATTTTAAGTTAATCACTTTGCTCATGTAACAGGTTAATGCCAAAGGTTAAACTCAGTCTCCTTTTTAAATATTATATTATGTGACCAGCCTGGGTTTTGGTGCATAGTGGGTCACTAACTAGCTTGTCTAATGGCACAGGTATTTAACCAGGACAACATCAGGAGGCAGCACTTTTTTAAAATATGTGTATGGTGAATGAAACAGATAATGATCATATTGTGTATTTTTAGAGACATGCATGCTTACTGTTACTAATACAATTTGAATTGTGAAATGATAAGACAGTGTTGTCCAAATTTATGTTTTAGGTGGTCTCTTGGAAACTATGATAGCTTTGCATTGCAGCATGCAGATGGCACAAACTTCTACATTACAGAGAAGGTAATGTCTTGGTATTGTTCTAACGCATCAAGAGGTGGTGATGTGTTTGGTCTTTGAAATGTATTTTAAATCACTCTTTAATCATTTGTTTAGTTTGTACCTGATCAGAATTTTTGAAATTGTCTGAAATCTTCTAAAATTAAGATTTCTTGAATTAAGGTTAGGGTTTAAATGTTAAAAGCATATTAATAATTACATTTACTGCAGTTATCACTTTTTTTTATCTTTGAATCTACAGATAAAAACGAATGTAAAAGATAAGAATTCAATTCTGTGTTTTTTAATTTAAGATGTCATTTAAAAATTTGATTATAGAATGACAAGCGAAAAGAACTTGAATGAATATTTAACCCTTTTATAAAAGTGCGAGTTTGAATAGCTTTGAATAAAGATTCTTATGCCCAGTATACCAGATGATGGATTCACCTCACAGGAAAAGCCTAGGTGGCCTTAAACCTGCCTGCCTTACTGGCATTACGGTAAAAACTAAATTTGCCCTTCTTCATTGTTGTCTTGTCTATTCTTATATTATTAACTGTTTAGGTTTAATATATTGATCGTTAAAATTGCTCTTCATCTCACTCATTGTCAGTCTGTTTATAGTATCTATATGTTTAAAATGTTACATTGAAATTGCTTCTGAGTAACAGTAACAATTAGAGCTAAGGCTGCTTAAGTGATTTGATCAGAGCCACACAGTGACTTAGAGGTAGGGGTTGAATCAGCAACCTTGTAGTTTGAAATAAAATGCTGTAGCCACTACATCGTGCTGTAGAGGTCAAGATTGAAAGCCCAGTCCTAGAAAGTCATTTTGTAAACACATTCAGAATTTAACCGTCAGCATACAAAAGCAAAATTTTCTGTTAGGTGGCACATATTTCACAGTCTCTGATATTTGTTTTTATTATGCATTCTTTTGCAACTTCATTTTTTTGCAGCAGGTACAAAACTGTGGATATATTTTTGGTCAGAGAATTCAACATGGATTTAAAAGGTTTAATGAATTGATATGTTTAAGACATAAAAATATAACTGTTACATTTAAATTTCATGAGGAAGGAGAATACTTAAGCATAAACAGAATATTGTATGTGTTCTGTTTAAAATAATAGAGTACTGAAAATCACCACAAAGCATTGTGTGTTCTTTTTGCTAGCTGAAGGGAGATTGATGATTCTATTATACAATATATTGCAATTCGGCCATCTCAGAATACAACTCTTGCTACACCCTTTTTCAGAGCTTTATAACTACTTAAGTAGAAAATTATTTAGATACAACAGTTATTTTAGGGTTATTGTTAAAACTGAATATAGAGTTCAGTTCCATACGTAGAGATTGTGTAACCTAAGTCCTACAAATTGTCTGATAACTTAGTATTTTATTCACTTTACAATCCACTTTTTTACTTACAGATATGCCTTTTTCAAAATTATTTCTAAATGTATACTATTTTACTGGTAGATTTTGTGGATTATTTTGGAGAAATTTATTATATATGTGATTATTTATAAGTGTTCAAATACATATATTGTAATTAATAAACATGTTAAATGAATGACTACAGTGTGAACTAAAGCCAAGTTCAATGGTCAGGTTTTTCTCAAATTTAATAAGCACACAGAAAGTCTAATAGAGAAATGAGAATCCATGTTACAGCCTGGGGAGATTCAGCCAGGGTGTACTTGAGAAGCCTTGACAAGACATTACAAAGTACACTGGGGTTGTCCCCTCTATTTTGGATGGACTTTGCATACAGTCTCATCCAAAGGATTTCTCACATAGTGAAAATTTGGTAATGGAGGGAAGAGTGACACCTGCTGTTTAACCACACATACAGAAGCATCTTCATTTTCATATTTGTCTGCTGTGAAATTCATATTAGGATACTGGTCAGCTCTGACAGAGTCCTTGAGAACTTGCATTACAGTTTAATAATATATTAGTTTTTCTTTTTTGAAATGCTGTTGAACTTCATAGTTCTTTGTAGCCTGTTGTGTGCAAGAAGGAAGACAAGTGATTGTGAATATTTCACCTGCAATTCTAATTATTTGCATTTGTTTCTTTTCTTTCTAGAATCGTAATGAGATCAAAAATGGGGCGATTCTTCGTTTAACTTCATCACCTGTAAGAAGCCGCACAATTACTTTAATACAGATGGTTCAGTCATGATTACAGTTCACTGTTATATGTAATCAATACAAAATATCATTGCCAAATATTTTTAAAAGACGTAATAAAAAAAGCAGGAAATCTTCTCACTGTAGGATGCCAGCCAATTACAGAGGACACTCACATACTTTTATACTAATTAAGAACTGTTACTTTATTTTACTGTAAGTGTTTAGAATGTGTGAAGGAACCAGAATACTTTTTGGGAGAAAAACAAATGCAGGCACAGGGAACACACAAAAACTCCACACAGACAGTGTCAATGCCTAGCATCAGACTCTTCCCTGGAGCTAGGAGGCAGCAGTATTAATTAGATTATTTCCTGTCTGCCTTTACTTTTATTTGTGTAGTGGTAATTTATAATTTTTTTTAATGTTTATCAAAAGTGACAAAGGAATGCTTTGGTCATTACATAATATTCTTAAATTTAAGCCACGATGAGAGAGTTGGTTTTTGCCATTAGATCCCTAAATTTATATTACAGTATATCTGGTTTAACATTAAGATTGAATAAACTGTATTTAAACCCTTTTTTTTAAATAAATGGCTATGTGTAGAGGTAAAGCAGAAACCATATCCAACACTGATTTAGCAAAGCATTTTGGAACTCTTTAGATATTATTTCCTGAACATTCATCTTCATTGTTTAACATTTGTTTTTCTATTAATTTATTTTTAGGCACATACAGCCTTGCAGCTTCATGAGAAGATTCAGTCTTCTAGCATGGACGCCAAGTTAGAAGCTCTCAAAGACCTAGCAAATTCTTCGCGAGATATAACATTTGCCCAGGAGTTTATTAACTTGGATGGAATTTCCCTACTAACTCAAATGGTAGAGAGTGGAACCGAGTAAGTCCATGCATTTATGATTTCAAACAAATTAAACAATTAATTAGGTGTTTTAATGAGTTTTATGGCTCAGGCCATTCCACAGCACTATGGTGGAACATGTTAACATAGTAGGTTCTGTGTAATGTGTAATTCTTTATGCTTCATTGCTGGCAAAAAAAATTAAGGCGTATTACCCTTGATAATTCAGTGGTGCAGTGTGAGTCTACAATTTTGTAATATGCAGACTCAGCTTCTTATCTGCCAAACCAGCTTTAATTTTTTATTTTCATTTAGTGCTATAGTGAATAACGACTTTATTATGAGGTTAAAATCCTGAAACCATTTTTTTTTCTAATTGGTATGTCTAGCTTGATACTCCCATATTTACACAGTCACTTATTTTTGTATTTTATTTTATTTGCAGATTATTTTTGATCATTGACAAATGTTTAATTATTCAGAAAAAAATTGAAATAGATAGTCATAACTGACAATGGAGCTTGATGCTTTTCAGTTGTGCATTATCTAAAATATCATGCAGGTAACAACAGTTAGTTTACACAAACATGGTATTCATAAATCAGAATTAAGAATTCTTGCCTTAAAAAAACAATATCTCTTATTTTCGGCAGCCATTACCATTATTGTAAATGATTTCAAGTGCTGATGCCCAACTTTGAGCCTGGGATACTTAAATTGGTTTGAATAGGTTCAGAATGTGTATAGATGCATCCTCTTAATGGGTAATCAATTTTAAATTAGTGTGTACTGCTTTTTTTTTTTACCTTTTAATGTAAAGTGTTCATTCTGTCATTGCTAAAATGTAGCATTTTGAATACTGCAAATTTATTCAGTACCATTATTTTTATATGGTTTAATTTAGCCTAAGGATAATAAAACAAGCACAGTTTACTCACAGATCCCTTATATTGTTGCATTTATTAAAGAATTTGAGGAAGAAAGACAAACACAAACCTAATAATAATACATTCTTTACCAAAACTTATCAATATATGTACCCATTCATTCCTGTATGTCCCTCCTTTAAAGCTTATTGCACTCACAAAAGTATGAATGCCATTTCTTTATTCCTCTTCTTAAAATGTATTCAGTCTTTCATTTTCATTTGACTTCTCTCAGATAGGATGGCTTGAAGAAAACTGCACTATGCTAGGTTTCTAAATTAGTATCAGTAGACATAGGTCCTAATGTATTACAGTATTTCCTGAGGGACTCTGCTGTAACTGCAAACCAAGGTTTGAAAATCAAACTTTGGGTTTAATACATTTAACCTTTTCATTATCATATAAACTATATATAAATTTATAAATGCTTTCTTACAGTTTGAATATACAAATCTTATTAATTTGGGATGTTTAATTCATCCATCCATTATCCAACCCGCTATATCCTAACTTCAGTGTCACAGGGGTCTGCTGGAGTCAATCCGAGCCAACACAGGGCACATGGCAGGAATGTTTAATTCAGTAGGATATAATTAAGAGTTTAAAAATAGTGAAACTATTCTTTATTTCCCTTTTTGAAAATTGCTGTTACATTAACTAGGTAGCTTCATTTTGATTTGTAGTGAACAACATTGAAACGTATTATTCAGCCATAATCTAGTTTCTGTTTAGACCACATCTGTCATTATATCAGTATTAGCATACCAGTATTCAACATATGAGGTTGAATTTTTAATTTATTTATATTTCACCATTAACCTGTTACACCATAAGGGGTCTTTGGCATTATTGCTCCTAAATTACATACCCATAACCCAGTGCATTCTGCACTTGCAATAAAGAAGTTGCCAGTGGCTGAAAAGTAGTGAGTATGAATAAAAACCTTTGTTTCACACCAGTATCAACTAAATAAAAACACAAAAGTTAGATGTTTTAGGGATTTCTCTCCAAAAAGCTATATTTTACAGCACATGACCTTGCCATTTTGATTATGCAGTTCGCTGGAATCAGTTTTCTTTTGTGTCCCAATAAGTCAGCTATCACTGTAACAAGTTAAGATTTCATATCCCATAGCATTGCAGTTATACTGTTTGGCACAAGGTGTCCCCCTTTTTGCAAACATTTAGGCTGTTTCACCTAAATAATCTCCCAAAGCAAGTATTGGCAGTTGCAGATATATTTTTATTTCTGAGTTTAAAATATATATATATTTACACACACACACAATATATATATATATATCACTCTGAAACAAGTTAACATCCATGATACTTCAGGTGTAAAATTGTATGTCGTGACACTTCAAAATTATACTATAAGTACTACTTCTAGGATTTCCTCAAACGTATGTTTCCTTTTTTTGAAGACGACGACATCTTCCTAGTACAAACTTCAACTTTTATTGCATATCAACCAAACAATCCCCATGCATTCTGACAGAAGCTTTGTGTGTAAAGATACATAAAGATGAGCTGCCACACACAGTTTATTTCCTGCCTTCTACACGCAGCTGTGACATGTAATGCAAATGACGAATCATAGACAGCTATACATTATTGGAATGCTCAGACCGCAGCTACCCAAAGGTAATTAGCTCTTCACTCTGTGTGGCTCGATGTTGGCAGGATCTTTGATAAATGTAGGAATACTAAGCTGTGACATGCTGCTCACCTTGGTATATACACATACAAATTGCATATTTTACTAATGAAATAGAGCAAACAACATACAGTAGAAAGCCTATCATTTATTTAAAAGCAAAAATGCCATTTTTGCTTTTGATGGACTCCTGGGTTTATTGCAACGTACACAAACAACATTGAAATATGGCAGTGTCCCACCAGCAGAACACCTTGTGCATAAGTGGCAACACAAGAAGAAAGCCCTGAAGCTTAGTTTTTTTCCAGATATTGTGGTAATGTGGTGTATTGTATTATGTCTTAATTAGTCATTGGTAGATGTGAGTTATTCTAGATGATGCAAGTGCATTGTTGATATACAGGGTGAAGTATACCAATTAACCAATTAAAGGCGTTATAGAGATTAGCTTTCTGTTGTAATGCTCTGGTTTAAACTGGAACTATGCTTGTTGTTTTTTTTCACTGCACTGTATATATGATGATGACTTGTAATGAAAATGACATTTGCCTATTAAATTCTATCGTAACATTTTAGTATAGATATGTAGGTCATAAATTAAGTTTTAGTATAGTTATGATACTGTACACAAAATCCCATTGAATTTTATGCTTCAGATAGGAGACAATGCTCACAGTCTCTAGTTATTCATTGCAATACATACAGAACATGTTGTCTTTAATATTTACAGGTATAGACATGATTTTATTTTTTTTTTTAGTGCAAAAAGCTGCCATACAGATTTTTATTATCCAGTGTCAGGATTTTTGAGGAATAACAAAACCTGTAGACTAATCAATTATAAACCATTGTGGTAATGAACAAGTAAAAATACTACTTAATAGAAATGCATAACTTTGGAGTGTATCAGTTGACTTTCTCTGCCATCTTGTGGTGTAATTATTATTGTCCTAGTTGTTTTTCTTTTTTTTTATTATCTTTTTCCTTTATGGTATCACCTTTGTTCTTCCCATACTGCAGGGTCTTTCTCTTATTATTTTAATGTAAACATTTAGATTGTATATTGAAACTTAATATAAACATTTAAAAAGTGGATAATGTTTAAATATAAAGGAGTACTGTATCAATGAAGCATATATTTTCAAAATCAGGAATAATATGTGTGTTTTAATTGTTTAAAATACAAATTATTTATGCATTTTTTACAGTTATGCCGCTTCATAAGTTAATTTATTACATTGCTTATTATTTTATAGAACAGAAGAGAAATTCAGTTGCACTTTTTCACTGAAATGTTAAATGTGATATTTTTATTATTTTTTTTTAAATATCATGAAAACAGTTTTATTCTTTTCTGTATAAAAATGGTGACTTCGCTTAACAAAGCTTTTAGTGGACATCACAGTCCCAAAAGCAAGCTAAATAGAGAAGTTGCACCATTCCCGGAAATGCTGTAGCTTGAATTCGCTTGGTATACTGTCAACCTGATGCGAAAGTTTTTAAATTTTTACAGACGCTATCAGAAATTGCAGAAGATAATGAAGCCCTGGTAAGAATTCATCTGCATAAGCACAACGCCTAATACCGTTTGTGATCTACTCACTGATTTGCATGAGGGGTTTGGTGCTTGAAAAACAAGATAAATCCAATAAATGACCAAATTGCTTAAGTTTCTTTTACTTTTTGGTATTTTTAATTCTTACTGTCATCTTTTCTTCCTTCTTTTGCATGTGGTAATGGGCACTACAAAAAAAGACATTTTCAGTTTTTATACTTTTTTTATTGACCTTTACTCCATGTTTGAACAGCATCATTTTGCTTTCTTAGAAGAATTGATTAAGCGGTGCAAACCTGTATATGCAGAGGATAGAATTAACTTAAATATGATATATTACATATGATAACAAGGTATATTAAATTTCCTTATGAAGATAATTTGCAGACTGCGGGCTTACTGTATCTTTGTTATAATTCTGTTACCATGTTCTATTTAGCTCTTTTTTTACTAAATACAGTAGATAGAAATAGTTACTGAATGTTTTTCAATATTACAATTACAGTTAAATGTTAATTGCTTTGAAAACATGTAACAGTAAGTAATTAGATGCTTCAAAATATTTGAATAAGAATCGCCTTTCATATAAAACTAGATTAGATGTACATGGCGAGTGGATGTGGAGTTACCTAAGGGCTTTCGTAGCTGTAATAAAATACCCTTTTTTAAGTTTTCTGTTTTCTTATAATTGATTGAGCAGCTCTTAAAAAGCCTGCCAATGTTTTCATAGTAAAATAAATCCTGATTTTATTTTAAAATAGCTACTGGTTCTTTTTAAATATACTATCACCATTCAAAATAAAATAATGAATAAATATACATTACTTTTGTTAACTTTTCTCTTTTATTTAATATGCAGGTTTACACTTGATTTAACTGTTTATTTTGTTTACAAAGATTAGGGTATATAGTGTATTAAATATCTGCTTGCCCACTCCCATGTGCAAAAGATTACTTTCAAAAGCAATCAACTACCTCTTAAACTAATGTATTAAATGTTTTGTTAATATTTCAGATGAAATATATGCTATATGTATTAACATCTCTCATGCTATATTAATATGTACTAAAATTGTTATGATATTTAAAAACATTTACAGTATCCAAAGCAAATGCTAGTTGACCCTTTGTTGTACTGCTTTAGTGTGTAGCTGATAAATAAAAAAAAATTGAAAGTATTAATAATATTGACCATCAAAATTTAAAGTTAATTTTTTCAAAAGGGCATAAAGATGTTCTTCATAGTAATTAGACTATTTAAATGTTTGTAATAGTATTTGTAATTATGTTTTCTTTGATAAAGTGGTAAACTTGTAGGATTTTTGGACCTTAATTAAAAGCACATTTCCATATTATTTATTTGGGTACTGCTAATTTTGACCCATTTTTTGAAAAGGATATTGCTTGTAATAATTTTTATATGTAGTGGACTCATTCTATTAAATGGTTATTGAAGTGTATCTTTGTCAATTGTAATATTGTACTGTTTCGTGTTTCAATAATGTACGGCAGTTTATTGTAGTAAGTACAATATAATGATTTAAATGAAAAGTGCCAAATGGATGTTACCAATATATTTGATCAGGTGATATTTTGCTTTTAATGCATATTTCCCCTCCATTTAGTTGGATGCCCAAAAACATAGCTTTCTTCTGTTAGATTACAACAGGAATGTGTTTTTATTTGACATTTTACTGCAATATGTTTATTTTTTAACATTTTCAACCAGTTTCCAGCAGGTGGCATGGAAGTGCTGCAAGAAGCAAAGATAAAGATGTTTAGAAATTGATAAATTTTTTTTGCTTCCTGAGATGCTGAACTTATTTTTGCCATATTCATATCTCAATCATTACATACTAAACTGTGTATTTTCAAAAATTATTATTTGATATATTGAAAGTATATATTTGAATATCTGCAGTGAGTTTGCAGAAGAGAACTGCCACATACATCATAGAATGATTCCTGTTAGATTTGGTTAGCTTACAAAAGAGAAATAAACTTAATTTCTATATATTTTCGAACAGAGACATTGCTCTTCTAGACATACAGTACTCTACCAGTTGAAAGTCTGGGTAAATGCAGACGTTTTCACTATTTTTGATAGAAATCGACACCTCTTTTATCAAAATTTAATTAAGCTGGGTTGCAGTGTGTCATGGAATAAACTTTATTCTGTGGAGAAAAAAGCCCCAATAGATTAACATGTTTCTTGAGGAAGCTGTTTTATTTTGGGTAGTTTTTCACCTAGAGCTGAACGTTAGGAATGCAACCCATGTGAAACAGACTAACAGGTTTCAACTGTGCTAATTACGAAAGTTTATCTGATAACCAATTAGCATTTAAATTGATAACCAATTAGCATTTAAATTGACTAATTAAAGATAGCTAAAGGAATTAACCATTAGGACACTGGAAGTGGGGCTTTGCAGTCATGAACTATGTGAATGATAAATTAGAAATCAGTCATTTTAAGCAGTAATTGAAATTAGAAACACTAGTAATGTTTTGATATATTTTTAAATCAATTTAGTGCTGTCTTGATAAAAAAAATAAAGTATGAATTTCTATCAAAAACAAACATTTCTGGATGTGTCCAAACTTTTGACTGGCAGTGTTTATGCTTACTTTTGTTTCACCAAGTCGAAATTAGTTGTCTCTCTTTTTTCACCAATTTTACAAAAGTAAAATTCTCCAGTAGTGCCTTTGGAGCATATACAAGTTATAACCAGATAATGTGCTTTCTAACCTTCTCTGGTTTAGGCCTTAATTTGAAATACCTGTATGGTTATGGAAAAATAATATTGAATGTGGCCATTTAAGGTGTCTGTACCTAAGGTTTTCACTTCTCATTAAATAACGTTGGCTATTTCTTAATATGTAATATGTTGAGTTCTACTGAATCTTCTGTTACAAGGCAGATGTCAGCAATACGTCCACCTGCGCTTATATATACACACCAGACAGTTTTAATGTATTAATGTACCTAGTACCTATCACGCACTAGTAGTTTGTTAGCTACACTAACTGGTGTAATGTTTTGTGGTTGCAGTTTTGGTAGGAGTTTGGAGAACATGCAGATTTCACTAAGAGGGTTACTAAGGGATTTTGTCATTGAGGTCCAGCATAAAGCTCATTTTAGATCATTTCTTTTTTTCCCTTCACTTTTACATTTGGTAGCATGTTATTTGTCAATCAATAATGTAGCTTATTGCAAAATTTTAAGTTATGTCTATAAAGGGAGACAAATACTCAAGTTTACTGCCTTAAATTTTCACCACCTTTGCACAGTATATAAAAGACTCGGCTACATTTATCACACAATGAATAGTTCATAAAGCATAATTCACCGTGCTTTCATGTTATAGTACTTTGCTTTTCTAAACCTTTAAAATTCTGATTAAATTATTTAATTGTGAATGTCCATCAATAATGATGATTTTTTACTTACTATAGCTTTTAATCTTTTTCTTGCTGTTTGTTAATCTATTTGCCAAAGTTAAATTCTCTACCCTTGACTTATATACTATCTCTTTTTTGATATAGTAAATCTTATTGCAGAATAGTGAATATTAGTAATCGTTTGCTGAAATAGCTTGTGACACTCAAGTAATCTATCTCTCTTTGTCAAAGTTCCAGATCTCCGTGCCTAGTATCATGTGATAGGCTTTAACAGGTTTAGTTTCTTATTCTATGCCTGAAGTCCCTGTTTTCCTGTAGTGCCTGTGCATAACCCTTCACTGAAATCCCTAGATTGGCACATGCCCCAACAACAAACCTCTGAGAAAAGTTCAGAAATCACAGCTCAGAAGTCCATTTAAGCTACAGCTTGCAAAAGAGATAGTTGTTTAGCAGATTTGTTAATGATCTTTCCCAAATTTGTCAGCCCAGATGTTTCCAGATTGTCTAATTGAATTGTCACAAGTTTATTTGTTAACCTTTTGTTTCCTTGACTCTGTCACAGGTTGAAATAGGTTTGTTTCTGCATAGTTCACACCAGATATCAGAGTAGAGAGGTGCATTGTGCAAGGTTCTGAATGCCATTGTTAGATTTCAGCTGTATTGCCCTCATACCTCATTTCTGAAACATAAAGGTCCATAGTACTCTTTGTTTTTAATGTACTATTCACTGCCTATACTTATAGCTGTTTTCAGATGATTCACTCAAGTTCTGCATATCCTCTGAGGAAAAGGAGGCTTGTCATGTTACATACATGTTGCAAATAGTAAATGATGACCTCAAGTGGATGATAAGCAGATAAAGGCGAACATTTATTAATTTTTTTAAACCTCTTTTTTAAACCGCCATGCTGAATAGGATTAGTTGGATTTTGAGAATGTTTTTTCTTATTTTAAGGTATAGCATAATATAACTAAATATTTTATGATAGCAATGGTTTCATACTTGAAAAACATTGGGCTAGTGCAGATTAAATGTTGTCATGTAGATTAAGCAGTTAAGCTATCCTAATTTGCAAGAAATTTAAATTGTTTCAATTGGTTTGGTAAATACTAATTTAAAAAAGCAATGAAATAAAGAAGCCATCTGTTTAAAAGAAAAAAAAGGTTTTTACTTCTTTTTGTTTTTGAAAATTCCTTTTCTGGAATGTAAGTGGCTTTGGAGCTTTTAGAATTTCTCTGAAAAATGGATCCTGCGTTGTCTACAAAATTATTGTGTGTCTTACAGGAAGGCAAATTGTGTAGTAACACCCCAACAAAAAAAAAGTACAGATTATGATTGTGTGAAGCTTTTTTATTTTGTTTTTATTTGAAAACATAACAAATTCAGTTGCTGTATCTTATTATTTTTTATTATTATTTGTTTATTTATTTATCAGACACCTTTATCCAAGATGATTTACAAAGCATCTTGGAGTTGATATTTTACACTGTTAGAATGATGTTGAGTGTAATAAATGTGGTCAAGGCAAGCACAGATCTTGGGTGAAAACAAGCACAAAATGCAGCATTAAGTGCAATATGTTATGAGCTCCTTCAGTTTTACACATATTTTTAATTCACAGTGGTTAAAAACCATATCCTGCACCTAGTGTTAAAAGCCACTAGACCCAATAAAAAGAGTTATTGTTAGAGGTATGCATAAAAAAGTGCCTTTAGCAGTAGTGGAGTTGGCGTCTTTAATACCAAGTATAAAACTGCAGTAAGAACACCAGCACATTTAAATGCAGCTGCAGTATGTGGTTTGAAATTAAAGCTTAACAATATTGAGTTATTTTAGTGTCATATTTATACCATACTGTATACACTAATGAGAAGATAACTGCATGAAAGTGCATGTCATCTAACATGCTTTGCAAAGTGCATATGAAAGTTCTGCTGGCAGAAGTTACCCATCTAAGGGCTGCATTTTGTCTGCTCCTTTAAGCATATTACTCTATCCCTTCCCATTTTTTTCACATTGATATATGGTGTTTTAAAAAGAGATAATAGTTTTCTCTTGTTATTTTATTTTATTTTGTTTTTTTTAGTTTTGGAGACATGCTGTCCTTTACATTGACAGCATTTGTGGAGCTGATGGACCATGGCATTGTCAGCTGGGACACTTTTTCAGTACCCTTTATTAAAAAGGTGACTCTTTTGGAACTTTATATATCATATAAATTAATGTGTATATTTAATGCTTACAGTGTATGTAATGTGTATTTATATGTGTACTTTTTTCATTTACTTTTAGCATTAAGTTTGGAGGCATCATGTAGTGTAATAACTTGCCCTCTCCATTGAGCCATTCATTTTTTATTCAGCAAGGACACTCGACTATATGTATCACTAAAAGGAGATGTACTGTCCAGTTGGTGTCAGTGAATAGTAAGAAGCACTACGATGAGAAATTGTGTTATTATATGACCAACTCTGTACTGCTGCCCTAATTTATACTTTTTATATATATAATATCATAAGAATAGAAATTGAAAGATCTTAAACGTCTCTTAAAATGTCAATTGTTTTGTTGTTTTTTTGCATTCTTTAGATTGCAGGTTATGTAACAAAATCTTCTGGCGACACTGCAGTTCTTCAGAGGTCTTTAGCTATCTTAGAATCTATGGTGTTAAATAGTCATGATTTGTATCAGAAAGTGGCACAGGAGATAACAATTGGACAGCTCATCCCACACATTAAAGGGTCAGTATGTATCATATGATTTAATGTATTTTCTAGTGTTTTCATTTTTGTTTTAGTCCTTATGTATACAGTAGTTGACAAACATCCTAATCCAACATTTTTTTTAATCTCTTTGTTTTAGTTGCTGAACTTTCAATCAGTACATCAATGGAGTTATAATATTTGAATTATATGTTCTTCACTCTTTCACCAATTACAACTTGTCATGCATTTTGAGCTTTTTGTTTGTAGTTGTTAGCAGGTATAATGGGATAGAACACATGTCTCTCTGCAACGTGACTACTGTCAATAGAGCTGCACAAAATTAAAATGGTATTTATTTTCCCAAAAATAAAACAATACATGAAAGGAGGAAACAAAAATTATTAAAGTAAAATTAATAAATAAACAAAATCCTGCTGTATCACTGGGTCTTACTGTATAGGATATTGCTGATGATTAGGGAGAGCATAAATAACAAAGATAAAAAGAGAAAGAAAGAACAATAAAAAACTCATTCTGTCTTAGTGCACCAATCTTTTATACTCTCACTTTGTGCTTTTTCATGTACCTTTTAATTGTATCAGTATCACAACTCTGAGGACACATGCGTGTAAAAATTGCATTGTAAACTATGTTGTGTGAAAGGCACTATATAGCGCCTGACCCGACACAGATTGGACACGGGAGGCACGTGTAAAATAAAAGGATTTTTATTACTCTTCAGCTGGAGGGCACGTCTTCCCCGTACTCCCCCCAGCCACAACACAGTCCCAAACACCAGTACAGCACAAGCACAAACACTCTTCTCTGGCACCACCACTCCTCCCTCGCAACCTTGTCCTCCTCCACCCGACTCTGGCCAATGAGTGGTGGTTGCTGGCTCCTTTTTATAGGTCACCTGGAAGTGCTCCAGGTGTTTGATCACCAAGATCCGGCGGAACTTCCAGGTGTGATGAAGCTGTTGCCCACATGGGCTCAGGAGTCCCAAACACAGCACCCCCTGGCGGTACCTGCGGGACCCAACAGGGCTGCCCCCAACTCCAATTCTCAGGGAGCCCTGTGGGAAACCGAGGCACTACACCAGCCCATCTAGCGTCCAGGGGGAGGTATTGCACTGTCCACGGCTGCTCCACCTGAATACAGTGTGCAGGGGCGTCCCGTCTGAGCATGGACGCCAGGCGCCTGTCACAGTTGATAAACGTGACCTTAATTTAAATGACTTCAAACCTTCACATGGATTTTTTCTGGATACTGTAGTTCCCTGCCTCATCCTGTTGATGTAAGTATAAGTGTACTCTGAAGTACAGTAGATTGGTATCCCATTTGGGGTTTGCATTTGATGCTACAAGGAGCAGTTTCATTTCTAAATGACCCTTCAGTGTTTAAAGTAGGTTCAGAAAATGGGTTAGTGAATAGAAAAAAATTACTGTAGCTGCGTTTACCCAAAATTACCAAAGTTCTGCGGCTTTAGTTTGCTTCATGGGATTCTGGCAGTAGCTTGACGTGTTGAAATGATTCCACAGACAGATATCTTCATTTTTAAAAGCTTTAGGAAAATTCAAGGTAAAACAATTTACACAAAAATATAGAAAAAATTGATATATCAAAGAAAAGAAAATTTCTTGTTTAAGAAAAGTTCTGTTTAAAGCTTATGTATCTTGTTTCATTTTTTTATGTTTGCTCATTCAGTTGATCCATCTAAACTGTACGCTAGCTATGAGGCTGTTCCCAAACACAAACTGACTTAATTAGCACACTGTATTACAGATATAACTAAGAAAGTTCTATTCCATATTAATTTACAGGGGGTAAAGGCTATACTTAAGCAAACACTAGTAGGAGTTTAACTTAAAGCTTTAACTTTCCAAGACTGGCTCTTACAATATACAAATCCAAAACTGACACAGAATCATCTATAGATTTAACTAGGATTTGTTAATAATAGTACAAACCGGATTCCAAAAAAGTTGGGACACTAAACAAATTGTGAATAAAAACTGAATGCAATGATGTGGAGATGGCAAATGTCAATATTTTATTTGTAATAGAACGTAGATGACAGATCAAACGTTTAATCCGAGTAAATGTATCATTTTAAAGGAAAAATATGTTGATTCAAAATTTCACTGTGTCAACAAATCCCAAAATAGTTGGGACAAGTAGCAATAAGAGGCTGGAAAAAGTAAATTTGAGCATAACGAAGAGCTGGAAGACCAATTAACACTAATTAGGTCAATTGGCAACATGATTGGGTATAAAAAGAGCTTCTCAGAGTGGCAGTGTCTCTCAGAAGCCAAGATGGGTAGAGGATCACCAATTCCCACAATGTTGAGCAGAAAGATAGTGGAGCAATATCAGAAAGGTGTTACCCAGCGAAAAATTGCAAAGACTTTGCATCTATCATCATCAACTGTGCATAACATCATCCGAAGATTCAGAGAATCTGGAACAATCTC
This sequence comes from Polypterus senegalus, assembly GCF_016835505.1. NCBI lineage: Eukaryota > Metazoa > Chordata > Cladistia > Polypteriformes > Polypteridae > Polypterus > Polypterus senegalus. The sequence goes on from NC_053168.1 coordinate 37,146,258, forward strand.
TGTGCGTAAGGGTCAAGGCCGTAAAACCATACTGGATGCCCGTGATCTCCGGCCCTTAAACGACACTGCACCACAAACAGGAATGCTACTGTAAAGGAAATCACAGAATGGGCTCAGGAATACTTCCAGAAACCATTGTCAGTGAACACAATCCACCGTGCCATCCGCCGTTGCCAGCTGAAACTCTACAGTGCAAAGAAGAAGCCATTTCTAAGCAAGATCCACAAGCTCAGGCATTTTCACTGGGCCAGGGATCATTTAAAATGGAGTGTGGCAAAATGGAAGACTGTTCTGTGGTCAGGACGAGTCACGATTCGAAGTTCTTTTTGGAAATCTGGGACGCTATGTCATCCGGACCAAAGAGGACAAGGACAACCCAAGTTGTTATCAACACTCAGTTCAGAAGCCTGCATCTCTGATGGTATGGGGTTGCATGAGTGCGTGTGGCATGGGCTGCTTGCATGTCTGGAAAGGCACCATCAATGCAGAAAAATATATTCAGGTTCTAGAACAACATATGCTACCATCCAGACGTCATCTCTTTCAGGGAAGACCCTGCATTTTTCAACAAGATAATGCCAGACCACATTCTGCATCAATCACAACATCATGGCTGCGTAGGAGAAGGATCCGGGTACTGAAATGGCCAGTCTGCAGTCCAGATCTTTCACCTATAGAGAACATTTGGCGCATCATAAAGAGGAAGGTACGACAAAGAAGGCCCAAGACGATTGAACAGTTAGAGGCCTGTATTAGACAAGAATGGGAGAGCATTCCTATTTCTAAACTTGAGAAACTGGTCTCCTCGGTCCCCAGACGTCTGTTGAGTGTTGTAAGAAGAAGGGGAGATGCCACACAGTGGTGAAAATGGCCTTGTCCCAACTTTTTTGGGATTTGTTGACACCATGAAATTCTGAATCAACATATTTTTCCCTTAAAATGATACATTTTCTCAGTTTAAACTTTTGTTCCGTGATGTATGTTCTATTTTGAATAAAATATTAGAAGTTGGCACCTCCACATCATTGCATTCAGTTTTTATTCACGATTTGTTTAGTGACCCAACTTTTTTGGAATCCGGTTTGTAAGTTGTTTGAAGAATTTAGCAATATGTAAAAACCTGAGGGTGTCTGTTGTGCTCACAGTTCAATGTCTTACCTAACATAGTTAAATGGGATGTACTCTATGCTAAAGCTTCTTTGTAAGTTAATCTATCGTTTATCGTAGAGGTTTTAATAAACCAGTTGCCTAACAATCCCCACTCTTGAAGGAAGCTATAAAAAGGTGGTTGTTGGACAAGCAGTTCAAATTTAAGAGAATGCATGTTTCTTTCATGATATTAATATCATGGCCAAGACAGTAGTGAAAAGGCACTGGTATTATTTAAACAGTATTAGATAATTAAATGGTATTAAGGGAATTTGTAGGATGAATACAGATTCCTCCTTACAAAATTTTTCATAAATAGTCATGCTAATGAGATTTTGGTGGATAACTTTAATTTTAAGTGGTGCCCCATTACTCCAGTTTAGAGGCTTAAACTGGGCCCCCATTTTCAACGCACTATTCACCTCCAACTCTTTAATGACTTTTATTTCCTGCTTTCACTAAATAGTTTAATTCTAAATGTTCTTGACACTATCCTCCATTACTAAAAATGCCTGAATTACTAACAGATTGTATATTGTTCATTGTTGTAAACTTTTGGTCTTCATTCCCCCCCACTGTCACTGGAAAAACAATCAGTAGTGTATAAATGCTTCTGCAGATTTCACTAAAATCCAACTAGCTCTGTTTGTATGATGCAGTAACAGAAACAATATGTCTGTTCCATCTGTATAAATATTTTGTTAGTTGTAAAAATATATTTTTCCTATTTATGTGTTCCTTTGCCCTTCTTTTTGCTATTGTAGGGGTGAGCAAGATATTCAAACTTATACCATTGCTTTAATCAATGCAATATTCCTAAAAGCACCAGAGGAAAAGAGACAGGTACAGTATATGGTTTTTAAATATTATTTTATTTTTCTGTGTGATTGATTGAAGTTTATCTTTAAAGACCATTTGTCTTTATTTATTTCAAAAGGTTTACAAACTAGCTTATTATAACACTAATATGAAATTATGTTCCATTCATTTCACTCATTGTGTTTTCACAATTAAAGAAAAACCTTAATCATACTTTGTTCATGTCAATAGTGTTAGAATAATCTTTGATTTTCTTTCCCAAGTATAGGCTGTATTTGATTTCATTTCAAATTTATAGGTAAAGTCTTCACAAAGAAAAATGTGTGGAGATTTTTCACTCCAAACTTTGTCCAGAATTTACTCAGAATAATGTGAAAACCAAAAACCATCCAGTGAGTGGCAGTTTTGTGGACAGAAACTCACTGTTAATGAGAGAGGTCAGAGCAGTGGTTTGTAATATGGGGTGCTGCGGTGCTGCACGCCCCTCCATATATTTAAAAAACTGTACTTAAATAATTAGGTAATGCAAAATAGGTATGAAATAAATTTATTTGCACAGCATGCCTACTGTCAGCACGTCAACATCCATTAAAAACTGGTTCTGACTTGCATTTGTTTCATTTCTGTGTGAATACTTATATTTTCTGAGTGAAGGACACCGGCTAACCGACAGTGTATGTAAGTGCTTGATCTTTTGGCAAGCATGTGAACTCAGGCTGCCTTTTAATTGGTTGCTTTGAGGTTTCTCTGGGGATGTAGCTTTCTGCTCCCCATACACTCTCACACACATTTATTGGCAGTGAATTAGTGTTGATTTCATTATTTTTAATCTAATGTGTTTGGACAACCATCAACGCACTATTTCATGTGCATTTCAATGGTTCACAGTTCATACCTGCCATTAACATAACTACAGGTGTGCAAGTGCAACTTTAGGGAGATGACAACTTCGGGTGGAACTTCAGAAATCAAAGAAAAGTTGGTTGTTTTTTCAATGGAACGCCTTCAGAAATTACACACTTGAAGAAAAAAAGAAGGTAAAGAAGCTTGGATCGGACTAACCTGACTTAAGAATTCAGCAGCCGGCAAATGATCAAGGAGAAGCTTACACACAGACTTTTTACCACTCTTGTTATAACAGAGTTGGCTAACTGGATGTAATATAAGTAATGCCTTTTTTTTTGATTTCCCAATTTGTTGTTTTAAACCATCAATACTGAAACATTGTTGACAACAATGGGGGTATGACACCTAAAATAGCTTTTTGGAAAAAAAAAAGTGGCATGAAAGTAGACATCTTAGACCAGTGTTTTTCAATCAGTGTGCAACTGCACAGTGGTGCGCCATGAAAGCTAACCAGGTGTACTGTGACAATATTAGTGTAGAGAACTTGGGTCTGAACCTGAGAGGGACAAGCTCAGCAGGTGGTCGAGACCTGTCTGAGGGGGGCAGGACTACCTGGAGAAGCTGACATAAAAAAAAAGCTCTGTGATCGCTATGTTGCAGACACATCTCCAGGCTGCTAGAGTCCAACTGCCTGGATCTGTGGTCGCCAGTGAGTTTCTCAGGACCAGTAGATAATGGGCAACTAGGAGATGCCAACAAAATGGTAACTAAATTCCGTGTCTGCGAATGCTGATCTTGGAGCTGCTTTTTTACAGGCTTCTCTGGTAGTCCCGCCCCTTCAGGCAGTTGAGAAAGTGTAAGATATATACTGTATTTGTTTGTGGTTAGTAAGATAGTTGTGTGCCTTGGGTTATGAAAGGCACTACATAATAGATCAATAGACAGATACATAGATGTGAATAGATATAGATATAATACATAAGTGCTGTTTCAGTTTGTCCCAAAAGCTGCACCCCTGACCAAATTCTTTTCACCAGCTAGCCACTGGGTCAGAGTAGAATGGCCAGACTGGTTTGAACTTACAGAAAGGCTACGGTAACTCATATAACCTCTCTAAAAAACTGTGGTAATTAGTAAAGCATCTCAGAATGCACAACACGTCAGACCTTGTGACGGGCAGGCTACAACAGGAGACCATGTCAGGTTCCACTCCTGTCATCTAAGAACAGAAGACTGAGGCTACAGTGGGAAAATAATGAGGAATTGAAAAAAATCTCAATTTTACACAGATGGTATTGTCAGAATTCATGTGTGAGTGTGCAAATGACAAATCTACAGAAACTGTGTGATGCAATCATGTCATCTTGGGTGAGAATCTCTCCATAATCTTGCCACGAAGAGTTGAGGCTGTTTTTAAGAGCAAATGAAGGCCATACTTAGTAATAGTATTGTATTCCTCTTTTGTTTACAAGATTAAAGAGGATTGTTTTTTTCTGTGTCATCACTAGGAGATTAGTAGAGGAACATTCATTGCACAAAACTGAAAATTTTATATAATGAATCATGTAAGCATGGTGTGACGTATAGCTTTTATTTTGGTATATCATTTAATAATAACAAATCCATATTGGCTTAAGGAGATTGTTCCTGCCTGATTTTGTACTCCACGTATTAACAAAAAAAAATTTGTAATTTAAAAAGTGGTAAAATAAATTTTAAATTATCTTTAAAATCTACTTGAATTCTAATTCTGTGAAGTGCCTTGAGCATGGGAAAGGCGCTATATAAGTAAAATGTATTATTATTATTATTATTATTACTTTCAGCCTTATACACATGTGTTTGAGCCTGTCTTGATTTTTAGTCTAGCAGTATCTTACTTTGATTTTTCAGTGAATGGAGTTATAAGTTTCATTGACTAAGCTGCCAAGAAAATACTTTAGCAGAATGCATTTTTTCTTTACATATAGGTGCTGGTCATAAAATTAGAATATCATGACAAAGTTGATTTATTTCAGTAATTCCATTCAAAAAGTGAAACTTGTATATTAGATTCATTCATTACACACAGACTGATGTATTTCAAATGTTTATTTCTTTTAATTTTGATGATTATAACTGACAACTAATGAAAGTTCCAAATTCAGTATCTCGGAAAATTAGAGTATCAATTAAGACCAATGCAAAAAAAGGATTTTTAGAAATGTTGGCCAACTGAAAGGTATGAACATGAAAAGTATGAGCATGTACAGCACTCAATATTTAGTTGGGGCTCCTTTGGCCTGGATTACTGCAGCAATGCGGCGTGGCATGGAGTCGATCAGTCTGTGGCACTGCCCAGGTGTTATGAGTGCCCATGTTGCTCTGATAGTGGCTTTTAGCTCTTCTGAATTGTTGGGTCTGGCGTATTGCATCTTCCTCTTCACAATACCCCATAGATGTTCTATGGGGTTAAGGTCAGGCGAGTTTGGTGGCCAATCAAGAACAGGGATACCATGGTCCTTAAACCAGGTACTGGTAGCTTTGGCACTGTGTGCAGGTGCCAGGTCCTGTTGGAAAATGAAATCTGCATCTCCATAAAATTTGTCAGCAGCAGGAAGCATGAAGTGCTCTAAAACTTCCTGGTAGACGGTTGCGTTGACCTTTGACCTCAGAAAACACAATGGACCAATACCAGCAGATGACATGGCACCCCAAACCATCACTGACTGTGGAAACTTTACACTGGACCTCAAGCAACGTGGATTCTGTGCCTCTCCTCTCTTCCTCCAGACTCTGGAACCTTGATTTCCAAAGGAAATGCAAAATTTGCTTTAATCAGAGAACATAACTTTGGACCACTCAGCAGCAGTCCAGTCCTTTTCGTCTTTAGCCCAGGCGAGACGCTTCTGATGCTGTCTCTTGTTAAAGAGTAGCTTGACACAAGGAATGCGACAGCTGAAACCCATGTCTTGCGTACGTCTGTGCATGGTGGTTCTTGAAGCACTGACTCCAGCTGCAGTCCACTCTTTGTGAATCTCCCCCACAGTTTTGAATGGGTTTTGTTTTACAATCCTCTCCCTATTGCTTTTACACTTTTTTCTACCACATCTTGACCTTCCCTTCGCCTCTCTATTAATATGCTTGGACACAGAGCTCTGTGAACGGCCAGCCTCTTTAGCAATGACCTTTTGTGTCTTGTCCTCCTTGTGCAAGGTGTCAATGGTCGTCTTTTGGACAACTGTCAAGTCAGCAGTCTGCCCCATGATTGTGTAGCCTACAGAACTAGACTGAGAGACCATTTAAAGGCTTTTGCAGGTATTTTGAGTTAATTAGCTGATTAGAGTGTGGCACCAGGTGTCACAATATTCTAATTTTCCGAGATACTGAATTTGGGACTTTGATTATTTAACAGTTATAATCATCAAAATTAAAAGAAATAAACATTTGAAATACATCAGTCTGTGTGTAATGCATAAATCTAATATACAAGTTTCACTTTTTGAATGGAATTACTGAAATAAATCAACTTTGTCATGATATTCTAATTTTATGACCAGCACCTGTATATCACTTTCAGTTTGCAGTCAAATGAAAGGTCATTATGGCTTTTATTATTTTGTTTGAGGGTGATTGTTGTTTTAGTAGGCAATTTCAATGTAGATGTATTTTTTACAGTCTGAATATTTGTCTTGTTTTTTTAACAATTTAAGTAAAATGAAGTTAATGAACAAAATAAATAACATTTTCTTTGTCTTTCTTTGCCTTCAACTGCTTCCTTTAAAATCGTAATGATTTAGCTATATGTTTAATAACTAATAATTACTTGCTCAGAAAATACAGATCAGCAGGAAGGGCATTAAGGATACTATGAAAAGCATAGGTGTTAATCTTTATAGCTATTAAGTAACCCTCTCACTACAAAATAGAAGCTGAAATTTAAGTAGCCACAGAGTGTGGATGGAGTGGTGGCTCTGAGGCTAGGGATTTGCACTGTTGCATGAATCCCGTAAACACTAAAAGTGATTCTACTTCAATGGGCCCTTGAGCAAGACCCTTAACCTGCAATTGCTCTGACCTGGGTATGATGTTAATCTGTATCCAGCCCTGTATGTAGGCCCTCCAACCTGCAGGGAAAACCTGGGGGTCAGTGGCAGAATTGGCAGTCCAGCCACCATAAAACACTTCACATTGATTTCATTCCTTCTGAACTAGTGTGGTGCTAAGGAGTCACCCATTGCATGCTGCACTCACGTCCTAATCTGGGATCCTGAGTTGGTTTGTCATGTGTTGGGTGCGGCAATATGCTGTATCAGTGCATGCTCCTAACCTCTAAGAGTGTATAAGTAAATTTATTTAAAAAATCCTACTATATGTATCAAAGTGATTCTTGGCAAACTTTATGAATTTGCCTGTTCTAATGGCTTTGAAAAATGTGCTCCTATTTTAAACTGGTTTGAAAAAATTTCATTGATTCATTTTATTCTGGCTTCTTACTTTACTTAAATTTGTGAACTTTAATGATTCTAGACTTCATCTTTTATGACTTTTGTGTAACATATTTCCAATGTGAGAATCCAAGGAAGTGTAAAAAAATCTCATTTATTTCTGTAGTTCAACTCCACTCTCTCAAATGTATGGTATTTGAGTGTGTAGATAGGTACAATTGTTATATCTCCTAAATCCTGTTCTGATGCTGGTTTATTGAAATTTGGTGTAATATATTTTTCTCCAACCCATCTGTTATTTAAGTGGAAAACCGGAGTGAATTGCAGGTATGTAACGTTAGAAGACTGATAGCATTCTGATGTTTTAAACATTTTGGAATTGTCTAACATACCTAACTTGTCTATTTAATACTTATATCTGTAGATTTTGCCCTGCTACAGCCTTTTAAAGCAGCATCAAACATTGTCAAATCATTTTTAAATTTCTATTTCAAATAAAGCAAGCTACTTTGAATTTGACATGGTTTACTTCTTTCAGTAAAATAGATGAGTTATTGAAAGATATTTTTGAAAACATTCTAATAGCACTCTTGACAACAGAATTAAAATGTCTACCTATAAAATTTGAAGTAGTATTTTAAAGAATTTCATACAGTTCATTCAACTTTGAAATCACCCTGATTTGTTGCTGGCTGCTTCATGCCTAAGAAACAAATTTAAAAGATAATGTTATGTACACTATGTACAGACATAATCTAAAGGAAGTATTAGTTTCTACCTTGAATATATGTTAAAGTCATAGTGATTTATCGCTGACAAGTTCAAGGTCTTTGATTTGGCAATGTCAGAATGTGTTACTAGTGCATTACTAACTTGATTCTTTGCTATCTCTTTCTTTCTTTCTTTTCATTTTCCACGTTAGATTGATTTGGAGGGCAATGTTAACATCCTTGATTGTCCTCTCACAGTAAGTGGCAGTGCAGTACCTCTGTGCGTAGTCTTTTAGGATAGCTTTGTTTCCCAGTGCTTGCTTCCTTGGATGTCAATGACCATGCATATTGCTCTATGCCTTGCAAGTCCTGTGTTCTGTTTTCTGACATGTGTATTTGACATGGAGTTGAATCTGTTTGACATGGACTCCATACCTCAGACCCTACCCGAGCTGCAGCAAGCATATTGTACTGCATGCTGTAGGCCTCTGCTGCCACGTGGAAACCTTTATTCCTTTTTCTCAATAAAAAATATTATGTGAACCCAACTATATCCATTTAATGCAGATATCTAACCAATGATTGGGTAAATAAGGTAGGAAAATAGGTATTGAGTCCATTTAGAAATTGTGGAAATACTGTTTCTTGGTCAGTATTGCTTTTTGTTACTTGGCTGCAATCTATTTAAAAATTTCCATTCAAGTATAATAAATATGTAACAGTAAAAACAATCTTTACAAATTCTATGTTTAGGATATTTTAATATATTTATACCTATATTAACTTAGTCTGAACAAGTTTTATAACAAACTTTTGTTTTGAGTTAGGTAAAACTGTTTTCTAGTAATTTATGCTTTAAAAAAACAAAAAAAAAACTGCCTTTGTATTTTTAAACTGCTGGATCATACATTTCTGATTCTTATTATTGATTTTTTTTAATTAGTGCTTTTTATTATCTTTGGTAAGAATTACTTTGTGTTTTTTGTTTTTGCTTTAAAATATGGTTTACTTTCTTTTTATATCCCTTGCTACTGTTTCTTGAGCCTTTATGGGTTTTGGAAATTAGTCAGCATTTTTCTTCAGAAATACTAAGTGGATAATTTACTAAATATGCTATCTTAATAGTGAGTTGGTAATCTATTAGGCCAGGGAATAAGTGCTCAAAGTGGTCATTTTGAAGTGGTCAAACATGTGACAAAGGGGTGCTGAGCCATGAAAACTGCAGTTGTCCTGTAGTTGATATACTTCCTAACTCCTCCTGGAATCTGTTAGAGGTGGCTTCTGAATTGCTTCCTGAAAAATGTTTTGTTGATTATGACAGACCGTTTTACACTCAACACAAATGCACAAATATAATTTCAGATTAAATGCATCATGTAGGAATTTGGAGTAACATGAAATTACCTTTTATTGAATTTAGTGGGATTAATTGCTTAATGGTTCTGGCACATTACATTAGTTCTTCTTAGTAGAAAATATTTTGCTGCTGATTTTAATTTTTACTCCACATCTCATGATTCTCATTTCAATGTACAACAATAATTGACCAACACTAATAAATTCCACTTGATCTGATACCGCTTTTTCATTGTTGCAATGTCCTGGTGAAACATTTCACCATGTTCATCACTGACCGCACCAAGATTAGCAGGGAAAAAGTCCAAGTGTGAATGCAGAAAAGGAGTCTTTAGCAACATATTCCATTGTATGCTTGAAGGATTTCAGCCTGGATAAGAAAATTCCCAACAACTTTCTTGATTCCCTTCCATGTGATTTTCTCCTGCTCCACTAGCAGATCTTTAAATCACTTGTCACTGATGAAATATCTTATTCGTGGACTAATAAAAATACCTTCCTTAATCCTGGCCTCATTTATACAGGGAAACATCTTTCTCAAATATCAAAAACCTTGACCTTCTTGGTTCATTGCTTTCATGATTTTTTTTTTTAAGTTTTATATAAAAAGGAAACAAAAATATCTTTTTTGTGTAAAAAAATTATTTATGTACCACACTTTATTCCCTGGAACCAAATGCTTACAAAGCAACTATTTCTTTTTAGTGTAATGAGACTTTAATATGGCTATCCAATTTGCCATTGAAGCAGCATTACTTGTTATATCCAAGCTGCATTCCTAGCAGAAGTGCCACTGCTTTTAGATCACCACAGATGTTCCAGTTGTAGTTGTACTGTATATGCATGCTTACTGTATACTGTAGTACAAGAGGAAATCACAAAAATAGGCAATTGCAATAACCTAGCATGTGAAAGCAAAATGTAAAGGTGTAAGCCAGCAGGAACTGGTAAATCAGCTAGGAACATATTTCTAGTGTTCCAGTTATCATTGTTTGAATGCCATGGCCAACTGCAACCGTATTTCCTTTATTTTTAATTGGAAACGTGACATTTGCATGAATACAACAAGTTGTATATACGTCATGTCCTGAACCAGTGTTTTATCTGGGTATTTACTGACTTTTTTTGTCAATGGTGTGTTTTTCACATACTCGACCCTCCTGTGAAAACATTATATATAGAAAGGGCTATTTTTCCTGGCACCCATTATCATGCTGCAAACAAAACTGATTTAAGTCTTGATTTTTGCACACATACATGTTTTACATCTTCACATGCAACATTTTAACTGAATTGCGTTTTTAGTTACATAGTAAAGGCAGGTGTACCAGTCAAGTGAGCATAGTTTATTAATCTTGTTTTAAAAATACAAGATTTTACAACTGATTTGTATCAAGTAATTGTTCCCTGTCTAGATTTGTATTGCTAAATGACCAATCTTTTTTTCTCCTTCTGCTTATACTTCTTTAATGTTGCATCAAAAAGATAATTTAGGTTTTATTTTGGTTTTACTACTTTATAATTCAAGAGGAGATAAAGCATTTATGTAACCTACTAACATACAGTTAATTCTCATAATCTGGGAGGTTACATTCCTGAGTAACTCTACAGAAATGGAAACTGCAGATACTGAAGCATCGATCATTTGGGCAAAAATGGGATTCAGTTCAGGCGAACCCTAATCACTATACACTTTTGCTATAAGTTATATTTGCTGTAGGATTTAAGATTTAATGGTCTCAAGTGTTGATTTTCCACCACAGTGTTGCCAGTTTAGTCGCCAAATTCAACTCTCTGTGTATCTTTGACCAGATCATTTAAACTAACTAGTACACAAGTTGTTAAAAAGTATATTGTTCTTGTGCATCATTGGGTGTGTAAGGTGCCTTCCTGGTGTATTAAAACAATGATAGGTCTAAGATAAATATAATTGCCATAAAGAAGTAAAACTCCTGCAAAATAAATTTTAAAAAGTGTTCACGGTTTTAATAAATACAACTAATATTCTGGATTAAAAGGGTTGAGTTTATACAGCTGTATTCTAGTGACATACTTTCAGATGAAAAATGACAGCTATCATGTAATTGAAAAATAATTTTGCAAGTTGTAAGTATATTTAGTATTAAGGAATGAAAGTGTCACTAGTGTATAAACTAGATTCTGCTCTTTTGTAGTTAATCATCATCAAAAAGCATTTACTGTTTATATCAGTGTTCTGAGAGTTTTACTCATTATTGATCTTAGTTGATAATAAAAGATTGGAAAGTACACATTTTATTAATTATTTCTAATGGCATTTTTTTCTTTTCTATTTTCAGGAAATGGCAAACATCTTGGCCCAGAAGTCTCTTCGCCACGAAATTCTTACTGTAAGTTGGTCATGCTGTTCTGTTTATTTCTCTTATGTGTAAAATGTAAATTTCACTTTTCATTTTCTGTTTAGAATGTCCAAATGATAATAAGGGATCTATAAATATATGATTAACCACTAGATGGCACAACTCTTTTGAATTCCAAGAACACGTTTATTTTCAACTCTTTAGTCTTGCTGATGGCACATTTTTGCTGCTGAGTAGAAAATTTAATTAATTAAGTGCAGTTAGCCTTTAGGGTAGTTTAATCTTGACAAAATAAAAGAAAAAGCAGGAGCTGATCACCTAAAGAATATGTAAACTAAAATACAACATTATCCTTATGAAAAAATACACTTCATTCATGAGGTTTTTTTTTTTATTTTGTAATAAATATTGACAGCCATTCCATAAAAATGTAACATTTGTGCAAAGAAAATTTTTAAGAATTTTTTTTTTATTTTCATGCATTTTGATGGTGTTACATTATATATTCTTGTAGTGTGATTTAACATTTTAAAACAGTAATTCAGAGTTTAGTATTTCTGTAGTCTTGCTTTGTCCTTTCAATTTCTTTTCAGCTGTTGATGCTTATTTGTTGTAAAATGACTTGTTCTTGGTTTTATTATATGTTGTACTAACTGTGCTACCCAGCTTCACTTGGGAAATTTCAAAAGAGAATAAGCCTTGGTTTTTAAGGCAGCAGTTAATCAGATGTATCAGAAGCACTATGTAACTAGCGGAGTACTTTTCTGTAAACATTATATATTTATTTGTTTTTCAGGGGATAATGTTATTAGTTTGCTGGTGCTCCTTACTCTTGGATAATCTACATAGAATTGTTCTTGAGTAAAACATTTGTGTAGTAGATCAATTCCTGCGTTTTCTTCCGATTGGTTGGCTTTTGTTGATGGTCATTGAAAACCACAGTTGTACAGGAAACTATATTATTTTGAATTGACAGTAAATACAATCAGGTTTGATCTATGCTCTTCTCCCATCACAAGTTTTGGTCAAAAGCAGTATACACTGAACCATGGTTTACTTTAGCTTATTACTTATAGTATTGGCATTTACTGGCTGCATGGGCATTTATGTGGCCCATAGAATGAACTGAACGTTATAAGCATTGTACAGAAAAGTGCAGGTGAAAAAAAATTATGTTAACTATGTACAATGTCCTCCTCATCTAAGTTCTGGGACTCTGTTACTGAGCTGTGCAATCATTTAAACTTAAGAGGCATGATATTGTTCACAGCTTGCATTGTACTCGGAGCTTGAAGTAGAACTATATGCTGTACCAGCACTTCCCTACTTCTGCTTTGTAAACTGGAGTGTAGTGGCACACAATGGTCTGACCTTCAAGAGGACATCCCTGTTCTTCGCAATTGCATGCATTTCACTACCAAGGGCCTGTATTCCCCCACCCTGTTGTTCGAAGTGTAAGTTTATAAGTGTGGTCAAGAAACCAATGATGTGACTTGTGTATCATGTCTTCTTTCTGTCCACTTGGCTTCTGGTAGTGACATTCATTTACATAAAGCAAGCTGCCCAATTTCTCTGATTAAAGCCTTAGCCTGGTTTGTGATGCTGTTGTGTTGGCAGTGTTCGTTTGTATTAACTGCAGGCCCCATTTAGGAAAAATCCATAAGTTCATGTTGCAAACACTGTATGTTAAATGATTTCTATAACTGTATTCCTATGAATAGGTAGCACTTAAAAATGGATTTGTTTGTTTGTATTGTTTTGTAGAATGTTATTCGAAGTAACAAAACAATCAAACCTGAGATGTCCCATCAACTCTATGTCTTGCAAGTACTGACTTTCAACCTTTTGGAGGATAGAATGATGACAAAGATGGACCCCCAAGATCAGGTAAAAGTTATAAGTTAAACGCAAGGTGAGATTGCTTAAATTGTAAAGAATAAATCATTTGTTTTGTCAAAAATTAAGAAAGTGTTAAAACAAATAGATCAAACTGTTCACTCTCATAAATCAAATTCTTATACTGTACTTACAAACATAAGCTTTTTAAATTAATTACTTTCAATTCAGTTTATTGTATACTTTTGATCTTCGTTGAGTGCAGGTACATAGTGCTGTGACAAGTTCTCAGATAACATACAAGTATAAATTGCTAAACATTGAATTAGTACCCATAAAGACAAAGATTTGTTAAATCACACATAAAACAAAGTAGAAACTGATTAACATACATGGAAAGCAACAATCTTGTTCTTCTTCTTTCGGCTGCTCCCGTTAGGGGTTGCCACAGTGGATCATCTTGTTCCATAGCTTCCTGTCATCTGCATCTTGTTCTGGTACACCCATCATCTGCATGTACTCTCTCACCACATCCATAAACCTTCTGTTAAGCCTTCCTCTTTTCCTCTTGCCTGGCAGCTCTATCTTTAACATCCTTTTCCCAATATACCCAGCATGTCTCCTCTGCACATGTCTAAACCAACGCAATCTCGCCTCTCTGACTTTGTCACCCAACCGTCCAACATGAGCTGACCCTCTAATGTACTTGTTTCTAATCCTGTCCATCCTTGTCATACCCAAAGCAAATCTTAGCAACTTTAACTCTGCCACCTCCAGCTCTGTCTCCTGTTTTCTGGTCAGTGCCACCGTCTCCAACCCATATAACATAGTTGGTCTCACCTGTCCAGTAATTCATTGTTGAACTATAGCCAATTTACAACGGAGGAGAGGATAACAAAAATAAACCTGTGGAAAGTCCACGGTCAGTTGTAAGAGAGAAAGTTAAACACAGTGCTGGACACAGTTACAGTCATGGAGACCTCGGCCAAATAGCCCACCATCACCTGCAGAGTATTTTACAATGATGAGACGGCCTACATGGATGAAGTTGCAAACCTGACATTGTGGTGTCAGGAAAACAGCCTCCAGCTCAACGTCAGCAAAACCATGGAGCCCGTGTTGGACTTCAGCAGGAGACAGCAGCGGGACTATAAGCCCCTTATCATTAATGGGACTCAAGTGGAAAAAGTGAACAGATTTAAATACCTGGGGGTTCACATCTCTGAAGACCTGACATGGTCTGAACACATCCAAGTTCAGACCAAAAGGGCAAAGCGGAGACTCTACCATCTCAGACAGCTTAGTAAGTTTGGGGTTTCTTCAGGGATTCTAAAGACTTTCTACTCTGCCGCTGTGGAAAGTATCCTGACACAGAACATTACATCCTGGTTTGGAATCTGCTGTGTTTAGGACCGTAAAGCCCTACAGAGAGCGTCTGTGCAGCAGAACGCTGCTGCAGGTCAGCTCTACCATCTATGCAGGACATTTACACCAGAAGATGCAGGACCAGAGCTCTCAGGATTATCAAAGACTCTTCTTATCCCAGCAATAGCCTGTTTCATCTGTTAAAATCAGACAAAAGGTTTTGTAGCATCCTGGCCAGGACAGAGTGACTCGGAAGGAGTTTCTATCCTCAAGCCATAAGACTGTTAAATCAAAACATGCCATCTCATCCATGACCCTCCACATACTTAGACTGGACTGTAAGTTATACTATACCATCTACCCTTACCTTGTTTTGGAATTGGTCTGTCATTTAACTATGCATCTGTCTAACTTTGGTTTTGCACAATAATCACTGCATTATTGCACCTTAACACTTAATTCTACTTTATTCACATAATTGTGCTTATTTATTATGTTCTACTATACCAGGGGTCTGCAAACTTTAAGACATAAAGAGCCACTTGGAAACGTTTTCGAAAAGAAAAAAAAACTTGGAGCCGCAAAACCATTATAAAACAAATCTAACACTGCATATATTGTTTCTTACCTTAATGCTATATACAGGATCATGCAGTTAGCTGTCAATCTGAAGAAAAAAAGGACTTTTTCACTTAACAATGTAAAATATATTTTTGCACATTAATAGCTAATTAAAATATTTAATTTACCTGGTTAATGGGATTTTTGCTCCTGAACCTCAGTGCACAGTGTCTGCACATCAGGGCTGTAAGACGTCACCTTCATTTTCACACAGGCTTGCAAGCTGTCATCTGTGAGGCGTGATCGATGTTTGTTTTTAATATAGTTCATGTTGGAGAAGACCTGCTCACATACATATGTGGAGCCAAAGATTGACAGCACTCCAAATGCATACTTTTTCATGTTTATATAAGTGTTGGGGATGGCATTCCATGTTTCGAATACAAGTTTGTCCTGTTTGGGAAGGTTTTCAATATCAGTCCATTTATGATTCTGAGCCAGAATGGCCTTCTGACGGGCAACATCCTCAAGAGTAGCGGTCAAGCATTTGAACTTGGACACCCATAGATCTTTGTCGGCTATATCGGCCAATTCCATCTCAAGATCAGGTTGACTTACACCTGTAAATGCAGTCATATTCAATAGGGATGGATCGATCTCCAGGGGAGTGACAGGGAAGGATAATGTGGTTTTTCCTCTCTGAACTCACAGAATCGTTTCCCAAATGAACTTTGCATTGCGGTGATTGCAGACTTGAAATATTCCAAATTGATTGTATCATGACTTTGTTTGAACTCTCTCAAAGAGGGAAAGTGAGACAGTGTGCCTCTCTGTAAATCTTTGACAAACACTGTCAACTTGCTCGAATCCCAAAACCTCCTCCAGCATATGCAGGGCTGTGCCTCCTTTCCCCTGAAGGGTTGTATTTAGCGTGTTTAGATGTGCTGTCATGTCTACCATAAAATGTAATTTTTCCAGCCACTCTGGCTGTTCCAGCTCAACAAAGGTGAGCTCTTTGCTGTCCAGGAAGGTTTTTACTTCTTCCAAACATGTGACAAAGCGTTTTAGCACCTCGCCTCTGGACAGCCACGGACCTTGTTGTGGAGCAGGAGGTCAGAATATTTGCTTTCAACCTCATCCAATAACAAACGGAACTGGCGGTGGTTTAAACCCTTTGCCATTATCTTATTTACAATCTGAATGACCACATCCATCACTTTTGTGCATTCCGGCGGAAATGTTTGAGCACACAATGCCTCTTGGTGCAGGATGCAATGAAATGACAGCAGCCTTCTACCCAACGCCTTCTGCAGTAGAGCCACAAGGCCCTTCTGTGCTCCTCTCATGCTCGGTGCCCCATCAGTAGCTACTGAGACCAGGTGGTTAGTGTTTATTTTTTTAGCAGTTAAAAAGTCCAGGACAGCCTTACAGATATCCTCACCCCTTGTTTGGTCTTTTAGTGGTATCAGCTCAATCAGTTCTTCCTGTGGCCCAAAAGAGTTCACATATCGGCAGAACAGCTATTTGTTCAATATCACCAATATCTTTGGACTCATCACAGGCAATGGAGTATGCCATAACTGAATTAATGTCTTGAATTTGCTGTTTGCTAATGTTTTCTGCCATTTTTAGGGTTCGGTCTTTGACAGTCTTCGCAGAGAGTGGCATGTTTTTGATTTTCTGCACAATTTCATTTTTGTTTTTGACGTCCATGTATAGATGTTCCGAAATATTAATGAATGCTTCTTTTATATACTCTCCATCGGTGAAGGGCTTCCCGTGCTTGACTATTTCCTGAGCGGCCACAAAACTAGCATATGTTGTGGTATTTGCAGACATCACCCACTTCTTGAAATTATTTTTGCTCATATTAACCTTCCTGATAAGTTCTGCAACAGCTTTTCGTCTCTCATCTCCATCTGGATATTTTTCAGCAAAGGCTGTGTGTTTATTCTGGAAATGTCTTGCAACATTGGACTTTTTGTGGTTTGCTAATTTCTCACCACATATTAAGCATACTGGTAAACCAGTCTCGTCAGTAGAGAATGCAAATGATTCTGTCCACGTATCATTAAACACTCTGTTTTCTTCAGAAATTTTTCTCTTCTTGCCTTTATCCATGGATGGCCTACCAGGGGGTTGAAAACAGCAACGTAAGTAGAAATCACAGGGCCCCATACCAAAATTTGCTATGCCCACTTCCCCTTCCTTTACCTGCAACCTGTGTGAAAATTGTTCGGCGTTTCTGCCGCAATACCACTGTATCGCTAAAAATCACAGATCACCACCATTACTGGGCCAATAAGCCCCCCATATAATGTGCCAGTAGCCACAGGCCCCCCTATAATATGCCAGTAGCCAATAGGAGCCCCACAATATGCTAGTAGCCATAGCTCCCCCCTACATTGTGCTAGGAGTCATAGTCCCCCCTATAATGTGCCAGAGTCCAATAGCCCCCCATATAATGTGCCAGAGTCCAGGCCCCATATAATTAGCCATTGGTGTTAAAGAAAAGAAAAGAGGAAAAAAAAAGTGTGACTTACCTCCTGAGAGCGAATCACGCGCCTTCCTTCAGCCCAGTCCTCCTCTTTACGCCAGGCTCGGCAGCACAGCAGCAGTCATCGCGCCGCCTGCACCGGTCCGGCGGCCTCTCTGATAGGCTGCTGGCCAGCGGCAGCACACACGTCATCCTCCGCGGCGAGCAGCCTGACAGATAAGGCGGCGCCTCCCATTCTTCAGGAGTGCGCCGCAGCCACTGAAAGACTCCGGCCCGCGTGACACACTACCGGAGCCGCAGCAAAGGTGAAAAAGAGCCGCGGGTTGCCGACCCCCGTACTATACTGTTATCTTTCAATCTTTGACTTTTTGTTAATCTAAATGATATTCTTCTAACTTTGCACAGTTTTTGATAAGCGGATCAGGATGCATTTCACTGCATGTCCTGTATAACTATGTATGTGACAAATAAAGAACCTTGAATCTTGAATAGTGTCCCACTGGGCTGTCCAGTTTGATGACAGAATCTTCTGTCTTTTGATTCCAAGGCTCCCAGTATCTGAGATAAGAATAGCTTGACAGTAGAACAGTGACACCAAGTTCCACATCAAGATACCGAAAAGAGAAAGAGACAAGTGAGAGGAAACCTTTTCGTCAATCAAAAGTTTTATATGCTCCCTCCTTATATTTCTGAAATACCCAAAAGGTTTCTGTTTGAACCATGTAAATTGGTAGTTTAGTCCAGATCTCCACAACCTTTCTTTCTGATTGGTTGAACTTATCATTTTGAGAATTTTAAACTGAGGAAGTAAAGGATAATGTTCCCATGTAGTATTCTCTGTTTATGACTGATCTGCTCTGGCGACCCCTAATGGGAGCAGCCGAAAGAAGAAGAAGAATCAGTCAGAGCTGGACATGCAGTTTAGGGATGTTGTTTGTTCATCTTTGCATAGCTTCTAGAGCTATGTCTGTTTAGTAATGTTTTGACTTTGTGCTGGTATGAACCTAAAAATTACCTTAGTGCATCTTCACTCAGTGTAAGAAAATTGTAAACTGACAAATGAAGTGTTTTTTAGTTTATTTATGTCATGTTGGTATATCCATCCATCCTCTTCCGCTTATCCGAGGTCGGGTCGCGGGGGTAGCAGCTTAAGCAGAGAGGCCCAGACTTCCCTCTCCCCGGCCACTTCTTCCAGCTCTTCCGGGAGAATCCCAAGGCGTTCCCAGGCCAGCTGGGAGACATAGTCCCTCCAGCGTGTCCTGGGTCTTCCCCGGGGCCTCCTCCCGGTTGGGCGTGCCGGAACACCTCACCAGGGAGGCGCCCAGGAGGCATCCTGATCAGATGCCCGAGCCACCTCATCTGACTCCTCTCGATGCGGAGGAGCAGCGGCTCTACTCTGAGTCCCTCCCGGATGACTGAGCTCCTCACCCTATCTTTAAGGGAAAGCCCAGACACCCTGCGGAGGAAACTCATTTCAGCCGCTTGTATTCGCGATCTCGTTCTTTCGGTCACTACCCATAGCTCATGACCATAGGTGAGGGTAGGAGCGTAGATCGACTGGTAAATTGAGAGCTTTGCCTTACGGCTCAGCTCCTTTTCACCACACAGACCGATGCAGAGCCGCATCACTGCGGATGCCGCACCGATCCGCCTGTCGATCTCACGCTCCATTCTCCCCTCACTCGTGAACAAGACCCCGAGATACTTGAACTCCTCCACTTGGTGCAGGATCTCTCCTCCAACCCTGAGAGTGCACTCCACCCTTTTCCGGCTGAGGACCATGCTCTCGGATTTGGAGGTGCTGATTCTCATCCCAGCCGCTTCACACTCAGCTGCGAACCGATCCAGAGAGCTGAAGATCACGGCCTGATGAAGCAAACAGGACAACATCATCTGCAAAAGCAGTGACCCAATCCTGAGTCCACCAAACCGGACCCCTTCAACACCCTGGCTGCGCCTAGAAATTCTGTCCATAAAAGTTATGAACAGAATGGTGACAAAGGGCAGCCCTGGCGGAGTCCAACTCTCACTGGAAACGGGCTCGACTTACTGCCGGCAATGCGGACCAAGCTCTGACACGGTTGTACAGAGACCGAACAGCTCTTATCAGGGGTCCGGTACCCCATACTCCCGGAGCACCCCCCACAGGATTCCCGAGGGACACGGTCGAATGCCTTTTCCAAGTCCACAAAACACATGTAGACCGGTCGGGCAAACTCCCATGCACCCTCCAGGACTCTGCTAAGGGTGAAGAGCTGGTCCACTGTTCCGCGACCAGGGACGAAAACCACACTGTTCCTCCTGAATCCGAGGTTGACTATCCGACGGACCCTCCTCTCCAGAACCCCGAATAGACTTTTCCAGGGAGGCTGAGGAGTGTGATCCCTCTATAGTTGGAACACACCCTCCGGTCCCCTTTTAAAGAGGGGACCACCACCCCGGTCTGCCAATCCAGAGGCACTGTCCCGATGTCCATGCGATGTTGCAGAGGCGTGTCAACCAAGACAGTCCTACAACATCCAGAGCCTTAAGGAACTCGGTATCTCATCCACCCGGGGCCCTGCCACCAAGGAGTTTTTGACCACCTCGGTGACTTCAGTCCCAGAGATGGGAGAGCCCACCTCAGAGTCCCCAGGCTCTGCTTCCTCGTGGAAGGCATGTTAGTGGGATTGAGGAGGTCTTGAAGTACTCCTCCCACCGACCCACAGCGTCAGTGAGGTCAGCAGCGCACCATCCCACCATATACGGTGTTGACACTGCACTGCTTCCCCTCCTGAGGCGCGGACGGTGGACCAGAATCTCCTCGAAGCCGTCCAAAGTCGTTCTCCATGGCCTCTCCAAACTCCTCCCATGCCCGAGTTTTGCCTCAGCAACAACGAAGCAGCGTTCGCTTGGCCTGCGGTACCTATCAGCTGCCTCCAGAGACCCACAGGACAAAAAGTCCTATAGGACTCCTTCTTCAGCTTGACGGCATCCCTCACGCGGTGTCCACCAGCGGGTTGGGGATTGCCGCCACGACAGGCACCGACCACCTTGCGGCCACAGCTCCGGTCAGCCGCCTCAACAATAGAGGCACGGAACATGGCCCATTGGACTCAATGTCCCCACCTCCCTCGGGGCGTGGTTGAAGTTCTGCGGAGGTGGGAGTTGAAGCTACTTCTGACAGGGGACTCTGCCAGCCGTTCCCAGCAGACCCTCACAACACGTTTGGGCCTACCAGGTCTGACCGGCATCTTCCCCCACCATCGAAGCCAACTCACCACCAGGTGGTGATCAGTTGACAGCTCCGCCCCTCTCTTCACCCCAGCGTCCAAGACATATGGCGCAAGTCCGGCGACACGACCACAAAGTCGATCATCGACCTGAGGCCTAGGGTGTCCTGGTGCCAAGTGCACATATGAACACCCTTATGCTTGAACATGGTGTTCGTTATGGACAATCCATGGCGAGCACAGAAGTCCAATAACAAAACACCGCTCGGGTTCAGATCGGGGCCATTCCTCCCAATCACGCCCTTCCAGGTCTCACTGTCATTGCCCGTGAGCATTGAAGTCTCCCAGCAAAGCGAGGGAATCCCAGAAGGTATGCCCTCTAGCAACCCTCAGAGACTCCAAAAGGGTGGATACTCCAAACTGCTGTTCGGCGCATACGCACAAACAACAGTCAGGACCCTTCCCCCCCGAAGGGAGGGGGGCCACCCTCTCGTCCACGGGGTAAACCCCAATGCACAGGCTCCAGTGGGGGCAATAAGTATGCCCACACCTGCTCGGCCTCTCACGGGGCAACTCCAGAGTGGTAGAGAGTCCAGCCCTCTCAAGGAGATTGGTTCCAGAGTCCAAGCTGTGCGTCGAGGTGAGTCCGACTATATCTAGCCGGAACCTCTCGACCTCGCGCACTAGCTCAGGCTCCTTCCCCTTCAGAGAGGTGACATTCCACGTCCCAAGAGCCAGTTTCTGTAGCCGAGGATCAGACTGCCAAGGTCCCCCCGCCACCACCCAACTCACACTGCACCCAACCTCCTTGGCCCCTCCCATAGGTGGTGAGCCCATGGGGAGGAGGACCCACGTTACCTCTTCGGGCTGTGCCCGGCCGAGCCCCATGGGTGCAGGCCCGGCCACCAGGCGCCATCGAGCCCCACCTCCAGGCCTGGCTCCAGAGGGGGGCCCGGTGACCCGCGTCCGGGCAAGGGAAAACGTCGTCCAAAGGTTTTGCTCATCATTGGAGGTTTGTTGAACCGCTCTTTGTCTCATCCCTCACCTAGGACCAGTTTGCCTTGGGTGGCCCTACCAGGGGCATAAAGCCCCGGACAACATAGCTCCTAGGATCATTGGGACACGCAAACCCCTCCACCACGATAAGGTGGTATAGTAGTTTGTAATTCCTAGTAGCCATGCACTGTAAACGGCAGTATAGTGTCCATAAAGCTAGCAGTTAATAGAAATAGTTAATAGAAAAACATAAATCGGTAAAACCACCAAAAAGCAAACAGTAGCACTCTTTAGTGTATTTATTTGTCTAATTTTATATTGTAGTGTATATGTTTTATATTTATATATTTTTTTGTTTTTAGTGCATAATGTTCGTTTGTTTAAGTGAAACAATTCTTATTCAATGAGTCATTGCTATATGAAAATGTAACTGAAAACACTTTTGTGGTTTGTCTTGTATCATTTTATTTTTTCTGTTCTATGGCTGTTATGTTATTCACTCAGCAAAACTCAGTGAATTTTGATTTGTTTTGAATAGCATGGTTACACAACAGTTATTAGATGCTCCTGACCTTTAACTGAGTAGCAATTTTGAAATTATGAGAGTATGGGCAATGTGATGATGCAGTAGATTTGCATCTCTCGTTTCCTACTTCATTTTCAGACTTGAGTGCCTTCTCGGTGCAGTTTACATGCTCTCCCAATGTTTCTTTTTGTAAGATTCCTCTGTCAGGTCTAGTTTCAGACTGCAGTTCAAAGACCTGTTGTTTATCCTGGTGGAAGTAAATGTATTGATGTGACCTGGGTGTGCACTGAAGTGATCTTTGTTAGTGAGCAACGTGTATATTCACCCCTTGCATTATATATGATTGGTATTAAAAGTGAGATTTTACATTTTTTAATATCTGGAAGCACTCTTCAATGCTTCAGTGCATCCAGATGCTGTACATGCAAAAAAGTTCTACAAATGGATTATTTTAGGATTTTCAACACACATATTATAATTAAAGTTCTAATGATTTTTTTTTAAATTGCACAGTTTCAGTGTAATTAGCTTCACAAATGACAGAAAATAATGGTATAATGCATGTTTTAAGTAAATATTCACAGAGAAGATTGTTTTTAATTGTATACCCCGGTGTGATTTTGTTGTACATATTCTCAGGGGGTGTTGTATTGTCTAACAATAGACATTAAAAATCTTCTGAAAGCAATTCATCTGAACCACAGGCACCTGAAAAATTGTTTTTCCACTACATCAACTATAGGAAGTGAAATATATTCACAGATTTATTTCCATTTGAAAGCAGTATCAATTGGGTACCTTCTTTTTCTCATGAATTAACACAAAATAGCTGACCTGTCAGTTCTTAAAGATTTTTAAACAGAAACCATATACAAACACTTTATCTGCAGAAACTTCACACTGCTAAATGAAAAAAAAAACATTTTTAGGGAGCAATGAAATTAGTACAGTAACTATATTCATTTATACCGTATATATTGTTGAAGGCGCCAATTTCACAAGTTTCTCTTCTAACCTGAAAGTTATGTTACATATACTGTAATATACAAGAACAGTAATGATAAATGCTATAACACCTGTTTTTTTATAATTTATAATCTGAGAAATTGGGAAAAAGGGTAATTTTCAGGGGGAAAAAGTAACATATATGCAAGATTTACAAATAAAAAAGAGAGAACAAATTGTGAGAGAACAAATTTTAATAAAACATTTAAAATAAAGTATACCAGTAATTAAAAGGAAGCACCAGTGTAAAATACACAGGAGATGCATAGTTTCCTATTTGTTTATTCTAAAAGCTCCTTGGATGTTTCTTCTGTCTCCCTGTTATATTCTGAAGTTAATGCAGCTTCATCATTTGTTTCACTATTGTCCTAGAGAATTTCATCTTGAGATCTATCTTCTATATCTGATAAACAACATTTTAAAAATGAGTTCTTAATACCTTATTATATTCAAGACCATTTTTTCTTTCTTTCACATATCATGTTCATGTTGCAAGTCTGTGCAAGCTAAACTTCCTATGCTTGTTTAGCTTCAGAATGTCAGATTGTGAGCATTTTTTTCTTATATTGTTTGCGTTTGGGTTTACACTGTATAGTCATTTCCCCAAAAAGCAGTATTTCAGGACTTTTTAAGGGTGACAATGAAATAATGCAAATTTAAGGCACATCCCAATTTTAAATTTGGAAATAGGAACTTATTAAACTATTATATTTCACAATTGGTCATTTTTGTAACACAAAATACACACTGTAGGTTTTTGTTATATTTGCAGAACTGTGTTATGTCTATGATCTATATGTTTTATTACAGATTAGTATTAATTTGGCTGTTTGATATGTTAACGAGGGTAGAGAGGGTTTGAAGGTTTTCTAATCATTTCTTTTGAAGACAATTTTATGTTTCTGTTATTCATTTGGTCTTCAGATATGTTATGTTTATCTCTGTGAAAAAATAATGTAATTAACGTATTAGAATTCAAGATAGAGTTTGGCACTTTATCTCAAATTTATCCTATATATATGGTATATTTGTGTTTTTATAACAGAACAAGTTTGGGCTGAAGTAAAATTGTAACCTTAGCAAAACCTTTATGAAGTTGTTTATTTTTTTGGATCAGCTGAGGCAAGCTTTGAGTCCTGGGATAAATGTAATCATCGTTTGCAGTAACTATTATTTCCAAACACTTTTTTTTTTGTTACAAGTAGCTTTATGTTCTTCTGTCTTTTTGATTAAAACACTGATTCTCAATTACTGTGAGCAAGTTGATCCTTTACATTCATTTTTATTAATAATGAATTTTATCAGTATTTCATTTTGTTTCATTTTACAGGCCCAAAGAGACATCATTTTTGAACTTCGAAGAATTGCCTTTGATGTAGAATGTGAACCTAACAACAGTGGTAGCATAGAGAAGAGAAAATCTATGTATACTAGGGACTACAAAAAACTTGGATTCATTGTGAGTATATATTAAATGTTTATCTAATTTAATTTTAATTCTGTTTGAAGTTACTGTCACACTTTATCTTTTGTTTTCAGCTCACTTTGTGTTTGTTACTCAAGGAACAAATTAAAATTCAAGTGTTATTACCTGGTGTAAGATGTAAACATCTTTTTATCATTTGTGTTATAGCTGATATTCTTCATATCTGCCTGTTAATGCAGAGTTCTCACAGGGTCACTATAAAAATATATGGTGCACTTTCTTTTCTTAGCCTTATGATCATGAGATTGTCAGGATGCTTTTTAAGGCATTTATCACAAATGCTTCCTTTAGTCCCTCTCTTATGAATTCTTTTCCTAATAGATAAAAGGTACTGACTTAATTAGACAAATATCCATTAGTTACACATTTTCTTTGCAAGGATGACGAAAGTACAGAATTGCAGGATTATTGTATTTTATTTATTTGTTTTTTTGTTTGCGGGTTTATTTATTTTTATTTTATTTTATGATCAAAACACAATAACAAAAACTCAGTCTAATCATTTATTTTCATTTTAACTAGTAATATATGCTTCATTAAAACATAACATGAATCATTTTTATAATATCATTAGATTCATTTTAACCCTTAAACCACCATATACTTGGGGGTTATTGCATCCCTGGACGCCAAATACTTTTTTGCTGCACTTTTTAAGTTAATGTCACAATTCACAAAGAAAATGTGAAATTTTAATGGAACATGTATTTTTTTCATCCAAAGAGCATTGCAGTTACTGCAACACTGATCATTTTACACACTGCTAATGAACTGTAAAAACTATTCGAAAAACCACTGGAACAATATGTACAAGGTGCAACTGATGCCATGGATGAAATTCAGTAAATTACTGAGCCAACTGCGCTTGAACAGGCTGCACGCAGGCACATAGAGGTAAATGAGGATGCTTGCAGGCTCGTCTAGTGCAGCGGCTGAATTCCAGAGACAGTGGTGCTGCAGTTCTGTCAGGGCCAGCAGTGGTCGTTCAGCAGCCATACAGCACTGACTGATCAGCTCCGACGTGCTGGCAGATTGCTCTGTGAACCAACTATAGCCGGTTGCAGGGTTCAATGAATGTATGTCACCGAATATACTCAACTGTGGCGTGCTGGCAAATTGTACTGAGAGACGACTATAGCTGGTTGCAGCATTCATTGAATATACATTGCTGAATATACTTGGCTCCAGCGTGCTGGCAAATTGCACTGGAAACCGAATGTAGTCGGTTGTGGTGTTCAACGAATGTACTTTTCTGAATATACTCGGCTCTGGCGTGCAGGCAAATTGCATTGGGAACCGACTATAGTCGGTTCTGGCGGTTTAACACTAGAATTATCAGAGCCTACGAAAAATCTTGCAGATCTGGCCCACCTTAAATCTGTTCATACCTCTCCACCAGCCTCTTTTGTCCTGTAAATGTGTTGATAAAGACAGGCAGCAAGCAGCCTACTATTCCATTCACCCACCGATTTAGAATGTGCACGAACTTCTCCCAGCTCATGCCTTGATTGATTATCTGGGAGTGAAGTCCTGTAGTTTTAGAGTGGAAATAATAGATTGTTATTTGGAACACATGCATTTCATGTGTGTTCCGTTTCTACAATAATCTGTGTAAACACATTTTTAAAACAGAAACGTTTTTCATATTTTAGTAGTAAATGACATAATATAGGTATAAACTATATAATGTATGAAGCCTGAAGTCCAGCGATCAAATTAACACTTTCACAAAAGGTTCAAGGAAAAGACAACAGCTTCCGTGGCATAGTGGTAAGATTTGCAGACTTGTAATCAAGAGTCCCTGGTTCTATCCTGACTGCCTCCAATATTTGCCATTTTCAGTAGTGAGCTGCTCTTATTGTTAATATTATACAGTACACACATACACTTGGTTTGCGTCTGTAACAGACGGTGTTCATTTATAGGACTTGTAAAAGTTACTGTTTTTTTTCACTTTTATTCTCTCAGTCACGATCACGATACATACTACCACCCCCCAACCCAGGGATCTGACGCTGATAGTTTTTATTTGAAACTGGGAGTAACTGTAGTTGTGAGTGGTGTTTTGAAGTAATGGAACTGGACATTCTCTCATCTGGAGGGATAAAAGCTGACACACAAACGCTGGTGAATCTGCCTTCTTCGCATCTCACCGTCACTTGATTTTTTTTTTTATTCAGTTTTATTGAGTGTTCCTGCTCACGCTGAAGTAGTATGCGCCTTATGGTCTATGATGTCAAAAAAAAACAACAGTGACATAGGTATATATGGTATTTGGCTTCATACATTATATAGTTTATGCCTACATTTTGTCATTTACTACTAAAATATGAAAAAAAGTTTCTGTTTTAAAAATATGTTTACACAGATTATTGTAGAAATGGAACACACATGAAATGCATGTGTTCCAAATAACAATCTATTATTTCCACTCTAAAACTCCAGGACTTCACTCCCAGATAATCTAATCAAGGCATCAGCTGGGAGAAGTTTGTGCACGTTCTAAGTCGGGGAGGGGGGATGGAATAGTAGGTTGCTTGCAGCTTGTCTTTATCGGCACATTTACAGGACAAAAGACGCTGATGAAGAGGTGCAAACGATTTAAGGTGGGCTGAATATACAAGTTTTTTCATAGGCTCTGGTAATTCTAGTGTTAAGGGTTAAAAATTGAAAAATTATTCTTTGAAATGAATGCATTGAGTATAGTATTTTGGTAATTTATAGGCAGATATATCTAATAAGCCATAACAACATGTACAGAATCAAAAGTGTTTTATATATTCATGTATAACAGAAAACTGGAAGTAAAAAGCATGTTGAAAGGTAAGCACAAGCTTGAGGTGCACACAAAATATTCAGTAAAAATGATAAAGCAATTAAAGTTTCTTCAGAATGTGTAGCCTGATATGTTTGGTGCTGAAAAGATGCACTTGCTTTGTTTAAACCTTCAGACAGTTAGGATCATATAGGTTACATATACTGAAAGTACTCAACTATATTTTATTGCTTTAGATTTATTTCCTGTTTTCTTTATTTGACTGAAGGTAAAATGATATCCTATTAGGCATAAATGTGTCATTCTATGTCACATAATATAAAAAGCCTTTTCACTAAATTCATCCTACTTATTTTTTTAATTATGGAAATTAATTTTAAGAGATTTCAAATATAGATGCTATCAAGATGATATATATATATATATATATATATATATATATATATACTAATAAAAGGCAAAGCCCTCACTCACTCACTCACTCACTCATCACTAATTCTCCAACTTCCCGTGTGGGTGGAAGGCTGAAATCTGGCAGGTTCATTCCTTACAAAAGTTGGGCAGGTTTTATATCGAAATTCTACGCGTAATGGTCATAACTGGAAGCTGTTTTTCTCCATTTACTGTAATGGAGATGAGCTTGAACGCCGTGGGGGCGGAGTTTCGTGTGACATCATCACGCCCACGTAATCACGCAGTACATAGAAAACCAGGAAGACCTCCAAAAAGCGCTGAAGAAAACATGCATTATATAATTGAGAAGGCAGCGAAACAATAAGAAGCGGCGAGTGACATATACAACCATGTTCATGAGTTCTGCTACTGAAACAAAGCACGCGATGTAAACCTACACTTTAAATTAAGTTCATAGACAGGCTGCCGCTGGCGTTTGTAATTTAGTGCCTGCCCATATAAGGCCGTCCGTCAGCGGCAATCCAATAGCAAACTCCCACTAAATATTCACGGGTGAAGGACTGTGTTTATGGAGAGGAAGATGAGATGGTCAGGGTGGTGTTTGACACAAACTCAGCGAAACTGCGAGAGAAAGTTTTAAGTGCCAGGACTAAGGTAACATAAAATACAGCCACGGACATAGCACGAGATGGCACCAGCACAGCTGGGAACCTTCGATGCATGTACACCGAGCGGCTCACGTGAACTGACGCAGTGCACAGATAAAAAGCAACAGTTCCAAAGAGCTGAACAAAACCGAATTACACAATTGAAAAGGCAGCAAAAATATGAAGCGTCTGATACATACAAGCATATTCATAAATCCAAAACAAAGCACACATTGGAAAAAGTCAATGTCCCGCTAAAGGAAGACAGTGTAAAAAAAAACCTGTGCATGCAGTGTGTCATTTCTCAGATAAAGAAGAAGATGAGCTGTTTATTGATGCAGTAAGAAACGAATCGATAAATGAAACCTGTCATCTTTACAACGATTGACAAACACGGAATGTAACTTGAACTCAACACATCCTACAAATACGAACCTGATTGAAAGAAATAATGATAATCAAATCCTTGATGACGGCAGCACTCCGTAACACTCACAAAACAAATACTGTATATTGACAGTCATGTTACGTTCCCTTTTCTTTTTCTAGCTTTTTAACACACTACTTCTCCGCTGCGATACACGGGTATATATATATGTATATATATCCCGATCTACATACTCGAATAATGGATACTTTATTCGCCATCAATGATTGTTTTGGTAAAGCCATACTCAGTGTATTCATTAGATGAACGGTAAAAAGTAAGAGCGAGGAGGATGCAGGCTGTAGTGCGTCAACTCTATCTGAATTGCGCGATCACATTTCAAAAATATATCTTTTCAAGTTCTATTTAGTCCATATTTGTCAAACTCAAGGGCCACGGGCCACATCCGCCCGGTGTAATTATATCCGCCCGAGATCATTTTATATACTGTATTATTGTTATTAATGGCCCAGGTATATGAAGCGCTGGTAACACAATAAACTACAGATCCCATAATGCAGCGCTTCAGCTGCCTTGCCGAACACTTACCGCGTTAATCAAGTCTAGCTTATGATGCTGCAAGTTATTGCGAAGCTAGCTCACACGATGCTGGAGAGAAAAGTTGATTCTGAAAATAGAGCCTTTAAAAACCGATGGGAGGCTGAGTATATGTTTACTGAACCCGTGTGTCTCATTTGTAGAGCTAATGTGGCTGTAATTACAGAATTTAATCTAAGACGGCACTATGAGACAAAACATCAGGGTAACCTGAATGCAATGCAGAAGATACAGAAAGCAGAATAATTAAATAAGAATCTGACACTTCAGCGGACGTTTTTACCGTGCACAATCACAAAGTGATTTCAAGTGAAGCTGCTTTTATGGGAGACACAAATGCAGCAGTGCAATTTGCCCCACTTTCCCTGTTGCCAAGTAATGTTAAACCAAGTCGTCACTACGGTGTTCCCAAATACGCACTTTGCTGATAAACTGAGCGCACTGAGTTTGCACGGCGCTTTGGTGACTTTGAAGAACAAAAAAGGTCCGTCTACATGCGGCTCGAACCTTGTGCATGTTTGGTGGCACATACAGTATCTGTGTGAGAAGCTCTTCTCAGTGATAAAGACTAACAAAACAGCACACAGGAGTCGCCTCACTGATGAGCACCTGCAATCCATCCTGAGAATCTCCACAATACAGAACCTCACACCAAACAGAAACGAACTTGTTGCCAAAAAAAGATGCCAGGCGTCCAGCTCTAAAATGACATAAGAGCAAAGACAACTGAATGATTTGATTTGTTATTGCTGAAAGGAACACATTTTATTTATATTTCCAGGTTTTGTTATGCAGCATGTTCATATTTGAATTTGTATAATTTTGACAGGATATATTTTTATGGAGAGCAAAATATTATAAGTTGTTTAAGGTTTGAGTTGATTTATTCAGGAATAATATTCCTGTCTGTTTTTACCATTCCTACCAAAGATATTTCTGTCGACTAAATAAAAATTCCTTCTATTTAAAATTTAAATAGAACTTGAACAAATACGATAGTTAATAATATCCACGCAGACTTGCACGTAAGAGTGGGAGTTATCCATTTTAACAAGCAGCGTATTGCACTGATACGAAATAGCTGTGTGTGTATATATGTAGATATGTATGTATATGTATATATATGTTTATATATGTGTGTGTATGTATATATATATGTATTTGTGTGTATATATATGTGTGTGTGTGTATGTATGTATGTGTGTGTGTGTGTGTGTGTGTGTGTGTGTAAATATACATATATATATGACAACAACACTCATCACTCACAACAGTGACAAAACAATTACATTGACAATCATGTTACGTTATTTTTAAAATGTTTCCTTTTCTTTTTCATTGCTTCTTTAACACACTACTTCTCCAAGAGCGTGGGTATTTTGCTATATATATATATATATATATATATATATATATATATATATATATATATATATATATATATGTGTATATGTATATATGATATGTATGGATATATATATATATTGTGGTCCCCGGCCGGGACGCCCAGGAGGAGGAGAGGAGGGCTTGTGCCTCCTCCAGACCGCGAGGGGGCATCCATCCTGGTTATATTGGGGACCACGGGTACAGGGCTTGGAAGCCCAGCCCTGTAGGGACCCGTGGTCACCGCCAGGCGGCGCCCCGATGTCGGTTTACCCCGTGTGGTCTTTGGCCGGGGATGGAGCCCGGCCGGGACGCCTTGGAGGACCAGAGGAGGGCGTGTGTCTCCTCCAGACCGAGAGGGGGCGTCCGTCCTGGTTATGCAGGAGGCCTCGGGTAGGGGGCTTGGAAGCCCAGCCCTGTAGGGACCCTGGCCACCGCCAGGTGGCGCCCCAGTGCCTATTTATCCCGGGAGCCCGGCACTTCCGCCGCACCAGGAAGTGCCGGGGGGAAGACGACATAGGATACACGGACGGCTTCCGGGTGCGCAGCGGCACTTCCGCCACACAGGGGTGTGGCTAAGACTAAGTGCCGGGAAGCAGCTGGAGCTCATCCGGGTTCCCATAAAAGGGGCCACCTCCCTCCAGTCATTGGTGGAAGTCGGGAGGTAGAAGGACGGAGCTGGAGAGAGGACAGGAGGCGGCCAGAGCAAAGGCACAGAGACTGTGGGCCCTGGACTTGGGGGAATCGGTGCGAGAGGCACTGGGGTTGTGAGTGCACGTGACATTGGACTTGTAAATAGTGTAAATAAATGGTGTGTGGGTGCAAAATATGTTGTCCGTCTGTCTGTGCTGGGGCCAGCGTTCACAATATATATATATATATATATACATATATATGACAGCAACACTCATCACTCACAACAGTGACAAAGCAATTACATTGAAAATCATGTTACGTTATTTTCAAAATGTTTCCTTTTCTTTTTCATTACTTCTTTAACACACTACTTCTCGCTCAGAAACACGGTATTTTGCTAGTATATATATATATATATATATATACACACACTGTTTTTGGTTGTATGTAGATCATTAACACTAGAATCCCTGAAACCTATGAAAAATCCCAGGCCAAATTAAATTCCTTCACGCCATTAGCGTCTTTTGTTTTGTAAATGTGTCGATCAGCACAAGCAGCCTGCTATTCCATCCCCCCACCGCCGCACCTCAAATTGGACAAAAAGTTCTCCCAGCTCAGGTCTTGTTTATGTGGGTATGAGATGCCTGGAGTTGTACAGGGTAAATAATATATCTTTTTTTTTTGTTTTTTTTTTTGGGGATTTTATTAACATATTATTATTTGGAATACATGCATTTCATGTGTGTTCCGTGTCTACAAAGAACTATGTAAGTGTAGGATGACAGGAAATGTGAGGCAACAAATGCTGAACACATACCTAAAACAGAAACTTTTTTCATGGTATAGTACTAATGACAATATTTTGACGTAAAGTGTATAATGTATGAAGACTGAAGTCCAAATATCAAACACTTTTACTAAAGGTACACGTATAACGAAACAAGTCCACTTTTATTCAAAAATATAACCAAAGAAAAAGAAATCAGGTTAGGGTACGACACTGACACGACCGCTTGGGTGGTGCAGCGGTAAGAACTGCTGACTCATAATCAAGAGATCGCAGGTTCGAGTCTGGCCGCTTCCAAGAATTACTGTTTTGAATAGTGAGCTGCTCTTATTGTTACTATTATACAATAAAAACATACATTTGATTTGAGTCTGTAACAGCCGGTGTAAATTTATGGTACTTATAAAGGTTAACATTTTTATTTTGCTCTCCCCCCGATCTGACACTGCTGTTTTCAAATAAAAACGTGCTATAACAGAGGTGAGCTCAGATGAGGATGCTGGTCCTACATTGGAGGAAGTGAACAGAGGCTGTCCTCGCAAGAAACGTCAACTCACACATAAGAACAACACAGCTGCACCAGGCGTAAAGACGAAAGATGGCACCGTTTGGATGCAGCAAGAGGTTGGGCGTCGTCCTGCCAGTCAATCTGCCGCACGTGTGTCCTTCAACGGAACAGCAGGGCATGCAGCGCTCACAAAGGTATCGTGCAAAGTTCTGTTTGTGATTATGTTTTGTGATGGTCTGTATATGAAAAACATTTATATGTTACTTATATAAATGTCAGATCGAATGTTATTTACCTTGATTTATTTAGTTATCTGCCTTCAGCGTATAGCTGCAGGTGGAAGCTGCCATCACACACTTTTCATAACTGATCCTTTCCTAAATAAGGAATGGTATTGCACATGTACTTTGTCAGGATGCCCGTGTTACTCAAACACAGGAAGCTCTGCAGTCTACTTGTAGCTTTACGCCTTAGGAAGATAAGTAAATCAATCAAGGTAAATAACATTTGATCTGACTTTTATTTATAAGTAACATAAATGTGTTTCATATACAGACCACCACAAAACATAATCAGAAATAACTTTGCAAACTTCAAAACAGTGCTATATTTCACCTTTACGCCTGGTGCAGCTGCGTTGTTCTTATGTGTGATTGGAAGTTTCTTGCAAGGAGGGCTTCTGTTCTCTTTCTCTGATGTAGAATCCTCATCCTCATCTGAGTTCACCTGTGTCATAGCTCGTCTTTATTTGAAAACAGCAGTGTCAGATCGGGGGAGCATAAAAACTGAATTAAAAAAAAAACAAAAGAAAAAAACGCTCATCAAGTACCATAAATTTACACTGGCTGTTACAGACTCAAAACAAATGTATGTTTTTATTGTATAATAATAACAGTAAGAGCAGCTTACTATTTATAATGGTAATTCTGGGAATCAAACCCGCGACCTCTTGATTATGAGTCAGCAGGTCTTACCACTATAAAAGCATCTCAGTTCAAAAATTTGTTCTGTGGCAAACTGCTGTTGGTTAGCTGTGAACCAGGCTACTCTGGCTCCGAGGTGAGTGCTTTGTAGAGTGAATTAAATGGAGACCTCCATCCATCAGCCGCACAGAGTCCGCCTCTGACCATTATGTGTGGTTTGTTCTCCTGCTGATGTTACCTGATCTCTCTCTGTGCCAGACCTCACCTTCTCTGTGCAGCATCACTATTACAGCAGTCAGTTGTTTTATCAGAATTTTTAGTTATCTGAGGTTGCATCAGTTTACACTACCTCGGATAACTGTGATTCTACTGTACTTGTAAAATAATTTCAGATACATTGTCCTTTGTCGTTGTTATTTATAGCATAGTTTAATACATGCCAAAACTTAATGTGTGTGTTGTGGTTAAAACTGTATATATACAGTGAATATTTGGAGATCTGTTCAGTCATCCAAGAGTTAAGTTACATGAAAGTTCAGTAGTAGATAATCTGGAGATCCCCTTGATGTACCAGTTTTGCAGCACCCTGTTTTAGTGTTGGTGGGCTGTAAAGACTTCTGACTGATATAGCTAATCAGACTTTGTGTGTCCTCTGTAATTTGTCTTTTTGATAAGACTCCATTTGAGCTCTGATTCACAGATAGTCGGACAAAATCCCGAAAGGAAATAAAATGTGTTTCTTAATTTAAAAAGGCAGGCCTGTGGAGTGGTTGTTTAAGAGTAGACAAGCAAATGCTTCAAGCGTAGATAGAATTTTGTCTCTGAGAACACTTGTAATTTGTTCATTTTAAAATACAACATGATAAAGCAAATTGGAGTATCTTTCCAAATAGAGGGCAGAAAAAATCCATTACCAGTTTGATCCTATATTCCTGTTTTAGTCTGTGGTTTATAGATTTGTAAGAACACTCTTAATGAAATGTACCATTTGCCTGTTTATATTCATGTGAGTTGTCAATCCCATCTCATGCGAAGCGTACCAGTGTCACTTACCTTGATGACCTTTTTCTCAAATTTCACTGTCCTTTTTTTTTTTTTTTAACCTAGTCAAATTGAGAAATGCTTTGGTGTGTCAGGTTTTCTCTTCACATTACACTAAATTTAACACAAGTTTATGAAAATGCCAGAATGATCCAAAAGGAGTATTACATGACATTTCTTGATAACAGTTTCACTGTGTTGAAAAGATGTGTTCTTTATAAGCAAGTGCTATTTGCATAAGGTTTTAATGTTCTAGTGGTTCCACTTTATGTGACACTTTTTTTCTTTTTTCTGTTATCTTTATTCTGCCTTGTTGGTCAATGCCACCACTCCTCTGAATTTTGTAGGAAAAGTTCAGTCTGTCAATAATTGTGCATTTTCACCATCGTCTTTGCTGTAAGCTATAGAGCAGAGGTCATTAAACTTTTTAAGGAGCCAAATAGGAAAATACCATATTTTTCGGACCATAAGACGCACCGGACCATAAGACGCACCAGTTTTTAGAGAAGGGAAATGAAGAAAAAAAAGATTCTGATGTCTTAAAACATTTTATGTGCATTAAAACCCAACATCACAGTCATAAACACATGTAATCAACCCTGTAAAGTGAACAGCAGCATTTAGAACCATTATTAACAAATACAGTCAGCAAAAGACAAAATTACTGTAAAACACAATAACGAGAGACTTCAGTAATAAAATAGAATAAAGTTGAACAGTTACGCTCTTTTAGGTTCTGCTTGTTTTATGAGAACCCCAAGAACTCCTCATCGCTAGAGTCAGAATCTAGAAAGCTCAGATCCTCACAATCACTAACAGGACTTTCGTCACTACTGGTGCTGGTACCGGTATTTTCATATAACATATCATCTTCAGTCCCATCTAAGGCATTGCTGATGCCACATTTTTTGAAGGAATGTACAATGATCTCATCCTTAACTGAGTCCCATGAGGTTTTCACCCACTCACAAACTTGGGTAATAGTGGGCCTTTTCATTCTTCCAGTAGGTGTAAGATCATGATTACCAGCAGCCATCCATTTGTTCCACTCTTCCCTCATAAACACTTTAAATGGTTTGTTGATGGACACGTCCAGAGGTTGCAGCTGGCTGGTAAGACCACCGGGAATTACAGCTAAATGAGTTTTGACTTCTTTAAAGTTCTTTTTGTAGTGTCGCGATATGTGCTCTGAACTGGTCAAGCACTAACAAGGATGGTTTTTTTAAAAGCCCACCAGGACGTTTGGACCATACTTTTTCAATCCAGAGCCTCATTCCCTTTTCGTCCATCCATCCTTTGTCATGGACATGCACCACGACTCCGCGAGGAATTGCTTCTTTTGGAAAAGTTTTCCTTTTGAAGATGAGCATTGGTGGCAATTTAGTACCATCTGCACAGCAGGACAACACAAGAGTGTAATGGGTTTTCTCATGCCCTGAGATTTTAACGGTTATAGTTTTTGCTCCTTTGTGGTCTACTGTTCTATTGGATGGTACATCAAAAGTAAGCGGGACTTCATCCATATTTCCAATCTGGCTTAGTTCAAATTGATTCTTCTTTCTGGCATCAATGAATTTGTGAAAAGACAAAATCTTTTCTTAGTATTAGTTGGGCATTTTTGAGCAATTTTTGTTTTGTGCGCATAGCAAGGCCAGATCGCTTCATGAATCTGTAGCACCATGATGGTGAGCCAGTGAAATCTTGAATTCCTTTTTCTACAGCAATGAGTCTGGCTTTATTCATGATCATTTTTGTGGAGACTGAGAAGCCATTTTCACGGTGATGTGTGATCCACTCCTTTATGTCCACCTCCAACTCTGGCCACTTTGCAGCATGCCCCGTAAAGTTTGCTTACTTTTGTCCAACTTTTGCAGCTGATCCTCCTGTTTCCGCCACTCTCTAATCATCTTTTCAGAGGAGGTGGTCCAAAGTGTCTCTCTGCTGCTCTGTTGCCATGTTCCTTGGCATATTTTATAACTTCCAGTTTGAAACCAACTTTATATGTGCATCTCTTCTGCTTGGACATCTTAGTGAGGAGGTGGTACTGGTACAGTATTTCTGCAAAACCTTCAAAATCATAATTAAAGAACTGTCAGTAATACCAATACGGTGTCTTTTTAATTCCCCCCCCCCATATTCCATCAGGTGCTCTCATATCCCTCCTCATTCCATCCAGTGCTCTCATATCTCCCCCACACACAAATTTTATTACTATCAGGCCTAAACACTGTTACCAGTATAGTGGGGGGCAAGCTGTACCGTAGTTCACAATATTGCCCGTATACTGTATGTAGAGACTTTCTGTGATTTACCATAGCGGTAACATTTACGGTACTGTCCCACAGTGTAAAACACTTTTCCAGCCTCTCACAAGGCTAAAAGCTGTCAGCAAAGTTCAGTGTTATTTGCCATGATATGTATGGTCATTTTGTTCCAGGCTCAGGCTGACTGAGACTGTGACAGTCTGTCACTACTAGTTCTGAATTTGTCTCAGTTGTATTTTTAATTGTATTAGTGTTTCTATTTATGCATATTCAGTTGTATTTTTAATTGTATTAGGGTTTCTATTTGTATGCATATTCTTGCGCTTTTACCTTCACTCAGTCATTTCACTTGTCATTTACCTCTATTCGTATTTCACTGGTGTGTGCGGTGGTGGCGCTCGACTCGCAACTCCTATCCTGCATCAGCTGGTCTCCACCTGTTTCCGGGATTGGAATCAGCGTGAGGCGCACACGTGTTCTCACAGGAGGGAGGTCACATGTGCACCTCACGCTGGTTCCGATCCCGGAAGCGGGCGGACACCAGCTGAGGCGGATGGGAATCGATGAATGATGATGCATGCAGACTGCAGGATCAAGGAAGGGACCGTCACCGTACACTACACTGTACCAGTTAGAGTCCAGTCCCCTGACTCCAGTGAGCGGTGCGGGCGGGGGCGGGAATGGAGCATTGCAGCCAGCAGGAATGATCATGGAAGCAGGTACGGTACTACTACTACCACAGGGCAGCAGCAGCGCCTGACTCCAGTGAGCGGGGCGGGCGGCCGCGGCGGGAATGGAGCACAGAGCTGGGCAAGTTGAAAATTTTTTTTTTACAGCACATGTTTAGGCTATATTCGGACCATAAGACGCAGGGACTTTTCCCTCCCAATTCTGGGGGGAAAAAAGTGCGTCTTATGGTCCGAAAAATACGGTAGTTGATCACAAAAAAAAAAAATTGGGATCCAAGTAGAGAACTATTACCACAGCAGAGCTGTACCTAGACAAAGACAAATGGTAATATAATACAAAATAGTGAACGTTTTTGTTTCCATTCACGCATATTTTTCACATGAGTACTATGATGATTTTTTTGAATAGAGTAGGAAACATGCAGACCTCCGATCCTCAAATAAAGTTGGTTCATATACTGTAGAACATTCTAAGCTTTCCAATTTGGCCACACATTCTTTTGCTTTTCAGTATGAAAACATACCACTTCAATGAGCACATTGCTGATGTAACTTTGTAAGTAGTTCTACAAACTTTAATGTAAGAATTTAAAAGCAATGTTTGTATAATAGCAGAGGTTGTGAGCATTTGGCAGTCTCCTCCTTTGCTGGCCTAACATTTCTCTGTTGTCCTTCTTACATTCTGTATCTTGGAGTATGTGTGGCAAGTCAATGAGACATTATATTAGCCAGCTGCTCAATGGCTCTGCATTCTGGCTTACCTCTCATTGCTCTTCGTCACAGAAGTGACTCTTGGCATTTTTGGCTTGAAGGTGTAGGCTTTTTAATGATTAATAATCAATAAGATACCCATCCCGGGATGGGAAATTAATACAGGTAATGGATTGTGGAATCTCTGTTTAACATTCTGGCCAAGACGGCAGAAATATGAACAATTTATGAACAAGGTTCATAAATCGGCAAAAGTCTACACTAACACTTTCACTTCCTTTGTTGTGATTTGAAATGTGGTCGAAGACTTGCTTTCAAAAATAACCCAGACACACTTGTTGATGTAAGCAAAATAATACAATTTATTTATAACATAAGAATAATAGCAGATGAATATATGTGTATATATATATATATATATATATATATATATATATATATATATATATATAATATAAATTAATTAATTAAAGGCACCCTCAACATAAAAAAGAAAGCTTTGTTTAACATTTTCTCTCCTGCAGACAAAGGCACATAGAATTGATAAGTTATCTCTTGGCTTAAACAGAACTTTCCTCTTATAGGTATAGGCACACAATTTATGAATCCTGAATTTTCAATTCTTGAGGTTAAGATAAATTAGTTCTCTGGCTGATCTATGAAGTTTCTATTACCGGCTATTGGCATTCATTTGCTCACAGCAGCTAGCATTTGCCTTGGCTAATGAACCATACCCCTCACCACTCATAGTTCTTTATCTCAGTGTGAGGTGCTGCTCTGCCTTTTCCTTTTGGCTTTAGAGTGAGAAACCTATGATAGCCAGAACTTATGCTTTACAAGATTATTATCTTTAGAGTTAACACCAGTAACATAGTACATTCGCTGGCTTTGTCCTGTCTATTAAATTAAATCTAATAGTTTTCAAAACCAAAGTATACTTAAGGTTTGAGGTGAGTGATACTTGGTTCCTTTCCTGATGTACATTCTCCTCGTGGAAGGATTTTTCAGCGCGCATTCTTTTTCTTGTTCAGGAAGTCTCTTTCATCACCTTTGGTCGCACCTTCTGGTTGAAGGCCGTACTGCAGTCTTTTTTTGGGGGTTTATGCTTAGATGCTACCAAAGATGCACCTGCTAGGTCAACTAGTGATCAGTCAGTGACCGTCGTTAGCAGTCTCTCTATCTCTTGTTCCTGTCCTCGCAGCCCCTCAGCAAGGTTGGAGTAATTGCAACCTCATCCAAACTCCATCCAGCACAGTTGCCCTCTTGAGTAGGGGGATTGGTTCAACCATGCGGCCACACCTTCTCAGCTATGGGTTCTGGCAATGAATGGACAGCCAAATTATGGCCAGTTCAACCTGTAGTGTAGTGAGAGAAGAGCCATTATTTGGAGTGTTACAAGGTTTTTTATAGGGAGGAATCATGCTTGCTCATTTGCTGCTTGGGTGCACATAACTGGTGCAAACCTCTGTCCATCACTGTTACTTATTTTGGATTAATGGACTTTTGTTCAGAACTCGAGTCCATTTTGCACTCCAGAGAGGGCTGTTACATGGTCTGGAATCGATCACCTGATTAGACAAGGTTACAGATGCTGCATTCCAAAGAGAGGCCCAGACAGGCAAAATGAGGCCTTTAGCTAATTATAAAGAGTATCTGGCAACAGTCTGGTAAGCTAGGACTCTGGTTCCAACCTTGTATAATGGATAATGCCAGTCTGTCTTATAAAACTCAGGAAATGTCATCACTGAAGTTCTTTTTTTATACTACAGTATTACAGTCTTGTAGCACTGTATTTGTGATCATAATGATTACTTTGGTGTGAGGATAGAAGCACAGGTCAGTACACGCAGGCATTTGCCTGTCTTTGTTGTATGTGCATTTTCTATTCCATACTTGACAATGACATTACTGCTATTTGCCTTTCTGTAATATAAATATGCAGGAAGAACTTTATTGGTCACGAGGGGGAAATTTGGATTTTTTACAAAAGCTCTTTAATGGATAAATAAGTAAATAAATAAATATACATACAAACACTCTCAAACTGTTTGTTGTAAGAAAGACGTTAACACCGATAACTTCAAGCAGTTGCTGCTGTAGTTCCCTATGAGGGAAGAAAACATTCCAGAAAACGTTTTCTTGATGTAGGCAAATACTAGTGAACTTTTATTATTGAATGTGCTTAAACTATATACATAACTGTTGCAGGTCTACTCCTCACCCTGCCTCCTCCCATAGTGCGTGTGAATTGTGTCCAGCCACTACACCACTACTTAACTTTTTTGCATAATGAGTGCTTATCATGTCACAAGCTTTGGATTAAGAACAAGTTTAAGGGTTCTGCCGCAGTGGCTTGCATTGTGCAGCAATTACACAAAGCCTTTGGCGTTTTTTATATATATATATATATATATATATATATATATCTAATACAGTAGATATATATATATATATGTATATATACCTTACCTGTGAAATAAATTTATTCTTAAATGCAGAATGTAAATTATTTTTAAAATAAATCAATTTTATTTCTTTTGCCCACTGAAAACGCAAACAAGCCATCTAATAAATTTAAACTGTTCTGTCTCTCATTTTGTTACTCTTGTTGGTATTATTTCAAGCAAAAAGAAGCACAAATAAACTGTTCATGATTCATTGTCTTTTACACCCTAATATATTACAATGCATGAGTTGAAAATCTTTAAATGAAGTCCAGTGTTTTTTTTATGTAGATGTCATTTCATTAACACATTTGTCTGTAAGTATATATAGGTGCCGGTCATAAAATTAGAATATCATGACAAAGTTGATTTATTTCAGTAATTCCATTCAAAAAGTGAAACTTGTATATTAGATTCATTCATTACACACAGACTGATGTATTTCAAATGTTTATTACTTTTAATTTTGATGATTATAACTGACAACTAATGAAAATCCCAAATTCAGTATCTCGGAAAAT
This sequence comes from Polypterus senegalus, assembly GCF_016835505.1. Lineage (NCBI taxonomy): Eukaryota > Metazoa > Chordata > Cladistia > Polypteriformes > Polypteridae > Polypterus > Polypterus senegalus. Next base: position 37,188,120 of record NC_053168.1, read on the forward strand.
TAGAATCTCAATTAAGACCAATGCAAAAAAACGATTTTTAGAAATGTTGGCCAGCTGAAAGGTATGAACATGAAAAGTATGAGCATGTACAGCGCTCAATATTTAGTTGGGGCTCCTTTGGCCTGGATTACTGCAGCAATGCGCCGTGGCATGGAGTCGATCAGTCTGTGGCACTGCTCAGGTGTTATGAGAGCCCATGTTGCTCTGATAGTGGCCTTCTGTTCTTCTGAATTGTTGGGTCTGGCGTATTGCATCTTCCTCTTCACAATACCCCATAGATTTTCTATGGGGTTAAGGTCAGGCGAGTTTGGTGGCCAATCAAGAACAGGGATACCATGGTCCTTAAACCAGGTACTGGTAGCTTTGGCACTGTGTGCAGGTGCCAGGTCCTGTTGGAAAATGAAATCTGCATCTCCATAAAGTTCGTCAGCAACAGGAAGCATGAAGTGCTCTAAAACTTCCTGGTAGACGGCTGCGTTGACCTTGGACCTCAGAAAACACAATGGACCAACACCAACAGATGACATGGCACCCCAAACCATCACTGACTGTGGAAACTTCACACTGGACCTCAAGCAACGTGGATTCTGTGGCTCTCCTCTTCCTCCAGACTCTGGGACCTTGATTTCCAAAGGAAATGCTAAATTTACTTTCATCAGAGAACATAACTTTGGACCACTCAGCAGCTGTTTTGTCTTTAGCCCAGGCGAGAAGCTTCTGACGCTGTCTCTTGTTCAAGTGTGGCTTGACACAAGGAATGCGACAGCTGAAACCCATGTCTTGCATACATCTGCGCGTGGTGGTTCTTGAAGCACTGACTCCAGCTGCAGTCCACTCTTTGTGAATCTTTGTGAACCCCACAGTTTTGAATGGGTTTTGTTTCACAATCCTCTCCAGGGTGCGGTTATCCCTTATTGTTTGTACACTTTTTTTCTACAACATCTTGCCCTTCCTTCACCTCTCTATTAATGTGCTTGGACACAGAGCTCTGTGAACAGCCAGCCTCTTTAGCAATGACCTTTTGTATCTTGCCCTCCTTGTGCAAGGTGTCAATGGTCGTCTTTTGGACAACTGTCAAGTCAGCAGTCTTCCCCATGATTGTGTTGCCTACAGAACTAGACTGAGAGACCATTTAAAGGCTTTGCAGGTGTTTTGAGTTAATTAACTGATTAGAGTGTGGCACCAGGTGTCTTCAATATTGAACCTTTTCACAATATTCTAATTTTCCGAGATACTGAATTTGGGACTTTGATTAGTTGTCAGTTATAATCATCAAAATTAAAAGAAATAAACATTTGAAATACACCAGTCTGTGTGTAATGAATGAATGTAATATACAAGTTTCACTTTTTGAATGGAATTACTGAAATAAATCAACTTTGTCATGATATTCTAATTTTATGACTGGCACCTATATAGTAAGAGATGATTCGTTTCTATCATATGACAGAGTTTTAGAATGTTGCCCATGTTGGTGGTGCTGATTTCATCTTATTCTGGATTTCCAGATTTATGGGGTAAATAGAATGTCAGTAAACAAACCAACTAAACCCCTCTTAATAGGTTAAGAAGATTTGCTATGCTGCCTTTTAACCTTTCTTTTGTGAGTAGTTAATATGCGTCTTCTTCCATCTTCTGTAGAATCATGTCAATCCTGCAGTGGATTTCACACAAACTCCCCCAGGAATGCTGGCTTTGGATAACATGCTTTATTTTGCCAAGCACCACCAGGATGCCTACATTAGGGTAAGACTGTTTTAGAATTATATGGACATGCATATGTTTTTTTGACTATTTCTAATTTTCCTGTAATTTCACAGCATATAACTGATAATGTTGTACATATTTACAGTTTTTTATCCATGAGAATTAATTGTTTCTTTTGTATGCAAATATGACATTCCTGAATTTCATTTCTTTCTGATAAGTTTTTGTTCCAGTTTTAGTGGTTGTGTGTTAATACTGTAGATCCTAATTTAAGTCTAGACTTTATCCTCTCGCCATTCATGCGGTAGATACTTTCAGCCTCTCAGCATTTAATAAATTAGCATCTTTATTTGTCTAGTCATGTTAGGTTGGCATCACACTAGGCAACTTTTCCATCGAATTTGAAACATAGTCTTCATTTACATAATCAGCAAGTCATGGCAAGATATGGCATGTATGTATGACAACTATTTGTGGAGTGTTTAATGTTTGTTTGAGCTGGTCTTTGTAGTGCCGTATGGGGCTGCCCACAGTTCTACCACCTATGCAAATCGCAATGTATAGAGCACCTGCCTTGGGAGTCTGGAGTTATTCTTTGGCACACATGACCAGTCCATCTAAGTTGGTGCTTAATGATAGTTGCTTCTGTACTAGTGACTTGGAATCCCTTTGAGGATAGCTATGTTGAAGACATATGCCTCCCATTTAATGCACATAATTGCCCGGAGCATCTGCTGATGGAAATGTTCCACTTTCTTAACATCACTTCAATATAAGTCAGGCTGTGTGGTGTAGTAGTTAAGGCTTTGGAATACAACCCTGAGGTTGTGGATTCTAATCCCACTACTAGCACTGTATGACCATGAGCAAGTCACTTGTTGTCTTTAAAATGATGTTCTTTAGCACAGTCCATTCAGCTTCTATTTCTAGATTTGATGGATTTTCTGTGAGCTGATTATTAATTGCTACCTGGTATGATGCTTTAATAATGTTTTTGTTAAATTCTGCTGTGTTGAATCTTTTCCTAGGGGGAGTGATGGTTTTCTCTAAAAGCTGTTTTTGAGATGACTTATAAGTAGTTTGTGATCAATCCAGCAATCATCTACATCTACACTCTCGAGTGATCACATAATCAAGCATGTGCCAATGTTCACTACAGTGGTACATCCATGTTGTGTTGAAACTGGGTATTAATGATGAACAGATCTTTTTCTGCATACATGCCAAGTAGATGTAGTCCATTTTCGTTGCAGCTTCCAACTCCTTGCTTCCCCATAGTAAATTGTCTCTTCCAGTTCTAGCATTGAAGTTTCTAAGCACATAGAGTTTATCGCTTACGGGGACTGAAGAGACAAGCGTGTTGAACTGGTGGTAAAACTGGTCTGTCATTTCCTCGTTAGTATCCAAGGTAGGGGCATTTGCAGAAATAAGGGTGACAAAATTATCTTCTGTAATTGGTAGACTCAAAAACATCAGCCTGACATTTACAGACGTTGGTGTGATTTGGTGTTCCTTCACCAACTGTGTTTTCATAGTGAAGCCGACTCCTGGAACACACCTTTCTTTCCAAAGATCATATATCCAGTGGAACCATCTACCAGTTTTACTGTGCAAAAAGGTACAAAAACTGATGTATTAGTCCTCCAAGTCTTCAGAAATGGATTGAAAGCAATCTCTTTTTGAGTGCAGGATATTATAATTGAAATATCTTAGATTTTGGCACAAAAGTAGATTATTGTGTAATAACCTATATATAAAATCCAACATCTGTCTATCTGTCCGCTTTTTACAAGAGAAAAACGGATTTAGATCAGGTGTGGGTTCTGCTCCATGCTTCCACCACTCTTCTGGGAGCCTCTCAACCCAACACCATCGATAATGTAGCCGGATGAGCTGGACAATGAGGACACCAAATGTAGCAAGGGGAAGGTGCAAATTGCAAACATGCTTTTATTTAAAAAAACAGTCAAAACCAAAACAATGTTCAAAAGAAAGTGCAGTGCTTCACAATTATCCTTAACTAAATAATCAATTAAAAACCAGGGTGAAAATGTGGAAGTTAAAATAATCCAGATGAATAAACCCTTTAAAACGAAGTTAAAAACAAGGGCAAGAAGTAGTTCCCTTTAAAAGCATGGTGCCTTCTTTAGTTGGCGGCTCCCCTGCTTCTTCCATCCAGGCTCTGCAACAGGTGAGTCGCACTACCTGGAGCTGACCTTCTCTTACTGGTCTGGTAGCTTTCCGACCCCTGGCTTCTTACAGCTCCTCCAGACTGAGACTCGGGTTCCCCAGCATCCAGAGTGCTCATTCTGGGACTTCAACCTCCCATCCTCCCCAGAGTGCCGGACAAACACCCTGCTAGGGCTTAATTCCCAGCTGCCTCTCATTATTACTGCGAGCCTGCTCTCGCACGCTCACTCCTGCACTAACTTCTTCACCTCCTGTCTTCTTTTCTTACTCTCGACCTCTGCCCCTCTCTTTTTATCTCTCCCTTCTGCACTCACGCTTGTCCTATTTTTAATGGGGATGTGGCACAGGTGCGGCGATTAGCAGCTCCCGGCATCAATTACAGGCATGGGTGATCCCACACCTGTGCACTTCAGTGTGGAAACGCCCAGGAACTTTTCTGGCCACACTACCACACCCCCTTTTTAAACTGCGAGTGTGGCGATTATTTATTTAAAACTGTCCTTTCCTTCTGAGCCGTGGACCTGCTATATCACATTAGTTTTTTTTCTATAATTTGCTTGAACATACTGGTTGATTTTTGCGATTTCTCTCATTGTGCTATGTATCATAGTTCGCTTGTGACAGTGATTAATAAGCATGAATCGAAGAGAGAGTCTGTTGGCCCATGAGAGTGGGAGGCAAAAATGAATCAATCAGTACTTAAATTATTTGACACACTGTCTCAGACATACACTTCAATAAATACTGTTTTAGGACACAGCGATTCAGTTCATTATCCTACAGAATTTTTATATTCAATTAATCCTCATGCCGCCCCACAATTTAGCTTTGAAAGTAGGAGCAACAATTATTCTTTTGAGAAACCTGAGCTCAGGTCCCTGTCTCCTGCTGTATAGTTGCACAGCACCACTGAACAGGCAAATTCCGCAGCCATGTGCTTCCGTCAAGAGGAACTGCAACAAGTAAGCTGGCAATTCTGTACACGTGAGTTAACAAAACATACACAATGAAAAAAATATTAATTAATTAATAACAAATTAGGCACAATTATAACATAGTAATCTTAAAAAAAACATTGTATATTCTTGCAACCAAGAAAGGTTGCTTATAAAATAAATATGTGTTGGAAATTTTCACATTTAAATTTAGAATTAGTGAGAATTACTTAATTTGTGAGGGATTCTAGCAGTCCTTCGCTGAATTTCAAGCTCTGACAACTGATATAATAAGCTGACAAACCCATAGGTTAAGTAGCACACCACAGCTGTAGACAGTCTGTGGTTAACGGTAGCTAATCTTGTGGCATCTGGTGAATCTTGGGTGAAATATACTGTAATTTATTTCCTTATTACCTGCTGCAGCATATCCATCGCACTGTAATTGTCCATCCATCCATTATCCAACCCGCTATATCCCAACTACAGGGTCACGGGGGTCTGCTGGAGCCAATCCCAGCCAACACAGGGCACAAGGCAGGAAACAAACCCCGGGCAGGGTGCTGGCCCACCGCAAGGCGCACACACTAGGGACAATTTAGAATCGCCAATGCACCTAACCTGCATGTCTTTGAACTGTGGGAGGAAACCAGAGCACCCAGAGGAAACCCATGTAGACACGGGGAAAACATGCAAATTCCACGCAGGTAGGACCCAGGAAGTGAACCTGGGTCTCCTGTGAGGCAGCAGCGCTACCCACTGTGCCACCATGCCGTACCTCACTGTGATTGTACGCTAGCTTATTATTACAGTGTGAGCAGACAACTGTATTTTATTTTAAAGTGATATGGTCTCAAAACTGACATTTTCTGTTGTGTTCTACTGTGGAACCCTCATCCATGCTTTATATGCCTTTTGTCAAAATCCAGTATTTTTTTTTAATCAAGTTACCCGATAACTTGTGACACCCTTAGTATTTATTGTAAGATTTAGTTATACAAAACCATTATGTGAAAAGTAAAAGAATTTTTGTTTTGAGTATGTTGCATTTAAAACCAAATTAAATTCAATTGCCTCTTTGGCTCATACTGTATAAAATAAATAGTTTTCATTTTTAATTATAGCCAAGGGAACAACCTGCATTCTAACCTCTTTAGTAAATAGAATGAAAGTAGTATTTATAGTTTGCTGCAGATGTGATATCTCATTGGGTCTCTTATGCTGCTGTCATACTGTGAATAAGGGATTTTGTTTTGTTTTTTTTTATTATTAATTTTATTGCAATCCATACAAAGCAATTAAGTTTTTACAAAAAGAAAAACTGAGTTAAGAACAGATCGATCCCCACCCCTGAGAGAGAGAATAAGCTAAAAGGCGTGAAATTTAAAGCTTGTAAACATACCTAAATTAATAAATTCTCTGTGCTTTATGAACTTATTTTAAAATATTACTAATTAGATCCTGCCATGTTTTGAAAAAAGTCTGTACGGATCCTCTAACTGAGTACAGTATTTGATTTTTTCCAATTTCAAATAATATAACACATCGGTTTCCCACTGACTTAAGAGGAGAGTTTGGGTTCTTCCAGTTTATCAGAATAAGTCTGCGTGCCAACAGTGTAGTGAATGCAATCACAATTAGTTTGTCTTTCTCCACTTTAAGCCCCTCTGGAAGAACCCCAAACACAGCTGTTAATGGGTTAGGAGGGATTGTGAGTCCAAGGCTGTCTGAGAGGTAATTAAAAATTTTTGTCCAGAATAATGTTAATTTGGTGCAGGCCCAGAACATGTGACCCAGTGAGGCTGGGACTTGATTGCAACGTTCACAGGTTGGATCATGCCCTGGAAATATTTTGGAGAGTTTTAGTCGAGACAGATGTGCTCGATATATAATTTTAAGTTGTATAATTGTATGCTTTATGATATGGAGCTCGAGTGAATTCTCTGCATTGCTACTTTCCACTCCTTTTCTGATATATTAATTGAGAGATCTTTTTCCCAGTGTCCTCTTGGATCTTTGAAAGGGAGGGATTGTAAAATGATTTTATATACTGTAGAGATGGAGTGTAAGTCCTTGAGATTGAGCAATATTTTTTCCAGCATGGATGAGGATTTTTTCCAGGTATTAAAAACTGCATATGTTTGTGAAGGTTGAAAGAGGTGATTCTCTTGCAGAGGTGCCACAGATAGAAGCTTCTCCGTCTTAAAATGCTTTCTACATTGGTTCCAGATTCTAAGTGAGTGGAGCACAATTGGGATATTTGTATATTGCCAATAACGTGTGTTTATTGGAGCACAGAGCAAGGAATGTCCTCCCGGCAGCTCTCTGGGCGCCGTCCTAATTCTTCCCCCCAGCACTTCCTGGTGTGGCCGAAGCCTTGGGGTAACAGGTCCCCAAGGCATTGGGGCGCCTCCTGGTGGTGATCACGGGCCCCTACAGGGTGGAGCCTTCAATGCCCTGTACCCGTGGCCCCCAGAGCAACCAGGAAGGCGGCCCCCACGTGATCCAGGGTGGGCTTAGACCCACATCCGGTCCCTCACGGCGTCCCGGCCGGGTCATTGCCCCTGGCATCCCTGACACTACATATAATGAGATTTTCTGTTCCAGTCCTTCTCTGCTAATCCCCTTTATCTGATCAGTATTTCGACAATGTATTGCCAGTGGTTCAATGGCAATCGCAAACAGCAGCAGTGACAAGGAGCATCCTTGTCAAGTGCCACGTTTTAGTTTAAAGTAGTCGTGAATAAGGGATTTTTAACATCTTTTTTATTTGCAGCAATGATTTAGTCTGTTAAAATGGACTTTGAGATTAGCTATAATTACTTAATTACATCTTTTTCTGTATGTTGAAGAAAATTGTTATGATGTGCTTTGTATTGCAATGGTTAAGCAAGGTTTCATGAAACCCCACGCCTGTTATTTTAATGGATATACCGTAATTATTTAATTCTTATCAGCATCTGTCTTGCTACAAAATTGGTCCAAATTTGTCCTTTTCCCTGGAACAACTTTGTTAACAGGTAACGTTTTCACCCACCATCCCATTAATAAATTAATTTAGAGATCTCTGGTTCAACGTTTCATCATTAGTGCCGGGTTTTTTCCACTTTAACTATTGATGCTTTTCTGATAAGAGTAAGGGATTTCTCCCCTTGATCCTCCCTTACCCCTGTCATTCTGTTCCTGGTAGCTATTAAGAAAATGAATATTGTTCCTTGTTTTAATTAAGGAATTAATTAGTACCACTATCTTCATTTCCTTTCCAGTCATTATTGGTCCAAAATCAGACCCTGTCTTTCTCATTGTTTTGTGGAATGCAAAAAGTCCATGTAACAAGCATGATTAAGAGTTCTGCCGGGCAGATATATAATTATATCATTGGACATTGTACTCTCTGGATGATTCAGATGTTGATTGTTCCATCTGTTAAACTTTCATCCTAGCTTCCTGTCTGCCCCACTCGCTATCTCTACCCTGCCTTTTTCCTCTGTGATATTTAAAACCACTTCTATCCATCCTTGATTCTCTTGTTTGCAGTGCTATTGGGACATGGCACCAGATTGAAAAATATTAATATAATAGGAGAAACTTTAGTGACTAAAGGCATGGGCATTACAGTGACTGCAATCCATGTTTGCTCTATAGTCCTTCCCTTTAATTTTTTTAACCTCTAGCTAAGCCCTAACGTTAAGAAAAGAACTATCTTCAGTTCTTTCCTCCCATTCTCTTTTATTTTCCCTTGTTCTCTATCTATCCATTCAAAACCTGTCTCTGCTCTGTATGATGCTTCGTGTAAAGCTGCTTACAGGCCTTTTCTACTATGTTCACTATGGAAAAGTAACCTCCTTTCCCCTCCCCCATTAGCCTGGAATACTATTTTTAAAAACATTTATTTTTCCTCCAAAAATCCTGATCACCACCATACTGGTTTAAGTGTGTACAGCACTTTTATCTTGATCCCCCTAAAGAGTTATGCTATGGGTCTACTGGCACTTTTCTTCATATGTTTTGGAACCATCCACCTATCTCTTCCTTTTAGTTGTTTGTCTCTGCCTTTCTTTCCTTTGGCCTTACTACAGCCACTCCATTCTTACGCCATATCTTTTCTATTTGGAACTCTGTGCTCTTTATTTTACCTCTAGTGATCAGAGGCTTTTCTTCCTTGTACTTTTTCAGTCATGTTGGCTCTGGTCTTTTGCTGTAAATTTCTGAAGTCACTTTCTTCAAACTTTTGGAAATACTCTTTTAATAGTCGGATTCTTCTTGAACTATTAGAGGACTATGCAAGGATATAATGTAAGACATATCTTTACAACAAGTAACATCCTCATTTTTTTGTGCTTTCTTAAAACATTGTAAATTATGCATCTACTTATAGATAAAATTATTTTACATTTTTTATGCTGTTAATGGTCAAAATTTCTCCCTTAATGATTTGCTTGTCAAAGTGTCACAGACGTAGTTGTCAAAGAAGATTATATTTGGAAACTGTATTGAGGTCAGAATAATGCCCATTCTCTATTCCTTATCTTTTTTTCTTATCTTCTATTGTTAAATGCCCTCATGAAGTAAGGGCATTTGCTTTGGTTTCTTTACCATGTCGGGATCTTGATCTATTTTAGTAACACAGACCTCAGCTGTTGTCCTCTTTCTTCAGGCAAGTAAATGGTTAGCTTCTTAAGTTTGAGTGTGACTTTTTTTTAGCTTCATATCTCTGCTGCACAATTACATGATGTCATTCTCTGTTTGGCACTTTTTATATTAAGGTTATATATCCTTTAGATGTAAAGCAAAAATAGGTTTTGTTAATCTGATAATGCCCACTAGATTATTGTCACCTTCCAAATACTACTATAAACCAGGTATTGTCATGAGAAAAGATGTTTTTATTTTCCCATTTCAATAACAATCATTACCTTATGAAGGGGCTCTTTCAGTTAGCAATGTCTGTTATAAATTAGAAGTAAACTTCTTTACATTTAATAAGAGTGGCAAGTGTTTAAAATCTTGAAGGGAGCTAGTACAGCGGATCACAACTGTTACGTATAAAATAAACTAGCAAAATACCTGCGCTTCGCAGCGGCGAAGTACTGCCTTAAAATTTTTATTAAGAAGAAAATTAAACCTTTTTAAACTGAGGGAAAATATACCAATAATTATCTGTTAAGGATCACTTTGTATACCATATTGTGAGTTCGGCCCTCCGGTTGTAATATGACCAAGCTGTGCGCTGAGCTTACTTTTGAGCATGCAACATACAGTTGGCCATGTGAACAGTAATCTTGTTTCAAATCTCACAGCTTGGATTGTTGCTGTCATAATCAGTTTGAGTTTCATGGTTTGTTTCAATTACGACAGTACTTGTAGGACTTGTGTTGAAGAGACATTTGGCATCTGTCAAGCGTTGTAAGTATACAACCAGTTTCATCGATAACTTCACATCCAGCTTTTGAGAGTTTAAACATTCATAAACATCAAAGTGTTCACTACTGAAATTGTCACCTGTCAATCTAAGACGTTTAAGAGGCATTGGCAGTTGTCGAAAGGTGTAAAATATTTGCCCATTTCGGTACACTTGAAAGCGACAACCGAACAATTCAGCGGCAGCCATCAACTCACATGTAGATGCATAGGTGAAGGGCTTAAGCATTTCACACTTCTAGTGCTCCTGTGTAGTATAATTATCTCCTGTACCGTCATCAGTCAACACCTTGAACCTGTCCCAGTCATTCAATACATAAGACACAATGTTGCTCCGGATATCAAGAGTGAGCCTGATATGGCCATGCAATATGTAACAAAGAGAATGGAAAAGGCAGGTGCCATCTCTGAGCACGGAAACCACTCGGTAAGTGACAGTTCTTTGATAGATGGTGATCACCTCGATAGACATGTTAATGGGGATACGGTTGGAATGATAAAGGAAATGGGTACCTGAACAATGTAAAGTAAGTCTAAAATACCTACACAGTAACTATAATCATAATAAATGAACAATAAAACAGCGGAGAAGCCGTGGATTAAAATAAAAGGCTGTAGTTATCAGCAGGGAGACGTGAATCCTGTGGCGAAGCAAGGAAGGGAATGTAGAGACTGGAGCAACGGACGGCCTTATATAGGCAGGCAGCCAACAACATGGGAGGTGTTGGGATGGGGTACCCAACGCCGCCTCACACGTTGACCGAGCTGAAGGCTATGGACGTATATATGTACGTAAGTAGGATTCAGTTAGCGTAGGGAACCCGCGTACCAAATTTCTTGAAGATGGACCCATAAGTAACACAGACCGTTGAAAAGTTCAATATAACGGCCGACAGTGGCATCATACCACCAAAATAAGTACCAAATTTCAGCCTTCTACCTACACGGGAAGTTGCAGATTTAGTGACGTTGGAAAGTTCAATATGGTGCCTGACAGTGGCGTCATACCACAGAAATAAGTATGTACATTGGTTTCGGTTAGTGCAGGGAAGCCGCTTACCAAATTTTGTGAAGATATGGCCATGAATAAAAAAGATCAACATGGCGGACGTTGTTGTCCGTTATGACCGTTACGCATAGAATTTCGAAATGAAACCTGCTTAACTTTTGTAAGTAAGCTGTAAGGAATGAGCCTGCCAAATTTCAGCCTTCTACCTACACGGGAAGTTGGAGAATTATTGACATTGGAAAGTTCAATATGGCGGCCGACAGTGGAGTCATACCATCGAAATAAGTACGTACATCGGTTTCGGTTAGCGCAGGGAAGCCACCTACCAAATTTTGTGAAGATGGGGCCATAAATAAGAAAGTTCAACATGGCGGACGTTGTCGACCGTTATCGACCGTTATGACCGTTATGTGTAGAATTTCGATATGAAACCTGCTTAACTTTTGTAAGTAAGCTGTGAGGAATAAACCTGCCAAATGTCAGCCTTCTACCTACACGGGAAGTTGGAGAATTAGTGATGAGTGAGTGAGTCAGTGAGGGCTTTGCCTTTTATTAGTATAGATTCTTCAGTAAAAACATGTGGGCACAGCTGGCTAAGGGCAAATTTCTCACAAACATTTATGTTTTTTTTCTTTACACAAAGAATCATAAGCACCTGAGGGTCAGTCATGTTTTATGAGGTGGGAGTTTAGTAATAGAGTCATGTCACTGTGTACTTTCTGTCTGTACTATTGGATTCCTTTCACACAGATTTCGTAGGATGGACAGTGGGTCTTTGGGACTAGCCAGAAGGTTGTGGGTTTGGCTAAGAGTGAGGTTATAACCAGAGGTGGGGATGATGTGAGTTTTGGCTGTCATCATTAGCACAGCTAATTAAAGCTTTTTGCAGGAGACTAAGCTGTGTGGCATAGGAAGGTTGGGAGTTTTGTGTTGTACAGGCTGATATGCAAAGTCTACAATTGATATTATCATTGTAATGGCTTTTGCTATCTCCAAAAATATGGTGTGGCAATTCTGGTATATCATAAATTGCACATTAAAATCCTAGACATTGGCTTTGAAGATTGGGAGATTATGCTATACTCAAACTGAAGGAGGTGAGGAAGAAAATTGTACTCTACTCCACTTATAGTCGCCGCCTATATCAACCTTATTTTTTCAGCCATGTAAACAGCAGCATTCTTCAGTTAAAGGATTATGAGTTCAGAGTGTGAATGGAATGCTAATTCAGATTTGAACCACCTTTTTGTCAAACCCCTGATCTATTTTGAACTTGATCGATACCTTAGTTTTTTCCTTTTCTTCTCCCATCATCCGTCTCTGTGTAGATTTAGTTATGTTCACTGCTATAGCCTTATGTCTTCACATCTATCGACAACTTTTTCAAGGGTCTAGATGTGAAGTTTTCAAGTCTTTTGTCTTTAACTATAAAGGAGGCTGCCCTGTGAATGTAGAGAGCAGATGACCCAGAAGATGCCACCATGCCTGACCCTCCACACAGAGAACAAACAATGCCAAGGTGGGCCCACAAACAATTATCAAAATTTCTGGCTGGCTAAATCTAGTGCAGGGCCATTAGCAGAGGCTTTGTTGCCCACTCAAGCACAAATTGGCAATGGGCTGGCAGCTTATAGTTAACTTTTTAAGAAAAGTGAGTCCATGCCACTTAAGGGCAACTGAAGGGTCAGAGATGACTGGATGCAATTAAAGTATATGGTGTCCACTTTCGGACATTCTCCTCCTTGTGACTAAACTCGATCCTCCTTCCTGCATCTTTCAAAACGGCACAAATTCACTAACTTTCGGACACAATGCCATGCACATTCTGCCGTCCAACAAAATGCCATCTGCCTTCCTGTCAACAACAGGTCATGTTGGGGAGAGAGCACTGGTACAGTGCATTGCCACACCCACCACACAATGAAACAGCTTGGGTTCAGGGTTGGCACCCCCAAGGCAAACCTGTGGTCCAGTCCCACCCTCCAGAAATGACCATCTATCTACCGCAGCCATGTGTTATGTGGATGTCCCTTTGGCCTGGTCCAGCTGCTCTGTGAGCCAGATCCACCTTGGGGAATCGCACCACATGGCTGTAGTGCTGTAATTAACACTCCCTCACAATGCAGATAATTTGTTTCATTTGGGACTCCATGAGCAACCTCTCATTCGGCACATAGTCAAACTATCGGTAGCCAGGATTCTCCAAAGAGTCACAGTACTGAAGGAGTCCAGTCTTCGTCTCAGGTTACTGGATATTGTCTGTGTCTCTCAGCCATATAGCAAAACAGGAAGCACCAGGACTCTAAAAGCTTGGACCTTCGTCCATTTGCACAGATATTGGGAACACCACACAACCCTTTCCAGCAACCTTATGACTGCGCCAAAGTATAAATTCACACCTGATCTGATGGTGTTCGTTTTCAAATAATATTGCATTAGTGCGACAATGTTTTTTGATTCATACTATTCAAGTCATAAAATGATTTCTTCCCCCAGGAAAGCAAACTCAGTCAGTATCAGGCACCCCTTCAATGTAATAGTAACCATAGCCCAGAGAGAAGTGTGTGTATTGCAACAGGTACACATGTCATAAACGTAGAAAGGACAGTCCTTGAGTGTGTGGGAACTATTAACATTTGAATCTGATGATTACATATAGCGCAGAACTGATCTTTCTGTACTGTTCTTTCCTCTGCATGTCCTGGAGGACAAAAGAAACAGCACCATGCACTCAAAAGTTGACACTGGTAAGATAAAAAAAAACAAAAAACACAGTCACTAATTACAAGCTCAAGAAGGTGTACGAATGAATATGAATAATGTTGCATCAGTGCCACAATGTTTTCCGAAATGTACTATACAGGTTATAAAATGAGTTTTTCCAAATATCATATATACCTATGTCTCTGTTTTGTTGTCAGTTTGGCTTTGACATCATGGACCATAAGGTGCATACTAATTCAGCGTGAGCAGGAACACTCAATAAAACTGAATAAAAAAAAATTCAAGTTGACAGTGCGGTACAAAGAAGGCAGATTCACCAACGTTTTGTTTGTCAGCTTTTATCCTTCCATATCAGAGAATTTCCAGTTTCATTGTCTCAAAACACCACTCACATCTACAGTTATTCCCAGTTTCAGTTAAAAAGTAACCGCGTCAGATCTGGGGGGGGTTTGGGGGGTTGGTTGTTGTAATGTGATCGTGACTCAGAGAATAAAAGTAAAAAGTAAAAAAAAACTAACTTTTACAAGTACTATAAATATACAGCGGTTGTTACAGACGCAAACCAAATGTATGTTTTCATTGTATAATATTAACAATAAGAGCAAATGATGATGGATGGCCATTTATTAAAATGCTAAAAAGTTATCCCATTTCTTCCATGCAAAGTTTCTGTCCTGTTGCTATCACTCAGTTTGATCTGGTTCAGCTTCTTTTTGCACATGATAAAAAGGAGGATGTGTATTTACACACTGACTTAAAATATTCATCTTATTTTAATCTTCCCTGAAGCTTTTCACCTCCAAAATGCTTTTTATTCTAAGTAATGTTTTCAAAATACTGTTTTGGATGCAAATATAGTACTTAAATATGTCTGACTTCTTTATATTCTTCAGTGATACTGGATTGTGTTTAAGTAGAAGAATTTTTTCAGGTCTCTGGTTATTTGAAGTCCAGAGACATTAGGCATCCACTTATTACCACTTTAAAGATTGTCATTATTTTATCAGTTTTCAGTTGAATATGGCCCATTTGTAATGTGCAGTTTTGGTTAATCTTTTGTACATCATCATTTTCGCATTGCCTATTTTGAATATGGTTGTGATTGTAGAACACCTTGCTACAGTGCCTTGAGGATCTTATTCTGATGAATTTCTTCCAAATGACCTGTCTAAGCGGCATAATCTGCCCCTCTGTCTTCCCTCAATGGGTTATGTCTTAAAGGCTTTCTTTGAAAGGCAACATTACTTGCCCAGACTTCTTCAAATTACTATTCGCAGTCTAAAAAAGGCAGTTATTCTCCTCAATCCACCAAATATCGGTGAGCTCTTCATTCTGTCATGAAAAGCAAACCTGTCAACACTTATCATGATCCTCATTTTGTCCACTTGTAATTATGATTTGTGTTCACCACACAGGGCCTTTGACCATAGGAAAGAATGGGAAAGGTGAATAACTCAAAAAATGAAAGCTTAATCTGAGAATGTAACTGCCACTACTCCTTCATGATCTTGTACAACATTTGTAAAATTGCTTCCACATGACCAATTCATTGGTTGGTCTCACAATCACATCTTCCATTACTCATGAACAAGACCCCAAGATATGTGTATTCCTCCATTTGGGACAGCTGCTTACCCATGACCTGAAAAAAACAAGTATTTTTTTCTGGGAGTGGGCATAACCTTAGATTGTGAGGTACTGAACTTCCTTCAAATCACATCACACTTAGCTGTGAACTGTTGCAGTAAGTGCCAGAGATTACAGTCTAATTAAGCCAAGAGGACAAAACCATGTGCAACCGACAGGGATGAAATTCCAAAATTTAATTAATGTCCCCAAACTAAACACTCTCCAATTCCTGACTAACATTTGAATTTCTCTCCAGTAAAGGCATGAGCAGGAAAGGAAGAAGGAAGGCATTTGGTATAGACAAAGGATCTTGATTTAACATAAAATATTTGAACACAACTCTTGCTCTACAAATGCAGGTATAGAGTAAAATGTAGTAGTAGCAACCCCAAATCCACACACTTATGAAGTACCTCCCACAAGACACTATGGGGCATACAGTCATACATTTTTTCCTGACTGCATGTAGTATATTTAGACATGATTGGCAATCTCCCAGAATGCCTTAGATATCTTTGCAAGGATATTGGGATGATCTGCTGTTCCACTGGCAGGATGGAATTTTCAGTGTTCTTCTTGGATCTGTGGTTCAGTTATTGAATGCAGTTTCTGCTCCAGTACCTTTGCTGGAAACAACCTAGGATATGTTTTACCTCACCAACCCTTCCAGCATCATTTGCCAACACAACTAAAAGGCCATCAGAAAGACATTCTCCGGAGCAATGCCAAATCCATCAATACCCACAGGCTTTCACTTTGTCCACTGCTGTACCTGCTGCTTTCTTTGCCTCCTGGTACCCCAGTCAAATCTAATCTAACCTAATTAACATTGTATGTAAAGCTTCAGTCTTCAGTTTGACCATTTCTATTACTTCTGGTGTCCACCATCGAGTCTTGAGGATTTACAATACAATACAATACAGTTTATTTTTGTATGGCCCAAAATCACACAGGAAGTGCCACAATGGGCTTTAACAGGCCCTGCCTCTTGACAGCCCCCCAGCCTTGACTCTGAGAAGACAAGGAAAATCTCCCAAAAAACCTTGTAGGGAAAATGGAAGAAACCTGGGAAAGGCAGTTCAAAGAGAGACCCCTTTCCAGGTAGGTTGGGCGTGCAGTGGGTGTCAAAAGAAGGGGGTCAATACAATACAATACACAGAACAGAACAGAACAAATCCTTAATACAGCATAATAATAAAATTTTAGAAGTACGGTTTAACAGTAGATGATATGACATAATTAGGTTTGGATATTTTTAGAGTCCTGAGACCTCATCCATCTAGCTGCCTCCCCATTTGGCCATGCCACGGCTGAAACATTGCTCGCCGATGAAAGGACCCCTTTTTCCCATGATTCCTGTGATCCTCCATCAGGGATGACTTTACCATAGGCAGGCAAACAAATTGGCAAGTGGGCCGTGGCACCATGCCACATTTGGGTACCGAGAAAGAAACAGAATAGGTGAGGGTTAGTATTCAAATATAATTATCATGTTACTTATGTTTTAGTGCTAATGACTAACAACAGAGATGCAGTATGTACAGTCAATCAGCAGCTCTAGTCAGAATATGCTAAACTGAAATAGTGAGTCTTCAGCCGAGATTTAAAGGCTGAGACCAAGGGGCATCTCTTATGGAAGCAGGAAGACCATTCCACAGTTTAGGGGCCCTGTAACTAAAAGCTCGACCTCCCACTGTTATTTTATTAATCCTTGGAATCCTAAGCAGACCGGCATCTTGAGATCTTAATGTGCTCAGGTTTGTAAGTCATGATAAGTTCAGACAAGTAAGCGGACCTTGGCCATTTAATGCTTTATATGTTAAAAGGAGGATTTTGAAATCTGCCCTAAACTTAACTGGGAGCCAGTGTAAAGATTTAAGAACTGGGGTTATGTGTTCATATTTTCTTGTTCTTGTAATAATTCTTGCAGCGCATTTTGGATTAACTGGAGGCTGTATAGAGAACAGTTTGAACAGCCAGTGAACACCGCATTGCAGTAGTCAATCCTACTAGAGATAAATGCATGAATTAATTTCTCACAATCCTGTTTATTTAGAAAGCGCCTTAATTTCCTAACATTTTTAAGATGGAAAAACATGTTTTGGACGACTTTGTAATATGTGCTTTAAATGACATGCTAGAGTCAAAGATAACTCCTAGATTGCGGGCTGATTCAGTAAAATTAATTGGGATTCCAACTGAGTTAAATGATGACAAAATATTGCTGTGATCAGCGTCATTCCCTCCAACAATTAACATCTCTGTTTTATCTGTATTTAAAGACAAGTAGTTCTCATTCATCCATTCCTTTAATTCACTAACACAACTAATTAAAGACAACATCGGAGAAACTTCATTTGATTTAAATGAAAGGTATAACTGGGTGTCATCTGCATACGAGTGAAAATTAACATTATGTTTCCTAATGAGAGATCCCAGTGGAAGCATGTAAAGTGAAAACAGTAAAGGTCCCAGTACTGAGCCCTGCGGACACCATATTGAACTTCTGTGTATAATGATGGAGTACTGTCAGCACATTTCTGTAAATATTGGAATCGATTTGATAAATAAGAACTGAACCAAGCGAGCACGGGCCTGTAAGCCCAACATCGTTTTCTAGCCTGTGCAGTAAAATAGAATGGTCAATGGTGTCAAATGCTGCACTTAAGTCCAACAACATAATTACAGTGGAGTTTCCTTCATCAGAGGATATCAGAATGTCATTTACAACCCGTGTTAGTGCGTTTCTGTACTATGACCAGTGCAAAGCCAGACTGGAATTTCTCAAATAAATTGTAATGCGTAAGGTGTGACTGAAGCTGACTGGCGACTACTTTTCTAGTATTTTAGAGAGAAATGGTAAATTTGAAATAGGCCTATAGTTATTTAGTATGTGTGGGTCTAGGTCTGACTTTTTAAGTAAAGGTTTAATGACTGACACTTTTAGTGCATCAGGTAGTGCCATGCAGTAATGAACTATTGATAATGGTTAGAATAGGGCTGCAAGAACATCCATTGCACTTTTACTAGTTTTGTTGGCACTGGATCTAGGGAACAAGTAGTGGGCTTCATTTTAGTAATTAAAGTTAAGACTTCCTGCTCAGTTACAGGATTAAAATTATTAAAGTGCTGAATGCAATGTGGCAGGGTCTGCTAAGCTAGTATTTGGTTTGTACTGTGATGCTGAGATCTGGGATCTTATATTTTTAATTTTCTCATTGAAGA
This sequence comes from Polypterus senegalus, assembly GCF_016835505.1. Classification (NCBI taxonomy): domain Eukaryota; kingdom Metazoa; phylum Chordata; class Cladistia; order Polypteriformes; family Polypteridae; genus Polypterus; species Polypterus senegalus. The sequence goes on from NC_053168.1 coordinate 37,206,960, forward strand.
AGTTCATAAAGTCTGTACTGCTAATATCTGTTGGTATTTTGCACTGTTGATCTGAATTCCCATTTGTTAATTTAGCCACTGCTCTAAAAGTACCCTAGGATTTTTATTATTGCTATCTATTAATGTAGAATAGTATTCTGAGCGAGCTTTAAAGAGGGCTTTTTTATATTTATTAACACTCTCTGTCCATGCAATTTGAAAGACATGTAGCTTTGTTGTTCTCCATCTGCGCTCCAGTTTTCTACACTCTAATTTAAGAGCTCGAGTATTTTCATTAAACCAGGGAGAGTTTCTATGTGCTTTGATCACTTTTGTTTTAGGGGAGCCACTGTGTCCAGAGCATCTCTCAAGGTCACATTATAATGTGATGTTAGCTGATCTAAATTGTTTTCCACGTTTACATTTGATGTTAACTGATCTAAATGGTTTTCCACAATTACACTCGACTTACTCAAGGTATCTATAAATTTTGAAGCAGAATTACAATCTAGATGTCGCACTGTCTTTGTTTTAATCTGTGAGTGCGCTTGGCATGGGCAGAACTAAATCAAATGTAATTAAGAAGTGATCGGAAATAACTACATTTAATGGAGTAATATTTAAATTTTGAATTTCAACTTTGTAAGTTATAATTAAATCTAATGTATGGTTATGATTATGAGTTGGACCTTTGACAATCTGACAAAATCCTACTGAATTTAACAAATAAGTAAAACATTTGCTAAAAGTGTCAGTTTCCACATCAATGTGTACATTAAAATCCCCATCAGAACTACGTGATCATAATTTATAGCCAAATCAGACAGAAGGTTGCTAAATTCAGTCATGAACAATGAATATGGCCCTGGTGGTCTGTAGACTAGCACTATAATTGTGTTGGAATCTGTTTTAATATTTAAAATGAATGCCTCAAAGGATGTAAAGTTGCCTAAATTTTTAGGAGTGATTTGCATTTTGTTACAATGAATTATTCCAAGGCCTCCTCCTCGACCAGAATCTCTAGACTTATGAAGGAACGAGTATCCATCTGGTGACGCCTCAGCTAGGGGAACAGTGTCACATTTACTAAGCCAGGTTTCAGTAAGAAGACACAGATCAGATTTTGTACTTAATATATATCATTTACCAAAACAGCTTTAGTGCCAAGAGAGCGAATGTTCAATAAACAGCATTTAAAACTGCATGGTTCTTTCTGAACTGCTGATATATTTTTGTTTTAATTTGAATTAAATTTCTATTACAGATGCCCCTGGTGGAGTGTCTGGTTTTATCCCTTGGTCTAATTATACACCTTATTTTTGGTTATCAATTAATTTATGGTTTGTATCAAGACTAAATTTACTGGATGCCCCACAACAGGGATTATGGGTAACAGCTTCAGGAAAATAACAGGTGGGATAAACAACAGCCTGTGATTTAAGATCACATGACTGCGGCCTGGATGGTGCTCTAATCAGTCAACCAGGCAGTTTTGCTGCCATATTTTGGGATAATACATAAGATCCACTCCAGTTAGGATGAAGACCATCTCTTCTGAAAAATCCAGGCCTTTCCCAAAAATCATCCCAATTGTTCACAAATGCTATGCTTTTATTTGCACACCAGGTTTCTAGCCAGCAGTGAAAGGAATGCAATCTGCTATAAATCACATCCCCTCTATATAATCTTGGTAAGGGACCAGATACAATTAAATTCCGACATTTTGTTTTAGCTTTGGTGCATAGAGAGATGAAGTTCCGCTTTAATACCTCAGATTGCTGTAAATAAATATCATTAGTGCCGACATGCAGCAATAAGGTAGATACTTCATCGGCAACACGGTCCAATGCGGCCTTTATGCCAGAAATCTTGGCCCCTGTGAGGCACTTAACATTAACTGCTGGTTTAACATAGTTTGGAATTCTAACATTCCGCACTATGGAATCGCCAATTATGAGCACTTTATTATTCTCAGTTTCCACAGGCGTGCTGCGGAGAGCTGAGAACCTGTTCTGGGTCGAATTGGTGACCTGGGTGCCAGGGGACTAAATTTTGGATTCTTAGACCCCGTCTTACTGTTACCCACTCGCCCTGTGGCTGAATTGGTGCTGCTGATTTCGCCCGCACTGACTACAGTGGGACCTGGAGAGACTGAAGCGAATCAGATGTAGCCGAATTGTCTAAACAAACCGAGTCGATCCAATTTTCGGTTTGCCTAATCGCTATCAGATTCCTAACGGTCCTCCAATTGCGTATTTTCCGACCAACTCTAAATTAACTAAACATTTTTGGCAGGTGAAGCTATCTGCACTGTCGGCGGAAAACCTGAACTGTACATACTGCAGGACACACAACATATAAACGTGCCCTCGACGGGCAGAGAGCAGATAGAACTTGCGTTAAGTGTTGAAGTCATCTTTGCCATTTTTATTGGTGCTTCGGCGCTTTCCGTGTTAAGCTGAATCACTAAGAGACCGTCGGCTTTAAGTCGGTGTCGGGGGAATATATTTTGGATTTTTAGACCTCCGTCTTACTGTTACCCACTCGCCCTGTGGCTGAATTGGTGCTGCTGATTTCGAAAATACGCGAATTGGAGGACCACGTTAGGAATCTGATAGTGATTAGGCAAACCGAAAATTGGATTGACTCGGTTTGTTTAGACAATTTGTCCATAATTTAGCATAGGTTCAGATTTTAGGGCTTTTGTGACTGTATATATTATTAGAGTATGTTAATCTCTTGAAAGCGTAGGGAAATCATACTTGAAATGTTTGTTTTTCTAGTTAAGTCTCACATGAACTATTTTATTAAAATAATTGTTTTTCTGTGAGATGCATGTACTTAGTTTTAAAAATACAGAACTTCAAATAATCTGACAAAATGCAATTATACCATTGTAAAAGTACTTACAAAACTTCAGGACATGTGAGAATTCTAGTCCCAATGGGCAGCCCTGCTGGGTTCCTTGGGTTCTGACGAACTGGAATGCCAGATGTTAGCCATTCCTTGCCTTTCATCACTCTATATCTATGCACATGATAGATTTATTTTTGCATGATCTCCTATTGTTCAAAGGTTCCATCTTTTTGCATGATTCTTCTTACTTATGTTGAATAAATTATTTAATAAAATGTTCTTAAAGTTTTTACATCTATTTTATTTTGCTCCCTGACAACAATATTACATGTAGTTCAGACTCTTTTTGAACCCTTCACAGCAGTGGGTCTCAAATTCAGTCCTGGAAGCCCCCTGTGGCTGCATGATTTCAACCCATCCAATTTCTTCTTTTAATTGGACACCTGCATTAGTTAAACAAGTTGTTACTTTCTAGTTTATTTTTTATATGAATACACTGGTTAAATTAAAGTTTACTGAGTGAAGGAGGAATATTTTGTGTTGCAAGCATAATAATACATTTTTTGCTTTTAAATATTTTGCTGTTTTCAGGTTTCTGATTATTTATGCCATTTTATTTTTATTTATTGTATTTATTTTATTGTAATCATTCCATACAAATAGGTCAATTTTTACAAAAAATAGGATTGAAAACAAATCAACCCCCTCCCCTGGAAAAGAGAGCATGACCAACGAACTAAAACCTAAAGCTTTTAAAAATAAATAAATAGATGAGTTTATGATGTTAATCAGGCCCAAAACATGTGACCCAGTGAAGCTGGGACTTGATTACAGCGTTCGCAGGTTGGATCTTGCCCTGGAAGCATTTTGGACAGTTTTAAGCGAGACAGATGTGCTCGATATATAATTTTGAGTTCACTAATTGTATGCTTTGCGCATATGGAGCTCGAGTGAATTCTCTTCATTGCTACCTCTACTCCTTTTCTGATATGTTGAGTGATGGATCTTTTTCCCATTGTCCTCTTGGATCTTTGAAAGGGAGGGACTGTAAGATAATTTTATATATTGTAGAAATGCTGTCTGAGTCCTCGAAACTGAGCAATATTTTTTCTAGCATAGAGGAAGTTGCAAGATGAGGAAGATCAGGCAGGTTTTTTTTAACAAAGTTTCTAATTTGAAGATTGTGAAAGAAATGTGTTGCTGGAAAGTTAAATTTGGAATATAATTGTTCATAGGATGCAAAGATATTGTCTATATAAAGATCTCTAAGCAGTTTAATCCCAAATGTTTTCCAGATATTAAAAACTGCATATGTCTGAGACTGTTCTATGTATGAGAATTCCCACACCTCTAGTTTTCTGTGTAACGCTGGAATGGAACATTTGGCTAGTCCAGTCTTTTTGCAGTCGGAACTGATCCTTGCTTAGTAAGTGGGTCACCTGTAAAAAATACTATTTTAGCGTTTAAACCTGTTAAGTGAGAGAATACTTTCTTTGTTTTTAATTCATGATTCAGGCCTTTAACATTCCAGCTCAGAAAGTTAACTGTCCCATCATGGAGACATTGATTCTGAATTTTTGATGTCATTTTGTAGTCTTAACTGTGGAAGTAAGACAGCTCTAACCTAATTTCTAATTTTCCCATGAGTTATTGCCGTGCAGCCTATTGTTACATTGGAAGTTATAATTATAAGGATTTAAAGGATAGATTAAGCTAGCAAAGTACCTGCGCTTCGCAGCGGAGAAGTAGTGTGTTAAAGAAGTTATGAAAAAGAAAAGGAAACAATTTAAAAATAGCGTAACATGATTGGCAATGTAATTGTTTTGTGACTGTTATGAGTGTTGCTGTCATCAAGGATTTGATTATCATTATTTGTTTCAATCAGGTTCATATTTGAAGGATGTTGTCACGCTTGGGTCACAGATTTGCACAGAGACACACAGAAGGTCGTAGAAAAAAAGAAGGATTTTTATTCAGACACCGCAAACACATGAGCTTAAACGTGCTCCATGACAAGTCAGATATAACAGTTCCGCTAGGAGCAGAGAGAGATAAAAGCAAACAATCAATTCCCAAACTGACAGGCGCTGCGCAAGGCTTATAAGTCGGGAGTACGCTGAGGCTTGTATTACGCGTTATAGTGCAAGGATAAGGAGCAATGTGTAGTCAGTGTTTCAGGGTTTGTGGTTTTCCCAGGGGCGTCTGTCTCTATTTGGGGTGCGATCAGCCCTCCAGCCTCACACCCTCCCCCTCAGCTTTATTCACATTCCTGTGAATCAAGCGACTCTCTGTACTAGGTTCATTTAGTCGTGATAATACATCTGCGTTGACGTGTTCAGAACCTGGTCGGTGCTTTACTGTGAAACTGTAAGGTTGTAAACCCAGAAACCATCTCATTAGGCGAGAGTTTGTATCTTTCTGTCGGTACAACCACTGGAGTGGAGCATGATCAGTTACCAAAGTGAAGTTTCGTCCCCACAAGTAATAGCGAAGCGCTTCCACAGCCCACTTAATTGCCAAGCATTCTTTCTCAATTGTAGAATAATTGCGTTCCCTAGGAAGTAATTTCCTACTCAAATATGTGATTGGATGTTCTTCTCCATCAAAATTTGTGACAGGACTGCGCCACACCAAATGCACTTGCGTCTGTTTGCAAGATAAAATCTTTTGTGAAATCCGGGTTCCTTAGAACCGGGTAAGAAGACAATGCTTTTTAAATCGTTGAAAGAACGTTAGCAATTTTCTGTCCACAGGACAGGTCGGTTTTTCTGCCTCTAGTAAGTTCTGTAAGAGGAGCAGCTCTATGTGCAAAATTTGGAATGAATTTTCTGTAGTAACCAGCGAGTCCCAGAAAGGCGTACTTGTTTCTGTGTCTCAGGTCTCGGGTAAACAAGCATTTCTTCTATTTTCCTTAATTGTGGCCTAAGTAAACCCTTGCCCATAGAATAGCCTAAGTAATGAGTCTCGGACATGCCTAGTTTACATTTCTTAGGGTTAGCAGTAAGGCCAGCCTGTCTCAAGCTTTCAAGAACGGCTTGAAGCCGCTCTAAGTGTGTTTTCCAATCATTGCTAAAAATCACGACATCGTCAAGGTATGCCCCAGCATATTCAGAGTGAGGACGTAGGATCTGATCCATCATACGCTGAAAAGTTAGAGGTGCCCGTGAAGACCAAACGGAGTCTTGTAAATTCATAGAGTCCGTCAGAGTCGCAAATGCCGTTTTCTCACAACTGCTAGCCTCTAAAGGCACCTGCCAATAGCCTTTCGTGAGATCTAGCGTGGAGATATAGCTCGCCTGACCCAGTTTTTCCAACAGTTCATCGACACGGGGCATGGGATAAGCATCAATTTAGAGACCTTATTCAAGCGTCTGAAATCGATACAGAACCAACCGAACCGTCTTGCTTTGGGACTAATACGACTGGGCTGCACCAGTCACTTTTACTTTCACGAATTACACCCAGTGTCAGCATCTTTTTACCTCTTCAAGACAATATTTCGCGCTTCGGTATCCGAACGGCCGCATCTGTACTGCGAACATCAGGTGCAGTGGTAATTTTATGTTTTGTAATGTTAGTCTTGCCTGGTAAATCTGAAAAGACATCAGTGTTCCGTTCTATCAAAGATAACAGTTCTGTCTTTTGCGTGTCAGTAAGATCGTTACCAATGGTAACATCGGACTGAGAAACAGCAGCCAAGGAAGTGTTAACCTCTTGTCGGTCGTGCCATTCCTTCAAGAGGTTAATGTGTAAAATCTGGAATGGTTTGCGCCGCCGGTATTCTAACCTTGTAATTTACTGGACTCATACGCTCCTCAATAATGGTGGGGCCCTGCCATTTAGCTAAGAATTTGTGTGGATCCGAGGGAACCAGTACCAAAACACGATCGCCAGGTTTGAACTCACGGAGCTTGCTGCCTATCGTAAAGACGCTTCTGAGTTTCCTGTTCTCGTTGTTGGTGTTCCACAGCAATAGAGGAAAGCATAGAAATTCTGTCTTGCAACGAAATTAGTCGATCTGCAAAGCTTGGACCCTTAGCTGCTCTCTCGTTTCCTATCCATTCCTCACGTACCACATCCAGGATGCCTCGCGGCCGCCTAATAACAACTCGAAGGGACTCAAGCCAGTGGACGCCTGTGGTGATTCTCGCACGCATACAAAACAAACGGTAGGACAGTGTTCCATGTTGTGGGATCATTATGAGCAACTCGCCTGATCATCTGTTTCAATGTTTTGTTAAATCGCCGGTTAAACCATTCGTTTGAGGATGGTAAACAGTAGTACTCAATTTCTTAATAGCAAAGCTGTCACACAATTGTTTCATCACGCGAGAAGTGAAAGGTGTGCCCTGATCAGTTAAGATTTCTCTAGGGATACCAATACGAGTAAAAGTTTCACATAGTGCTTTGGCTACAGCCGAAGAGTTGGCCTTTTCAGCGATCATTTCTGGATATCGTGTCGCATAATCAACCAACACCAGCAAATATTGGTACCCATCCTTAGTCTTAGGTAATGGTCCCACAATATCTAATCCCACACGCTGAAAGGGAACTTCCAATATGGGCATAGGACAAAGGGGAGCCCGAGGAGGCTTATAAGCAGAGACGATCTGGCAGTCTGGACATGAAGTACAAAATCGTTCAACATCTTTTCCCATATTAAGCCAATAAAATCGTTTTGATAACCGGTCTCTAGTTTTGTCGGCACCGAGGTGCCCCCCCAAGATGTGTGAATGTGCCAGATGCAAAACAGTTTCCCTATGTGCTTCAGGTACCACCAGTTGTTCAATAAATTCCCCCTCCAAATGATCTGAGATCACTCTGAAAAGGCAACCGTCCTTTTCTATAAAGTGTGGGGTTTTCACACCCCGAATTACGCTCTTGGTAATAAGAGTCATTAGCAGGGCGAGCCTGTTTAAATGCATATTCTAATGAGCTATCAGTATGCTGCAAACGCACAAAATCTGATTGTTCGTTAACACTCGGTTTGTGTTCGAGGCGTTTGCAATCTGGGAAGATGTAGAAGGAGCAGCCCATTCTGGAAGATTGTCGGGGGTGACCTCCTCCGTCTCGCTGGAGAGATCGGGTTCAATATCTAAGTTGGGCTCTAGATTTTCCCGCCGCTACCAGTTCTTCGTCTTGGATTTCTTCTTCTTCTCCCCCCCCACCAAGTTCATTAGTGGACTGGACTACTGGTCCCTTACATTTATTAATCAGTTTCGAAAAAGGGCATTTCTCCGTCCTATGAGTAATGGCCAAGGGCACGAGTCCAAACGGCAGACCAAACCTTAAAGTGGCCCCTATAAGTTAAAGGAAGAAGTAAAGTCTGATAATCTTTAACATCACCATGTACACAGCGTATTTTTACAGTCTCACAGTCTCTAAGGCATTGTTCATTAAGACAGTCTCGTCTCACAATACAAAGGTCACTTCCCGAATCTAACAATGCTGAGATTTCTCTGTGTCCCAATTTCACCGGGATCAACAAGCCATCTTTTCCATCCGGACATGTAATAGTTGAGCAACAAATCTCGCCAGTCCAATCCCATTGAATGAGCTGGAGACAAGCGACAATCTCTTGCCAAATGGCCGAGCTGATCACATCGGAAACATCTACGGTCGGCTCCGTTCCGAAATATCCTCTCGACGCCCACGCCGACGTGCTCTGTAGCCTCCACGGTCTTGTCGACCGCTGTTGCCGCTGTCTCCCCAGAAACAGGCGTCCCATCTACGACTGGATTTCCGGGTCCTACCTGACCCCATTAGATTTTCAGGTCCTGCAGCTTGTCGATCGAAGCGACGAGAATGTCCTGGACGTTCGTTCACAGGTTGCGAAGCAGCACGAAATCCACCGCTCTTTCTCCAAGTGGACTGTGAACCCTCTAATCGTCTGGACATAATCGTTAATGATTTAATATCATGGCGTAGAAATTCATCTCGAAGAACTTCAGGTATGCCGGCCAGTAATATATTTACGACAACTGTTTCCATTACGTCTCCTTCAAACCAACAGTGCACTTTATGTATCAAATCTTGAATTTGCGCACGGATTGGGTCATCCATGTTTAGTTTCCAGTCTTTAAGTGCAAATGTTTTAGACTTCTGAAATAAGTCTTCGGCGGCATCCATCTGTGCAACCACTCCTGGTACCACTTGTCACGCTTGGGTCACAGATTTGCACAGAGACACAGAAGGTCGTAGAAAAAAAGAAGGATTTTTATTCAGACACCGCAAACACATGAGCTTAAACGTGCTCCATGACAAGTCAGATATAACAGTTCCGCTAGGAGCAGAGAGAGATAAAAGCAAACAATCAATTCCCAAACTGACAGGCGCTGCGCAAGGCTTATAAGTCGGCGGAGTACCGCGCGAGGCTTGTATTACGCGTTATAGTGCAAGGATAAGGAGCAATGTGTAGTCAGTGTTTCAGGGTTTGTGGTTTTCCCAGGGGCGTCTGTCTCTATTTGGGGTGCGATCAGCCCTCCAGCTCACAATGTGTTGTGTTCAAGTTACATTCCGTGTTTGTCTAGTCTATCCCTGACCATGTCATCTTCGTTGATATCCGTTGTAAAGATAACAGGTTTTATTCATCGAAGTGATCACTACTCAAATCGGTAATCTAAGATGTTCAACAGGCATTCCCAGTATTAAGTTGTGGATTTGCCTGCGAATATTTAGCGCCAGTGTGTCTATGAACGTAAAAAAGTTTCTCTCGCACTTTTGCTGAGTTTGTGCCAAACACTATTCTATCCCTGACCATCTCATCTTCATTTGCATAAGCACAGTCCTTCACCAGCAATTTTAACTCAGTTACAAAGTGATCAAAAGTCTCGTTTATACCTTGCGTCCTCTCATTAAACTTGTATCTCGCGAATATCGTATTCGTCTTAGGCATGACAAACGCCAGTGGCAGCGTGTCTGTGAACTTAATTTAAAGCTGTACACCTTGCTTTCCTATTCGTTTGCATAAGCACAGTCCTTCACCAGCAATTTTAACCCTGTTACAGCAATTTTAACTCTGTTACAAAGTGATCAAAAGTCTCGTTTATACCCTGCGTCTTCTCATTAAACTTGTATCTCGAGAATATCGTATTCATCGTAGGCATGACAAACACCAGCAGCAGCGTGTCTATGAACTTAATTTAAACTTAAGGTTTACACCGTGCTTTGTTTCCGCAGTAGCTTGTATGCGTCACTCGCTTCATATTCTTTTGCTGCCTTCTCAATTGTGTAATGTGTTTTTTGTTCAGCGCTCTTTGGAGCTCTTACTTATTCTGTGCGTATTGCGTTCGCAGTCAGTTCACGTGAGCCGCTCGGAGTACATACATGGAAGGTTCTCAGCTGTGCTTGTGCTATCTCTTGCTTGTTCTGTGCGTATTGCGCTCGCAGTCAGTTCACGTGAGCCGCTCGGAGTACATACATGGAAGGTTCTCAGCTGTGCTTGTGCTATCTCATGCAATCTTGCGATGTCCACAGCTTTATTTAATGTTAGCTAAGACTCAGCACTTAAATGTTTCTCTTGCACTTTCGCTAAGTTTGTGCCAAACCTGACCATCTCATCGTCATTTGCATAAGCACAGTCCTTCACCCTCGAATATTTAGCGGCAGCGTGTCTATTGGATTGCCGCTGACGGACAGCCTTATATGGGCAGGCACTCACCACGTGGGAGGCGTGACGATGAGGGACGCAACTCCACCTCACACGGCGAATGAGCTGCAGGCTATGGCCGTATATATGTACGCAAGTAGGTTCCAGTTATGACCGTAGAGTTTCAAAATGAAACCTATCTAACTTTTGTAAGTAAGCTGTAAGGAATGAGCCTGCCAATTTTCAGCCTTCTACCTACACGGGAAGTTGGAGAATTAGTGATGAGTGAGTGAGTCAGTCAGTTAGTGAGGGCTTTGCCTTTTATTAGTATAGATATAGCTTGCTCTCTTTCTCTCTCCCCCCCCTTATCCCTCCACCCCCCCATTTTGCCTCCCTATGTAAGGATGGACCCCACTTCACAAAGTCCCAGTCCTTTGACATACCTTGAGACAGAGCACAACCAAAACAAAACAAGCCCCCCAGCAGCAGCATTTGAGGATTAAAAAGTCGAGATCTCTGTTGCAGATAAAGTCTAAATACCATAAGCATAAAATATAATCTTCAACAGTCTTGAAATATTAAAGCTGTAAACCCAGGGAATGGTGTTAAAAAGTGGCCCTGGATAAGCATAGTAAACCCAAATGCAATAATAACAATAACAATAAACCAAGGTATGATGTTAAACAAAAAAATAAATTACTTTTAATTTCTTCCACATATAGGCCTATAATTGTAATTAAAACATAAACAAATAGTGTCCGAGAAGAGAAATGAATGTATAATTATGGTACCTGTATCGTTGCAAGCAGATCAGACAATAGGTAATATCTTATTGCCATACCATGGCAGGATGCGACTTACTATCGTATTTCAAAAAAGCGTCGGGATCAGCTTTTTAAATTCCTTTTCTGCTTCCTCCGTGGAGGAGGAGATGTGATATTTGTCTTGAATATCCACTTTCAGTTTGGCAGGATACAAGAGGCTGTATCTGATATCAGCTTTCTGTAACCGCTGTTTAATGTAATAAAAAGCTGCATGTTTAGCAGCTGTTGAGGGTGAAAAATCAGGGAAAATACGAATGTGGTTATTTTCAAATATAATCTCATTTTTGTGTCTGAGAAGTGTCATTACATTAAACTTAAATTATAATCTCTCGAAGCGGACAATTAAAGTCCTAGGTTTAGAGATATTTGATCCATGTATGCGATAAGCTGCCGCTATCTTGGTATCTAATTTAAACTCCTATCCTATTATTTTTGAGAATAGTTCAGCTACGACTTTCACTGGGTTTGGACTTTCACAATTCTCAGGTAGACCTTCGATTCTAACATTATTCCTTCTGCATCCATCTTCCAGAGCCGCAAGTCTCTCTCCGAGTTTTTTGCATTCGGAATTCACAGCTGTGGCTTTTCCATCGGCGTTAGATGCCAAATGTTCCGTTGTTTCAATTCGAGCCGTGAATGTCTTCTTAATTTATGTCATTATTTAATAAGCTCAGAATTGGGAAACACTATAATAGCTGTTGCCTTTTTCTGGTGTCTTCTATGTTTGACAATTGTCAGTATTCAGATACAATTAAGAGAGCAAACTCCACAGAAAAAAAGTACTTTAAAAGAAAAAACAATTAATAAGGCACCTAAAGATATAGCAAACATCTTAATTTCTTATAAATATAACACTCGTGCATTTTCTGGATGCAAAATAACAGAAGTAATAAAAAAGAACATTTAATTAAACAATGATATCAGTTAAAGGTAAATGTGATTTAATGATTTTGAAATTTATTGGAACAAAAACCTGTAGCCACGGGGGGGCTTCCAGAGCTGAATTTGAGAACTTACTGCTCCTAGAGTTGCCAACTTGAGGTCTTCAGCATTGTGGATTCGGACTCTTGTAGAGGTGAAAGTTTAACTCATTCCTAGCAAAGGCCTCTTTAATTATGCCCATCATATTCTCACTACCCTTTTGGGTTTTCCAAGTCTGGCACATGGGTACTCCATTTGTCTGACCCATCTCAAATACTCTGAATAGTAATTTGATGCATATATAAAAAAATATTCCAAGTTTTTAGATCTCAACTCACAGTCATATTGTATTAACCAAGTAAAACTGTGTGGCACCCAAATGTGGGCTTGCAAGTACACTGGCCTGGTGCTCTTCCTTAGAGAAAGTTCAGAGAGAGAGAAAGACCACCTTTGATCGAGAAATCTAGTGCTGGGCGGTATGACCAAAATTCTATATCACGGTATTTTACAAAATTATACCGGTTTCACGGTATTCAATGGTATTTTTTTCCCAGTGCATGCGTGGATGTTAACCACATTTTTCACTGCAATTACTGCAGTAGACTGGCTAAGAATAAACTATTCCACTGTCATGAGCATTGTACTTTGTACAAAAAAACATTTTAATGTGCACACAAGTATTAATACAGGTTTGCATGGCCCCATAAAGTGATTGTTTTCAAGGGGGTAGCACTAATAAAGAGAAGGAATCACATTGCATGACAGATGCAGTCAAAATATAGAACCTTTTTATTGAACAAATTTTGCAAACAACTTAAACTATAATTTTGACAGCATATTTTCAACCATCCAAAAAGGCATTTAGACTTAGTAATATATCCAGAGGTCCTTGTCTAAAGTTGTATTGCACTGAACATATCTTAGAAAAGGAATAAATATTAAATATTTTTTGTAAACCAACAACACTTTCTGTTAATGTTAACAATCTCTGTCCACTGACATGTTAAAGTGACTTTTTAAACAACTTTACCATCATTAAACTGCATAATATTTAAACTAAAAATAATAAAAATAAAATAAATAATAGTATTATTACTGATAGTTGCAATATTGCTTCAAGACTTCAAGCCTTGGTGCATTACACTGTATTCACCAAATAAAAATAAAATAAAACAAGTGCAACTTGGTGATGACATCTTTACCAACTGAACCATCATTTAGGCAAACTGCATTAATATGGACCTCGCTTCAAGCTAAGATATATACATAATAAAACTGCAACTTGCATTTATAATGCTATTTGTGGTATAGCTCTACGAAAGCATATTAGGGCCACGGTGAAGAATAAAAAATATGGACATAAGGAAGAAAAAAAAACAAACTGTGTCGAGAATAAAGTTGACATGTTTACTTTATTCTCATCATTTCCACTTTAATTTTGATACTTAAGTCGAGATTAAAGTCGACATTTCCACTTTTTCGCCATTTATGTCGAGATTAAAGTCAACATTTCCACTTTATTCTCATAGTTTATTCTATAATTAAAGTAAAATGTCGTAAACTAAACTTCATCCTAAAATCAATGTTTAATTTACTAGATTTTCTCAAACCCTGTCATAAGTTAATGTAGCACATTAAATGCTTTGTGTTAAGTGTTCCCTGACCCAGTTAATCACTACGCTTCTTAAACTGACTTCCTCCGCACTAAGAGGAGGCGCCGGCAGCGATCACAGCACAGAATTCATTTCCTGCTCTCTGAAAATTTAGAATGCTAAGATATATACTTGATATAATTTTCAGGATGAAATGCATTAAAGCAGGTATTAAACATGCACGGTAGTGAGGCGGTAGTGCTGCTCCCTCGCAGTAAAGGGTCCCCAGGTGTATGTTCAGTGTATAGAACTTTATGGCAGGTGTGATGAGGCTCCAAAAAACTGGATGTATGAATGGGTATCGCACAGGTTTAACTTAAATATTGTATAAATGTTGGGTTTGTGATCTGGTGGTCGGAGACAAGAACACTGAATTCAATGGATGTTCTTCTCAATGGGCTTCCTTTATTGCATGTGTGCTGTCTGTCTGACATACCAAAACCCCAGTTCTTATCCTTCCTTTTTTTGTTTCTCCACATAAACAATCACCAAACGATAAACGTCTTTGTGAAATTAAAACTAGCTGTAAATTGAGCCCATAGAGTGTTCAGAACTTTAAATAAATCTTCGATATACATTATTAATTATGCCATCCATTCAGGGTTGCGCCCATCTCAGCAAGCATTGTGTGCGAGACAGGATCAAATCCTGAACGAGTTGCCAGCACATTGCAGGGTGAATACGAGCAAAACATACACTAGCAGGGTCAATATAGCATAACAATCCCCTCATCCTACATGACTTTGAAAGGAAACTGAAGCACGCCAAGTAAACCCACCAGAAAAAACATGCAATTTCAAGGCAGGGTACACCCGAGACCCCTCCACATGATTAATACATGCTTTAGTGCATTTCATCATGAAAATGATATCAAGTATTTATCTTAGCATTCTAAATGTTCAGGGAGCTGGGAGCAATATCATAAAATTAATGTATTCTGTGTGCTGCCTGTGCCTCCTCTTAGTGCAAGAGGAAGTCAGTTTAAGAGGCACGTAGTGATTAACATGGCTCGGGGGGAACACTTAACGCAAAGCATTTAATGTGCTATATAACTTACGATGGGGTTTGAGAATAGCTAGTAAATTAAATATTCATTTTAAGATGAAGTTTAGTTTACGATGTTCTACTTTAATGACAAATTACGAGAATAAAGTCAACATGTCGACTTTAATCTCGACATAAACGGCGACAATAAAGTAGAAATGTCGAGAATAAAGTCAACATAACGACTTTATTCTTGTCATCAGCGTCGAGAATAAAGTCAACATGTTGTCACACTATTACACAGTACCCAGGTACATTACACAGTATTGAAAAAAATAAAACAAGTACAACTTTGCTTGCAGTAGTATAGAAACAGTATTCACACATTTGAACATAACGGTCCAAATCCAACCTTTTAAATCCAAAGCATCTCCAGACAACAGACGTGACTCCTTGTTCTTCTCTGTCATCATGTTCAACTTTATCGTCTACTACAGCTTCAGTTTCGGAATGTTCTCTGTCAATTTTTACCGCACAATACCTCCACTATCGCATGTACTCCGTTGCATGCCTGTTTAGCGGTGTAGCAGTGAGAAAGAGACCCCGCTCAACTCCTCCACTAACGCATGCATAGACATAGAATAACTAGACGCCTCATGACCAGCAGAATCGTATGTCAACGTCGCCGCCATATTGCGAGTGGCACTGCTGTGGAGTGAAGTTATGGATAAGATGCCTCACACATGTTCTGCTTAGGATTTTACAAACTGCTGTACACTCCAAACCAGATCCCGGGGGATTACATTTCATAGGTAAGGCTGAACAATTGTTTTGGTTATATTTGGCCATTAGAAAATCCCATTTTATAATCTTTACTTTAGCTACGCCAGGCTAAGCTAGAAAAGCTATGCATTTATGTGCTCAAGTGAGCCTCCAAACAACGCTTTGACTAAACGTATTTAGTCACTATGTAGATTGTTGTTAGCTGTTAACATTTCTCAAACTTGATGATGTTTTTTCTCAAGGAGCACATTGAGGAAACACAGTTTGAAATTGACGACCATGATTTTATGCTCATGTCTTTAGTTGTGTCTGTCTTCCACAAACTAAGGCTGCACCATATTGCCATACTGAATACTCTCAAATTACAGGATCTGAGTGAGCAAGAAGGAGCATAAGTCTGTAGGAGATCAGTGAGGTAGGGGGGAGCTTTAAATGTTAAGAGCGGTATTTTGTATTGTATTCTGTAATTAACAGGGAGCCAGTGAAGCTGAGAGAGAATAGGTGCAATATGTTCATTGGATTTAGAACAGCAGGTTATTATCCTGGCAGCAGAATTTTGAAGAAGTTGTAAGCAATGGATACGTTTTTGTGGGATGCCAGATAGAATAGCATTACAGTAATCTATATGTGAGGTGACTCGGGCATTAACCAATACTTCAGTACAGTGTTGCATAAGAACAGGACGAAGTCTAAAAATGTTTTGCAGATGGAAGAAGGCAGCCCAAGAAATGTTACTTATATGGGAGGAATTATTTAATAATTATAATTATTATTATTTAATAATTGCCATTATTAGTGTATAAATGGATATAAATAATCGCATTTTAACGATTCGCCAAAGTCTGTTGTATGTAAATGATACTGTTTTAAACGTTATTGTTTTTTCATCAGAAAACCCGGTTTCCACGTCTAGCTGTATTAGTTTAAATGGCACTTTTGCCACTCACAATAAGGTTGACGCGCTGACATATCGTGTCGACTGGGAAACACAGTGAATGCGGCGTCTATCTATATATGTCTATGAACTCATGTACTCCGTTGTATGTGTTTAGCGGTGTAGCAGTGAAAAAGGTCCCCCTTAAACAGTTTCCCGCTGTGCCACATTCCAAACGTTGTTTAGGCAATTTAAAACAGTGTTGCAGTATATGAAAAATCCATATCATAACAAAAATAAAAAATGGTTTTCGGTTTAAACCGGTATACCGCCCAGCACTACTAGTGTTAGAGCCAATGCTGTCCTTAGAGATTAATTTGATTATACAGTATCTACATTTTTCAATGTCCTGTGCAAACTGTGGCTCCTTCTATACCAGAGGAATTGATTTTCCTCTCTTAGAACCCAGTTTACATCACCCGGGTTTAGATTGCCTGCCTATGTCCCACACGTACTTGTTGCCCATTTGACATTACAGTGACAGTGTTTTTTTTAGACCAAGTCCAACCAGTCTACACCACTACCAGGCACTGACCAACAAGTTCCACTCCCAAGAACGATCCCCAGTATTCATACTGGGTAAGGTTCTTTTTCATTTAATTAAGTTTATCATGAGGGTCCTCAAAGGATTGTTCTTTGTTTGGCCCCTCCACATGTCTGGCAATAACACGTTGCTTGAAGGTGATCATCTATATGCGTATCAAAAAAAAAAAAGTAATTTAACAGTGATGTTATATTTTTGCTTGCAAATACCAAACTGCACCCATAGCAATTGGCATGTAATTTGTACTATGCAAAGTTACATTTCTATGCAGGTAAAGGTATTATAAACATTTTTTATTTAGAACCTTTTTAATGAGGCTGTGTTATTTAAATGGCATTTACAGTATATCTTTCATTTGAAAGCTTTCCAATATTTAGAAACATGGATGAGGAAAATTACTGTTTGTTATAAATGTCATGCATAATGCAGAAAATTATTTATGACATTTAAGACCTTTTTCCTAATAAGATATCTGCTTTGCTTAGCCCATGTCACTTCAAGATATATAACCTCATATTATATAATCCACATTTCATTTCATTTTGGTAACTAGTCGACGTGACTGATTATTTTTAAACTTCACTGTCAAGCAAATTACTGTTACACTCCTCTTGTCTTCCCCAGATTTTTTTTTCCTTATAGTATAACATTTTTAAACCTGTTTAATCTTGTTCAGAGTCTACCCAGACAGCTTTAATTTCAAAGCAGGAATCAACAGTTGGCCAGTCGATGATGGAGTCATAGTGAAAAGGAGTTGTGGCTTCCAAAATAAGCCATAAAAGCAGCCCAGAAGACGCTCAATCAAATTCGGCCTGACCTCCCAACTCCACAGGCACACTTCAATCTAATTTGTCTCAAAAAGGGAAAACTGATTTTTAATGTTTAAAATACACTGTAAAGTCCAAAAAAATCCTTAAGATGTCTCTCAGTGGAGTAAAATCATGAAAGTTCTAGCTTTTCCATGACACTCTGAAGTGAAGAATATTCATAAATGAAAATATTTAATAAAAAATAGACACTATAATAAAAATGCCTGAAAGAGCTAAAAAGAAGTTGCCTAAAAGGCAATCCCAAGGAAAACAAGTTGTCATGAGGAGAATATGAGGGCAGAAGTAGAAATAATATCAAAACCTAAAAATATACACAGTGCAGTGAGATGCAACCTTGCATGTGCTAGTCATCATGGCATACATTGCTGCTCCATGTCACCATAATTAGTGAGTACAATAGCCTTACCTCTGAACCCATTTCTTTATTCATTGAACACTTTAGTGGGGTCCATTCAGAAATAGAACAAAAAATGGCATTGACAGAACAGCAATAAGAAAATTCAAATAGGACCACTATGAAGATGCAGTTCCTTTCACGACAATTTAGTTTTATATGTGCCCTCACCAGCTTTCTCTGGGAGAGTATAGTTTCTACTGGAGATGTCCTGCTGAATAGAATTAACTGGTGCCCTGTTAGTCCTCAGTATTAGAAATAAAGATTTGAGAATTGGCACATACAGTACCTGCATCTTTTCATATGCATATGAAGGGGTTTAAGACGATGTCAGAGGCCAAAGGATGACACATCTTTGGAGGTTTTTGGACAGTGTTGTGGGTATTTCTCCTCTGATTGCCTTTGGGGAGTTGTATCAGCTGTTGTCTGCCTGTTTCTTACTTGCTGCCACTGGTAGGAAAGTGCAGTAAAGTTTTAAGAACTGCACATTTTTTTTTGCGGCTTTGTTGCCACCTGAGGAGGTTTGTTTGATCGAGTATAGGAAGCAGTGTGCAGGAGGTTACCTGAGTGCAAACCAGCGACATCTAAAAGTCTGTCGGACATGCAGATGGGAGAGACAGAGAGTAAAGCGGAGTTAATCAGAGGACGTCCGGAATTGTTTATGGTCGTAAGCTGGTTTTTGCTGCTGCAGATGGTCTGGAATTCTTTTGTGACAAAAAGCTCTGCTAACCTCTGAGCCTTAGTGAGAGGGATGGCAAAACACAACCTAAAGCGGAATTTAATGAAAGCTCATTAGGGGCTGAATGTGTTAGGAGGTAAAGTGCCTGATGGGATGAAAATTTAGGTGGGTGCAATTTTCAAAGTTGCTTTTATTATGTGTATTTTAAGATATTTGTTGTGCATTTGTAGCATGTTTTAAAACAATTTTTCACCTTTTTGGAAAGTGCATTTTTTGCAACTGTTTTTATCTATTTATTTATTTTAAGTTGCACCCCTGGGTCCACCTCTCTTACTGTTCCACTGGCCTTGGTCCCTGAATCAAGGACCTGGGTTCTGCCAGATATACCTGTTAAGGACAACAAGGGTCTGAAAATCTTGTAGGGTCTAATTAAGGACTGGTGATTTTCTCTTAATATCAGAATATAGGGGATCCAAAATGTGATAAGTGTACATAGAGAGCGAAAAAGAAAGACAGGAGGATCCCTTGTACACTGGAGGTAGCTTGGGGACACCCAAGAACAGAGGTCCTTTAAGGGGTACTGAGGGATGAGAAGTGCAGGGATTTACTATAAAGTACATTATGTACACTGTTATTGAAAGCAAGGTAAAATCATTACACTTGTTTTAATTAAACAATATTATATGAGTGGTTTCATTGAAATGCTGTCAGTTTTCTTTAACTATTGCCACTACCATAATCTGCATTTTAAGAATGGAACTCTGTCATTTATATTCATGTAAAAAGTGAAACTGTGTAGGATGTATGTAATTTGTCTTTCAACAATACAGAGTAATTATAATGCAAAGAGCATTGAATGATTTCTTGTTCAACCTGTCTTTGTCTAGAAGTGTCATGTTTTTTAGAGATTTCTGTGTGTTTGTGTTTCTTTTTATATTCAATAGTAGAGTTTATTTTTAGTCCTAAAATATTTTTATACAATATACTGATTGGCAGGACTTTTGTATGATAAACAGTTCAGTGAAAATGAAGCTTGTTGAACATATGCTGTAAATATAATTTCTATGGTTTTATGTGACCTATGCTACTGAATTCTTTGTTATCTCCATCCCAATTACAACATAACATTTTCAATCCCTGACAAATCAAATTAAGACTCATGAGGTCCAGAGATTACTCTGTCAGCAATTACAGGAAATATTTATTTCAGTTAATTCTTAATACTTAGTTTTTTTGCCACAATTGCTATTTTAAGTACACTTTTTTAATTTAAGCTGTCACATTCTTAAAAATATTTACAGTGTCTGTAAGTAAAGTATTAATTTTCTTGGAAGTTTACATATTTCATTATTATGCAGCATTGAATTACAGCTGATTTAATTAGGATTTTTTGACACAGATCAACAGAAAAATACTTTTTAATGTTGAAATGAAAAAAATGTAATATAAATAAATTACAAACATAAAATGTGAAGTAATTGCATAAATGTTGTGACAGATAAGGGGCCCTATCGCTCCCTTGAACCCTTGTCCAATATGCCAGACACCAGATAAAAGTACAAAAAGTTTTACTTTTTATTAATGTTCAGTGCACAAAGCACACTCTTCACCACTATACTCATTCAATAAACCACAATACTACAATACAATAAACTCTCTACCACTCCCAGACGCGTTGCCACCCTTCCACCCAGCTCAGCTCGCCATCTGGGAGCTCCCATAATCCGTTTATATTCCCTGACCTGGAAGTGTTCCAATCCCCAGTGAATGTGATCTCCTATCACTTCCGGGTCAGATAAAAAGTCTTCTTCTTCACCCCGGAAGCACGTCATTCCCCTTGTCCATGTGACTTGGATGTACTTCCGGGGCGTAAGGCAAATAAACATCGTTCCTCCCTGCAGCGTCATCTAGTGGCCCCCATGGTATCCAGCAGGGCTGTGGATAAAGTCTCCAATGTCCATGATGCCCTGCTGGTCTTCGGGGCATCTCCATGCTGCAGGGAGAACTCCACCTGGTGGCTTGGGGGTATTGGCCGGGATGAACGGCCGGCCATACACCACAATGTTTACTCTCTTCATGTCAGTATTTAGTATCTGCAACTTTTGGCAGCCATGACAGCCTTTAGTCTATTTGCACATTTCTCTCTCCATCAGCTTTACACGCCTGGACACTGCCATTTTCTCCATTCTTCTTTGCAAAACTCCTTAAGCTCTGTCAAGGCTCATGTTTCGTGCAG
Source organism: Polypterus senegalus (assembly GCF_016835505.1). Lineage (NCBI taxonomy): Eukaryota > Metazoa > Chordata > Cladistia > Polypteriformes > Polypteridae > Polypterus > Polypterus senegalus. Next base: position 37,228,164 of record NC_053168.1, read on the forward strand.
ACTACATTCGGTTTTCCTTCAGGATTTCTGTAGATTTTGTTGCATTCATTTTACCCTCCTCCCTCACAAGCCTTCAGGGTCCTGCTGCAGAAAGCATCCCCATAGCCTGATGTTCCCAATACCATACTTCATGGTGGGGATGGTATGGTATTGATAATATGCAGTGTTTAAACATGTTTAGTTAGATGGGACAAAAGCTTTGATTTGGCTTCATCAGACCATATAACCTGCTTCCAGCAGACTTCAGAGTCTCCCATGTCACTTTTCACAGAGTTGTTTGAGTGTTCTTTTGTCTTCCTTGTGTAAGGTAAGCCACCATACTGACTCATTATAAGCTGTATCTTCCAGATTCAGGTGCATGTATAGTACAACCAGTTGGAACCCCTTGACTACAGATGGGTTATCTGTATTGAAATACTTAGGTGACTTCTAAAACCTGATGGTTGCAAATGTGATGATTCAGGTGTGTCACATTAAAGGGGGTGAATACAAATGTTCTCAATTAGTTTGTATTTTATATTTATAATTAATTTAAAGCACTTTGAAAAAAATTGTTTTCACCTCGATATTCAAGTCTTTTTGTAATGGTCAGTGTCAAAAACGCCAAATTAAATCCACTGTGATTCAGATTTGTATAATTATAAAATATAAACTCTTCCTAGGAGTTAATACTTTTAATAGGCACTGTAAACACAGAACTTTGTGTAATTTTTCTCCTTCTTCTCAAGTTTCCAAAAATCAACTAAAAGTGATGTTCTTAAAGCTTCTTAGAAGAAATAACATTATTTAGAATCACATCAAGCAATGGCAAACCAAATAGCAAATGTAGTAGATTTCAAGGTCAGTCCTGATTCTTGCAGGTTTTCATTCAAATAAATTTCACAATCAGTGTGCTGTTCTTACTTGTAGCTGATTACATTATTTAGTTATCTGGTCTACAAAAATTTATAAGAAATTGATAAGTATTTGTTTTTATTGCCATAGCTTTAATGTGTATGTATCTTCGGCTGTTCTGTTTTAGAATGCATTTTTTTTCTGTGGAATTTACTCCTTTTGATCATCCGTATTCTGGTGATTAGCATTAAGCAGTGCAGACACGGGTGTGAACAACATTGAATGGCAAAGAGAATCAATTACTTCACTACAATTTTCACTTGTCTGCTCATTAAGAAATGTTTCTTGCAAATGAGCCATCAAGTAAATTTGGCACTGGGGTATTTGCTTCCCTTCATTATACATATGAAAACATTTAAGGAAATAAACTCTATAGAAAGGGGTGACGTATAAAGAAAGTGGCAAAGTTTTTGCAAAAATATATAATTCCAAATTCACATAGTAATATATTTGAAGTGGATGGATTACTAAATATCAACCCCAATTAAAAATAAGAATTATGCACTGATTATGAAATTGTTTTCAAGTAAAGCGTCAGGGCTCTCTCAGAACAGAACATGTTGACCGCTGATCCAATGTATGATCGATAAACAAGATTTGCAAATGTTAGAGGTCTTCAGTTCAAAGAAGAGCCTAACATGATCCAAGTGACATGTACATGTACACGATAAAGTTTCAGTTTGATTACAATATTGTGTTTAAAATGAAAGATAGAAAAATTAATTGAGAATTGGGGATGTTACAACTTTTCAGTTAGTAAGAAATTTAGTTGATTATCACAGAACTTAATAAATAAACATTTTAAATTTGTAATGTAGTGTCTGGTGAATGTGTCATAATTAACTTATTTTTTTGTCAAAATATAACTTTTGTGTGCAATTTTAATGTCAATGAGGCATTTCCTGAAGTTGTTTATCTGGTTTAGAGTGGTTTTAAAATATTTGTTATTTAATTACATTTTCCGGCAATGCCGTTTTGTTTTAAATGGGAATTGCTATTTGGCGTAGTTTAACTTATTAACTTGCAGTTGCTAGTGACTATTTCAGAGGTCATGAAGCATAAAGTTTGCTTGCAGAGATCACCTAAGGCTTAGAGTTTGTGGATATCGCAAACAAAAACAAAAGTAACTTCAAAGTTCTATAATGATTCTATCATGATTTCTGGTTCTTCTTATCTCTTTCTTTCTTTGGTTTATCACTATAAATGTACCATTTTGGGTTCAAGGTTATATTTTATTTACTTTTTACTTTTCTGGCTGTTGAGATTTTTATTCACTCTGACTGAGCAACAATACAGTGTTACATTAAGGGTCAGTGTTATAGGAATACCACTGAACAAGAATGATGACAACAAGGTCAAATGGTCTAAAAATGTAGCCTTATAATAATATAAACTGCACAGGAAGGGAAAAGCAAGAGAGAGAACAGAGTTTCAAAGTAAACAGAATAGAAAGCAAAACCCTGAAGCCTCTCAGAGAATCCCTATAAATATTTTAGGTGCATTAAAGTTCTCCCTTTTCACCTCCCATTTTTGTATTTATTTCTGTTTTCTCTCTTTATCTTTCTTGACCCTGGCCTCTCTTTCTCATACAGGTTAAGCCTTTCATTCAGTTTATTTCCCAATTCTAAGCTCAAACTGCTTCAAGTCATGTGACATTTTAAAATCCTGTTCTGCAGAACCTCTTGGGCAAGCTTTGAATCACTCCTAAGATCATTAGTTGGTCCTTTGTTTGCTCTAGTGATGTTAGACTAGAGCCCCCTTTGGCAGTCCTTGAGGTCTCATTTGCTCTTAACTGCTGGATCACAGCTGCCAGAGTTAATGAGACAACACATTTTCAAACTCTCCTTTGCCAGAGACTCACCACTGGCATTCTGCCATTACCCCATACCTAAAAGCACATCTTGATCACACATATGATACTTAAAGCCATTTGCTGCTTCTAGGTGGTTTTACTGTCTTAAGAACTCTTTGTGACGTTTCCCTCCTCCTGTTATGACAGAGGTTCTAACTTGTCTGCCAGTCACTGGATTGTCTCCTCTCTGTTTTTTCAGAAGAAAATTGCATCATCTTGCCTAGCTCTCACCTTTGTCTGATTTGTGCTGGTGTCCCTACCTGCCACTCTTCTGAAGCACCATCACATATACAATTTATATCACCCCTATTGCCCTCTGTGCTTCTACAGTTGCACATCAGGAGTTTTCTTGCTTGCAACCATGGTGCCTTCCCTGCTTCAGAGGTTTCTTCTGAGATGCATCCCTGCGCTTTGTCATCCTTTTCTTGCCCTTGCCCCTGGCAGTCTCTTGCCAGCTGGGCACCACCGTCAAAACAGATTTATTCTTAAGCTGCCTGTAGTCATTTTAAGAAACAGTAGTAAAGGCTTAAATAAAGTCTTGAAATTCTTATTATTGCTGTACATTTCTGTTAAATGCCATAGTGCTTTTATGGTATATGAAGGCGTTATTTATAGTTTACTTAATGCTGTAGAAGACACAAAGGTTTTTTGTTTTGTTTTTTTAATCATTAAATGTTTATTGATATAAAATGCTGAAGAAAGTACAAAGCAAGTTGAACCAATTTAAACATTAAACAAATTAAATGGATCAGCACCCAATGACAATCAAAAAATAGTGCCACTCCTACAGGAAAATATAAAGGAGTCTGTAGTTGCTGTTCTTTATAAGAAAGACAATAACTGCAAGCCATCTAATTCATTTATAGTAACATTGACTAAGTAAAGCAAATGGCAGTCTAAAATTGCACAGTGATTTCCTTGTGTTTACTGACTAGAGAGAGTGAGTGAAGCAGTGGGCTTCTTTTAACTGCTGTGCACCTTCTGCATCAGTTTACTGATGTAAGAGCACATGTGGTTGTGCACAGAGAGCAAAATGTGGTGGGTTTGGATTTTGGTAAAGTTATACTTCAGTAATTAATTTGTATTTTATCATGTATGCTGTAATCTATTAGTTTACTAGAAACATTTTGGGTTTTTTTCTGACTGGTTTCAAATTCTTGTGGTTTAATTTGCTTTCACACCTAGCATGTCAGAAACTATTTTTCCAAATCTTTTTGCGCGTGGTTCAACTTTACAGGTGTGTCTGTTCCATTTCGATGGATATGGGAAGAGTTAATTTTCAGAAAGCAAAAAAGTAATATTCCATCCAGAGCAATGTGCTGTGAATAATGATGAGTGAACTATACATTGTCCACTTCACCATGAGTTTGACAAGATTATGGAAATGTTCAGGAACTTGCCATACTCCGCTCAGGACATTGAACTCAATAGGGATGGAGGAACTGAACTAGCTTTGAGTGGATTGCTATGGTTTTTTAGTTGTCCTTAAGGGCTGGGGAAGCATTAGCCAGCTTTGCTGACCAATTATTGTGGCCAAAATAAGATCTGGGCTGTGAGGCGGCAGTACTAATCACAGCACCACCATGCCTCAAACAACAAAAGACACAGATGGAACAATAACCACAAACAAAATTCAGCAAATGTCCACAAATTAGCATAAGTTAAAAATATATATATTATTACCCTCACAGAGTTCCAGTCCGTGGGACTGGCTTGCTCTATTGTTTGAAGCCATGGTTCTGGGCACAACTGGAATGTCTTTTTTATTTTCAGTCTTTGTGTAGATGCTTTGAACTTTTTTGTTCATGAAGGAGATTAAAAACACTATGTAAACAGTAATAAATCTTTCATTATTATTATTATCTTTAAAGATGTTTTTTTATTGTAGCTGCAGCACATGGCTAGTTAAGCTGGCAAATTACACATGCAGTGCTAGGCTGCTAGAACACTGGATCAATGTTATATATTTGCTGGCAGCACTCATAATAATCTCATTATGGTCAGCTAATGTACCCCTCAATTAAAAATACTTCAAGTTTTTTTTTTTTCTTTATAAAAAGCGTTTCTGGGGGGAAGGCTGTGGTAATAATTGGGTTGTAACATTTTTGATGCCCTAAGCTGTTTGGCAATGATTTTTATGTAAAGTATGCATGCATGAAAGTTCTGTGCAGGGATACTTCATCCTTGTGATGTCGTGCTGACCTCGCAAAGCATCATGGGACGCTAGGAAAAAACATCTGTCTTAGCCAATAATAAGGCAAATTTCCACGAAAATATTCAGTTTACAAGGTCACCTGTGAATACTGCATATTTGCTATGAAGAAATGCTTGTCAGATTTTGACAATCATCACTGTGATGTCAGAAGTGAGGCCTAAGGAGCACAAAAATAAATTAACTATTAAATACTGAATTGCAGACCAGCAGTTAGCTGGAAAGCTATTATGTTCTTGTGGTATCATATTTAGAGCACCCAATATTTATATTACTAGTTATTACATATGTTAAAAATGATCATTTTAAGTACTGTACATCAAGACCAAGAAAGGCACATGCCTACAAGTATTTAAGGCTGCAAAGAGAGGCTTAGAAGTCTATTATACACGTTCTAGATTCCTGTAATTTTGATTTTGTTGTGTTCTAGATTAAGCCCAATGCTGTTGTTTTGTGACCTATATACTGCAGCAGTATTTATTTTTCTTTAAAACTACAGTGAAAAGCAACTTTCTGGACTTTAACAGTGACTACCTCAGATGTACTTTTCCAAACAAAGATCCTAGTGTTTTATTTTAACCCTAATTGTACAGAAGATGAGAAATATGTTTCGTTATATTGGGCCCCTGCTCCTTGTAGACACATATTATAATGAACAGTCTCAGAGGTGCAATGGGTGCACTATTATTATTACTGTAAATCATGGGTAACACAATAATATTTCTGTGCACTCTAATAATAACATAATTGGTGTGAAAAAGAAAAATACTACAGAAATTGAATATTTCAGCTCAGTATGAAGGAAAAAATGGCAAACTTGGAGTCGGGAGAGGTTGATTCAAGAATAGATGAAAATGGGTTCAAATAATGTTTTTTAGTTATGGCTCAAAGTCATATTGTTGGGTTAATAGAGTCTATGGATTGTCCATTTGTAAATGTGTGTGTGTATGGCTGTTTTTGTGTTTTGATGTCTCATACTGTGTGTGTTTGTGCTTTGCAGTCTTTGGTATTTAGGCTGCCTTAATATTTCCATGAGACCAAGCTAAATAAGTAGGCTTATTTAACTGTTTTTCTAGTAGCTGTTCAGTACAATTATTTGCTTGAACATTTCCATTTTCTTTTGATTTGTAATTTTATCTTTCACATTTAATTAAAAACATGCCTTCTGTTTTGTTTCAGATTGTGTTAGAGAATAGTAGCCGTGAAGATAAGCACGAATGTCCTTTTGGTAGAAGCAGCATTGAACTGACTAAGATGCTTTGTGAAATTCTGAAAGTAGGAGAGCTACGTAAGTTTGTCTTAACGTTTTTACTTGCTGATTCTTTATGAAACGTGCAAACATTAATACAGGTACATCAATGGAAATGTGAACTGATTCCAGAATTATTTTATATTTTTTCTCTGCCAAATATTTTGAAGACATTCATATGATAGTCTTAGATATAAAACTGGGTATTTTGCTGTATATTTTGTTCTTATTATTAATGAATTAAAAGGCTACTTTATTAAAGTAGACATAAATGCTCTAAGGTAAATGAATTTATAGTAATGCAATTTGATAAATGTATGAATCTATTCTTCTGCTTCTTATATTAGCCCTCTAGCACCATATTATCTAGCTGTGGAGCACACTCACTATATCCCCATTAGAAGTTTGGTCTTATAAACAAAGTAATGTTTTATTAGATCACTAGCCAACCCGCGGCTTACCATACGCCGCATAATCAGGCCGGTTTTATAATGATTTTTAAGCACAGGGAGAAAATTAACATTTGAAAAATCGTTAATGTAATAAATCAGCAAGAAAAGCAACATTGTAACAATGCACGGAACGAACCAACACACAATCGTCCGTGACTGAAAACTGGCTGACCGCCATTGCTCATGTGCCCACCTCCAACTCGTCACTTGAGTCGTTGTCGTCTTTGCACAGTCCAGATGCACATGTGACTCACGTACACTTTCCGTGTTCCCGCAGGAGCATCTAAGAAGACACGCGTTTATCGTGGATGTGAATTGCTGTATGTAGCGTGTAAAACAATTTGCTATGGTGCACGCAGTCGTGCGTCGTAACCGAAAACTCGCTTTTTAAAGACTGCTTACTTCATTGTGTTTTAATCTCAGTTGTAAAGGATTGTTTTAAGGCGATTCACCTCTGGCGTGGCTCCTTCCTGTGTGCGCCATAGGTGTCGTACTTGTCGGCGGCTTAGTGAATCCACGCCCCTTCCGGCGTGCTTTCCATGGTTGTCTTGCCTTAGTGAATTATATATATATAGATATTAATTTTCCAGATTAAAAAAAAAAAAACTTTAGTATTGAATTAAAAAAATGCAAGATGTGCACACCAGTTTTTATTTCAGGATAGTTTAGTGTTTTATATTTAGCTTTATTTCTGTAACTGTAAAAACTATTTATGAGGGATTTAAGGAAATGTTACATAATTGCTTTAGTTGATCAGTGTACTGTATATTAGATTTGTAAACCATGCAACCAATTCTGTTTTTGCCCTCTGTAGCAGTATACTTCAAAGCAGCACTTTTAATGAACAACTGTTTTTTAAGCTGTTTCAAGGTGGTTTAAGTGGGAGATGAATCTCTGGGAATGCTGACTTTAGAAAACACTATTGGCAGTTTATATACAGTGCTACTTAATTCAAAATCAACTGTGAAGGTGTGTTGGGAAAAAAATAACAGTAAATGTACAAATCAAGACTTCAAGAACATAAGTGAATAATAGTAATTGATTTAGTGTTAGTTTCTGTTTCAGCATGTCACTTTTTGATGACAAGTACATTCAAAGTAATGTAATTGGATCAAACGTTACCACCATACTTCATCTGCAGTATACTGTACTGTACTTCAGTCAAAATACTGGATGTGCACTGATATAATTGTCTAACAACAGTTTACATTTCAGCTTCAGTACTATGACAATTTAGACTAAAGCTCCATTATGTTGCATTAAGTAACTTTTTCTTAAACTGAAATATTACTTAATTGTTAAATATGAATTTGTGATGGTTTGCCGATCGACAAAGGACTGACAGGCAAGAAAGACTGGCAAAGGGAAGGAATGATGCCCTAGATAGGAGACATATTCTTCCAATGGCAGGGATGAAAAATATCATTATGCCAAAGCAGAAGGAATGGCACAACCAGGGCCAGAATGCACTGAATGTTTGCTAGATGCACCAGAAAGGCAGTATGTTCATCCTACAGTTCTAGATCTCTGGTCCTAGCACCTGATGTTGTGACTTTAACAGGTTTGGTTACCTGTTGCATGACATTGTCTCAAAAACCTGTATTTAACATTCCTAACCCTGCCTAGCCCTTCAGTAAAATCCCTGAATTGACACCCCTACCCCTTCTGAATTTATGAGACTTAAAAATGTAAGAATATTTAAAGAGCTTAGCATACTATATGTATTAAGACGCAAAGATTTAAATACAATGATAAAAAATTAAATGCAAAATAAAAGAAGTAATAAACAGAAATATTCTTAAACCAGTCTATGAATAATGACACAAATTTAGACCTTACTGTCTTCAAAATGATCTGTCTATTTTATAAATCTCATTCTTTTTTACAAGATATTTCTGCTTCAAATTGTCCTGATACTGCTACGTCTTACTTAACTTCTTGTTCTACCCTGTGCTTTCCCTTCTGAGATGGTTTAATAATTAAAATAATTCTATTTATATGTACCAACCCATAAAACATATAATTAAAATATGCATCTTTTCATAGGTAATATTTACTTAAATAATGTAAATGTATCCTAAGCTTCATACTATTATTTAAACAGTACTGATGTGTTTAAAATATGTTAATTAGTTCAGAGCATAATGTTTGAGTCAAAAGACACCTTATTTTTCCTCCAATCTCATACACGAAACTAGAAAACTGTAGTTCAAGTTTTTGAATTAAGTACAAAAAAATGCAAAATTGCTTACTTCAAATGTCAAAGGTAGAACGTCAGAACACCTCACAATTTAAAACGCTGAGGATTTCAACAGGTTTAGACAAAAAAGTGCTATTTTCATTTTCCTGATATTGCTTGATCTTCAAGTTTGTCAAACTAACAGCCACATTTTCCCAAGTCAGTTTCATTTTTATCTGAGTCTTCAGTCTATTTCTTGGCCAGGGTGGTGTGGTTTCTTGACACCCAGATATAACCTAAACATAAGGCTACCTTTGTCCTCTAGAATAACCTATACAAATAAAGGCTGACACACCTTCATGATGTCCCCCCTATATAACCTAGACCTATAGCCTGACACACTTTGATCCCTGAGGGTAACCAAGGGTAACATAGTCCTTAGTTAAAATGACTTACCAACTTGCAATGCTTTTCTCTTATCTTGATGTCTACCCTATTAGACCCTTTCAGCCAGCTAACCCTATAGAATCAAGTCACAGTCTCCCCTATGCAAGGTTCCCTGCATTTACTTTACTACTTGAGTTACTCTTGATAAAAAGATAAAGCATAGAAATTTATAAATAAAGTAGCTATTTTCATTAAAGTAGAATATAGCAATACAAATATAATAAAAAATATAAGTTGGTGGCAAAGTCTGTGTATGTATGCGTGTACATACACACACACACACACATATATATATATATATATATATATATATATATATATATATATATATTAGTCTTAAACAAAATTGCATCCCCTTTGCTTTGAAGACAGAAAGATTTACTGAAGATTAGTAGCATTATCTAAAAAGGATGTTATTCTATACAGCCTTTAGATTCAGCAGTAAGGCATTTTTTGGTGTTGGCCTCTGGATGATGGAATGATGGAGAGAGAGAGAGACTGAGCTTCTGTGTTAGCCTCATATTTATATCAGTCTTTTTGTTTTGTCCCACATCTCATGGACCAATGGGAGTCTCACAGTGCAGTGTGACTCCTCTGATTCAGTGACCAATCTTGTTTTTCCAGAACTCAGTTCCCCAGACTAGCTCAACCAGTACTAACCTACTTTTGGTTCCTGCATATCAGCTTTCTCTCCATTTTCCAATGTCATAAATTAATGGTCATATTAATCTAAGAGTGTACACTTATTAACAAGAAAGAAGGGACACACAGATGAAATTAGATAAACAAGAAAGAACGAATGTAATGATGTGGTTGGGTCATAAAATGCCTTTAAGAGTCCCAAAGAGTTAATTTATAGTTCATTGCAGTCATCTGAGTGAAAGCTTGTAATTGAGGCAGACTGCAGTTTGCTTTTTAATATACTGTGTATCAATCCAAAATACTGATTTTGTACTACCAGAACAGTATTGTGTGTTCTTTTCTTCCCAAATATACTAAATACAGTACTATCTTTCTTAGGGTGTCATCAAATGCTGATGGTAAACTGACATTTCCGGGCAGATGAATGATGATTGTGACAAGTGATAATTTTAGCCAGCTACATTTCAGATTCTATAGTTCTATTGTCACCACAGTCATTCGAATTTAGTCATTACATTATTGAGCTCTCAACATTCAGCTATAACCTTTTATAATGAACCACCCCAGACCTTACACAAAATGTTTCTTTGAACTTGTAAGCCTTTTATCTGTCTCATGTACTACATTACTGCAATTTTTCTGTTTTGCTTAGATGTTCATATTGAATTCCAATAATAACTTTGCTGTTGATTCTATGTCTCTTAGTTGTGTTGATTTAAAGGAACTTGTCCATTTTTATTTACCTCGTTACATTTTCACTTTTTATTGTGTATCAAACTATTGCATAAGAAGTGCTTTAAGTATGGGATTAAAATTTTTTTATTATAATTTGACTTCTTAAGTTACTAAGTGACAATGCGCCTTTACCAATTTTCTGTATTGTTGCAAAAATTCGACACTGAATATTTTCAGTTCTTCAACCAAAATCAATCATACAGAGAGATAAACTTTCAGAAGCCTGTACTTCTTATTGTGCTCTGTTATAAGGATTACAGCAACTAAACTTCCTTGTCAGTCTTTCATAATCCTCCTGACAATATGTTGCTCAATTTCAGGTAAAAAATCTGATTAAACATAACAGAAAGGACATAAAAACATTCAAAGTAATAATTCAAAATTAGCCAAAACAGCACAGGAACAGAAAATATGTAATCCATGCAGTTAACTCTTGCTGAATCATAACTTTTTTTTCTTTCTTTTGTCCAGTCTATTTTCTAAGTTAACTATAATGCACACGATCAAATGAATTTCCCATCATGGCAAAATAAAGTTTGCACTGATCTACACATTGATTTACTTAAGAGTTTATTAAGAAATGCCAACAAAGCAATGAATTCTACAATGTGTCAGGTATTGCAACATATTTGCTTCTTTCATCTTTTGCTCTTTTAATATTGGAATCGATCCATCCTTCTGTCTCTTTTCTAAATTGCATGTCAGGATCATTGGAAGTAAATGTCTGGTACTTAAAATAACAAAAAATATGTTTGAAACTATTATTTTTCTTGTTATAAACTGTTAATTGTTGAAATGCATTTCTACACAGTTAACTTTTTTCCAGGGTTCTAATTTCAAATCTCTAACAATGAAATACTATTAGAGTCTCTACATTATGCTTATAATTAAAAGAAAATGAACTGTCTCAAAAAAATAAATAAATAAATAACGTCCTTAGTAGTATTTTTGCAAAAAAAAAAAAAGTGTTGTGGATTTCACATTTTATCCGCCTTCTTTAAATAATTAGTATCAGCATTAGTTAGTGTAATTCTTTTACATTACCCTGATTGCAAAGGCACTAGAACTCTTAAACCTTGTTATTTAATTCATTATAAAGTGCTCATAATCAGCTCAGAAGCTGTGTTACTGTATTTGCTACCTTAATTTATAAAATCCTCATCCTAAAGTGACAAAGGAACATTTTTTCCAGAAGTTGTGTTTTCGAATAAAACGGGCAGATACTCAAGGACCATTTTGTGCAGCTGATACAGGTAAACTGATTGATGGTTGCTAAGATTTTCCTTTTTTCTTTGTAGTTAAAAAAAATAAAAAGCAATAAAATGCAGTGATTGGCTGGCTATCTTTGTGCTTTGTTAAAAAAAGAAATGCGTCAGCGTCATGGTTTTTGTACAAATCAATTCGAGACCACTGGCTGACTGCTTGAAGGTGCCCGTCACACACAATTAGCTTTGGGAGCACATCAAGGAAAAAAGTCGTCTCCCCCCGATGCAATGTTTTCTTTGTTAAAATTTCTACTCCCTAAGCATCAATAATAATGTTTTACTAATCAAATGCAAGATAAATCATTCTTGGCCTTGCACTTGCTTTCTCTGGAGATGCTATTATGATATTATATTCTGGTAAGCATCACTCTTCTATCTTTTTTATTTCCCACTTTGACACCCCACCCTCTATGAAAACAAATAAGGTGGCAAATAGATATGGCATGTACTGGAGCCAGTCCTTTAAACATTGATTAGATGGTGATTTTCTTCTGCATGGTGAGTCATGTAATGTGATAAAGCTTAAATTAATATTTACAGTATTAATTTAAAAGGCTTTAAACTGTGAATGTAAAGAGTATGGTAGTATCAAGAAGGCAAAATGTTTGGATATGTACAAAATTTGTCTATCAGCATCGGAAGTGATTTATCAAATACTGAGACATTGTAATTAACACATATAAACATATGAGATATTCATGAAAAATGTACAGTATGTGCGTTTAATAACTTGCTATGAGAGCAAGCCTAAGCTATCTTTTTTCCAGCTGAATCAGTTTTATTAATTTGTAGATCAAGCACTTTAATTGTGATTATTCGGTTGTGCAGAATAATTTATAGTCGATTCAAAAAGTATTAATTTCTCTATACTTTATCGAACTATAGATTTAATTTTAAATAGATAAATTTACCATTTTTGCCAATCAATCCACACGCAATTACACATAATAGCAAAGTGAAAATGTGTTCAGAAAGGTTTGAAAATCTATTAAACATTAAAAGCTGAAATCTCTCATTTATATAAGTATTTAGGCCCTTTACTGTGGCACTCCAAATTATGCTTAGATGCATCCTGTATGCTTTAATCCTCCTTGGAGTATATAACTTGACTGGAATCCTCCAGTGGCAAATTGAATTGATTAGACATTGTTTAGGCACACATGTACTTGTGTATTTAAGGTCCCGCAATTCAAACTGCATGTCAGAAAAAAAACAAACCACAAAAAACAAGGAACTCTCTGTAGACCACAGTGATAAAGTTGTGACGTGGAATAGTAGGTCACAACAAGGGTATAAATCCATTTCTGAAGTTTTGAGTGTTCCCAGAAGTGCAGTGATCTCAATAATTGAGAAATGAACTATCTGGTGTCACAAAAATGACACAAAGTCATCAAAAAGTTTTGGTATATTGTGCCTTAGCTGCAAAATGGTTAAATAATTGAGAGAGGTTCACAGAGTCCAAAACAACTGAGTTTGGTTGCTAAAGATGGTGGAATTATGCCGAGACCAGAAGTGACGTCATCAGTTGTGTTGAGACCGGAAGTAACATCATCAGTGGCACCTGAAGAAACGCCATCAGTGGCGGCGGAACCCTATGGGATTTCCCATAGATGGTCTTTGAGGGATTGAGAAAGGAAGTCACCGCCCCCAGGTCTGGCGTGGAATTACTATCATTCAGGCCCTTTAGCTGTCTCCCAATCGCACGTGTATGACAATGGTCATATTGAGTAACCATGTTAAAAGGGCCTTGTTAAGGTAGGTGACCAAGAACCCACCCCTCTAACAGAGCTTCAGAGGTCACCTGCTGTCAGAAAGACAACCATCTCAGCAGCACTCCATCAATCAAATGTTTATGGTAGATTGGTGGTAGGATGCTCTGATCAGGTTTTTTAAGGCTGATACCGATCACTGATTTCATGTTGCTTTATCAGCTGCTTCTGAAACTGAATCATAATTTTTTTCATTCTTTATCCCTTTAAAGCAATTTTACAGTAATCTCCTGCATAACTAGACAATAGTGTTATGTCCTGTATTAAATTGTATTCTTATAATTAAACTATAGACCACAGGTGTCAACTGTTTATTTTTTATTAACAACATGAAATTCTGTTGGCTTATTGTTCACTGCTCTTAAAATACTAATAAAGTATGTACAACATATTTATTCATAATACATATGGTATAAAAGAAAATTACATTCATAATCATAATCATCAGCATCATAATTACAAGCTGTCATATTGTTTAGTTTTTTCTGTAATGTACCTATCTGAAACAAGCCTTAATTAAAAACAGTAGTTTTCACCATTTCTCTAACAACAAAAAATGCATATGTATTCTCACACAATCAATTAATTGATACTGACAATTAAACATTGCTTAAATGTAAATATACTTGCATTTATATGTTTCAGTCATTTTAAATTGTTAATTGCACTGCAGCTTTTTGCTGTTAAAATATAAATTTACCATATTTATACAGGTGTGTTCATGTAATTTCTTTTTCCAATTAAAAGTTTAAGCTGCTGCAATTGTAGTTAAAAAAGCTTGCTGTCCAAACTTAAGCGGTGTCCATTTTAATTCAAAGGACAAACTAAAAAGGTCTGAATTCATTAGAGTAGCTTTCCTTGCCATTTGTCTAGGTGTACAAGACAACTTCTCAGATTACCATTTTTCAGTATATTACTCCACTTTCTTTAACATAAAGGCTAATACACCAATCACTTCTCGTTCACTGTTAAAACAAGTTTCTACTCGCTGCTTTTTGTTTACACAGCAGGAAGTTGCGCAGGCTTAACACAGTAATAGAGTACCTTGCCTAAAGGAGCACTGTAACTAAATTGCCATAAAGCTTAGAAAAGCAGGAACTGAAAATATCTAGTCTAATGAAGCTTGGGAGGATCTGCCAGGAAGAATAGGATAAACTGGCCAAAAACCACATATGCAAAACTTGTAGAAACTTACAGATTTGAAGGGGCTTCTACAAAGTACTGATGTGAGGGTCAGAATATGAACAAGCCATTTCAGTTTTTGATTTTTAATAAATTTGCAAAGCTTTCTTAAAATATGTTTTCACTTTTTCATTATGGGTTATTGAGTGTAGATTGAATGACAACATGGAAAATGTATCCACTTAAAATTAAATCTACAACACAATAAAGTGTGTGGAAATTGAAGGAACCAGAATACTTCTGAATCTGCTGTAATTTTATTTTTCTCCTTCAGTATAAAACCTAGTTGTTTCTAAGCATGCTGCTGTCCAAAACATATCTGATTTAATATTTTTTCCTTTAGATTGTCAATGTAAAGACTAAATTATTTAAAACAATGTGCTCACAAATCTAAATTAATGTTTTAGTTTTATTTTTAAAGAGTCTTCTGTAGTCAATCCCAACATAAAATGACTTGTACTCTAACCGACCACTTAATAGGTTTTTGGAGCATGTGAACCAGAACAGCAGAAAATGCTCACCTGAGATTGCGTCTGGAGTATGCGGATCTGGCCACATTGCTTCAGAACAGACAGTAGCTTTAGATTCTGCACAGAGAGCAGCCTGGTGTAACCCTGGACCAAAGATGGACACCATAAAATCATTTTTCACACATAATGTTATGGCAGTCTTGAACATAGTTCAGACTAATGTCCTGGAAGTGCTATGTTTGACAATTCAGCAATTTTCCAACAAAATGAGCTGGATGAACTGATTGGTTTTCTCTCTTCTGTCAGACTTCCATTATTTTTATTTAAAAACCTGCCAGTACGACAAGTCTTTTTTTTTGTCTTGTTTTGCTGTTATGTATTTTTGCCTTCAATTCCCATCTATTTATTTCTTTCCAAATATTTTGGACATCCAAAGTAGCTTTTCTTTTACTATTATGTATGTGTCCTTAATACTGTTCTTAGTCTATTTACATTGCTTGCTTGATTTTATTTTGATTAAATTAATAATTCTAAAATGACATTTAGTTTGCACCTTCAGTGCATGATTTGCTTCTTTGTTGATTAACTGAAAAATGCTTTAGTTTAAGAGAATATTTGAAAATAGAACATGAAGCAGTTTTTTTTAAACATTTTTACTACACAGTGTTTGTAGAATATTTATTATAGAAGCTACCATCTCTATGTGGCAACTTAACCTTGAACTTAACCAACTTAACCACAGAATGTGAAAGTCATGAATTCAGAATGACATATGCGATATTGAGAGTAAACTGTGTCAACGCATGGTATCTCAAAATTCTGTTTTAATAAAAATATTTAATTTGTATATTGATTTTTTTAATTTATCACTGTATTTCCTTCTCGTGTTTCATTGGGAGAGTGATAGGATTTTGATTTGAGTCAGTCATAACGTACCCAAACATAAAACATTTTTGAAGGTGGTGTTTCCCTGTTATTAATTACAATTTCTTTTATAAACGCTGGCAAGATTCTCATGTAATAGTGCAACATAAAAGAGATTATCCACAGGCGATCAGAACATAAAGTTTTGTCATGTTGTGGTAAGGAATATGCATAGGCAAGCAGCCTTTTGACCAATGGGATGTGAATTTACTATGACAGATGATTAAAGAAATCAGTTTTCAGCAGTAATTAATTATCTTCTCTGTCTTTCCCTCTGTCAATGACACTCAGTTTTTGATTTACACGCGGATCCCATGCAGCTCAGTAAGGCCTTTGACCCTTCCACCACAGTGGACATGTACGTTTCTGACATTACAAGGTCTGCATGTAGCTTTGAAAAAATGATCTCAGAGAAACAGAAAAAGTTATATAACCTCTTAGTTAATCTTAGAGCTCTGTCTCCTCCTCTCCCCTATTCCTTAAATACTCAAATGATCCCTTTTCAAAATTCTGTTTTAAAGAAAAAAAACACACACACGCACAAATCACAAGCTGGATGTTACTTTAATTTTGGGTCTTAACAATGATATTACTGCTATAGTTGTATGTTAATCTGGAAAATTAGACATGGATATGATTTTAAGTTGCTCTTGGTGGAGCCAATGTAATTTAAATTCAGTCAGTCACTATTGAAGTGGTAAATTAAAATAATTAACTTTTCACTTTCCAGTTACACTTTAGGTTTTCTATACTTTACTGGGAAACATACAGGCCTCTGGTCCTCAAGTAAAGGTGACTCATATAGAACAAGCTGAACTTTTCCATTATGGCAACAAGCTCTTTGTTTTTTCCATGTAGAAATACAACTTCACAGTGATGACTTTGGTGGTGTAACTTTTCAAAGTTGTACTTGTTTGTCATCATGCATTTCTTTCTTGTTTTTCTTTGTGCGTTCTATATTTTGTAGTAATATAATTTCTATGTTCTATAATTTGCATTGATGTACCTGAAACTTGGCAGATAGTGTAGTAGTCCTTTTCCTCCTTGTTATTTTACAATTTTTCATCATGGTCAATGATCGGTAAACACAATACTTACTCCTTTTGAATTCAAGTGTAAGTAGCAATGTTGTGTGTCCTGGAAAAATATCAATTGATAGGCCTGTAAAGAATCGAGCTTTAATGACGCTAAACTTTTCTGTCACTTTTAAGATCACTATGATTTTCTAAGGTTGCTACAGCCTCAAATGTTTTGACTTTCCATTATGTATCAAGTCGTAAGTTTTCTATTAACATCAAGATCAAAGTTCTTGCTATTGTACTTTATGAATACCAGTAGATTACCACACTATATGTGCTTTATGCTCAGCAGGTGCCACAGCTGTTGTTCTTCTTCCTATTGTTATTGGCTTCTGCAATATGCTTCATGTTCAGCAGATGTCACAGGAAAAAAAAAAAAGAAATATGTCACCTACTCGATCCGTTTGTCATAAGAGACATACGTCCCCCTGATCACTTTTCCAAAGTTGGCATTACTTCAACTTTGTTATTTTTCCAGCATATAGCAGGTAATAACCTTCTGATGTAGACCAAAATCAAGTCTCTTGCCCCACTAGTTTGAGAGTAATTGTGTGACAGATGGACACATGTTAGCATTTTACACGTATAATGAAATAATCAGGAACTTAGTTAATTTTAAAAAAATGCTTTTTTGGTAAACATTTTATCTGTTACTATTTCTCAATCCACAACTCCTATTGAAGGTCTTATAGGTTTATGCTTTTTTAGCATTCCTTTTTACGGCTTCATTGTAGTCATAATTGTGTGGCTATTTCTGAAAGTATCCTCTTGCCATCTTCTTTATCGAATCTATCTCTCTTGCATTTTGTTTTAATCAGGTTGCTTGAAACGAAAAGTGAGAGCTGTGCCTTTTTTAATGGGACAGCTCATTTTACATTATCATCTGTAAGTGCTATATATGGCATTGGATTTCACTTGTTAATGTCTCTTGGCAGCTCACTTAAAATGCTTAAATAGATTTGGCTTAAATCGCCTTATTCTATACTGTTGCACAATTAATTTGTATTGCATTTTTGTCTCAATTTCCATACCACTTTACCATAAAATTAGATTTATCTGTCCAAGTCATTTTGGAGTGGTTAAGTGCATTTCCTCTTGTGTGAAGTCATCTAACTGTAATATCTTAGAACATTTATTCCTACTAGTGCTGTGCTTAACAAAGTCAAAGTAAAAGAGATATTTTCTTCGAAACCATGCCAGTTCGCATAATGGGGAACATGGTTGGTGCAGCAATTTCTTAACTTAGAATCTTATTTGCGATGGGATGCTATTTGCTTAATTACTGCAAAGCTGTTTTCATAGAGATAAACTGCTGCTCTCAATATGATGTATGCCCATTGTTTATCCTAGTTTTTCCTTCATTTTTTTGGTGTATGAGGATGAATCATATACCATTCAACTCCTGAGACTGATGTCTTTGTGGAGTAGCAACATTCTCTCTGTATGTACCTGGATTCTTAATTTGAAATTGGTCCAGTGTAGATCTGTTTTATTTTTCCCTTTTATGGGCTGGTGTCCTGTAGGGATGCAACTAATGATTGTTTTGGTAGTCGACTAATCGTTCAATTTTTTTAACGATTAGTTGATTAGTCACGATTATTTCATGCCTGCCTATTTTGATGCTTGCGACCTGTGGTTGCTCATCCTGTTCTGGGCTCCAGTGCATGTCTTACCTCATCTGCTCACGTCTGTCCACCTGTGAATGTCACCCTGATGTCTCTGCATTAACACGATTAAAATTAATAATAAAGTTAAAATAACAACCAGTGAAACATATGAATTTAAAAAATAATCAGATGTTTTATATTAGTGTGACCATCACAATAAGAAAGAAATACATTAAACAATACAAACTAAAGTGCACATAGTCTTTAAACAAAAAAAAGTGCATTTAACTTAACCAAAAATGCCCACTGGTGTGTCTTAAAGTTTATAAAAGATTCAGTTCATATATTCCTGATTGCATGAGCATTTCATGAACATGAGCATTTCAACATGCTCTGGTGTGAGGCTGGCTCTCTTCTTTGAGACAATGTTCCCAGCTGCCGAGAAGAGGTAGCAGGAATACAGAAGAATGATTTTGCAGACAAAGATGTTTTAATCATCACACTCTGAAGGAACAGTGTTGTAGTTTATCACATCATGTACTATATTATGCCAAAATAAAAAAAATAAAGGACTAAAATATGTAACAAGCTAATTGCTGATATACTCCAAAACATAAGTTACCTAACTTTAGTTAGAGATGGTTTACTATTCATGTGAACTCAAATATTATACGAAAAAAAAAGAAAAAAAACTAGGACGGCTCAGCTACTCCTATTCACTCGTTTACTATAGCTCAAAACACATTAGCAAACATAACTGAAATTATATTCACTTAACCCTAAAACTGCCACAACCAGCTAGAGTCAGTTTCCAGTGCAATTTGGAAACACGCCGAAGTCGGGTATATGCGGCAAGATACATTTATTGAACGCCGCAACCAGGTATATTTGCTTCACAGACCAGTTTGGCAGCACGCTGGAGCTGATCAGTCAGTGCCGTATATTCGTTGAGCAGCCAACTCATGAGCACTGCCGGTGCCAGCAGAACTGCAGCAGCACTTTTTCTGGGACTGCACTAGATGAGCTTGCAATCCTCAGCATTTACCTCTGTGTGTTTGCGTGCAGGCCAGCCAGCTCAAGTGCAGTTGGCTCGGTGATTTACTGAATTTCATCAATGACTTCAGTTGCACCTTGAACATATATAATAATAGATTGTTACAGTAGTTTTTTTTTTTTTTTTTATAGTTTTTACAGTTCATTTGCAGTGTGTAAAATGATCAGTGTTGCAGTAACTTTATGCTGTTTGCATGGAAAAAAAAATGTGTTCCATTAAAATTTTACATTTTCTTTCTGAATTGTGACATTTACATAAAAGGTGCAGTTAAAAAGTGTATGGCATCCAGGGGTGCATTAACTCCCAAGTATGTGTCGGTTTAAGGGTTAACTATCATTGTCGAAACCTTGATATACACATTACAGTGCAAACAGCAACGTTAACACATGACACTAACTTTATTCGTTAAAACAGCTCCAGGATGCGTGTTTCAGCTGTGCATTCAACTTTTTTTTCTTTTTCGGTGAAGTGCTCCCATACTTTAGAAAGTTTCTGTCTCAGTTTTTTTCCATCTCCTTCCCCAACCTCTATCCGACTCGCCATTGTAACCACGTTTATTTTCCTCTATATTCTTCTTCTCCTCAGACATTCTTCTTCGTTGGTAGGACTGTGTGCTGTCTTGACAAACAATAACAAACGATACTGCCCCCAGATTTTCATGTAATGCATTACAGTTACAAAAACCAATGTGGTTCTTTGTGACTGGAGAGTCTATTGAAGTTTCTGTATATGACGCGTCGACAATAAAAAATCCGCATCGACGATTTTTGTAGTTGATGTCTTCGATTACATCGACTAATCGTTGCAGCCCTAGTGTCCTGTCCAGTATTGGTTCTTGTCTTGAATTTGCTGCCATCACAATAGACTCCAACTTCCAGCTGTCATAGAAAGGATAAAAGTAGGCAGTATGAAGATAAATGGCTGATGCTTTTAGTATCTGATCCATTAAAAGAGAAGGCCTAAAAGTAATGAGAGGATGGAATACTAGCTTATATCATGTTTAAGTATTACCTGCCATTATAGAACAGATTGTAAGGTCATTGTTTTTACTATTATGTATACTATACCTCAGATAATCCCTGATTCATGTTGTTGTAGTTATCTGCTTTGCAGTTCCACTCCAGTATTCCTGTCAGTTGTCGTTGATGTATAAAGACCTCGAAATACTTTAATACATTTATTAGGTAGAGAGGCTTGCACTTATAGTGTGTTGCTGCACCCACCACACAACAAACTACCTGGATTGGTACCCGAGTGCAGCACTGGAACAGAGTGAGATGGCTGGAGTGCCAGTCCTGCCACAGACTCCCAAATTTTCCCTGTAAGATGTTAGGACCCGCTTGCAGGGCAAAATAACGTCATACCTAGGAAGAAGCAGTTGCAGGTTAAGGGCCTTGCTCAAAGGCCCAATGGAATAGTCTCTTCTGGCGTTTACAGGATTCGAACCAGCAACCTTCCTCAGAGCCACCACTCTGCCTGCATTTATTAGGTAGACAAAATCTAAAATAATGCAGGACATTTAGGGTGATTCTTGAAAGTAAATACCAGGAAATATGTGGACTTCCAGTCCAGTTCCCTTTCTGTCTTCCATGTCACTGTGTTGCTCATCGTACTTTCCTGTTACAGAGTTGTTTGTCAGCATGAACTCTCATTTTGGTATGTGCTGCACTATTCTTTTGTCTCATCATTTCTTATTTGTCTACAGTAAAATGTCTCATCCATTTGACTTGATGCTGAGATGAGGTCATGGCTCTTGCTCTTTTTCGTGGCATGAAGCTATTTGTATGACTTTCTTTAGTGAGCAAAATGTTTGCTAGTGAATGATCAATGTGGCCTGTGCAGTGTGGTTCACTCAGTTGTATGAGGCCATCGATGCCATACATTCCCTTTTACAAGGTTGTCATGTCTGCTGTTTTCCAGTCAATGATGGTTAATACATGTTTCACTGCTGTACTTTTCTTTTTGATCTCTGGCATGCACCAATGTGGCTCTTTTTTTTTGTCTGCCATTATTTGAGCCCACACCACAGCTTGCTGTCAGAGACAATTGAAGCCCAATTATGCCTATGAATTAGCACCTCCTATTTTTTTCTACCACTGTGTGTGTCACATCATAAACTCTTGATTAAGATCAAGGTTCAAGGCCCAGTGGTTAGCAAGGTTTTAACATTTTATATATATGGATGAGAAAAAGTATTTTTGTGCTATACTTTAGTTGTTTGAGGTGAGATTCTTTCATTAAATTGATGAAATTTAAAATATTTGTCTTCGCCAGTTTGCAAATTATGAATATTTTGGTTAAATGATGCTAATTTTGACTAACAAGTTCTGTGAATTACTTGAGGATGTGTTGTATCCTACTTGGAATTTGTATCACAGTCTTAAATTTACATTTGTCCAAAGCCTTTCATGTCAGATTGACTGATGTACAGTAATGTCCCCAATGTACGATTGTGTGCCCTGTGATGGCCTGCATGCCATTTGGTATTTGTCTGTGCCAGCAGGCTTCAGCTCCCCTGTGACTCCGACAGTAATAAAGCGACTGTGGAAAGTTAATAAATGAGTATATTAAAATCCTGACAGTTATACAGCAAGACATATTTTATTCTTGTCATAAAGTATGTGTTAGAGTCGTCTTTTTTTGGTGTTTTTGTGCTTAGAGCTTTGCATTTTGAATTGATGGGTTGAATCTGGCAGTGTCAGGAGTAACTTCCAAGACTAACCAGAAAGGACTGAACCTTAGTAAAGCCTACCCCAAAATTTTGAACAAAAGAATTAAATAGAGATATACTATGAGTTTAAAATATATTACAATCAAAAAGATAACAATTCAGAATAATTACAAAAGGAAAACACTTTATAAAATGTAATTCAGGTAGTTAACTAATAATAAACTAGTAATACACCAATAATTAGCAAACAAACACTGACAAAACAAACACTAGAATACTGAACTCTAAATTTCAGTGACTGAAATATTTTCACTTAAGAATGCATGAAACTAAATTATTATAAAAGAAAAGAACAAAAGTTAATATATACTGTACATGGTTTAGATGTGATTATGGAGTTATTCTTTGTTTTGAGCTCATTTTTGAAAGTTTCCAACCATTTGGAAATTAGTTCAATATGGTTAGGAGTTATTTTTAATCAGTCCTTTATTTGTTTATATGAAGTGATCTGCAAGTAGACCTAGTGCTAGGTTCGTTTTGATTTTAAATGTCTTTTTGCCTTCAACTTTGTTTTTTGATTTCCTCTCTATATTACCCTCATACTGAGATGAGGTTAAACGTCCCGACTGTATAGCAGCTTTTTATATAAAAAAAAAAGTACTTGTCTTTAATAAATTAAACAGTTAAAAGTAAATTTATAATGGAATATCTTAACACATGTTAAAGTTTTTTTTCCATTAGTTGTTCAGTTTACTGGTGTAGTGGTAATTACTGATGCTTATTTTTAGTTGTGCATTGATACATACGTCACGTGTCTGGCCCAAAGAGAAGATAAATCAGTATAGGCAGTTTGTGGGTATGGACCAGAAGAATCTAAAGGTTGCTGGAATTTAACATTAGGTTTACCTTATAACAAGTACATTAGACAATATTGTGTTTGTTAGGAATAATTCTACACAAGTGGCTATAGATGTAACTTGTCCATTGTAGTGGTGACATTGCGTAGAGAATGTGGGGGCTGACACAGAAAGAGATCATCCGAAGCCGCTGAGAATTGCACCGCTTGTGGTATTCAGAAATGGGGTCTGTGCAGTGGACTAAAGGAGTTTTCTGTTTAGCCCGTGCTGCATGGAGCTTGCTTCTGCTCTGCAAAAAAATGTCAATGCAAAAACTAGGGAAAAAATAAAGTTAAAATGGGAGGTTTTTTTGCTTTTATTTAGCAAACAATTCTGCCTGTGTGATAAGCTTTTATTGCTTTTATTTTATACTGTAAGTACTCTGTACAAGTGACAAGCCTAAACTAGAACATTTGCATAGAACATATCAGTCGGTCATTTTCTAACCTGCTTAGCTTAGTCCTGAACAGAATCACGGGGGTCTGCTGGAGCATATCCCAGCTAGCAAAGGGTGCAAGGCAGGAACAAACCCTGGCCAGGTCTTTTCAGTCCAAAATGTTCAAGCTTTACGTCATATATTAGGTCACTAGAAGGTTCACTCATAGAGTATTCAAGTCAAAGGTATGTTCACATTTTGTTTTTGAAGCTAAAAACTAAATAAAAAATATTTGGGGCATGTTTGCCAAATTGCACTGTTGTTTGGTTATTTTAATGCAGTTTTAAAAGAAAATGAATCATATTATGGTTTAATTTGAGGATACTTTCACAAATTAAAAAATGGGCATGCTCATGACAGGTTCAACTGAATTTTTTGCTTTAGTTAGCATGCCATGTGAGAACTGCTCTCGTAAACTTTACTCCGGTTTAGCAGATATTCATGTCCAAGGTCATATTTATTGTCAAGTGTAAAAAGAGCAATGAAATTTCTATTTGCACGCAAATTAGTAAAAGTAGTGAAGCAAAAACAGCAGACGAGTTCATAGAAACATAGACATACTGTACCTTACAGGCAGCATCAGATGATTATTACAAGAAATATTCTTACATTTGTGGTGAAAAAGTGGTATTGTTCCATCCCTTGTGCAAACACTGTTAAAATCAGGAAATGAAGACAGAATGTCATATTAAATATTTTGATTCACTCTCTACTTGTGACTAAGTTGATTGTTTTTGGTTTGCCATTATGACCGTTTTTCGAAGAGGTACTTGAATGTTAGATTTATAGTACCTGCCAATCTTTATGTGTTTTGGAAAGCACATCTCTGTTTCTTATTGTTTGTCCTGAAAATGTCAATGGCGAACTTATTCATTGAGGGACCAGTCTGTCACTTTGTTTCCAGGCACATAATTGTAACATTTTGCTCTTCTTTCAGTTGCTTTAACTGTACCTTTAACATTAGGTACAGTATCTAGTTTATAATTGCTTGATTTTTGGGTGCACCTGAAACCATTTTTTTCTTTATGTTTCAGTTTTTACTGCAGGAGGTGTGGAGTAGTGGTTAAGGTTTTGGATTTGAAATCCCACTACTGACATTGTGTGACTATGAAAAGTCACTTTGCCTGCCTGTGTTAAAATTGAAACAACAAAGAACAAAATGTAATTAACTGTATCTGAAACCTTGTAACTCAACTTGAAAAAAGGTGTCAGCCAAAATAAGTAAATAGTAGTGGATTTTAGAACCAGCTGAATTTGGGAGCACTTCTCTGGGTTCTTCACTTTGGTTTCTGTCCAGTTGCAATATATATCTTCTGTTATGACAATGAACAGTAATAGCACCCTAATTTTGCTCAGTGTTTACATACAAAGTACTATATAAAGAGCCATGTTGTAATATGTTGGCATTGTGCCAAGTAAATGCTTTTCCTTGGTTAATTAGGTATTTTAAACAGAATATAGAAATTATTTTATTTGCTGCTGTTTTCACTATGAAGAGCTTATTGTAGAGAATAACAAAAAAACAATATTAGATGTATATCAACGTAAAAGAGGACTTGGGAGTGATGGTAATTCCAGGGGCATCTGCTCTACAAATGGTTAGATTAATGTGTTGCCATTTCTGGTCTCCCTTTGGGGGTGCAGTACTTTTTCCAGGCTAATGCCAGCAACGTCTTTACGCCTTTATAGGAAGATTAAACTTGGAACAGCATTATTGCCTATGGGAGTGAAATGTCTCATTTAGTGCCATTGCCTGTAAGATGTGCTTTCCCATTAGGGTTGATAAATCTGCTGTCATTTTTGGCTGCTTGCACTGTGGGCCAAGCAGGTTGTTGTCAAAGCTAAAGTCAAAGTTAATTCTTACATTAAATAGAGAACAGATTGATTTACAAAGTGAAAGATAAAAATAGTGCTTAATTAGTTAAACAGTGCCATTTTAAAGTATATTTAACTGTTAAATATAGATTTATATGCGGATGTGCACATCATTATAGAAAATAAAGAGCAGAACCTGTACATCTGTGGTCAGAGGCTTGTTTTATAAAAAGTTGGCTTACCTGAAGTTTGTATTGCAATATGATTAACAAATAAGAGAGGTGCTAAAGAAAATATACAGTAAATAAGTGATTAATATATAAAAATGGAGCAGAAAAAGCAGTGTACCATAGCATTTTTTCGGTCATTTTTACCCACTATTCTGACAGATGTTTTCTTATTTCAGATTTATTAAATATAAAGTTAAGTGAGTTTCACTTGAAGGAAATGCGTTTTTACTACTAATTTATAAATCTTTTTCTCTTCTGAAATGTATTACTGTTATTTGCTTATTTTTTAATTTCTATTTTTTTATTTGTCATTGGTTTTATTTGTGTGTGTGTGTGTGTATATGTATTGTGAACACCAAGGGGGCATCACAGCACCCCAAATCCCAGACAAAAGTCCCGGTTTAAATAAAATGTTTATTTTTACAAATTCTTTGCATAAATGCTTTAAAGACCAAACACAACACAATTCTTCTTCTCTTCTTCCACTTCTCTGGGTAAGCTTTGTCCTCTTACACCAAATTCAGACTCTTCTGGATGAGGTTGAGCTGCTCATTTTGTCATGGACCCAGGAGTACTTCCAGTGCCAGAGCCCAATGTAAATACTTCCGGGTCAATCCCCAACAGGGCTGCCCCACAGGACTACAAGTCCCAGCATGCCCTGCAGGCATCCGTGTGGGTATCCTGAACCAGGGAGGCTGCTACCTAGTGTACTGAGGGAGAGAATAATTAGCAATTCTCATCTTCCCCGGGCCCTTCCTTTTCAGGTGCCTCCCAGCCAGGTGAAAATCCCTGTTCAG
Organism: Polypterus senegalus; assembly: GCF_016835505.1. Taxonomy (NCBI): domain Eukaryota; kingdom Metazoa; phylum Chordata; class Cladistia; order Polypteriformes; family Polypteridae; genus Polypterus; species Polypterus senegalus. The sequence goes on from NC_053168.1 coordinate 37,255,021, forward strand.
CCCTGGCCGGGGACTGACTGACTGACTATATAAATCCATTGGGCTTAGTACCATATATAAATAAATAAATTGATGTAAACATACACAGGTTTCCATGAATTGCTCAGAAGAGGCTACATTCTTCCAAACGAGTGATGGTTGATTTCAGCTCATATTCAGATATCATATATAAAATTCCACACTAGGTAAAAAGACATTTCTTAATTTCAAGTATTATATTGTCAACCTCATAATAAGCATAATAGTCTCCGAGAGGCATGTAGCAGTTTATAGGTAGTGTTTTGGTGCATGGCATATTAATTAAAGGCTACTTCGTATATTGAGAAAGCTATGTAAATTCCAAAATGTCTAGAACACTGAAAAAAGCTGAAATAGGAGGAATGTTTTTAATATACATAAAAGTAAAACTGTAGAACCAATACCAAAAGAAGATATTATACAGTATATGATACGCTAGTTTAGATTCATATTTATTTTTTGACTTATATAATTAATTGATTGTAAGAAACAAATATCTCCAGATGTTGTAGTATAGAAGGCACACCCTTTGGAAGATTGGAAACCTGCCAAGACTTCTGAGGAACAAAGAAATGACCACTCTCTCCCCTGCTGTGCCAGCCAAGCCAAAGAAAACTGTTATGTCAAACTTCAGTATGTTTATGTCACAGTTTTCTATGGGCTTATTTCATCTGTTCTTATTGAACAGTGTAATCTATCTGTATTAAAACAATTCTTGGTACATCTTTTTCACAGCATTTTACTTTCTTTATGACTAAATCTGCTGAAGGGAAAATCCCCCCCCAGGCCCCCCCAAATCCGAATTTACCAATGTTTTTAAAGAACTGAATTTCCCAGGGAGCTAGATACACAGCCCTCCTTCTTAACAATCAACATGCCTTACATCTGTCTATTTCTGTACCAACCCTGGAAGGGATACAAGTCTTGTGCCATGCATTAAAAAAAAAAATGTACCAAGGGGAAATTGCTGCCTTATACTAATAAGCAATATAAGATTACTGTCCAACCTTATTTCGTGGGAAATATATATAAATACTAAAATGTCATGTCTCTTTAGTGCTATGAATGGCTTTAGTTTGCCTTACTTTGTGTGCTGAAATGGGCTAAACCACATTCTCAAATGGCTTTCTCCATCATAGAGTTTGTAATGCCAATTGAGCATGTACTGAATATGTGCCAGTTTCCGGTTGCCTTCATGTTTTAGGTAGCTGCCATATTGAAAGGGGAGGGACCTCTGGGTTCATACTAAAAGTGATGTCTCAGGACTTATTCTCTGGTCTGTGGGGAAGAGAGAAAAGGTGTTTAGAGATCACTTCCACTCCTGCCCTGTGGCTGACTGTCCTACTTTGATAGAGCTGCTTAGATGCTCACATGCGATAAGCAGCAATTTCTTTTTCCAATTAAACTATACATGTTTACATATTTGTAATCATCATACGCAGTATCTATTGTATCATAATACAATGAACTAATACTGTATTTAAATATGAAACATGTAAGGTCTACTTTTTATTATTTAAATATGCATGTGTTGAGTTTCTAAATTCATGTTATATATTCCTACAATAAAAATGTTGCTATGGTGAACACATTGGTTATTACTTTGTTGATTGCCCATTTACTTGTGTCCCAGTAATACAAATCTGAGCCTAGTTTGAGCATTTATGTTGACAAGATTAGTCCATCTTTAGATCCAGCATTATAAACTAAACCGGTGATGTGCCAAAGCTGTCTTCGTTTCCTTCATTAATGTTTGTGCTTTGGTGAAATCAAATATGCCATTCATTGCTATGAATACACATAACTTTGCAGCTAAAACAGTCTGCAGGGTTCATCTTTATTGGCCAAAATCCATTGTTTGAATATCAGGTTAGAGTGTTGGATCAATATCAAAAAGGAGATTAGCTAACAGAAGTAATCTTGAGAAAAAATTAATAATTAGGATGGATGCTTCCCAGTAATGCAGACAGCTTCTGCTTAGCATTGCGTGGCAAATAAAGTAATTCTTCCTCAACATGAGCTTCTCAGCAAATGTGGATGAACAGAACAATTTGAGCCCATTAAGCAATTTGTTCATTCATCTGATTTAGAACGCTGTTAGGCTATTATTGTGCAGGGGTTTTTTTCAGTTTAGTCTTTTATTCGAAAATTTGAAATTTTTTGAAGTTTATTGGTGTTGATTTTTGTTTTCTGGAAATAGTTTATTTAAAAAAAAAAAGTCTTATGAAACAGATTTTTTTGTTAGGTTCTTTGCAGGTAAATAGATAATTTACTGCTCTGAACATGTCTAAATAACTATTATTTAACTATAACTATATTTTACAGTTTGAATCAATGGTGGGTGATTATTATAATTGTGATAATATGCAAGCTTGTGGAGCAAATGATTTTTAAACATATCTACCACTTCTGTTGAAGTTAATGGCATTGTAAGGGAGAAGCAATGAGCAGAGGTAACACTTTTTGAATAAAATCTCCTGACCAGATTTGATTTTGAGCAAAGTAAGTAATTTGGCTTATACTAAAAATGTCTCCTCAGTGAATGTTAACAATGTTTACTATGTAATTTTGAAGTATAGTACTGTCTTTGAGAAACTTAAACATTCCTGAAGCATTTTAATTGTAATTATTTGTAATTACTTTTATTTATCTTATTTTGCTCCTAGCCTCTGGGAAAGGGGTCTCCATCCTTTTTTCCTCTGAGAGCTACTTTTACAAAGTGAAATTGACTGAGAGCTACTCATGTTTTCTAACATTTATTCTCACAGCTTATTTCACCCCAAACAAACTGAAAATGCTTGTTTTGCTTGAATATTTAGGAAATGTTGGTGTCCAAAACTCACAATTTGCATTAAAACATCACAAAAAATATTTAGTTCACCTGCAAGAGCATTGTGTATATCTGTATGCATTTTCTAGTGTATCTCACACTGTTGAAATAAAACAGGAATGCTGTCAAAACAAAACAATGCAATTACAAATACACAAATATTACTTATTCATTTGTCATTTTGTTACGTCACTGTTTCACTTCACAAGAGTATTCACATGTCCAGTTGAATGTGTGATGTGTTTTTTAGTTAGTCAGATGATTGGCACTGCATCGAGTCAACAAGAGAGGTGTATGGTGGAGTGGAGCCACTTAGGTTCACTCTTTTGGAGTCATTTAAATGTTCATCTGTCTGTCTTGTTCTGAACTTTGATTTCATGACATTCATGTCAGACTCAAACAAAGCAGACGTTTTCAGAGATGCTTTGTGAAGATTCTTATAATAATTTGGCTCTGCTAAGCTCCAGAAATGCTGAGAATGCTGTTGAGACTTTAATTGCACATTATTTTGAAGGTTTACTAATATATAAAATCCAATGTCTGTCTCTCTGTATTTCTGTCTGCTTTGCACGAGAGAACTATTTAACGTTTTTTTCTATAATTTGCTTGAACATTCCGGTTGATTTTGCGACTTCTCTCATTTCACTATGTATCATAGTTCGCTTGCGGTACTGACATATTTCTACGAATCCGAGAAATATGGAGTGGGCTGGGGGGAGGGGCCTTCCTCGCTCATTCACCAGCTTCGGGGCGTGTTCCTTAACTCCGCTTAGCTAGCAAACGAGAGAACGATTGAATTCAACAGTTACTTAGGTCATGATGAGTTTGAGTCCGGATATTCTCTTAAGTGTATGCCACATTGAAAAGATAGATTGCAATTTAGATTGTGGATTGTGATTTTTGTGTTAAAAGGATCGTGATATGATTTTTTTGGAAAGATTGCCCACCCCTAATTTGACTAATTAAGTTTTCATATTTATCTAGGATTCATTAACCCTTTGGCGAGCTACTTGGAAAGGGGTTGCAAGCTACTGGTAGCTCGTGAGCGATGTGTTGGATACCCCTGCTCTAGGGAAAAGGTGGTTTTTAGTAACATTGCAGATATATATATATGTGTTCAATAGTGAGTGGGCAGATAACTCAGATGACATTAGGATCTTTTTGGATTAGGGCTTCTTGATGTAGGAGAATTTGATTAATTTTGTTGACATTTGTAACTGTTTTCATTGTGACTGTTTAGTAATATCCTACAGACAAGTTCTACAAGTTATTTTTGAAGAACTTTTTATTTTCCCCCAATGTTTCCTGTTTCCAATTTACATTTGTAATGGAGGATTTGATGTCTGTGGCACTACAACTTTTTCATTTTTTTTTTTTTTTTACAGAAAACGTGATCAATTTTAAGTGTTTTTCAAAACTCAGCTATTTTTATCAATGGAATAAATCATCAGATAGCCAGTGACAAGAAAACTCATAACCACTTAGCAATTTCCCAGTCCTGTTTTAGTTCTCGGGACAAGAATATACACCTGGGAACATCCATCCATCCATTTTCCAACCCGCTGAATCCGAACACAGGGTCACGGGGGTCTGCTGGAGCCAATCCCAGCCAATAAAGGGCACAAGGCAGGAACCAATCCCGGGCAGGGTGCCAACCCACTGCAGGACACACCAAGCACACACTAGGGCCAATTTAGAATCGCCAATCCACCTAACCTGCATGTCTTTGGACTGTGGGAGGAAACCGGAGGCCCGGAAGAAACCCACGCAGGGAGGACCCGGGAAGCGAACCCGGGTCTCCTAACTACAAGGCAGCAGCGCTACCACCGTGCCGCCACCTGGGAACATCTTGCAAAAAATGTAGTTGTCAATATCAGGTAAAATCCACTGCTGAAATGGCTATGCACACAGAGTTTCTTCCTAAAAACCTGCTCCCTTTCCACTTTGCACTTCAAATGGTTAGGGTTGCAGTATCTAGTTTCTCCTTATGTTAGGCAAGCATGTAAAATAACAATGGAGAGATAGGGAGAGAGATAAAGAAACAATAGACTTGATGCTGAGAGAAATTAGAAAACTGAAATTGCTGTTATCAGCTCAAGAGCTCAGTAGCACAAGGTAAGTGAAACTTAATCATTAATTTATACATCTTGCTGTTGTTTTGACAATTACATCACTAAATGACATAACATAAGTAGTGTTTAGAGAAACATTGTGGTTCTATATATAAGTACATGTCAAAAGGCTGGAACTGTGTTCAGGTATGGCATGTTTGCATTTTTAATTAGACAGTAATGTAACTTTGGTTATTCGTTTAGGCCTACAGTCAGAAGGTGGGTGCTGTGCAGTCTCATTTGTGGTTCTGCCAGAGTGGAGTCAGTGTCATTAGACACATTTGCTATCTCAGGTGTACTGAGTACTAAAATCTTTCATCACCTGTTGTACTTTGTTATCAACCATTTTACAGGAGTTTTTTTCATCTCATTTTAACCTGGTGTGATGGCATACCGTTTAGTTCTACATGATATACAGTTGCCATTTGTAACTGCTTATCACCCAAGCCTCACTGAGTAGAGTCAGTAGTAACTGTGAGACAGCAGTACCTCTAAAAATATGGAAAAGTACATAGGCTGTTTTATGAAGTATTAAGAGTTGCCCAACACATTATAATGCTTGTCTCCAGTAGGTTATACTTTACTTAATTTAAGTAAATATTTCAATAATTCTGGTGTCAAGATGAAGTGTCCCATTATGTGATGAGTTTCATGATATTCAGAATTTCCATTGTGTAAATAAAAAAATAGCAGTGCAACATATGTAACCGGATGAACCACTATTATTAATACTAGTAATATTTTTGTATAGCAAGTAATTTACTTGTAGACGTAGTAGAAAAACAACACACCCAACTGTCATGATATGCATCCTGCTTGTTCTGAGTAATTGACTGATTCATTTAAATGGGAAGGGGCATGTTCAAAATAATATCAGTGTGGAGTTTAATTAGAGAATTCATTAATTCTGAGAAAAACAGGTGTCATTAATTGCCCACTGTTAAGGATAAAGGGGAACAAATGTTTGACACATCATTATAAAATATATTTCCTTCTGAGTTGCTAAGTAAAATGGGCCATTTTAAACATTGTTCGGAGGAACAACATAAGTTAAAAAAAATATATATATATCTGATTGCAAAGGGGTAAACATATGAAGAAGTGCAACATATTATACGATGCTCAGCTAAAATGATCTCATATGCTTTAAAATGGCAACAAAAACCTGAAACACACGGAAGAAAACGAAAAAATACTATTAAAACGGATTGAGGAATAGTCAGAAAGGCAAAGATTTAGCCAATCATCACCTCCAGAAAGAGGATCTAAAATTGCCTGTAAGTATTATTACAGTTAGAAGATGTTTGATATGGCCTTTTTATTGCATACTAGGGATCATGGATCAATCTGAATACATCAAAATACTTAAAGAGATTATGTTACTGTAAGCCAAAGAGGAAGTGCCCCTGAAATGGATGTTTCAACAAGACATAGACTCCAAACACACTAGTAAGTCAGCAACATCCTGGTTCCTGGCTTAAAGAAATAAAATAATGGAGTGGCCAGCTTCGTCCCCTAACCTCAACCCCCTTGAAAAACATATGAAGTGACATTAAAAATGCAATTTCAGAAGCAAAACCCAAAAATTCACAGGAACTTGGGGAGAATGATAATTTGAAGAGGAAAATGTCGACATTGCTATTTTTTCTTAACAGATTAATGTTCATTTACTTTGCGTCCTTTTAAAACAACAACAACAACAACAACATTTATTTATATAGCACATTTTCATACAAAAAGTAGCTCAAAGTGCTTTACATAATGAAGAATAGAAAAATAAAAGACACAGTAAGAAAATAAAATAAGTCAACATTAATTAACATAGAATAAGAGTAAGGTCCAATGGCCAGGGTGGACAGAAAAAAACAAAAAAAAACTCCAGATGGCTGGAGAAAAAATGAAAATCTGTAGGGATTCCAGACCATTAGACTGCCCAGTCCTCTCTGGGGGAAGTGAAACAACAATACACACTTGTTACAATATGTTAATGCATATATATTTGGAATTGAATGTTTCCACTTCATTTGAAATATGGAAATAAAAGCTATTAGAAATATTTCAATTTGTTTACTTTTTTTAAGGCACTGTTATTTTTTGAACACAACAGTAAGTACCTAGCATGTATAGAAAATAAAAAGGTGTCTTGTGAGGCTTATGTTGTATAAAGATGAATATCAACATTGCTTCCTAGTTGAAATAAGTAATAATAATAATAATGGGCTCTTTGATTGTGCCAGTGGCTGTGTGAAGAGCCACAGTCTTGGTCATTTTCCCTTTTTCCATTCTGTTGTGGTAAATACAAACAACACAACATATCTGACAGACAAGACATTCTTCTGTTTGTAAGGTCCAAAACACCTGTATCCCTTATTCACTATTGCTGCATTACATGCACTGTGATTTTGGCTGAACACTCATTGGTTCTTAGCTCTCATGCACAGAGATCCTGCTTCTGAGACAAGACACAAAATCAGGCCTGTTTGATTTTATTGTTGCGAGATGCAGACCAGTGTGATTGAGCTGCTGGATATGTCAGACTACTTGACTGGTGGACAAAGGACTACACCTGACTATCTGTGATTATATAAATGAAGTGTACAGCTGGAAAAGCTGTGTAATATGAGATGGCCTTAAGTCAGCATGTCCTGATTTTGAGTTTATCCTTTTTTTAGATGTTATTTTTAACAAAAAGCATTCAAATTCTGTGAATTTTCTTTTTACTCTGCGGAGTAATTTTCTTAATTTTAAAATGTGCTATCAAATGCTTTGGTTATAATTCATTTAATGGTGCAAGAGTTTTAGAACCTAGTGTGTGTTATAGCAGTTATCACATGTTGATTATGTGCATCTTAGAAGTTTTTCCAATGTTGACTTTTTAATGGCTTGGTACAATAACAGTAGGATATTTGCACCTTAATCCAGTAACCAAAATGTTTTCAGGGGCCGTTTAATTCTGAGCAGGCTATAATCCACCAATTCATTGCATACTAATAGACAACATAAAGTATCAGCTTAGCAGCATGTCACTTAAACTACTCTGTGTAGGGGTAACAATGCAAACTCAATATGCTGTAAACCCTTTCATGAGATTAATTGTAAATGTTGTTTTTCTGTTCCTACTGCATGTGCTCCTATAATCCCTTTCTTCTTTACATCTGTTTTTAAAGCTGCTTAATCTTCTGATTTTGGTTTTTGGAAGCTAAACCCTATCTCAGAGCAACCAGCTCTAAATACGGTACCATTTTTTTCACAACCTTACACCCACAACCAGTTAATCTTACATATCTGTGTTTGGAATGTGGTAGGCAAACCTAAATACCAAGAGAAAAATCCATGTGCACACTTAGGCAGACATGCAATTTGCAGCAGAAAAAGCCCAGGCAGGTATTCAATCTCAATGTAATGAAACCTTTAGGCATCAGAGCCCACCATGACTGGAAATTATTTAAAGTTCTTATGGTGTATGTACTGTGATTTTAAAAGAAACATTTGTAGTACTAGGGTGTTGTACTGTGTTTGCCATTATGGATGCAGTGAGAAGTCAAGCAAAATGACTCCTTTTATTGTCTAACTAAAAAGACTACAATAGCAAGCTTTTGAGGCAACTCATGCCCCTTCTTCAGGCAAGTTGAATATAAAAATAAAAAACATTTCAAAGCTTCTTTCATGTTGGTACATCAGATACTTAGTAGTATTTCATTTCTAATTGCTTTTTTTTAAAAATGTATATAATTATGCCCAAGATTTTCAGCTCCAGCATCTGCAGTAAGAAGAGCTATGGGCACAAAGGGCAAACTCCTCCACAGGGAGGTCAACTAATCTTAGCAGCTTTAGTGCAGTGTACTGCAATAACTGTCCCAAACCTCAAAGGCATCACATTCAAAACCTGTAAATACAACAGGGATGCTACAATACTTGAAGCAACGGTCACAAGTCAATGCACAAGGCTTCTAATTTGTAATAGGTATACCCCTAAAGACCAAGATGGGTAGATATGCAAGACAACGGATGTTTCTCTCATAGTTGTTTTAAAAATGCTTGTTTCGAGTCATTTAATAGACCTGTCTTAAAGCATTAGCATCTTGCGCGTTGACATAAAAAAATGGAATCACAGTTGAGTGCATATGAAGTTACTTGATAGCAAAAAATTGCACTTCTATAGTTTATTCCTGAACTGAAGTGTTCTATAAATTTTTTAGGACAGGAATCACAAGTTACCTTAAAAATCTATGAGAAATGGAACATCCATCCATTTTCTAACCCGCTGAATCCGAATACAGGTTCACGGGGGTCTGCTGGAGCCAATCCCAGCCAACACAGGGCACAAGGCAATCCTGGGCAGGGTGCCAACCCACCGCAGGACACACACAAACACACCCACACACCAAGCACACACTAGGGCCAATTTAGAATCGCCAATCCACCTAACCTGCATGTCTTTGGATTGTGGGAGGAAACTGGAGGCCCGGAGGAAACCCACGCAGACACGGGGAGAACATGCAAACTCCACACAGGGAGGACCCGGGAAGCGAACCCGAGTCTCCTAACTGCGAGGCAGCAGTGCTACCACTGCGCCACCGTGCCGCCCTAGAAATGGAACATAACTTACATATGTGTTTAATGCATATAGCAAGGAAGTTAGAGGTTAATAGCAAGCTCTTAAAAATAGTATCATTTAATACACATCACACACAAAATTGTCATTTCATTATGTTTCTAATGTGCACATTATTTTAGTATAGAAATATAATATTGTTTTGTCAGTTATTTGAAACATATTGTTTATTAAAGGATTGTTAACGAAGAGACTTAAGGTTTATGTTGACACATTTCCATTATGTAAACAATACACAGAAGCTATTAAAAAGGCAAAAAAAATGTTTATTTATATTCAACAGTTTTTATGATGCAACCTAAGGGAAGTTCTTCTCAGACAGTAAAATGCACTAATGAGGCAACATCTGGAGAATTGTGTGCAGTTCCTTGTGACCAGGGTTTGAATAATGGATTAGATTTGAGTCATTTAAATTTGTTAACGTACTGTTGACAATCTTTTTTTTTTTTCTTCCACCAAACATTTAGTAACTTTGCTCGGTATTCCTGAATGCCACAAATGAGCAATAGCATCGTATTGTCTCTTCCTATTCATCTGTGGGTCTCTAACACACTGTTATGAGAACTTTCAACCAATAAATTGTGAAGTGTGTCAAGAAACACTACTGGGGCTCCTTCATACCAATGGCAGTATGAGGTAATAATGCCTTACTGTAACTGCTGTCTTATCATTAGCCAATTCAGAGCTTTGTTGTGTGTATTTGAGTGGTTGTTCTTGTTACTTGTTATATTTCTGTGAAAAAGCTAAATTTGGGACAAATAAAGTACTGTCTTTCTGCCTGTCTGCCTTAATATTTTGACAGACCTCTAGAATATACTTTAAACTGTAGTGAAATATTTTCTAAGATTACCTTCTTTTCATGTACTTCTGTCACTCCATCTTCTCACTCCTTTTAATTGATCTCCAAAAACTCGTCCCACACCTGAATACATTTTATTTACGACTTATGATATTACCATGACTTGAGCTGTTATTAAACTGTACAAAACAAATAACATGTATTATAATTTTGAGTACAGACTGGACTCAATTTAGGGTGTGTCCGTGCCAGTGCATGAGTTTTTTATTTAAAAAAACATACTCAGACTCCAAGTGGACGTAAGTACACTCTACAGCATGAACAGTCTGCCCTAGGATGTTGATGAGGGAGTTGGCGGATCCTGCATTCACGTGCAAACGCATGCAGTTCAGCTGGTTTTCTCACTGTCTGTCTGGGGTATGTATTTAGGCACTTGTGACCACTAAGTTATTAAAGATCCTGAATAGGATAACAAGGGGGATTGAAAAATAAGAAGAAAAAATTTGAAGTTGAATGGATAAGAAAAACAAAAGCAAGTACAAATGGGATTGTGGCTAAGCTGATGATGTTGTGTAGTGGTCCCGAGATGAGTGATTGGACAACACTGGTGGGGCTGAGTTGCTCCTACAGAGCGATCAAGGAGCAGGAGCAACCAACCAATCTGAGTAAGCTCCCACTAAAGGCTGAGAGTTTTTCACTGAAGGCCATAGAATGGTTGCGGGAACACGAGACAGATCTGAGGTATGACTGTGCTTGCTGGTGGATGTCTCGTCTTGCTGGGGAGACCTTAAAAGGGTGTGCAGGGGAGACTTCAGTTTAAGAAAGCAGCACTAAAGCTTGTATTGGTTTTAATGGTTCAGATCTTGGTAGTAATTTTAACCCTGTTTTATTTTTGGATTATTTACTGATTATTAATGTGACTTTTAACCTTCTCCAAGGCTCTTGATTTATTTATATATTTATGAAGATTCTGCACTGTTGATGATTTGATTTTGTGACACTTTATTAATAAAAAATTACTAAGCACCTGATGCACGAACCTTAACTTTATTATTTAGTTTATTTGTTCTCATTCATCAGTCCATCTTGGTTTCATGACTATTGATGTATTGGGATCAAAAAGAGTATGCCAACTGTGGACAACTTGGGCATCACACTGGTTCAGAATAATATACAATATGGTGCATTAAAGTTTGCCTACCAGAAGGAGCATTTGATATTTTTTGTTTCATTTAACATATTAAGGTTCTATACGCAAATCCTCTTTCCCCAATTACTTGCCAATTTTAGAAGGCTTTGGCTATTTAATCTACCAGGAAATGATGGAATGCATCCACTGCATTGTTTGAGAAAGATGCATCTTTGTAGTGGAAAAAATGAGATTCTGGTTGGTAAATTTATTCAGATTTCAAAGTAGGCACAAGGATTTCATGCTGTGTATGGGAATAAAAAAATGTACCAGACTTGTGGACCATATGTTGTTCAAACATTCTCTACAAGCTGTATAAAAACAACTAAACAACATACAAACTGATATGTAATTAACCTTTGATAGAAATGTCTTTTCACTGGTAGTGAAGTGAAATCTAAAACTGAAAAATGGTAGATCAAGTGCCATTCAAAGAAAGATGAGAACCAGTACCTTATAAGTGAATAGCTTTGCCATTACCTCTTTATGTGCACAGTGAGTAATATAGTATTTAATGTCTTTGTTACTGCTGTTTCATCTGTCATGTATTATTCATAATAATCAAGTCAGAAACACAAAATGTAAATGATTCATTCACTAACCTGTATGAGTCTAAAAATAAATGGAATTCTTTTTTTATCATTTCAGTCAGTGCGTGGGTTTTGCAGGTTTTAGATAACACTAAAGAGACGGGGATAGTGAGGCCTTGATGAGAAAGAAGCCACTTGACAATACTTTCATGTTCATTTTTAGCTTGGTTAATTATGCTGCACTATATTTATGGCTATTGTTTTCCTGTCCTCATCACAAAATTATATTTGGTGCACTTATTAACTTGCAATTGAAGGCCTGTGATATGGTTTGCATATTTATAGCTGGAAATCCACTTAGGATGGATGCTATAGCAGAATGAATGAGATTGTGTAAGTCAAGTCAAATGTATTTCACTTTTATGCTATTTGGAATACAAGCTTCTGTAGCACCATTATTTTAATTACTTTGTGCTTTACATCCATTCATTCATCTAGTACCTGAGCTCAGTCAGCTTAGAGTAGAGTTATGAAGAGCTGCAGCCTAAACTAGCAAGAACCCAACCTGAATATACTTGCAGCTGCATATTTACCCACTCTGGGGCAACTTGCAACTTCCAATCAGCCTAATGTCAAGTCACTGAATCATAGGAAGAAACCAGGCTATCTGACTGAAGGCCATACAACCTCCAGACGGAGACTGTTTCATTTCAAAAACAAACTTATAGACCAAGCGCTGTGAAGTGACTGGGCTGCTCAGTGTGCCATAATACCACATTTGGAACAACAGTCTCTAAAGACCCTACATTATATGACTATTCCAATGAGTTTCAGTTATTGACTTCATTTATTTGATATTAGTGGGAAGTGTTTTTTATTTAATCTTTAAAATGTTAGCACAGGCTAATTTTTGGACTTTCTTACACTGTTATAGGGAGCCATAGCCTATTCAGGCAGCATCTGACAAAAGACTGAAATCCTCTTTGGCCAGGATGTGATCCATCACATAGCACACTCTCAGATGCCCCAACACTGGGCCAAGTTTACTTTACATGTGGTCTTTGAAGCACCACAGGCAGATTGTGCAAACTCAATGCAGTCAGTGATTGGTCCTTACAGTTGAGCTTTGGTCCTTTGTACTAGTATGCCATCCTTCTTTGGCTAATTTGTAACTTTGGTGCAGCAAAATTATAAAAATTGAAATATTAGCCATGCATACCATACCATCCAAATTTAAATTTATCTTTTTGTATTCTAAATAAACACCAAACATTGCTCTAACTGTGGCTGTCTTTTTTTTTTTTGATTGTGTTACTGACCCATTAAATGAGTCCTCACTGGAACTGGGAAGAACCTGTAATGTTAAATTTCCTTTTAAGAAAAATGAGAATGTCAGTATTGTATGTGAAGCAGAGAACTTTCCACTGAGACTTTATTCCCCACAGTTGAAAATGGTCACTCACAGGGTATAGACATAGAAAGGACAGACATTTGATTTGACCAGAAAAGCAGCCACTGGGAATTTTGCTGCTTTCTCTCCACACTATGCTGTTTATAGCAATGCAAGATTACCACTGATTTATATTTTTTTAATCAATGCGTATCAATGTCTTGAGCAGTCATTCTGACATCCATGACTCATCAGAGCTTCAGTAACTCAGTGGCATTGTAAGTATATCATGATAACTGTTGAAAAACAATAAGTTTGTGTCTTTGCCTGTCCCAATAGAGTTTGATTTTAAAGCAAACCTGTTGAAGTAGTGGTGAGTTGATGTAACAATGCTATGATTCACCATACTTGTCAGAGTAAACGACTCATTAAATTAAACCCGCAGTCCAAGCTCACTTTCAGATGTGGTGATGCCTATGTTGTGCACTGACAACTTTCACCATTATACAAAATGTTGATTTACTGTTCTGTCAAAGTGTCGTTTGTCATGTTACATCTTAGTTCTATTTTTTTGAATGAGACTTTTAAAATACTTCCTTTCGACAAAATAATTTTTCCCTTGGACTTTGTGTTTCATTTTAATTCATGTGGTAATGTCGTAAAATACACGTTGCAGGTCACATTTTCTATTGGCAGTATTTTGTATAACAAAATTAGATGCAATTAAACTTTGTGTCATTCTTAATATAGACTGCTGTTGATTCCTCTAAGTAAAATTCAATATTCAATAAAATGCAATAATTCAATAAGACAATATTTTCTTACACATTTTAATTTTATTTTCATTGCTGCAGTTCATTATACCCAGTCCTTATACTGTAGTTAGAATTTCCTTGATAATTATCTAAAAAGTACAGACTTTGATGTTCTAAACAATTAAGTTTATTCTTTTTTACTTTAGTCATTGTTTGTTTTACGACTTTTTTGCATCCAGAGTGGCTTTCATTTGGTAATTCCTCTAGCCACACTACAAGTAATTCTAGGTACATGCAGTAAATATGAAGCTAATTTTTATTTTCGTTTTGGTTACATGCACAAATGATGTGTACAGTGCAGCATTTGCTCCCGATATATGAATTAGTTGTTTAGCTTTTTTTTTACAACCTCATTACAAATTGTATTGCATTTGTTATTTTCAAGTAAGTCCCAGCTTTGCCTTCTTTGTGAACTGAAGTATCATTTGCACATCTAGTAAATGCAGGCCTAGGCAGCTGTCTTTCTAAAGATTTTTTAAGTGAGACCAACTTACAAGTTCCTTTTAATTCACTTAATTCACTGAATTTGCATGTACTTCATCTGTTTATTTGTAAACTCAAAAGGTTTTTTGTAATGTTCCGGTAAAATGGTAGAAGATCATTTTTTATTTATATAGATGTTTTGCCAAAATATTTAACCAATATAAAGTTAAATAGAAAACTGCAAGTCAGTTTAAATGGGGCCATATAACTCAAGAAAAATATTGTATCCTTACCCCAGATGAGGTGTCTGCTGTTTCACTGTTTATTTGGCTGGCAAAGAGAAATATGGAAATGTGCACTTTATTATCAAACACCTAAGGGGCACAAATGTCAAAGTCCAAATCAACTTAAATACCAATCTGTAACTGTGCTGAGAGTATTTATCTCTGTCACTATTGTAGCTGTGAACTAAGCGACTGCTTAGATCCCCAAGAGAACTTAAAATGTCCCAAACAAGAACTTTTATTATTATTATTATTATTATTATTATTATTGTAATTACAAAGTTCTAACTTACAAAACATGAAAAGCAGCAGCAGTAAATTTCAAGGAACACAAACAGTTTATTCATAAATTGTTACAAAACATAAACTGGAGTTGTATCAGTATTAGATGCTTTCTACAGTTTAACTGGTCTGGTCATCTTGATACGACAGACCTTTCTGTTGGTTATATGTTGTCACCAACCTGAAGAAAATGACTACTTATTTTACCATTCTCATTACAGTATCTTTCTAAGTCCAAATAAGAGAAATGACCTTCGTTTTCTTCTTTGAAATGGAAAAAATATTCCAATGCGTCATCTTTCATGGCAACTCTGCTGAGTCATTTTCGACAATTTGTCAGTCTCGCCAAAAAACACATTTAATCAGCAATCTAGCTACAAGTTAGGTAGGCTACTTCTCAGGTCTCCCGCTTTGCCAAGATTGCAGGGCACCCATCATGTTATTAAAACGTGGAAATAGTTTGGAGGGCACAGATGAACGCTATTCCCCTATTTCTGCATGATGCAATTTACCTGGAATATACAGGAAATTGCTGCATTTTAAATTTAAAATATATGTAATTCTGCATGGTGCAGAACATAAAGTGTGATATATAAATCTTGACATGTTGTATTCTGGCACGGATCCGTGTTACTCTGATTTAATGTACGAATTTATCTGAAATCTCATTAATTATACTAGGTGTTATGTCCCCGCAGTGAAGCAATGTGACCACATGACAAGGAAAAGGGGAAAAATGACAGAACTTTATAATCTTAAAGGAACATATTAAAATTTTGTGATATATTACGTCTCCAGTAAATCACACAAAAACACACTGTTATGTTAAGCTGGTGTTGCGAATCGTATGCATGAACGTGCATTGTAAAGAACATTATAATGGATGCGATCAGTCAGACTAACATTAGGTTACAATCTTCTCTCTGTTGAAAAGCTGCAAAAAAAGTTATGTTACCGTAAAGGACATATCCTTCTGGAGCAGAGAAATGAAAATAGAAGATGAGAAAAAACATCAAGGTAAAGGTAAGGTACATGACAAATTTCAGCATTTCACCATAATCACTTGCTAAATAGTGTTATTCAGTTCAGTCAAGGTTTGTTTGGCTAACGTTAGCTAGCTGGGAGGGTGAGGGGGAGGAATTCATAACAAGGATGTAAACACATATGTGTCGTTCTAAAATCAATGTATGCCATAGACACATTTTCTAAAAACAAAAAGGTAAGTTTATTGACTATGTCAACTGACCGTGGCAGCCCTACTATACACGACAAGATGCTTGGTTTGGGTCACATTGTGATTGAGTGAATATAAATAAGCTTTTACTAAGTCTAACATTTTTGAAGTATTCCAGCTTCAAAATAATACATTCAGAGAGAAACTATTCAGTATAAAATCAAAATATATTTGATTTTTATATAGTAAAAATGACATAGAATCAGTGTTTCTTAATAGTTTTTCATCCATAGTGTGAGAAAAGTGGAAACATACGTCATTGAAAAAACAGCAATAACAATAAAAAAAATTCCTAAATGTTTTGCTGCGGTGTAGTGTGGAAAGCCATTGGAGTAAATATGAAAAGCCCCTGGTGTCAAAAACATTAGAAAAATCATGTATGTAAAATTTTTACCTATTAATACATCTATTCCCACTCCCTAATACAACAGAGCCAAGCAATCAGTAATACTGAACATTTGGTTTAGGTGTGCTGAGAGTTAGAAAAAAAAAAAAACTTGAACTGTCTAGGGGAGCCTGAGGACTGGGTTAGGAAACCTTCACTTTGAATATTAAAGTGCACATTAACACAAGACCACTTTAGTGAGTTTAATTCCTTTTAAGATTAAAAACCACAGAAGAGTGAAAACATGCAAGGCTGACATTGGTATAATGTAAGCAACAGCAACAACTACTAAAAGTGGTAATGGGTGTGTTATACTGGTAGATGTGTGAATGATCAAGCATTGACAATAATAAGGAGATGGGGTTGGGCAAATGTTGTTCTGCTTAGGGCCCCATAAAGGCTTGGGCCAGCCCTGCTGTGAACATTATAATCTAAAATTACAAAAAAAAAAAGTGAACCAAAAGTTTGACGATGCTTCTTTTCCATCAAGGGGAAATATCATTGCGGATCACTGTAATTTCACTATTAAAGGGAAACTAGCCATAACATCATGTCTTGCTGCCTGTGAAAAGATACCTATATTACTGGATGGATACAGAGCACCTACAGCTGTAAGCACAACAAAGCAATGAGAAAATAACTTGTACGCTTACATGCTTCTATGTGTATATGTAACTTGTTGTATATCTATATACTTGTATGATTAGGTAATTCCTTATTGAATTAAATAACATATTTAATCTGACAATACTTACTTAAACACAATGTATTGGTACAAAACACTCATTTGGAATTAGGTTGTCCTTGCTTTTCTGTATGAAGAACTATAACATTTGCTGTTGAGGTTTCCCTAGACTTAGTAATGCTTGGTCATGTTTAAAAACTAGCGGCAATAAATACATATCAAAAACATCGAAAATTTGCTAAACATTGGAGATGGAGGAAACCGCATATATGCTTGCATGCCAAAATGTAGAATGAAAACCCGACTACAAACACACACATCAGCATCAGCCTTCTTTATTCTCTACACAGGTTTTCTAAATTGGAGTTTCTGGTATGTGTGTGTTACTGTCTGCATATTCAATGCATTCATTTCCTCATGTTGAATAGCTTTATGTTATATACTGCTTGGGGATATATGCGCAATATTCTAATTTGTGAAACTGGGGTAAGGACAATACTGAATGGCATGTCTTCCCATCTGTCTGTGTTTTGGTTATTTTGGTTTCTATTTGCAGACAGAATCTGAAAAGCACCACACCCACAGCAAAAGCTATATAGAGGCAGCTGAACAAAAACTATTGGGCTGCTGTGAAACAAGTTAGTGGAGAGCATTCAGAGACTATTCACTATTCTAAATGAATATAATCAGTTGTACTCTATGAAAAAGTATGTCTATTTATGAACAGTTTTGTTAAGCAAAATCAAATGTTAAAATCAGACTGTGTTTTATGTGTTTAAATCCTGCAATTGGAAATTGTATAAGAAATCCCTGTATAATCTTGAGAAGACTATCAGAAGGACTGAAAGGGAATACAAGGACAAAGCACAGTCAGAAGGCACTGATTCGTGGCTGATGTGGCAGGGTAAGCTCATGTGGTGAGCTGTCATCACTTATAAAGGCAATGTCAGTAAAATCACTGACAACTCACTTCCAATTGAGTGGAATAAATTTTATATCCATTTTGAAACTCAAACTGTCCATTTTGAAACTCAAAATATAAAGCTATTCATTAAGGCTTCCTTTGAACCAGGAAGATGTTTTTTGTTGTGATTCTATTAACATTATGTGAGATGAACCTTTTAATAAGCTGGTACAACCACTGGTGATAATGATCTTGCACCCTGCCTTCTTAAAACCTTATGAGATTATTCACCAAAATTTTCATTCCCCCATTGCCCATCTGTTATATTTTTTTGGAAAATTCATTATACTGGAAGTGCTCAAGAAAAACGCCTTTCAGTGGCGTTCACATTTGGCGCAGTGGAATTCTTAGAGCTTGTAATAGCTCACATTAACAACTAAGTGATATACTCTCTAGACCCACTCTGATTTGCCTGTTAAGAAAAGATGTCAATCAATCTCATACCTCTACACATTGCCCTCTTAACACAATGGATATTTAAATTTATATTTAGGATATTGCTTAATGATTGCAATTCTGCCTTAAAGACAGTTGTTGCTTCCCCCAAAGCTGAACTTGACACTGAGAGATCTGGGATTGAATAACTCCATCTGCAAATAAATACTGTATTTTTTAATAGACAGACCATAGATAATAAACATAGGTAGAAATACTTAATTCATGTCATTTTCTAATCGATGTGGCATGTGTTGTGGTGTTCTGGTAGTATGATGCTCACCTTTCCCAATTGTGATGGAAGTCATGGCAATTGCATTCTTAAGATGTGTCAAAGATATTTACTAGTAAACAGCAAGTTCAGACTCCTTGCATTTGCATTTTCCTGTTCGGCAAATTCAACAATATGTACAATGGTGCATTTTTATGTATCTATTCTAAATGCAGAAAATATGTCATATTAAGAAAAATCACTGCATTCCTCCATGGTTGTATAAATAGGATGCCAAATAATATATTTCATTTTAATGATGTGTTGTGAATTACCTGAGTTATGTGACTGAGAAAATAACACAGAGAGTGCAGTAATGTGAACGTACACATAAGAGGAAGGGTTCTAATGAAAATGCTGCCAAAATGAACATGCCAGTAGAGGACTAATTATCTTTTGACAGATTGTTGTTTGAAAAGTTATATTTTGTGTTTTTACTGCCCTTTAAGTTTATTAGATATTTAATCTACCATTTTGAAATCCTGTCAGTTTTCCAGTGCCATGTTTTTTTTAATACTGGAGCAAGAATGTGGGGCATTAACGTAATTTGTAGTGCTAATGTCAGTTTAAAAGTTGAGGATTTTTATGAGACAAAGTATATCAAATTAAACATATTTTAATAGAAACCCCTCATCTCTAGCTTAATGAATAACTTAGTAAGATACCTTTGAGATTAATTAATCCTTTACATACTTTAAAACACATTATTCTTCTGATGAGTTTGCACTGTGTCAGGATAAAACTAAATTATCTGAGTTCCAAGTACCCTCTTGGCAGCTCCAGCACCTTCTCAGATGAATTTAGACAGTAAGCAGAAGTTAATTAATTTGTTATTTTGAGTGTGTGTTTTAAAGCATACATAACAGCAACATATAAAGTCTTCCTGACAATTAAAGACTGGACACTATTTCATGGAGTTTGAGAACGTGTCCACAGCCTTATTTAAGCATTCTAGATGCATTCTCTTCTTGGTATTTTTTAGCTGTCAGAATTTTTATCATTCCAGGTGTACAAATTTATTTTTGTAAGGTCCTCTTCCCAGTGTTTAGTGATGGTTAGCACCAAACATACTACACAGAAAACTTAAATTCAGAAACAAAAAGTCATATTCCATACTTTAGAAGAAATATCCAACACATACCAAAGGATTAATGGGAAGAAAAATCGCCAGCACAATGCACATCTATTCTCAAATCAATCAATTAATAAAAGTGAGACCGCTGTCTGTCTACGTTGCATTTATCAATCTAACAAAACAGAGTTCATTTTGCAGGGAAGAATCCAGGGCTGATGATGATGATTGAAATGACTGACCAAGTCCTGCTCTGTTATCAAACCATCATGATACCTCCACTCTCATTTCTTGTTCAGTTAAGAAGCTAAAAAAGTCACCTCACCAGTGACTAAATTAGATTCTGTAAAAGAAATCTTAAAACCTAGTTAGCTGTAATGGAAAATTAAAGTAGTACAACTACACACAGACTAAAATTCCAGTGCCAATTGTAAATACTAATAGGGCATTCACCGCACATTATTTCAGAAGTTTTGAGTCCCTAATAAAATGGTCTAGCTTCTCCATAAAATCAAATGTTTTTAAGTTAGAAGAGTTACTTTAGATTTCAGTTGCTTGGTTTAAAGTTAACCTCCTGTCTCTCCTGCTTAAATAAATCATTCTGCATAAATCTTATGGCAATGAAATCTTTACTTTCCCACATCTATAAATTGTTAATGTAAAAGTTCACTGGTTTTTGACTGAAGAGGGCATTATATAGTAACTTTAAACTACTGCAGTTAGTTATAATTTCAGCCAACAAATTATTAAGCAGAAGTGTGTCAAGAAACGCTACTGTGGCTGCTTTGTACCAACAGCAATATGTCTGCATAAAGCCTCACAGTTATTTGTGACAGCCAAATTAGAACTTTTTCTTTCTTTTGAATCTTCTTGCTTTGCTGTCATTCCAGTGTGTGTTCAGACCAAAGTGTGTGTGTGTGTGTGTATTTATGCATTTATTTGTCTATATATGTATTTATTTATTTAAAGATCTTCTGTAAAAAAATAAAATTTCCCCCGGGGACAAATCAAGATCTATTCATCCATCCATCCACGAATAAGACGTAAAACTGATATCCTTATTATTGGTGGTCATAAAAGATCCCTATGCATCTTTTTTAAAAAAGTACAGTTTTTCCCAGTGTTCTGTCAATCATGGCCTGGTCATACTGGCCCTCTAATAATCCACAGCCCCTTATTGGCTATCTCTCTCTCTCACAGCTCTCTAATAGCTAATGTGTAGTCAGCATATTGGAGCAAGAATGGCTACTTTCGCGTCATCCATGTGGATACTGCACATTGGTGATGGTTGAAGTGATTCCTCACTATCTATGTAGAACACTTTGAGTAGCTATAATAGTAATAATAATACATTTTATGTATATAGTGCCAAGAAAGCACTATATAAATGTGATTAATTGATTGATTTCTTTTTGTTGACTCTAATTTGTGTCCTGATGAATTTCCATTTTATTTAAATGATTTGCTTCAAGTGGTTTTCACTTTATTATGCTGCATTATATGAAAGTGCCTTGTTTATTCTACTTCAGAAATATTAACATGAATAAAAGCACCATATATATGATTTTTTTTTTAAAGTTTGGAGTTGCTTTTCTTATTAAGACTTAATTACATAGTTGTAGATTTTAATTTATCACTCTAATTTTTAGCCAGTGAAAAGTAAAAGCTCTTTATAAGATTAAGCATCAAAATACAGCATTATATATTCCACTGTCTGCTCAGGCAACACTGCATTTGTAAAATGTAATTTCTTTTTCACATATTCCAAGTAATAAAGTATAATTAGTTTGCAAAAGACAAAATGTCTTTCTATTTTACTATAATTTATTTGTGCTTTTCAGCTACATATTCAGGCGTAGTCAGATAATAATTATAATTAGGATGACATGTTTCACGATGCATTCATCATTTTGCTTTGCTTCCAGGTGATTTTACTAAACTATCATTTGTCTTTGCTTTTATCATTAATGTTCTTTAAAGTTTCCCTGTGAAAAGTAATTTTTCATATAAAAGAAGTGGGGCCACACTCTTCATCCCAAAACCTGTTTAATATACAGTACTGTATATACGGTAAGCATATGGGTAAAATGTAGGCGTCCATTAAAGACTTGATCGCTGGGTTAAATTAAGTCAGACTCTATATTTTATTAACACACTTCTATTAGGTGTGAACCATACATATTGTTATTATGAGTATAATATATGCAATAAAAATTCAACGGGCACAAGCTTTGAGGTGCAACTCAGATATCGTATTGGAACTCTGCTACTCCATGGCTGCAGGTTTTTTTTTTTTGCATCTAGTTTCACAATCACTGAGTCATTTAGTTGATCTCATTGTTTTCTTTCTTGTCCGTGTTTTGTATTCAGAAAGGTTTAGCAGAGTTGGTATTTCATTTAAACTTGTACTCTTTGCACTGTCTGTAAAAACAGAAAGTGTACTTTGTACTTTATCATTGACTTTTCTGTTTTAAATTCTGCCCACATGCAGGCCATTCAGCTGTACAAGCTTGTCCTTCCTGTTAACTTGTTATATAGCAAAAGGGAATTGTCTATGGAAAACATTAGGAGAAAAACACAATGTCCTGTTTAGTTGATACATCTTATGTACCTACTGTACCTTGATTTGCCATCATGTAAGCAACATTTAGTAGAAAAAAGACATTCCTGTATCCCTTACTGTCTTCCTCCAGCGTGCGTCTGTCCTCACTCTCTCTCCCTCTAATCTTGTATATATCAGCCAAATTCCATACGAATACATCTGATATCTAGCTTAAACACTATTAAAAGCAGGCATCTTTTAATTTTGACTCATATTATATTAGTCAAGGCATTCAAGTCAACCTTCAAGTGACTGCCTGTGGCAACATTCTGCTACTTGGTAATAATCTGGGAAGACAGATGGCAAGTTAAATTTGATTTATATACATATACTGTATATTGCAATCACATAAAGGAAGTTCTTAGAAATTATTTTAAAGGTGATCTGAAAAATTGCAAAGGAAGACAAATTTAAAAACAAGTCAAGATATGGCAAAAACTATTTTTTGGCTTGTTCAGAAAAACAGATTTTAATATTTAATCAAATATACCAAAAACAACTATTGTGTCAGTCTCTTTGACATAATCATGGCTCATTTAGTTTGTCTTAAAGACAAAATTTTAAAATACATTGTGTATATAACTAACAAGTCCTAAAACTAAACAAATCTAACCTCAGTTGACATAACAGGCTTTACTTTTTTTCATTGTGTATTAAAAGAAACGTAAAATATAGAAGTAATATGTGAAAAAGTAATTATAGTACATCTCATCTCATTCTATAGCTTGT
Organism: Polypterus senegalus; assembly: GCF_016835505.1. Lineage (NCBI taxonomy): Eukaryota > Metazoa > Chordata > Cladistia > Polypteriformes > Polypteridae > Polypterus > Polypterus senegalus. Next base: position 37,278,684 of record NC_053168.1, read on the forward strand.
AGAATCACCTTTACCAGCAATAAATCATGGCAGTGACATGTTACATGTTGATTAACCAGTGCAAGTAAGAATTTCACTATACTCTGCACATGTAACAATAATGACCCTATAAACTTACTATACGGAAATAATTCCTGTCTATAGGAGCTTATTGATCTGTCCTGTTGTATTAGAGAAATTCCAATGCATTCCTCCTGCTCATTGATATTTGAGGGCATTCACCTATGCAGAGTTCTTTTATGGTTCACAAGTTCTTGATACAGTTGAGGTCTGGACTTTGATTTAGCTGTTCTAAAACCTTATATTTCGGCAAATGTGAAGTAAGAATAAATGTATTCTATAGTGTATAGCCAATATTCTTAACTGAAGTAATAAGATTTTTATTTAAAGATTGCTAGAATACATACAATACTTGATGGATGCTTTCCTTTATTTCTGCCTTTGGAATATACCTCTTCCAATTAATAAAAGTATATTTGTGTAATGAGATATCAAGTAGCAATAATGTTCACATCAGCTCATATACTTTACAGTTTCCGATTTCTTATTCTGCTGTTCCTTCTAGGAAAAGAAGAGACTTTTAAGTTGGTTAATTAATCACTTTTGCCTTTGGCAATGCCAGTAACTAATTAAATAAATTGGTATGGCTCCCACTATTTCCTTACTTTTCTCTGTAAGATGTGTTCTTCTGTCATTAGATATACAGTATAATAAGGTAACTCAAACACACTTGCTTTAAGAAATGAAATAATACAATTTAATAAAAAAACAAGGATTATAGAAACATAACTGTATGTATGTATATATATATATATATATATATATATATATATATATATATATATATATATATATATATATATATATATATATATATATATATATCAAAATAGAAGACAGAATGCCTGACAGATAAACTTATAACACAGATGAGTCTGGGTATTTAGAGCTCTAATTTATCTTGGCACAGATAAATAGATGTACATGTATAATACCAACACGATAAGGATGATGTCCGATGTTGTGTGGAGTAGTTGCTGATGCTGTTCCAGGCTCAGCGGGAAGAGTTTTCTTGCTTTGGAGAGCACTCTTACTTTTGCTGCATGGCGCTTTGTTTGTAGTATGTTGTGATGCTGCTTATCTAAGCTCACTGTTAGACACTGTTATGTCCTCTGCAACTTCATATGGCAAACCAATAGAGTTTAGTCTCTGAAGTTCCCTTTTTGAAGTAATGGCTGCTTCTCAGTCTCCTCAGTCTGGGCTTAGTCACTGGCAAAGAACTTTTAAAGCTATAACCAGGTGTACAGCTGCTAAAGAGTGCATATCTGTTTTTTGGCTCTCCAAAGAGAAGAGGATGGTCAGTTGTTGGGTTTCAGAGAAAGAGAGAGAGAAAGAAGAGTTGAGTGATTCTAGTTTTTGATGGATGGTGAAACCTTGAGTGATTAGATCTAGGTCACTTCCTGTTACGGATCCAGTGTTTGCTTACAAGGAACATTATTTTGTCAATCACATCGAGACAGGTTTAGATCTTGGCTACAACCATAACATAAATGTCCATTTGGGTGCCTTTTTTGTTTGAGGGAACCTCTGCAAAGGCATCAGCTAAACTCTGATTTACACCTTTATTAACAGATTAAGTTTGATATGAGCTGCAGTTTAGGCATTTTCTCAGGAATGTAGGATAGGAGTGCTGCTAGATTTCTGCATCCCTGCTAAACGTGAAGTCTTTACAGACCTTGTGTATCACTAAAAGCCTAGCAGAAAGATGTTCCATTGAAATACTGTTATATTCAGCAGCTATTACAAAACAGAAATATGATTATGTTGTCATTAACCATTTATTTTTTTAATGCCATCAATTTTCTAATGAGAAGTCCTTTTATCAAATAAATTTCATATATTTGAATATGGGATGGCAGAAGTAAGTTGCCAATAATGTACATTAGGCAGAAAGCAGGTATTAACCATGGACCGGATGCTCATCCACCATACAGCCTATTGGGTGAATGATTCCTGTCCATTACGTCTTGCCCTCACAATATTTGACTTTTTTGGCACATAGGTTTGCCTACTCTGTTCACCTGAAATCTAATATGTGCATTGGATTGTATGTTCCAATTTCACTATTTGATATATATGTTTATGTACTATTCATGGTATTTACACTATATGTGCTTACATTGAACTGGTGTATTTATTGTGGAACTTTGTTTTTTCTTATCTGTTGTCTTGACTATTAGCACATTAATTGTATTGTCGTGTTTAATTTGTGTGTACTGGTGTTTGGAAGAGCATGCCAAGTAAGATCTTCATTATACAGTCAGAATCTGACTGTTTTCTGTGCATATAATAATACATTCTCATTCAATGTCATTCCTTCACTCACTCTTGCGAAATGTTTTAGTTCTGGATAACATGTGAAACTGTATTCACTTTTCATGTGTATATGCAGTGTTTGTTTTTGATACTATTTCTTTAACCACAACCTCATGATCCTTTATTAGAATAAGGAAGTTTGGAAAATGGGTAGATAAATATGAAATGTGGCATAAGTATGATATATACATAGAACAATATTGAATTAATAATTTACACATTTGGTTTCTCAAATAACACAAACATGTATGTGCAAAATATAGGTACACATAGATTCTAAACCATAAATTATTAAGTGAAATATTGACTCTAAATGCATTTTGTCAGCTCCACAGTTAACAGTGACTCTTTCTCAAGCTTAAAATAACTGTCAGGAAACCAAGATAAACAAAACCCAGACAGGACATGCCATATAATCTGTTCACTTTATTCTGACATTTTTGTATTCTTTCTTACCTGAGCAGAGCAGCTTTAAGTTTTATATTCTTTTAATTACAAGTTCTGTTTGACACAGTGGCACAGATTTAAAATGTGTGTGACCTAGTATGTATCCACCATATGTTACTGTCTGAAAATCAGAATACAGAATAATTTTAAATAGTAAAAAAAAGTGTTTCACCTCCCTTAGAAATGAAGCACTGTATGTGTTTTTCTTATCTGATTAAATCAGTGTCCTGGATTTTTTTTTCTTACTTTTTGTAGCCTTGTGAAATCTGTCCTGTTTCAGATTCTGTTTAGAAGTTTTTGATGTGCTATTTGGTAGTTAAATAAAAATGACTATTTTGATTTTGCATTAATCTAAATTGATTTTAAGGGAATAGTGTCATCTAAATCTAAATCATATTTTAGCTTGTATATGAGCCAAAGGCATGAAGTATTTTATATAAGTTAAAAGTATAAGATTAAAACTAAACAAAAACTTGGCAAGAAATAAATAGTTTGCACATCTGAGTGCAACAAGAAAATTGTTTTCACAAAAGGTAATTTTTAATGTGGATTTTTATTTTTCTAACTTGGACAGTTTTCTTCTTTTCTCACAGCTAGTGAAACCTGCCCTGATTTCCACCCCATGTTCTTCACTCATGATCGATCGTTTGAGGAGTTCTTTTGCATTTGCATTCAGCTGCTGAATAAGACCTGGAAGGAAATGAGGGCAACTTCAGAAGACTTCAATAAGGTTTGCTAACCTTTTGGTTGTTTGTTTCCTTCTTGCCATAGTAGCCTATCTGGTCTTATACAGTATATATGGCTGAAAGATTTAGCTAGTGATTTTGGTGTCTTTGTCTATTATGGAGCATTTTATCGCATTGTAAATTATTATTCCAATTGGTAAATAATTATCAGAGTCAAATGTGACATCAATGAAGAGACCCAACAGAGACTTTCTAGAAAGGAAAAGTGCACGAAACTCACAGTGACACCACTCCATGTCACAGTGGGCAGATAGAGACAACAAGAGAGCAGTATGTTCTGTCATTGTAGGGCATGCCCGAGAGAAACTGAGAGGAACTGGGACCTGCAACAAAGTATACAACATTCACACTAGACCCTCGAAGAAGAATGAGGCTCTGGAGGACACATGCCAGCTATGTTATGACGCTGTGACAAAAGTTTCAAAACACATATCTATTGGTGTTTGAGAAATATTTCTGGGAAACAAAATATAATTTCCTCATGGACATTATGCCTTTTTCCCTGCAAGATGCAAAGTTCTTTTCAAGTATTTACTTAATTACATGTTGATGATTTGAACTCTTCATAGCACCAGTATGCATCAAAATCCTCCCCCACAAAAATTAGGTTTTCTTTATAGACTTAGGTGTGCTGAATCCATTTCTGAAACTGCAATATTTATGCCACAAACCATTTTTGCAAGATGCTAGATTCTGTGAAAAGTACTGTTTTGATTAAAAAAAAGTTACATTTGTTTTATGGCATGTGCATTTTTCATGCTCTGAATATTATTTGAAGTATACTTTGAGCTGAACAGTGGCAATCTCCCCTGATCATAACATGAGATGAGGTGAAAGCAACCCAAAATCAAACATTTGCTGCACATTTTTGCTCTGTTTTTTCTCTCTTCCTATTTCTTCAAAATAGCCAGGAATTTATATTAGAAGGTTAAAATTATGTTTTTTTTTATTGTCCAGAACGGGGAATGTTGTTGCTTAAATGGTTTTTACACAAATGTGCAATGTTAGGTTGATCCATACATTATCTTGATCAGTAAAAGAATTTAAAAAAAAAAAAAAAAAAAGTGTGCCGCAAACTTCTTGGAAATACAAAGGCATAAAACTGTAAATAGTTGAGGAGCTTATTTCTTTCTACTTGGCACTCGGGTACATTATATTTTTACAATAACCATTTTATTTGGATTTTTTTCCATAAGAACATTAAAGCGCTCTCTGATGTTGCTCAAATAGGGAGGCATTACAGGTCTTTTCACCACCTCTGAAACACTTTATGGTCATTGTTAAAAAAAGACTATCAAGTGACTACTTTTTGAAAGTAATAGTTATACTTAAATAAAACTGCATTATACGTGTTTTGTCTACTTTTAAAAAATATATTGTTTTTTCTCTAAAATAGGGTTTTTCATTTTAAACTTTCATCTCTCAAAAGCTGGACATTATGGAGCAATTCTGTTACCCAATTTGAACCCAGCTCAAATCTATGAAAAACACCTACAATATTTAATGGGAGAAAAAACAAAATTTTGCTGACAAGTGTAGGCTATTGAAGAATACTTCTTCATTTTTTAGGGCTCATTTCATTTACCTAGGTGGTTAAATATTACGATTTTAAGTGTCTGCTGTACTTTACATTGCCTGTTTTGTGATTTTTAATGCAGGTAGTCCCAGGTTACAGACATCCGACCTACGACTTACAAACTGGGCTGCAGCTGTGACGCGTGCACCTCAGTAACTGCTGCTCTGTCATCTTCGATGCTGCAAGCGGTGGCTAGAGGAGGCCGATTTCACTGCTCGCGCAGTGTAGTGACCCTCGGGCTGCTCCCGACTGCAAGCGGTGACCCGTGGTCCATAGTCACCGGGCCACAGTTATCATTCGTTTGCAAGACGGAGGCTTGATGGGGTGAATCGCTGCCCGCTCACTAAAGCCGCCGCAGCTACTGCTCCTGACTAGATGCAGGCTGGATGGAGTGGTGGGGGGCGTTTCACTGCCTTCCCATCACACACGGCTGTCCCGTTTGTTTTTGGTGTCTGGCTGGTAATGCTGCAAGCGGTGACTCGGTTGTGGCTGAACGGAGGCCATTGAGGGTGAAAACGGGGTGGCAGGGGGTAGCATTGTAGTGTGCCTCGGATGGCTGCCTGTTGAATGGGGGCGGTGTTGGGCGATTCACTACCCCCCTTTGGCCGCAATGTGTTTGTTCTCAGTGGGCGGACGCTGCAGGCAGCATACTGTAGTGAAGGTGACTGTGTGGTGGGCGAGTGATGAACCCCCTCGCTGTCCCCATTCATTCTAAATAAAAAGCCTGCTTGTACTGTTGGGCAAATAGCAGGAAGTTGTCTCATGTCAGTACATCAGACGTGTTGACAATAGGTGCCTTCCTGCTGTGGTAGCGTGTACAGTGCTGTGCAGAAGAGCTCATCTTAATCTTTTGTCTTCACCCTTCAAGAATGTCTCTGAAACACAAATCTGATGCAAGTGCTGGTGATACAGTAAAGAAGAGAAAACCCATCACAATTGAAAATAAAGTAGAAATGATTAAAAGGTCAGAAAGAGGTGAAACTCCGTCGTTCATTGGCAGGGCACTTGGTTACAGTCGGTCAACAATAGCATTTATTAAAATAATGTACCTATTCCGACTTACATACAAATTCAACTTAAGTACAAACCTACAGCCCCTATCTCGTACGTAACCCAGGGACTGCCTGTATAAGGTATAGTAAATCCTCACTATCTGCAGATTTGCTTATTTACTATTATTGTGACACCCATGGGCAAATCGTGCCTAGTTGAGCATAAGGTCCCCACTGCAGACCATGGAATGGTGCAGAGATGGAAACTGCATAGCAATGAAATATGAGATTTGACCGATAATAATTCTGTGATGTCCTTGATGTCTGGGGCTGTACATACACTACACTGAATGGATCAACATGTAAACCATTGTACCCCACTCGTGATGGGGTCAGGAGCTTGCCAAATGCACACAATCATTAAGCCACTGCCCTTTGTACAACACCGCCTGTCGCTTGTACTGATTAGATGGTTTAGTGAGATCTTCAGAATGGCCTCACTGCAGTCGTTTGCAGCCTCTAGTAGAGAATCTAGAAAAACATGGACCTTAACTGTAGTGGAAGAAAAAGTTGTAACAATGTTTGAATGGGTGAACCTGTGAAAGGATCATTATTGAACCTCAAGGGGGAAGAGAGAAGGTGTGGTGCTTCAGCCTGTCCCTGTACTCCCCCAGAGCCAATTTTCTGGCACAACTTAACCCAAATTGTCCCATAAGATCAATGCTTCAGTATCCATGTTTTCCATATCCGCTGCATTTTTCAGGAAGATAACCTCTACAGATAACAAGAATTGACTGTACTTGTTTTAAGTTAAAGCTCCTTTTTTCACATTTAATACTGTACTGTTAAAATTAGCCAGGTCTGTAGGTTGCAAATAACATCCACTCTACCTACAGGATGTCATGAAAGAGTAGAACCATTTAAGATCATTATAACCTGAACAGCACTAAGTTAATTGCCACACTTTCTGAGTGTAAAATCCAGAGGAATGCTGAACATTTTCCTTGATAACAAATGTTTTGATGTGGGAATAATCTCTGTAAAAAACAAGACTCCAAAACAATATTTATTTTCTTTCATTTATTGTATACCATATTTGGTTTGACGATTGCTGCGCCTGGCTCTGTCAAATTATTTTCAAGATTATTTTCAGTGTTTTTTTTAGTAGATACTACCAGGTGAACATACCCATTACCTGTGAAGACACTGTTAGTGCTGGACATCTGGGTAATTAATTTCTCATTTGCAAATCCACCAAAGGTTACACATAGTTGTATGAGACATCAGCTTTGGGGATTTCTCTATATTTTCTTTATCAGTTACATAACTTTCTGTATTGTTTACTAGACTATGCTGTTTTGAAATGTTTCCATTCTGTAAGATATTATTGTATAGAAATATTGTAGAGTGTCAGTATGTCCTCCTTTAGTAAGAATTCGGAATGTGCAGTCTCTGTATGATTATAGGCAGCTTAAACTAAAGGCCACCTCCAAAAATTGTGGCATTAATTTGTTTAGTGGAAAAAGGTTGATGAATTTCTCATTTCTTAAATGGTTATTTTTATTGATGGCTTTATTACTGAGATATTTTTTCTTTTGGATACAAGAGTAATCAATTGTGTAATTGGTAAACATTAGAAACCCCACACAACAGAAGATAGATTGTTCATTATAGAGGTAAATGAAATGAACTGAGAAGTAAATAGAATTAAATATTCTTCCATTTTTCAACCAGTTTCTTTGTATAATGAAAAAATAATAAAGTAACTTAGTGAGTCTTACTAAAAATTAAAATCACCAAACTGTTAATATACTTCACTTTAAACATTTTTTTCTGTCAGCCCAGCACAAACACAAATGTTTCCAGATTCTAGTGCCACATACTTATTGGCTGCAAAAGTCAAATGTAAGGGCAACACAACAAAGGAAAATATAAATCTTTTGACTGCTGATTCTTATTAAAAAAAAATATTGATGATTGATACTATAACAACATAGTGTAATATTAGTAACATAAATTGGTATATGTGTTTGTAAGGTGTATGAATTGAACAGTTATGGCTTTGAATGCAAAACAAATATAAAAATTATCATTGCAGAACTTGATTATTAACATGTTGTCTCCTAGAAGACGTGACCAGCAACAAACTCTGCAATGCTACAATTTTTTAATGAATTTGGAATGATTTCATAAGATCGATAAGAGCCATTATATTACTTTAGGATATCAGCTTTAATAATTTTGGCTGTAATTGTTCTAGATATAAACATGGTGAAAAGCTATAAAATGGTAAGGATAGGTAAAATATATAAAAGTGAGATATTTTTATCTTAGTTTGTATATAAACAAGATCGTACTTTCCAGATTTCAATAATTCTGGGTATATTTTTGTTGACAGATTGCTAAGTAGATTGATAGTTCTTTATTGACCCCCCCACCTGCTGAGAACATGGTGCTAATACACAAAAGTATGACTACTGTGAAAACTTCTGTTACTCCTTGAATGATGTGTACACATAATTTACATGTATATTTAGGTCAAAATATAGATGCTCAAAGTATGGTGCACTTCACACTCACACAACGGACCTCCTCATTAAGTCATAAAATGTGGTTCCTCCTTAACAGCCTCTGCTGTTGCAAAGTATCCAACCACTCCACCTCAGAGAGCCTCCTTGTAAACTACTGCTTTATCATCTACTTGATTAAAGTCACAAAATAGTTGAGTAAAACATCTGTCATAATTACATCTTCCCTGTTGTCTGTATCACCTGTTTGCAGGATTATTTTATTTGCTTTACCTAACACTGAATTCTTTGCTAAAGAGCTTTATTCTTTTCAAGTGTATGCTTCATTATTATCCTTCTTCATACTTTACAAAGATCTACATCAACATACAAACAGTAGTGCAAGTACTTTAAATGAGATTTAAAATTTGATGAAGCAGATCAAAAGTTGATTGAATCATTGCAAAATCAAATGAAAATTCAGGCACATTATTATATAAAATTAAAGACTTGTGTATCTGAAGCCTACATACACACTGTAGATAAAATAAGGGGTCTTACCTTATGGAAATTTATACATTCACGAGACTTCTAGGAATGATAACCCTATGTACCTTGATACAGTAATCTGTTTCTTGGATTACTTTTTAATGATCAGAATATTTAACGTTGCTTTAATTTATAAAATCATATTGTCCTAATATAGGCACTGCTTGAGTGATGTCTTCACCTTTGTTTTGACCACTTTTAAGCAAGCTGTATTCTTTAGTTTTCATTTGAGCATCTAATTCATTTGATTTATATTTCAAAATTATAAACTTGAAAGCAGAAAGAATCTTTCATTGGGTACGTGGACTAGAGTAAATCTATGCTGTTCTGTGTAATAAATGGCAACACTCAATGATTGCAACTCACTGCTTTGACGGAGGCAAAACTATAAAAATAATAACATGCCAGTGCTTGAAATGTCTATAGCCTTTTGTTTTTATCTCATGAGGCTAGCTACTAAAGTTGCTGAACTATTGCCAAAAGCAAAACAATGGGTGACAAGGTGATTGACCAATTAAATTGAATTACAGTATGTTTGCAGTGTGCTGAAGTAAATCCATTATACCATTTATTGATTAATATCAGTTGTCATAAAAATATTAGTAGCTCAGTATGCACTAAAGTGGCCCGCTTCTTTCAATTAAAAAAAAAGAAAAAGAAAACAATGCACCCTGCCAGGCAATTGACAGATTCATTTGAAATTTTACCTTGCAAGCCTATCTTCAGCATTTCAATTCTTAATCTCAAAAACTAAGGACAGAAATAGCAAATTAGGCTAAAAATAGACAAGTATTGTGGCAATTGCAATTTGAATATATGAAATTCCATACAAGTTTACTTGTTTTTGTTTGTGCTGTTATACCTTTCAGTGACTTTGTACATTATTCACTATTAACTTTATAACATTTTATATAGTATGAATCAAGCAGATGTGATTTTCAGATATTATTCTTATATGATTTGGTAGATATCTGAAGGCTCTTGGAAAGTTTTACATTTCTTAACCAGTGGACTGTGGTTTAAATAATGAAATTTATTCTACTCACATGCAACAACAGATCGTATGGCTATGAAGATGCTTCTTGGCAGGTGTCACAGATAGAGATAGCTTATAAAGTTTGCAGTAAAGAGGTTAAATCATCATAGGGCATATTTTGTATAGCTCTGATTAAAGAACTCATTGACAAAAGGGTAATGCCTTTATTAAAAACATAAAAATGTACCAAATAAAGGTTCAGAGGTAGTTGTATATTAGGCATCAGGTGGTTGAGAGCCTGCAGCTCATACTCATTCTTATTATAACCTTTGACGTTAACATTTTTTTTTGTTGCTTTCTAAATTTGAAATGTAGATCGTTTCAAATAAATATATATAAGTTCTTAGTAGAAGTCTTTTAAAATATATTAATAGAGGATGCATGTACTTTATGCAGTGCATAGCTATCTTATTAGGCACACCTGCCCTTTCCATAACAATGCTCATTCAATGAGATCATCGTATATAAAGACAATAATGTTTAAAGACAGTAGCAGGTTCCAGTGGATCACAATTGAGAGGGAGAATGAGCAAAACAAAAAGTGTAAATGGATTTGAAAGTTAAAGGCTACAGCTATAAACAGACTATTGATGAAATGGGTTGATGGAAGCTGACATGACTTGTTCAGGGTAACAAATAGACTGTAGTTGGTTAGCTAGCAGCTATGTTAGTGGAAAATGATGTGGAAGAACACATTTCAGAACCTTGATTTCAACATGGTATGGCATCCAATGACCCAACTGAGCAGCTGGCTGATTAGGTCTGACCACTGTGACTCTAGGTGATATCGTATTGTCCTCTGGATGGAATAACAGGTACAGCTGTGTATCATTGGCATAGCACTGATAAGAGAACCCATGGGACTGGGTGATAGAGCCCAGTGAGGTGGTGTGCAGAGAGAAAAGTAAAGGACCCAGCACCGATCCTTGGGGTACACCTGTGCGTGTCTGATAAATCTTTCACAACTCTCCTTGCCAGGACACACTGTAGGATTGGCCTGAGATGTAGGACTGACACCATCTGATGCTACTGTCAGAGGACGCGGCAAGAAGGATGTTGTGGTTGACCATGTCAGATTCAGAAGAGAGATATAGCAGGATCAGGACCGATGAAATGTTGGTAGCTCAAACAAGTATAGCCATCTTAGTCACGTAGTTCCGCTTGAAGCCAGACTGGTTGGTATCAAGCAGTCCATTCTGTACAATGAAGGCAAAGACCTAGTTAGAAACAGTGTGTTCATGTATTTTGGAAAGAAGTGAAAGTACGGCCTGTAATTGTTAACTTGGAATGGATTGAGTGTTGGTTTTTTGAGAAGTGGGGTTATCAGAGCATGTTTGAAGATGGTAGGAAATGTGCCTGAGCTGAATGAGGTTTTAATGATGTGTGTAATTATAGGAATGAGTGAGGGAGAGATGGTCAGAAGGAGATGTGAGGAGACAGGGTTGAGTAGAAACATAGTTGGGTGATTGGAGGCAGGGGTGGTTTGGAAACATCAGTGCCAGAGAGTGAAGAGAATGTGGAGAATGTTGGGTGATGTTTGGAAGGAGGAATGATGAGTGGCAAGGGTGAGAACTGAGTGCTGATAGTAGCCACTCTATCCTGAAAAAATGTGGCAAAGTCTTTAAACAAGGAAGTTGGGGGAGGAGGTGGAGGAGAGTTCAGAAGGGAAGCGAATGCCGATAATAGAGAGCATGTGTCAGTGGTGCTGTTATTTCTAGCCTCCTAGAACTTTACCTTAGTGTTGATGGTGGCAATAAAAACAATGTGAGGATGGATTGATACCTAGCCAGGTCTATCAGAGCCTTTGACTTCCTCTGTTTCTTTTTGGCTGTCCTGAGATTGGTCCATTAATTGCGGAGTGCTTCTGAAAACCAGGGACAGGAGGGTCTTTTATGTGCATGCCTAGATGAGTGGGGACAAACCTTATCAAGACAGGACAACAGAATTGAAATAGGGTGTCTGTGGCAGGCACTGTTGGTGTCGAGAGAGGAGAAATAGTCAGGGGGAGGGATAGCAGAGAAAACTTTGGAAGAGAAATGAGTGGGAAAGAGGGAGCGGAGGTGACAGCAGAAGTATATTTGGTGTGAGGAGAAAACAGAGAAGAGGGAAACCGCAAGGAGAACTGAAAGAAAAAGTGGTCAGACATGTGTAGAGGAGTGACAGTTGGTATTTGTGGGAGTGCATTTGTGTGAGTGAATGAGGTCAGGCAGATTGCTGGCCTTGTGAATTGGTGGGGTGTGGAGCTGTGTGATGTTGAAGGAGGAAAGAGGGCTATCCAGGTGGATGTTCAGGTACCCGAAAATTAGAAGTGGGCTTCTGTCATCTGGGAGGGAAGAGAGCAGTCCATCCTGCTCATCAAGGAAGATCCTGAGCAAACCCGGAGGGCAGTAAACAACAGCAATAGTCATGTTAATTGGAAAGGAGACAGACAGTAATAGCAAGGTATTCAAAAGTAATAAAGTTGCATACATTACCCAGAGGGGTGAATTTCCAGCTCTTAGATGTAAGAATATCTGTCCCCCCACCACTACCAATGGATTGGCAGGAGTGGGAGAATTTGAATGCAGAGGAAAGTGGTGTCTGTGTTACGGTGTTTTCAAATCAAAGATTGGCAGTTCCACAAGCCAAAGGAGAAGACAGTATCTGAAGTGGTGGCTTAATGCAGTGGATGAAGGTTGTCTGGGTTTCACCCTCTCCTGCTAAAGGGGCGAGAAAAATGTCTTCTATTAATAATGGGAGTGTATTGTTGACACATGTTGAAGACGACATTGACAGGAAAACACAAGAACAGTACTTTAGTCAAGTAGGAGTGTCTGGTGGACTAGCACAGGTAGGCTTGTGGTCTTCATATGAGGAGGGCTGCACACAGAGGCTGACACTTGCACTGATGCATACGCAACAGCGCCCTAAGTCTCCTTAATTAGGGAGCAGCATTGAGCCCAGTTGAGAGCCACAAAGCAAGGGGTGGTACTCGTTAAACAGACCAGTAGCAGACATACAAACAAAGACGTGGGTGGACTGCTAGATTTAAAACACAATGATAAGCGGTGAAATCAACTTTATAAAGATAATGATAACTAAGCACAGAGAACGATATGTAAAGTACAAGTACAATCACTAAAAGAAACCCAAACCTGAAAACACCTTTTCTGAAACAGACACCTAAGAACCCAGAAGTTATTCGCCTTGACTGGAAACAGGATACACCAGTTTAAATCCCCTAACCCTACAAGTTAGGATTACATTTTGGGTTTCGTTGATTTGATCTGTTGTCTCCTTGTTATAATTCCTGTTTGTTTCTGAGTCCTGTTTTTTTCCAGTCCATGCTCTTATGCTCATTGCATAACATCTTGGCCTCTTGGCTCTTTCCAGATGATACTCTGGCAGTCAAAGCCAATTCACCAGCTAGTGATGGTGAGCTGATAGCTGAGCATTCCTTTTATATAAGTGTCCAGAAGACATAACTACAAGGTGGATTTTTGACCTTTAGCCCAAGGTTCTCAGGTACCAGTTATACTTAAGGGACAACCTTGTATTCAAACATGATGCTTCTTTTGGACAAAGGCTACTACTAAAGTCTGGTAACAGCTCACTACATAAATTCAGAAAAAAATAGGCTATTTATTCTACCCAGTTTCCCAGAATACCTGCTGGGTAATATAGTACTGTCATTCATACCCCCCATCCTCACTACCTCCAAACAGGCTGAATACTCCTAAAATTTCTGAGAACATACTGTTTGTATTTTGTGGTTCTTTTTCAATACCAGTATATATACCAGTGTATACTGTACGCTTATAATCTTGAAATTAATTCCTTATAGCGGACAGTGGGTCTGAAACATCAAATTATATATTAATATTAAATAAATTAGAATACTGTATACTTTTAAACTCTGCTGTCTGCAAGGCAGACACAAACAAAATCTTAATTCTCTTTGAAGTTCTACCTTTTATCCTGATAAATTCACTTACAATGACTATTTGTGTTCAGACATCTTAAGGAAAATATTCTCTTCTTTTACTAAAATAGCAAATAGTGCTTGACATTAATGTGATACTTACTTAAGCATAATGCTAATTTTCTAGTAAATAATGTAGCTGTATAATGTAGGGTATAATTGCATTAAAAATTGGCATTTACAATTTTAAATAAGGCTATTTGAAACTAATGAGGCTTTAACAACTTGTCAGTTATAATTGTAGCTAAGTATTCTGAACAATACATGTGAAATACCAGAAATTGTTATATGTAAGAACAATTCAAGTTCAGCAATACAGGTGAAAGCTGAGCATTTTTTCTGATCTTCTTGTTTTGTTTTTAAGCAAATACTTGCTATCGGGCAGTTGCAGGCATTCACATCAAAATTGCTATACACTTTTCTCAAGTTGCAACTCACCAAAGGTAAAGTTGCCTTTGTAATTTCTAATATGAGTTGCCAGCTTCTATCTTGCATGTCTCGATGTGATAAAACACTGAAGAATACCCACATGGGTTGTGCAGCTGAAAGAATATGTCTCTCAATAAGCAGTGAAAAAGTTTAGTGGATCTGGGGCTTTGGAAGATTGACAGAAAACTAATCTTTCACTGCACCTTTACACTGTGGGCATAAATGAGTACATTTTAGTCCTTAGTTTCCTGACAGTAATAACAACATGTTCATTTCCTCATTTTATTGATAAAATAGATTAAAAGAATACTATTTGAATTAGACTCCGAGTGCTAGTTCAGACAAACCTATTTTTGGCTGTATGCATACCGTCTGTTAAGGCATCGTCTAGGATGACCCACTTACGTGTTTTTACCCTTTTACAAAAAGTGCATTTTGATTTTTAAATAATAACTGAATTAGCAGTATATTTTGTTTTCTGTTTTTATAAAAACAATAAATCTGTTCTGATGTTTATTTGACACTTTTCACTATGTTTTCTTACCATGTGCACTCAGTCTTCCAATGTGCTTAACCCTGCACATTGCAGCCTGAATATAAATATTTTTCTTGGATCAGCAAAGTCCACCTTAAGACAGGTGCCATAGATAAATATCCAGCTTGCACCACATCTAGACAGAAAGACTCCCTTGTAAATCTGCTTGTCTGAGTAGTTGTAATTGACATAAAACTGACAGTATTGAAATAATTATTTCAACAATGAATGTTAGCATATGAAAATGAACACATTTTACTTTAAACTATACTCGTTTAAGTTCATACTGTCCTTTTCTCCTACTTTTTACTGTATTTTCTAGGTGCCAAATTTTATTAATGTAATCTTTGACTTTAATTTATGAATTATATTTATGTATCACTTTACTAATGTACTTTATATAGAAAATAGGTGAACGCCAACCACCAACAATGTGTAGCATCCATCTGGATGATGTGATTGCACCCAGTTTTCTGCTAGTAAGATCACGGCACATTATCTATTATGAATATTAAAAAGGTGAGAGAGATAGTCAATAAACATTGGGGAATGATGAGGGGGCCAGCATGACCAGTCTGTGGGGAATTTACAAACAACATCGGAAAATATGATACCTCTGTTTTGAAAGATGCCCTGGGATCTCTTATGACCAAAGAGAGTCAGGACCTCAATTTTATGTGTCATATGAAAGATGGTACCAATTTTTACAGCACTGTTTCCCCGTCACTGCTCTTCAGCATTAGGATCCACACACAGACCACAGTGTAACCACCACCTAGCAGTAAGTAAGCCAGGCTTTTCCAAGATGGTCTCCCATTCATGCATATGAAATACTTGTTGCGAAGTGCAGGATGTATGGCTGCTGGCCATGTAATAAACCTAGTCCATTTAATTATTTAAAGATTATAGTAAAATGCCAGTTTGCATTTCATTGTCTCCAGTCATGCTGCCAAAACAGAAAAACATAATATTTCTGCATTACCTTAATGATATATTGTAATTTCTCAAATATTTTAAAATCTTGTTGTGACCCAGTTGAGTACAGAATATTCTACTGGAAATTGCTTACATTTTAGATGTCCACACACTGAGACTGTTTTCCTGAGAATACCATTGTAAGTGTAATATGGCATTTATCTTTGCAAAGTACAGTCTCTTTACACTTTGCTTTTCTTCAGATAATGCAAGTGTAAGGATATCATGTGGTAAGTGGGAAAGAAGGATGTGGCACACTGGGAGGTTAACTCAGAATAACAGGCATCATGATAAGCAATCAACCCACAATAATAAAGAACTCGGTAAAGACAGTGTGTGTCCTAAAGCAAGGAAGAGAAATACCCAAGCAGCATTCCTCTAATGTAATATCATTTCATCAAAGCATAAAGTATCTAATATTTGCTGCTTTTGGATTGATTTCTGTTCAGTGACTCTCTGCACCATCTCCCTTATGAGATGTGCCCATTCTGCACAGACAGAAATTGTCATGCAGGCTGCACAGTGAACTCCCAGAGGACGCTGTATCTGGAAAATGAGCAGGACTGCACATTCATCACAGTGTCAGACATAAACATGGTCACAAACTATAAATAATAAACCTTTTTTCAAATCATGCACCAGATTTACTCCAGTTTTTTTTTTCATTGCAATGCTTATTCTTAAATATAATATTTTGTGAGCTTCTGTAAGTGCTATTCCACCGTACTATTCAGTGTGTCCTTACATACATTTAGCTTTTAATTTCAAACAAGTTATTATTAGTTGTGGCATTTTTTTATATTTTGGAATCTATTCTTGTCTGCTCCATAAAGCATCCTGAGATTGTGTATTCTATCATATGAAGTACTTTTTAAGGCATAAAGATTGATTGATTAAAATACAGTATTCTTAAGAAGTATGAGGTTGTAGTCTGACATACCTAGTTATTCACTCCAACTGCCCTGCGGCTTGCTCCAAAAAAATCAGACAAGTGATTTTTGTCTTAAGTCATAGGGGCAGGCTCTGTGTGTGTAAGAGCTGACAACCAATGAGTGCTCACCCAAAGTACAATGGTATTAATGCTGCTACAAGGAATAAGTAACACAAGTGTTTTGGACCACACAAACAGAAGAGAGGTTCATCTTTCTGATGTCTTGTGTTTTACATTCCACAATTGATAAGGAAAAAAAAGGGCAAAGATTGTGGCTGAACTCGCCATACCTTTTAACCCTTTGTAGAGCTCTGGCTCTGTCAGACAGCACGTTTATTGCAGTCAAATAAAAGGTGCAAACACAACAAATTTGGAGTTGCCAAATTTAATATGCCCAATGATTTTCATTCTTTTAAACTGACAAAATCTGTCAGTGAGATCAGCAACTGCAGTCACCAAGTCTGACATACCCTTAAGTTTGTGTTTGTATTTGTTTTCAGATTGTCAAATGCAAAGGAATTTGATAATTCTGTGCAGAAGCAATATTAGTAGATAATACATATGTTATCACATTTAACTTTATTTTACATTGTAACTTATACTTCGCAACTGACAAGTGTAAATATTTAAGGCACAAAACGCCATAAAGCATCCATCCATCCATCCATCCATTTTCTAACCCGCTGAATCCGAATACAGGGTCACGGGGGTCTGCTGGAGCCAATCCCAGCTAACACAGGGCACAAGGCAGGAACCAATCCAGGGCAGGGTGCCAACCCACCACAGGACACACACAAACACACCAGGGCCAATTTAGAATCGCCAATCCACCTAACCTGCATGTCTTTGGATTGTGGGAGGAAACCGGAGCGCCCGGAGGAAACCCACGCAGACACGGGGAGAACATGCAAACTCCACGCAGGGAGGACCTGGGAAGCGAACCCGGGTCTCCTAACTGCGAGGCAGCAGCGCTACCACTGCGCCACCGTGCTGCCCAAAATGAATCGGGTAGCGCGCGTACATACTCAGTACACCCCCTCTCGGGAATCGAACCGCGAATGTCGGCGTTAGAGGCGAAGACTCTACAATTGCGCCATAAAGCAGTCAGACACAAATTCATATTGTTCATTTTCATAAACTGATTTTGCTTTTTTAAAATAATGAAGCAATAGCCCTAGAAATTTGTGAGGAACTTGTATTGCAGTTTAACCTTGTTAATAACCTTGATATGATGTAGTAGAAACTTATTTTATTCTGAAGTGTTCAAATACAATTTGTTTTCATTTGGGCTGAAATATCTATTGGTTTTCATTATTTCTTACTTAGTACTGAAAATATATTTAATGTGTATAAATTTACCTCAGTTCAGGATACTTGTTAAAATGGAAGAAAAAAAGTGATACATTATCAGTCTTATTCTAATTGCATGGCAAGTTTGTAAATCTCTTGCCATGAGCACCGAGTCTGCAAAAGGTAGCAACTCATACTGTTTAATTTAGAGTGTTAAGAGACTCATGTTTAGGAATTTTATGAAAGGTTTGTTTTTCACTTGTTGCATGACAACCTCTCTTGAAAATACTAAATGGATATACTGTATACTGTTTTTCGCTATTTGATTTGAATCACATGTAAAACCTGTCACATTTACGAAACTATTACTCTCTTCTCCACATGGCACTCTTCTTCATATGCCTGCGGTAATACCTTGTATTGAACCCTTCAAATGTCCTCCTTTCAACCAAAGCTTCTTGAATAACCTAAGTAAGCCATTCTCACCTGTACAGTCACATGTGCGATCTGCAAGCTAGTCTCTCAACTTCCTCATGTTTCTGGGATCCACAGGCTTTTTTTCCGAGCTTTGAGTGCACCCTTGGTGTGAACCTATCCATGAAATACTGGAATCATTACTGTTTCCCCCTGGCTACAACATGTTTAAACTTTTCAGTTATCAAAAGAAGAATTTTAAATATATATTTCAGAAAAACAAAATTTCTATTCTGTTTTAAAAAAAAATGACTAGAGTTTATTTAAGTGGTTTGTTTAGTAATCTATATATATAATTCACTAAGGGTACACAAGACACTAAGCGCAAGCAAGACATTGAGGGCACGCAAGACAGTGAGCGCAAGCAAGACAGAGCCCCTCCCGCCAACTCTAAGACCATGGGATACACTCGACAGAACCCCGCCCGCCAACTCTAACTAAGGGCAAGCGAGACAGACAGTGCATGCAAGACAGAGAGCCCGACCACCAACTCTAAGACCGTGGGATAGGCACGCATTTAGTGTATAAATTGATATAAATAATTCCATGTAAATGATTCACCAAAATCTGTTGTATGTAAATGATACTGTTTAAAACGTTATTGCTTTTTCATCAGAAAACCCAATTTCCACGTCTACCTGTATTAGTTTAAATAGCACTTTTACCACTCGCAATAGGACGGACGTGCTGACATATCGTGTCGACTGGGCAACACAGTGAATGCGGCGTCTCTCTCTATATGTCTATGTTTTCCGTAGCCTGCTACAGGAAGGTACTCTCTCGACCATTGGTATTGGTTTGCGCTCCTTGCTATTTTCATTATACTGCGACGGTGGTTTCCTAAGCCTTTGTTATATTGAATTCCTTTCTCACCATTTTCCATTCCTATTCTTACACCGCCATATGCTACGGCGGGCTTCGGCCAGTATATAATAAAATTTTAAAACATATATTATTTCAAACCTACCTTCTTCACAAGATTGAGTGAGCTCAAATGATAAAAAACTCAATATTCCTGTTAATGTAAATTGGATTAATTTTGTGATCACTGTTCTGTACCTATATAATAATGCTATTTAATACTTTAAATGATAGTGGAGTTTTAGGAGATATTGCTCCATAGTACTGGGCTTGAGTCCTGGCCCAACCACCGCTGTTGTAAAAGTTTGCACATTTGCCCATGTCTATGATGCCCCAATTTTCCTTTCAAATCTCAAATATGTGCAAGGTTAGGTTAAATGGTGACTGTAAATTGGTTTGGTTTGGTTTGATTTGATTTGAGTTCCAGGGTTGGTTTCCATCATGCATCTGTAGCTGCTAGGGCAGCATAGACTCTATTCTCTCTCAAATTTTCTGTTGTGATCATTGCCACACAATATTCTTATCTGAGCGGCTACTTAAATGTCAGAACAGCAAATAAAGCAGTAGCATATCTGTAAACATGCTTTGCCTTGAATTATTTTGTGAAAGGTATTAATATACAGTATGGATGTCACATGCTGAAGGAGGTCACTGAGCCCTCTTCATCGAGTGAAATGTCTTCGTTTAGTAGATAAGGTGCCTCCCTGTTGCTAGCTGGCTGAAATAGCAGGTTGTTTTTTGACACTTGCTGATGAAAGTTGCAGTAGAAGCTGTTAAGAAGATGGATTGTGGGAAGATTCATTAGCTGTCAGGATGCTATTCTTGGCGTGGTAGTTCTGTGGTAAATGCGCTGACTTGTAGGTCAGCAATTCTGTTCAGTGTTGTGAGAGTGGATGTCTCAAGGGTTTCCTGTCATTGGGCCTTGTTTGCTTCTGGTCTTGCTGAGTCGAAGATGTTTTGACACAATGTACAATTGTTATGTTGACAGTCATTTACGTATGTATGGACATGATGATTCACATAAAAAAATTACAAAGGACTATGGGCTACAACATAGAAGTATTGCACACCTTGATCCATGCCCATTCTGAAAAACTTAACCTTTGTTTTTTTTTAAAAAACTTTAAAGAATAGTTTTTAAAAACTTTAAATCACTTAACTTGTGTTTTTGATATAGTATGTAATATATTGAAGAAATGGGATTTAGTGAGTCTGTAAAATTAATAAATGATAACTTTTCTATAATGCATGCATGCATGCAGACATAAAATAGAATTTGAGACATTTTAATTGTATGTATCCATTTTGATTGTGTGACGCTGTGCCCTTTTCTGTTACCTTTAATTGATACTGTTTATAAAGGTTCCAACTTAAATGTTTAGAAATGATAATCACTGAATACATTATTTTAATAAAACCGATTTACTATAATATGAAATCATTGGTTAATGATAATGTAATATAATTAAATATTCAATAACTCTATTCTAGGCTTTGTTTGATTAGGATTGGGGTGGATGGGGGCAGTTGGAAGAGACAACAGTACATTTCTTAATGGTTGGCAACAAAGCCCATCAGCCTTATTTAGCTTTTAAACAGAATTGTTAATTCTGCAGAATTCATATTCATTTGGCTTTCAACTGAATTTTATTTTATCTGTGTAAAATTATAGTGCTTCTTATTGATTGGGAGCTAAATTATTTTCACATAGACAGTAAGTTTCTGCAAATGTATAGGCATCCAAACTTTTATACCAAAATTTAAGGGAGCTTACATATAATAATAAAAGTACCTTCTGTTGTTGTCATGTCTGTCTGTCCATGCATATGAAACAACTCTCTCTTAGTGGACTGATTCTGTTAAAATCTGGGAAACGTATTCATCTTGAAAGTGTTTTTTTAGTTTTAATTGAGATTTCTTGAATATAGAGCAGTCCACAAAATTTTGAAAATTCAAAAACTTGGTTTGAAAAAATATTTTCATATATTTTTTAAATTCTCTGGAAATATATATAAATATAAATAAATATGTCATTTTTTCATCACTTGAGTTGGAATCTGCTCTCTGTTAAAAAAAATATTTTAAGCATCCACAAGCCGATCTGAGCTCTGTTTTCATGTTAAAAGCATTATTTTACTTACCCTACAAACACATGTAATCGCATACTGTTACCATTGTTATTTTTGTATGTGACTCACTGTTACAAAAACAGTTAGTAAACAAAATGTGTTAGCTAATTTTTGATGAAATCATTAGAAAATTTAAACTAAAACAGTTAAGTCTCTGAGTGTTATGTCATGAATATATTTTTTACTTGTTTTAATTTGCTGTCACTACAAATTAACCTCACAGCGTTTTGTTTGTAATAAAATTGAGGCAAAAGCCTAGCAAAGCAGCTCAGGCATACCATACCACACTGAGTTCACTCTTTTTTGTTCCTAAAAGGAATACACTTTGATATTCTCTTCACCATTATTACCATTCTGATTGTGGCAAATATGACATCAGTCATGATGCATTCTGGTGTGAATAAACTCTGCACTGACATGCATATTTGTTCCTTTGTTTGAACATTCTGTCTTACCTCTTGTTCTTCAGCTTGGAAATTTTTCTGGCCGTTTTCTTCTCATGTGCACCAGCAATTATCTCTTACCTGTTTATTATTCTTCTAACTGAGGCAACAGGAAAGAGGTGTGCTTTTGACACAAGTGTTATCAAGAAATCTTATTACATATTGGAAACATGGCTTTTTATTTCCTTAAAAGTGATTCTGTCCTTTATGATTTTTCTAGTTTGTTATGTATTAGCGTCTAATATTTAAATAAGTTCTGAAAAACAATTCAGTTAGCTGAAGGTTCATCAGCGTTAATGAGAATTAAAGACTTAACATATTTTAATAATGTTTAGCCTCATACGTGTCCCTTCTTCCTATACAAACAAACAATACTCTCACTTCAAGGAAAGTCTTTGACTGACCTTATGAAGCCATTAGTAATCCATTAGGAAATTGTGATTTAATCTTGCGATTATGGATGTGTTTTTTGATTATGGAAAGTCCATAAAACGAAAAACTGTCTGACTGCTGTTATTAGCATCATATGTCCAAATAAATTTATTTGCTCCTATAATTGAAAGGTTGTTTTATTTACTTATTTATTTTGATTGAATGTAAGATCAAGATACCCCCAATATGAGTGTTTCGAATCATTGCTCCATTGGGCAAAATTGGCAAGGGTTAAAATATATAGATATAGATATAAATATATATATATATAAATATATATATAGATATAGATATATAGATATATATAGATATAGATATATAGATATATATATATATATATAGATATACTGTAGATATATACAATAAACATATAAAAGCAGCTTTTATTTGTAACTATTTTAAAGATCAAATAGAATTTTAAATAAGAAAACCAATCCTGTGAGTTTCCAACTCAGTTTTTTCTCACAGTTAGAAGACAAGAAATCAAAAATTTGTTTTGCAGAAGAGTACTGCATGTGATTAGTCATTAGAAGGACTAGCGCCACCTCCAGGGTTGTTTTGTTCCTGCCATTCGTCAGGTGTTCCCTTGATTGGCTTCATCTCTCTGTAACCTTGTGATGGATATAATGGGCTCAGAAGATCAATTAATTGATGACTGATGAAGAACCACAGTGACAGAGTGATTTGTAAATTGACCTGAACTGAAAGCACTAAGGGCCAGTTCACAGATGTTCTGGAAAATTTGTCTTTTTTGAAGTTTGGCATTGTGCTGACAGCTATGCTAACTCACATTATGTGCAAATGAAAATGATTTCTGGATAAATAAATTTTAACAAGACCCCTTATATAGTGTCAGTTCACAAACTCTTTAAGCACTGGTTTTATCTGTTTCTAATTTTTCCAAAAGTTGTTCAGTATTCCTTTTGGAATCTGCTGCAAAATCTATCTGGCTTTAGGTGCTGATTTTAGTTTATATGCCTTTGTGATTTGACTTTGTGAACGTCTCTTAATTTGTTGGAGTTGCTAACATTTTTGTATGAATTATGGCCTCTACCATTTTTTTCACATCAGATATGCATTTACCTCGCCCACAGTCAGAATGTTATTTGTGATCCTGCGAATACAGGTAATATTGCAATCTAAATCCTTATAAGTATATTGTTATTAACAGTTGATTTTTATTTGTTTGCTGATTCTTTACATATGCCATTGATATTTGAGCTTCCTCCTCCTGATTATTATTAATCTTGAAAATATGTTCAGCTGTGTTTTTCAGATAAGGGTAATATTCCACTCTTACTAAAATGTTTCATATTTACCACTTTGCTAGTTATTCCAGTCACCGTGAGCATGTAGTGTTTATGGACGTTTGGCTAAACTTAAACTGATAATTGACATTTTGAGAGGGATTTAGTTAGAAATTCCTATAGAAATTAAATTGAACCTTCAATATTGTTACATTGTCCCTAGGGTTGGGATTAAGCTTTAATGATATGTTTCAACTTTGTTTTAGTTAGTCCTCAAGACTTTTCATCTCCTCTTAAGAGTCTGCTGCATACAATATATTCTTATATATGCCAACTTTGTGTAAGAATTTGTCTTTTATCCTAAGACATTCCTTTTACTCCAGCCGTTCTGTGGCCACTTTATTAGGTACACCTACTACCCGGTATGAACCTGCTTTGTATCCAGAGAAACCTGAAATGCATTCAAATCTGGAAATCATATGGGATATTTGTGTACACTTAAATCAATGTGATGTCATGTGAAGCAGACTGAAATGCATTTGACAGTGGTTAGGTATGGCATGACATTCAAATGATACCCAGTTAAAATAAAGAAGCCTAATATGTGCTTACAAGACATTCTCCATGCAATTACACTATCTCTTCTAGCCCAAACCCTATCCTTGGATTCAGGCTGTTTATGCCAATTTCTAACCCTGCTTTCAGTCTTTTAGAACTGAAATTAATATTGGTTACACTGGGTGTAATGTTGTCAGTCTTCAGTCATCTAGTTTTGGTGATTATGTGCTCACTATAGCCAATTCTTAGATTATATGAATGGAATCTGGCACGGTGGTTTTTGATTCAGAGATGGTCTTCAACACTATATTTTAGAACTGTTATTTGAGTAAATGTGCAAGGAAATCCCATGAGGGCAGCTGTTTGTGAGGTACTGAAACTACCAGGCCTGGCACTTAGCAATAACAGCATGGTCAAATTACCTTAGATCATAAACCTTTCCATTTTAATAAATCATCAACTAAACTTTTTGGCGTATCTGCTTGTTATATAGAGTGAAACTACATAAAGTGGCTATTTAAATGAGCTGGCTGTTGGCATTAACAATTATATATACCTTGTTAAGTGGCCACCTGATATATATATTGCAAATGCAATATAACAACATTTATAAATTTTGGAACTGGCTTTTGCCACAATTAAATATTATAGCTATTAATATGTTTTCGTTATTGGAATCAAACACTTTTGCCTTTAGCAGAGAATTTAGAAGAGAGTTATAGGTTGGTCTTTAGTAAAAAGTTGGACCAGAAAGAAACATACGTAATTTCATCTTCTTCCTCTTCTTCAAAGGAAGGGGTTTATCTTTCTACAATAACAATTAGTTCTGATTAGCTTACAAAAACGTTCTATGTTTTAAACGTCAGATTTTAGCATAATTACAGAGTTTGGCTTTGTAGAAAGAAGCGGTCGCTTTCCATAATAACTTTCATTAAAGTAAGATTCAATTAAGCTAGAAATCAAACATTTCCAGTTATGCTATGATAACTAAATATAGTATCAAAATTGTATGACACAGCTAGTGTGCTGTTCGATGTCTGCAGCATGTGCTGCTCTTGATTACAACCACAAATCTAGCTTTTTTTGCGATACTTTTCATACTGTTTCCTCTGGTTCTGCAATGTTGCTTTGACGGCTATAGAAGCAGATTAAATCTGTGTGTTATGGGTGCAGTGGCCTGAAGTCCTGTTTAGAGCTTTATCTCCTATTTTTGTTTCAGTCTTCATAATACTTACGACGTAGTATATCTTAAAATTAACCCGGTATTATAGTATTAATCCAGTATATTACCTTGCCTTCATTGTACATAGTAGAAATATATGTGTTCTGTTTGTGTTATGATATTAAAGCATGAATGCTTTTTTTATTTTTCATTGCTTTCTAGTTGACTAAATATTCCTCTACTTGCCTTTAGGAAGGCATGTCATGTAGCGTAAATAATATATGATAATGCTACCGTACATGCAGAAAAGGGGGATAAAAAAAGATGCTACAGACAGAGATATACTGTAAAATGAGGTTGCTGCTGAATCGGCAGCAGATGTTCTTAAGCAAATCTAACTGCCTGCATTTAACTGGTTTCCATGGCAATGGAATTCTAATTACTGAGCCTAGTGCTTGTTCTGACAAATGGAGATGCTGATGGATTTGAGATCACTCTGTCTGGGTGCCGTGACATCGGCTGCAAAAGATATACAGATCTTACTATAATACACCAGTGCTGTAGATCAACATGAGGTGATGGCACTGTAGCGGTTCTGTATAAATGGACTCGCTCAAGCAGCCCCCATACCCCCCCTTCAATTGTTTTGTCCCACCTCTCTTCTTCACCATTTATACATGTGACCAAGCTCCACTATCATTGGCTGATACAGTGCAAGCTCCTGCCCAATTAGAAAATAGAGAGGCTTAAATACTCATATAAACATAAGCAAAGCTGAACACTTATCTTTGGGTCTGAATCACACAATAACAGGGATGATTTCACAGGTCTTTGTACTTGATTACACTGAGTATTGTTTTCAGTAAATAGCACATTTGGAGCTACTGGCTAACAGTGCTTTACTACCTTAATATTAGGACTTGAATATTATTTTTTCATTTCTGTACATTTCCATCACTATGTGGCTTTGGACAGACAATAATAATGGACCAGATGATTTCAGGTAAGTATAATTTGCACTTCTAATTTCCTGTGCTGGGTTATTCAAATTTACCAGACTATAAGATGTTTAGCATAACCAAATAGTATTGCCCAAACTGTCAATTTTAGAGTAAAGGGGTAGGATTTAAAATTTTTATAATAAAGTGTTGCATGTATTTTGTTTATATCTTTGTCACATCTCCATTGTGTTGCCTTGCTTTGCTGTTTTCTTGTGCTATGTATGGATTTGCTAAATACTTGACTGGGTCCACACTTATCCCACTATGAGTATAATGGGAAAATTGTGGGTTTTTTTTTTTGTTTTTTTTTAATTTATGCTGTCTTACTTCTCCTATTAAATCTGACATCAAGATATTGTGTTTTTGTTGGTGTTATTTATTATTAAACACCTGCTTTCTCTATGAGAATTGGGATGTTGAGAATGGAATCAAATGCAATGTTTATTGTAAATTGTAACAGTGAAACCATATCCAGTCACAGCATTATTGTGTTGCACTTCACTCGTGTCTTTTTTAATGCTGTTTTTATGAATATGTATATATGTATGTTTGTGTGTGTGTGTGTGTGTATATATATATATATATATATAAATATGATATACTGTGTGTGTGTATTTATATACTGTATATATATATATATATACACACATATAAATATACTATATAATAATATAGAATTATTGCTGCATATGTGTAATATACATATGCTTTATATATTATATACTGTTATTTCAGTAATAAAGTAAAAAGCTTGTGATACCTTCATTTAAAGTCCGCTGTTTTGAAATTATATATAGATTATTTTAAAGTAGTACTGTCACACTTCTGTTGAAGGTCATTTTTATGGCTTTGTGGTGGACGTGAATTTGTACACTTTCTGTGCCTCAGAGCAGTGTGGGGGGGGGGATAGCTGAACAAAAGGCGGCTCATCAGAGCTTCACCTCAGGACACCCCCAAACAAAAAAAAACAGACAAACACACACACACACGGCTGCATGTTACATGGAGCTGTAGCAGTGATTGTTCTGGCTTTTATATCAAATATGTCAGCTTGTTTTCTCTCAAGGGACTTAGTTACCATTAATTTAATGCCTGCTTCACCGGTCCAGGACTTTCTTTGGAAATGCATGCAGCTACATGTATTTCTTTCCTGACAGCAAATATTGTGCTAGATTAAGCACAGTTATTCTGGTCATCTAGCAGATTCATTTATTTTGCTAGCTAAGGAAAGAAATGAAAATTCATATTAGCCCTTCAATGCTGGCGGTGGTAAGATGCTGGGCTTGCCACTTGCCTTTCCATGTGTACCCTTGAAATGTGTGACTAGTGTAAACAACACTTTTGTTTTCTTTCAGCTTTACCTCTTTATCATTATTGTATTTGCCTTTTTTCCATGACTCAGACCTTGTGCTATAGCTTGTTTTTTGATATGTTTGGTGTTCCCTTTTTCTTTTGATGCACGAATGTTGTAGACTTTGAGAAAGTACTTGTAGAAATGCATTGCATTGCAACAGCAGGTGTGCATACTATCCTTTTTAAGCCAAATTCCTCACAGGAAAGTGATTTAACTGCTGTCAGAGAGGAGTTTTTAATTATTTCTCTAATCACTGCAATGTCACAGGAAATAAGCATCATCCTTACTGAAAAGAAAATAAGCGTTGTGTGCAGGTCATGCACATGTCTGTGAAGGAGAAAGTGTTCACTTTTTAATTAAAGTTTTATTATAGTTAATATGTGCAATCTATTTTAAAAATGCTTTCATTGAGGTGAAGTCTTATCTGTTGTACAATGCAGACTTAATGCGTAGTAACATATGTTGTAATGTTCTATTTGAATGTGTGATAATCCTGCTCTTGTTTTGACAGATTTTTTACTTTTAGCCAGAACACAAATTACAGTTGGTTATTTCTTAGGATTTAACATTAAGGTCTATTAAGTCAAGCATTATTTATAAGTTAACCTGTTGTATAAAATTCTGTCTGACATATTTATTAAAGCCCTTATCACCTCTCATTTTTTACTTTCTGTGGTAATGCTAAATTCTAATCGGTTTGATGTGCAGTTAATAAAAAGTCTTGTTTCAGAAACTTGACCCTTTTGGTAATGATGACCGTTACTTTTTTT
Source organism: Polypterus senegalus (assembly GCF_016835505.1). NCBI lineage: Eukaryota > Metazoa > Chordata > Cladistia > Polypteriformes > Polypteridae > Polypterus > Polypterus senegalus. The sequence goes on from NC_053168.1 coordinate 37,307,465, forward strand.
TCTTGAACTGTTGCTACTGTTAATTATTGTTAATCTGTTGTTAATCAACTGAAATTTCAGTGTAGCCTATACTGATGTGATAGATGCAGGGCAGAAACAAGTGAAAAAACAATTTAAATACCTGCAGTACAAACTATGTCCTCTGCTTATCTTAATTTGATATCAAAATACATGCATTTACATGTGTGAGTTATTTGTTTACCATAGTGTGGCCTCTGAGGGTGCTCAAACTACTGAAAGGGAACTCAAGCAATAGCCAGGCTATTAAAATAAGTATGAATTTATTGAGTCCCCACATGGTAAAAGTCTTTTATTGTAGCTTGTAAGGTTTTTCAAGCCACAAGGTTGTTTTCTTTTAAGGCTTCATTGAAGTCTTTTCTGTTATGTTTCTAGCTTTCCAATGGCTAAACTTTGCCATGCACACAGTGAGCATTCTTCACAGGGTGGAGTTCATCTTTTTTCAGCCAGATTGAATGGAATGGCTAGTCCTTCTTCCAGCTGTCCAGATTGAATGGAATGGCTAGTCCTTCTTCCAGCTGTTACCTTTCAGGAGATAAGGAGCCATCCATGTACAAGATTAACCCTCCTAGGCATAGAATGCCTTTAGGAATAATATAACCAGGAACAAAATGTTTAGAATAATATGGCAAGGATGAAAATGAATGTTTTAATTAACGCTAGCTTTGCCTAGGAAACTTCCTAGGAAAATTGGACTCGGTTGTAGTGCATGTAATTGAATGTATCAGAAGTACTATGTAACTAACCGAGTACTTTTTTTTGTATTGGTTAATAATGGTTCACTGGAGGTCGTTACTCTTAACTATGCTACATACATGTGTACAACATAGATCAATTCTTGTTTTTCCTAGTGACTGACCTTGGCTTTTGTTGATGGTCATTGGAAAACACAATTTTACAGGAAATCATATTATTTTGAATTCACACAGGTAACTAATAGGAATAATGGGAATTTTGGCAATAAATATCTCACCCTGTAGCACATCCAGTAAAAAAGGTAGCTTCAATCAGAATGTGATGCTTTGATCCGTCATCACCATTACAAAGCTCTGGTAGATTTAGATTAATAGTAGTGTTCACTGAATCGTGATTTAGTTTAACCTGTTACATACAGCACTGCATTTATAGGTTGCACATTTGCGTGACACATGCAGTGAGTTGAATGTTGTAAACATTGTTCAGAAAAGAACAGTAGAAAAGAAATAATATCGTGAGCTATGTACAATGCCCCAGTGTTTGAAATCAAACTAAATTATTGCCGGTACTCTGTTTTCTCAGTATCTTGCTCTTACTTATCTTTCGTTCTTACTTTTACATGGCATATTAGTCTAGCTGGGATTTCAGAGTGCCATAGTACAGTCAATTTTTCGATCACAAAATTTGTCCCCTGTGAAATATCTACAGCCCAGATACAGTTGAGGCTGTGTTTTTTTTTTTGGGAGTTCGGATTTCCCCCACTGCAGCTTCCAACACATGCCACTAGAAACAATGCAGGTACCCTAAGTATACATTGAAAGAGATGAGTTGTAGCCCACTAAAAAGTACTGCAATGTCCACCTCCTCTGTGTTCTGTCTATGGTGAACTCTTTTAAAATAAGAGTGTTTAAACTGACTGAGGCATGCCATCACTCAACTTGAGTTGTTCTCAGGGCTTTAATGGGCCAATACTCTGTACCTGCATGTCCCTGTTTCTGCTTTGCAAACCTGAGTGACATGGTACACTGTGGTTGGGCTTCCAAAGGGACATCCCAGTTCTCCAGAGTACTTCATATAATTTACCACCAAATGTCTCCCTCCCCAACCAGCTTATTCTTCAATGTATATGTATATAAGTGCAGCCGACAATTTAAGGAGGGCAACATTGCTCACTACATCAAATTTGTATGTATTTTATAAAAAAAGTAAGAAGAAGCCGATGGGTACTGCACATATCCAAGGACGGAACTTGCTAAACATGTTTAGCGTTGTCTGCTGGTAGCAGCCTTCATTTTCATAAAGCAGCAGTCCCATATCTCTGTGTGATTATTTCTCAGCGACCAGCAGAAAAAAGGTTGTGATACCTAAGAATACCCCACTAGCTACAGTATTATTACTGACAAATAAAATATATGGGTCGACTTATTTTCTTTTTTTCTATAACATCAACAATTTCAGTCAACTCAATCAAGGAATTTTTGAGATGTTTTTTTACCTCTAAATATTGATAAAATGAAATGTCCTTTCTTAGTGGGTATCGAGTGTCTTATGAACCATTCTGTCAAATTTGCGCTTTTTACCTAAACAGGAAATAGCTATTTTGTTGATGAGTGAGTGAGTCAGTCAGTCATTCGGGCAACTTTGCATTATATGTAGATTTGGATAAACTCATAAACTGTACTTTATAACTCTGCAGCCCCTTTAACACATGCACGCTAGCTACATTTTTACCAGAAGATTATGGAGTCAAGATTATGTGTGAAAAAAAAACAGTGTTGATAATGTAATCTAGTGATTTGGCTTTTATGTGAATAAAGTCATAAAAGTCCACAAATAAAATGACAACTACATTTACAGTATGATGCTTTGACCTTGCAGTGTCGGAACCACTCAAAAAACTCTGGTGATGTTTCAGAAGTCAAGAGTTTACACAAACAAACCTTGTTTGTTTTTTACAGTTAGCTATTTGAAAAATGCCTGTAAATTGGACAGATTCTGAATTTACTTTTTCACTTTTCTTTTGAACCAAGTGAGTAACATTACTCATTTTTAGGAAACGATAAACATATGGTAATAAATGGCTAAATAATGAAATTCCCCATTGCAGTGGGTATCAGTAGTAGTAGTAACGGTCCTTTCCTAACATTTCTTTACCCTTAGTTCAGCATGCTGGTTGCAGCATTCAAGATATACAAAACACAATTAGGACAAAAGCAGTTAGGCAACATAACAATTGCCTCCAAAAGCAACTCCTCTGTGTCTGCTTTGTTGGAATATGGTTTTCATTTATAAAGAGTCACCAATCAGGGAATAAGACATTATAATGAGCAGGATTCATTCAAGGAACAATCATCAAATAATGACGAACAGCTCTTTGTGCAATTAGTATCTGCGCTTTCAAATTGCAATACAATGTTGGTATTTTCAAAAACATACGGCTATGGGAAGCATTTTCAAAAGTCTCCATTTTTGGGGTTAAAAAGCATTAGGTTATTGTGGCTGAAAGGTGAAAATGTAGACTAATGTCTGTATTTTTAAATGGAAATGTAGTGGTGTGGATGTAGCCTTATTGTGAGAAAAGTCGCATCTGTGCCACTTATTTTTTCAATGATTTATCAGATAAATACAATTTCATGTCAGAAAAATTATTTTACTTGGTAAATGGCTTAGCTGGATGATGCTAGGTGAAATTAAGATACTTTATGTAGAATCCCAAATATACATCCAAAACACCATGGCAGTAATGTCTAGTATCATGCTTATTATTATTATATCAGCCTGCAGTTGTAACTCAGTATTTGCCAACTGCCATTTTTCACTTAAACAGCTCGCCTGCAGTAACTGAAATTAGATTTTTCTTAACTGGAATGTTATTTTAAAATTTACTATGGTGCATTGTTCAGTTCAACATATTTCTTAATCAACTCTTTGTGACCAGATTTGATGCTGTTAATCAATGTTAGGGCACAACTGCATGCTGAAACTGTCTTTGCACAATCTGACATTAGCGACTTTCATTTACTTTGAGTTTATCGTAGCCTTTTGTAGGGCTCTGTTTCAGTATGCTGTCTGATAGAATTGAGTTTTTCTAAATTTGTTTTCATCAGGGTGGTGGCAGTAAGTCTTACAAAAGAAAAATATGTATATATATATTGTCCTGTTTAATGATGTCAAACAGTATTTGCAAATAAGTTAACAGGCTCTTGTGCAGGGTTTTTCCTAAGGTATATAATAACTGAAAGTCATGTCCTGCACATAAACTGTCGTGAACTGTTTTGCATACTTTCCTGGATTTTGCAGCATTGTCATAGTGGAAATTATCATTTTCTTCTTTACCCGTGTATGATTTTTGCAGGTGGTTTTTTTTGAGTAACTGTGACAGATTCAGCATCATTATTCTTGCTATCATTAGTGGGCAAGTAACCTGCTATACAAAAACATAAATAATTATCAAGCACTCAGTGGATCCTGTCCAGTACCTTAGAGGGGGTAATGCAGTGATGTGGATGGTGAGATATCAGCACTGTGGGCTACCTGAGTTAACGATGGGGCTTATCTTTTGACATTGTTAATCTTGATAGGTTTGCACTTGTACTTCAGAAGTGGCACTGGTATAGATTACACCAAAAGCCAGTGTGAAATAAATAAATTAGTGCATTTTCTGTATCTATTTAGATGGCTATTGAGTGCACAAGTGATCCTGAAACAGTACTGAATCCTACATTGTCTTGAAGTAGTAATTAAATTCTGCTGGATACAAAGTTATTATTTGACAGTTAGTGCTTCTGCTTCACAACCACCTCAGAATGCTGGATTTGGATACCAGGCCTGGATGATGTTTCTGTGCCATTTATGCATTGCTTGTCTGCATGGGTTTTTGTTCAGGTACAATAGTTTTTCTCCAATCTCCCAAAAATATGTTTGTTAGATTAATGTAGTCTTTCCCTGTCTTAGTGAATGCGGTTATGTATGTGAGCGTGCAAGTTCATAGCTGGTCATCTGCTGCTGAGACAGGCTTCAACTCTGAGCCTCTGGACTGAATAATATGGGTCCAGAAAATGGTTTATTTGTCTAGTATTTTTTTCACGCTATGTAGTTTGTACAGAGATATATTTCCTTTTATAAGAACCAGGGAGCTTTGCCCCCTGCTCACTTTGCTCGCCACCCTTCCCCCGGCCTGCACTACGTGCCAGCCACTTCATGTCTCTGCCGTTCGCTTATGTGGATTTCAGTTTCACCAAACAGCAAATCTTTTAATTTTTGCGGAAACGCCTCTTTATTGGGAATAAACATTACTTTTCCCTGATGGCAACACGAATTAGACGATCTACAAGTCTCCAACGTAAAGTTTAAATCTGAACAATATATTTGGTTTTTTTTTTTGCTGTTCCGTTATTTCACTGAGTAATAAGTTCGGTTTGTTTGAGCTAATGCGATCTTTACTATCGTTTTTTTGGGACTTTTCGAATTTTAGTACTTTCATTATCTCTAACCTGCTCTGCATGTGTATTGTGCCATGTATTGTAACATTTTTGAATTCTTCATGACATTCTACTTTGTCATCTACTTTTTGTCTTTTATTTCTGGCCCCAGGCATAAATCTCTTGGCACAAAGTCTCGTCTCACAAGACTTGAAAGTATCTTTTTGAAAAAGTCACTTCTCATCCCAGGCCAAAAAGTCTTGTCTGTTCCCAGGATTTTTTTATTATAATAGGCATCTACTTTTTAGTTATGAAGTATGTTTAAAAACTGAAAGCTACCTGGTACAAATGTATAGTCCTGTGTACAGTATATTCTTGTAGTACATTCAAATTCGTACTTGCATGTTTCCCACAGACTAGTGACGGTATTAAAATACCAACCATAAATGCAGCACAGACAATGAATACAATACCATAAGTTAACTATATCACCAGACATATGAAAAAGTTTGGGAACCCTTCTCAGCCTGCATAATAATTTGCTCTACTTTCAACAAAAAAGGTAACAATGGTATGTTTTTCATTTCCTAGGTATATCTGAGTACTGGGGTGTTTTCCGAACAAAGATTTTTAGTGAAGCAGTATTTAGTTGTATGAAATTAAATCAAATGTGAAAAATTGGCTGTGCAAAAATTTGGGTACCCTTGTAATTTTGCTGATTTGAATGCATGTGACTGCTCAATACTGATTACTTGAAACACCAAATTGGTTGGATTAGCTCGTTAAGCCTTGAACTTCATAGACGGGTGTGTCTGATCATGAGAAAAGGTATTTAAGCTGGTCAATTGCAAGTTGTGCTTCCCTTTGACTCTCCTCTAAAGAGTGACAGCATGGGATCCTCAAAGCATCTCCCAAAAGATCTGAAAACAAAGATTGTTCAGTATTATGGTTTAGGGGAAGGCTACAAAAAGCTATCTCAGAGGTTTAAACTGTCAGTTTCAACTGTAAGGAATGTAATCAGGAAATGGAAGGCCACAGGCACAGTTGCTGTTAAACCCAGGTCTGGCAGGCCAAGAAGAATACAGGAGCTGCATATTCCCAGGATTGTGAGAATGGTTACAGACAACCCATAGAAAACCTCAAAAGACCTGCAAGAACATCTTGCTGTAGATGGTGTATCTGTACATCATTCTACAATTCAGCGCAATTTACACAAATTACATCTATATGGCAGGGTGATGAGAAAGAAGTCCTTTCTGCACTCACGCCACAAACAGAGGTGCTTGTTGTATGCAAATGCTAATTTAGACAAGCCAGATTAATTCTGGAACAAAGTGCTTTGGACTGATGAGACAAAAATTTAGTTATTTGGTCATAACAAAAAGCACTTTGCATAGCGGAAGAAGAGCACCGCATTCCAAGAAAAACACCTGCTACCTACTGTCAAATTTGGTGGATGTTACATCATGCTGTGGGGCTGTGTGGCTAGTCCAGGGGCTGGGGCCCTTGTTAAAGTTGAGGGTCGGATGAATTTAACTCAATATCAACAAATTCTTCAGGATAATGTTCAAGCATCAGTCACAAAGTTGAAGTTATGCAGGGGTTGGATATTCCAACAAGACAATGACCCAAAACACAGTTCGAAATTTACAAAGGCATTCATGCAGAGGGAGAAGTACAATGTTCTGGAAAGGCCAGCACAGTCCCCTGAATTGAATATCATCGAAAATCTATGGGATGATTTGAAGCAGGCTGTCCATACTTGGCAGCCATCAAATGTAACTGAACTGGAGAGTTTTTGTATGAAAGAGTAGTCAAAAATACCTCCATCCAGAACCCAGACACTCATCAAAGGCTATAGGAGGTGTCTAGAGGCTGTTAAAATTGCAAAAGGAGTCACAACGAAGTATTGATGTAATATCTCTGTTGGGGTGCCCAAATTTATGTACCTGTCTAATTTTGTTATGATGCATATTGCATATTTTCTGTTAGTCCAATAAACTTAATGTCACTGCTGAAATACTACTGTTTCCAAAAGGCATGTCATATATTAAAAGGAAGTTGCTACTTTGAAAGCTCAGACAATGATAGACAAAAATCCAAAGAATTAATAGGGGTTCCCAAACTTTTTCATATGACTGTATATTGTATGCAAGAAACATGCATTTGTCAATGCTGACTTTTATATCAGATGTACTCATTTGCACTTGATATTGTATTGATTTTTATATCTTTCTGGACACCTTGGCAGATATCATTTTCTCTGAGTAAAGCTGGATTTAGTAATCAGTTAAGAAGATTATGAATTCCCATTTGGGAGACAAAACCTGGTGTTTTTGAATGCAGTGCTCCCACTGACTTTCAGAAATACAATCCCTTCTTCTTCCAGACAGTGACACTTTGTTGTAAAGTGTATTTATAAATACAATGATAAAAAACTGTTCTGCTGTATATGCTGTTTTGGTCATACCTCTACCAGTTATGGCTCAGTTTGGCTACATTGCTTGCTATGTTCATTTTCCACTTAAATAGGCTGTGGCCAGTCTATAGATAGACGGCCATAAAATCAAACTCACTGAAGCAGTAAATGCACTGGTGGCAAGTGACCTACTAAAAAAAGATGACATGCTTACTATTATAATTACATTTAAAAGTGTGCAAAAACATGGAGAGCAAAATAAGTGTTTTGTGATCCTGAGGTCATTTTCTGGCAATAAATGTTGGTTGTGCAACTAGAAAACTGCAACTAAAACTGTCAGAATTGCTTTATCTCAACATAAACTAAGTGTATACAGAAAACAAAACATGTATTTATCTGGGCAAGCTCCATATGCAGAAGTTCAATAAATAATTTGGAACTTGAGGTGATTTTTCTTCCTGATTTTGTTTCTCCTGTGATTGGCTTATGTTGCATATATTACCTTTCTAATCCCAAAAAATCGGTATTCAAAACAAAATTTGAACTCTGAATACAAATACAAAACAAACTTTATGTGAAGCTGTCTTTGTTATTGCAGTAAATACAATTTCATGACTGCTGAAAATTACCACTGCCATTTAAACCCATCATGATTTTCACCGTGTGTGCATGACAGAGGTGATACCATCATAAGTAGCAATGAAAACCATGCAATCAGTAACTTACAAGCAATGGATGCACCAAAAGGACACAGGAAACGAAACACCAATGGCTTTATTTAAGCTAATTATGAGCCACTACATTTTGATCATCAGCAGTTTGGCTTTTAAATGCCATACTCAGAGCTAAGTCAGTATGGTGGGTTCAAAATCTATTCAGGCCCCCTCATTTTTTGCACACTTTATTTTGTGTATTAATTTTAAATTAATAAATTTGTAATTTTCACCCATCCTCTTTAATAAAACCCCTGTGTGCGTCCAGGTGTCCGTATGTGTGTGTCTTCTGGTGAAGTGGGCATGCGCGGGGCCACGCGGCACGTGTTCAGTCTCTTCCTGTGCATTCCCTGTGTGTGCAGAGAGAGAGAGAGAGAGAGAGAGACACACACACACACACACGCGAGACAGACACACACACAAAGACAGACACACAGTCTGCCGCGTGCACGCGCACACCACACACACACAGGCACAGAGGTGCGCGCTTAAGAGAGACACACACACACAGCGGCCCATGAGAGAGAGAGAGAAAGAGACACACAGACACGCGTGCGTGCATGCATTGTTGCAATGTTACTTTTCTTGGTTGTTTATTAAATTACGGATTTTTCAAATGTTCATTTTTTTTCGTGTGTTTAAAACTCATTAAAAAAGTGTTTTTAGCGAGCGGGTCATAAGGCTATAGCGCGAACTCTTGCAGTGTTAGTTTTCTCTGTTGTTCAAGGTTTTCTTAGTGTTATTCAATGTTTTTACATTTAGTTTACTATTACGCTGTGCATTCAATGGTGTAATTAACTATATCTGTGCTTAAAAGCTTAAAAAAATATATATTTACATACAGTTCATACGGTCTGGAACGGATTAATTGTATTTACATACAGTCTTATGGGGGAAATTTCTTCGGTTCATGACCAAATCGGGTTACAACCAGAGTTTTGGAACGAATTATGGTCGTGAACCGAGGTTCCACTGTGTTACTGTCAGACAAAATTACAGGCATTTTACGGAAATACGAACCAGTATTACTGAGAGAGAAAATTAAAGGCACACAATACAGTGACGCATATTACAGCCACATACAAGGTCCCTTGCCATTTAATATAGACTGTTCCTACTAATGTTTATGCACTACTGTTCTAGCGCCTGTTATTGTAACGGGCTTAATGTCTAGTCAATCTATATTCTTACTCATAATGACAAAATGTAAACATGTTTTCAGTCAAGTTTGCAAATTTATTAAAAATCAATACCTGAAACTGTCATTATACAGTATATATGCCAACAGAATATTTCATGCAACCAAAGCAAAATCACAAGCTGTGAATCAGTTGAAGAACAGAAAAAAATTCAAAACCAGAGAGAGCTTTAAACAATTATTTTTTTAGTTTTGTTTAATCCACAAACTTGTACATTCAGGAAGCGTATGACACTGACCTATATATGGTCACAGTAAAGACATCACAATTTGCACATTTGTAGTCATACTTCATGGCACATATGTTCATGGTAATCTGTATTTGAGAAAAGTTTAACATATATAACTTTAAAATGATTTTACTCCATTTTGTTAAGGGAGATATATATCATCGCTCTTAATTTCTTCAACTTGCAACACCTATGATCATGAAGTACTACTAATCAAGCATATACCCTACCTTGAAACTGCTGGATTCTTCCTTGTGGAAATGTAACTTTAATCTATAAAGTTACACATGTGGTTTCCTTCTGTTTTAAAGGACAGCAAAGATCATAATGTTTATTATACAAAAGGCCTTCTGTGGGGCCAATACTGGAAAAACAGCAAACAATATTCAAACCTCAATTACTTGTCTTTCATGATCCAGTTATCCAGTTGTATGCTCACTTGCATTTTATTCTAAAATTTTGTTAAATAAATGCTTCTGGAAAATGAGAATAGTGCACTAACCAACTGAAATTTTTAATTTGTAGACAGGACTCTTGACCAATGAATGAATTTGTGATGGTTAATAACAATCTGATGTTTGTATTCTGTTTTCTATCTATTATGTTGTTCTAGCATATATGGAAATATGACTTGTTTATGGTTTGTTAATTGTATGTATGGTGATAGTGTTGCCTCAAAAACTATATTGTTCAGTATATTCATTGTTCCTTATCCTGGACCTCCAATTCAGCATTATACCATTGTCAATGTCTCCTCATAAATTGCATCTTTTTTATTTAATTACCAGTTGGCTGCTCTTCTTTACATTATATTAACATGTATCTCAAGGAAAGTTCTGAAATAAGCCAATTATTTTTTGAGGTTATAAATTTCCAATTTTTATTTATGCTGTTAAGAGACAGATTAATCTTTTCATTTACTTTCTTTGAAGCTTCTCTAGGTAGGATGTCAACTTGTATTAGGTCTGTTCCTAACAGTGCATGTTTTTTCAAACTTACCTTTTTACTTGCGCAACAGAATTTATAAGTGTCACAGATTTCACAGGCCAAAAACAAACATGCCATGGCTGCATGTATATGAATGCTGCCAGTTGAAGATCCCTAAGTGCCTTTTGTTATTCTTTTTGTTTTCTAACTATCAGGTTGATTTCAAGTTGCAAGTCTACTGATTCTTTTTTTTTCTTATATAACATTAAAATAAGGAACTATCTTATTAGACTTCTTATGAATCAGTAAATACCCAATTTTTAACATGCCAAAACTGTTGTGACTATGCAGTTCACATCCCTATTAAGCTGGAAGTGCAGGACTAAATTGTGAACAGTTTCATTTCTCTTTTCTTCACTTTCATACAAAGGTTTTCTTAAAGGTTTTAGGACACTTTCAGCAGTGGTGCTAATAAAGCTTAAGTCTTTTGAAAAAAACCTATCTGACCAGTTATATTCATAATAACACTATTTTACTCCATACCTGCATATATAGTTTTTGAAGATAATTTTTGCTGTTGTTCATTTGAAGGTTTAAAAGGTATATTTATTTAAAATCAAGGAAAAAATGTGTGTTTTACAAAAACCTTTGAAGTAAAGTATGAATTGATGCATTTATGGAAGCAAAATATATTACTTAATTGAAAAATCTGAGGGTTCCTTAAGTGTTACTAATTTTCTTTGAGAGTGGTTAATGTAGTTTCATCACAACTCCAGAAGACTGGTTTTGCACCTCACCTTTGTCACTGTCTGGGTAGATTTATCATGTTCTCCCCATGTCAGCATGTTTTTCTCCATATAATCCATTTTTCTTTCTACATCTTAATAAAGGGGATGTTAGGTTAATTGATGACCCTAAACTGATCCAGTATGAGTTTGTGTGGTCAGAAGCGTTACACCTGATGCAGATAAAATAGGGCTCCAGCACTCCACAACCTTAAAAATATCAAGAGTGGATACAGTAAAGTAATCAATAGTTTTTGACTGAAGTTGATAAGACCGTAACATTTTATTTTTTAATATTCCAGCACTGAAGCTTTAACTCTTTGAGGGCTGAATATTTTTTCCAAAAAACATAGTTTTCTAAAAAGCAATGGCTTCACACAGAAATATGTAACATAACACAATATAAAACGTCGTTTTTGCATGCTGTGGTTGCCAGTTTGCCATAAATGTGCGGCAGGCTTGCTGCCAGGCTGTCTTCGCGTGGCTGGGGCAGCAGCAGCAGCTGACACTATCGCGGTGCATTGCAATCTGGATTCTACCTCTTATCATTGCTAGGTGGCAGTCCTCCCAGGCGAACAGTGCCATAGACGTGTCAGCTACTTGAACCTGTGGTGGCACCACAAATAGTATGAGACCAATCAACTGAAGCCAGAAACTCGCATTCAAAATCGGAGTCCAACAAGTCATAGTCCAGTTCAGAGAGAATAGGCAAAATGTTGTAGCCGGAATATTCTGCTTTATGCATCCGCTTTGACCTCTCGCCAGGGGTCAGGGCCATTTTTGCCGATGTTTGTGCCTTGCTACTCATGGCAGTGCAGGAAATCTCAGTGAAATCCAATGAAGCTAACTTTCCTTCTACCAAAGAGACACCAAATAAAACATAACGGTTGGTTTTGTCACAGTTTACAGTTGATTACCATCGTCAATTCCTCCTTTTGACAAAAGTCGACATCAGCCCTAAAAGAGTTAAACTTCATATCACTGCATAAGCTACAGTGGAGTAACATCAAAACTAAGGTGCTTGCTTTTTGTGTTGCCTGAGGTATTTTTGCTTTTATTTTAGCTGATGCCCATGTAAACAATTTAAGAATGCATGTGGCAAAAGATGAAGAGCTGAAATAAATAATACAATAAATAATAGTAAAAGTACGAGGGGCGTCTAATGGTAAGTGAGCCCACCTGGGAAGGAAGTGGTACAGAACAGTGCTGTATTAGGATTTCCCAGTGTAGTCTCTCTGAAAATGAATGCACCTCTCTCACCAGTGTTCCAACATCCAGATGCCTTCAGTGTGTTAATGAAACTTCTTGCGAATCACACCACTATACTACCTTATTAATAATAGCATCATCTGTGTCAAAATGGTGACCACACAAGTTATTTCATCTTCTTAGTAAGGAGACAGAAGTCCCCAATCTGGTGAATAAGAAGGGTGAGGCAACAGTTTCAAGTTGCATTTTTGAATGTTTCCACAGTGAGGTGCACTCAGTGTTAACGTGATGAAAGGGGATTTCAAGAAACAACTTGAGAAACAGTTTTTCCAGTTCTTCTGTGGTGCTCAAAGTCCTGTTTCTCTACCTGTGATGTTTGAATGAAAGTGGGTACCCCAAACTTCTGCATGACTCACTGTATTGAAGCCTTTAATAAAAAGTAAATAAATAAATAAAAATAAACAATGACTTAAAATCATTATTTTAGGCAGAACACCCTGTGGAGACTGTGTGACCTGGAACCCCTACAGATTTTTTCTTTTTTTTTTTTCTCTCCAGCTTTACTGTTGTTTTTTTCTGTCCACCCTGACCAACTAACCTTATCATTAGACTTTCATTTCCAGACTTAAAAAAACAATTCTTATGTTTAAGGACTCTGTTTCTCCTAATTATGTGTCTATCTTAAGTGTGCATTAGTTATTTTCTATACTATTTATGCATTATTTTTCTGTTTAATTTTAATTTGTTTTTATTTGCATGTAACTACTTCTTTGACATCTTTTAAGCACTTTGAGCTACCTCCTTCAAATGAAAATGTGCTATTGAAACAAATGTGGTGGTGGTGGTTGTTGAAAGTTGGCGGGAATTACAGACAAGGTCTGTTATACTTAAGAAACAAAGCTATGTACCGGAAGTTACTCCTTGATAAGTAGGTTCACTTCCCATCAAACACTTCTTGTATTACTAGCATTAGAAAGTGTTATTGAATGTTTATAGGAAACTCTCAATAAGTACTTTTTTCTAATTTCTAAAGGAGGCCAGTGCCACTTTATACTTGTCATTAATTTGTTTTTATATATATCACTTTGATAAAAAAAAATATATTAGAAGGCTTACGTATTTGAAGGGGAAAAAGGAAAAGCAACTATTATCAGTGACCATTCCAGTGAATTGTAAAAGAAGACTGGCAGCTTAAATTATCTATTACAAATTCTGGTAGCCATATAACTGAAAACAAAAGGTGTTGCATCTTGGCAAGTGTTTGAGGCATCAGCAGGATGTCTACCAGCCTGTACATTTATTCTGATTGAAGACCACAGTTCACGTTTCAGTCTGCTGCGTTAGGATTGTGGCAAATTATCTTTAACAGGCTCCATGAAGAGTTGAAATATCTGTTTTGTTCAAAAAATAGTAGCCTTAATCTGACTAGGTAAAAGCAATTCTGACTTAAACTTGAAAATTATAATTTAAATTCCAGACAGAGAAAGTTATCACACAGCCAGTAATCCTGTATACTTGGCTCTACACAACAAATTACCTTAATTATTAGACCTCCACTCCTGTGACATAGAAATAATTGCATCAGGAATGCATTGTGGGTTAATTTTTAGTGATTGCTTTTGTTTCAGTAAGGTTATTAATTGTATACTTTTATCTGCAGTAAATGGTTTGGGTATGTTATTCATTTTTATTTTTTGTAGTTTTGATCTTTTACTGTTCTCTAGTTTTCAGTGTCCACCACCATTTTATTAGTACAGATACTGCATGTTGTTGGGTGACATAAGGCGTTCACCATTGCAGTTAGTGAAATTGGTACAATTACACCTTAAAACAAGGCAAGGCACACAGTGAAGCCTCCAAACATTGAGTAATCAGAGGAAAGACTGTGAGAGTCTAGGTCTTAAACATATAGAATTAAAAATAAAAATCAACACAATCAGTTAAGAAAGGATTCTTGGTTTTAAATTGTGCTTTGTGGCTTTGAGTTTGGTTTTGCTTTATTTGGTAATATTTCTGCACATTACTAGAGTGAAAATAAAATCAAACCTGTCTCTTAAACAGATGCTGTTAAACATCCTCGACTGTTCTATTGCCAACTTCCAAATGAAAGCCCCCTCAAAATTTATGCTGCTTACAACAACCAAAAATAATTGTTCCTTGGGATTTACAGCACAATCGGAGTCACTGATATCTTAATTTCTAATGACTGACTTACACTACAACTTGTGAAATAAATGAAGGCTGTGTAAAGAGAATGTGTGTCATCAAAAAATACGTGAGAACTTGGAAGTGCAAATTAGTCAAATTAGCCAAAGTAAGTGTATTGAGTAGAAACAGGGGATAAGCCTTAAAATAAATGCACTACTGGTCAAAAGGTTTAGAACACCTTCGTTTTTCCAGTTTGTCTCCAAATTTTCTCACTTGAAATGCAACGAATGACCTAAAATGGTGAAAAAGTAAGCAGTAAACTCTCAAAGTTTAAATTTAAAGTTTAAATTAGCAAAATCTGAAAAAAGTGAAATTTCAGAATATTACAAATGAGCCTTCTTTAGGGAACAACTAATAGGTTGAAATCTTCAGATGTTCTGCAGCAATTAAAGTAAATTAAGCCTTGCAAGTTGAAGCAAACAGTTTGCACAGGTATCCCAACGTCTTTTGATTAGTTAACCCTCCGTCTGTCTTAACGCAGAGTTGGAACAGACTGTGTTACTAAACCCTCCGAAGCCCTTCTTGGACAATATTCTAGTGATAATGGCAAGAAAATGGCAATTAACAAATTAAATGAGACAGAGCATTATAACTCTTAGAAGTATAAGCTTTTCATTTAGAGAAACTGCAAAAAAATCGAAGTTTCAGTTAATACAATGGTGTCCTACACAAGCCAAAGACAATTGGAAACAGGAAGGAATTCTGATAAGACAAGATCTGGCAGACCCAAAGTTACAACCCAATCAGAAGACAAGTTTTTGAGGGTCACCAGCTTGTGTGATAGGTGCCTCATAGTACAAAAGCTTCAAGGACAGCTTAACAGTGCTAAAAAAAAAATTAAAAAGTCTCAGTTTCTACTGTGAAGAGGAGACTTTGTGCTGCAGGTTTGACAGAGCGAGTGACAGTAAGAAAGCCATTCCTTAAAGGACAAAACAAGGCCTTGAAATACAGGCTGTGGACTACTGCAGACTGGAAGTAGTCTTATGCACCAATGAAAGTCTTTGGTTCATAACGCAAGGTGTTGGCTACTCTGATGAATCAAAAATTGGAGTAAAATTTTGTATGCTTAATGATTCATTATTATTAATTTTTTTATTTGCCTTGATATCCTGAAACACACTGACATTAAACTGTGTGCATTTCCATAAAAACTGAGGCGTTCTAAAACTTTTGACTGGTAGTAGATCTTTCTGCTAATCCTAGATCATTTGAATTCATTGCATATTTGACAGTATGGTACTGAAGTTAAAGTTACTGTAAAAATATTTTATTGTTCTTATGAAATGAGTAATGTGAGACAAAGTAATTTTTGTATATTTGTAAAATATCATAACCAGTTTGTTCAGTGCTCTTGTGATGTCCAAAACTGTGAATTTGCATTTTGCTTTGCTTTTCCTTGAATAATGCTACTTGTGGTCTTCACTGCAAAGGGTTGATGCTATGGTGTCATTCATACCGTATAACAGGTGCAGTTTAGTTGCTTTATTCGCTGCCTCACATGGGCGCTGACTGGGGAGAAAATGGGAACACTTGTTTGCAGACCTCTTAGCTTGTGGGGTACACATAATTGTTTATGCAAAAATTTATTGGTTTTTCTAATGGCATCATCAATACCAAATATTGTAATAGCAATAATTAAAAGGTGGAAATGAACTTGAACTGGGCCATTATCCAAATCAGCTCCCTGTTTCTAGTGTGCCATTCTCTGTCACAGGACAAAAGCAACCTCCCTGCTCAGTCAGATTTCATTTTTCCCAGTAGCTGACCAACCAGTCCTTTTAAAAATAGCAGTTTAACTCTTTCAGGGCTGATGTCGACTTTTGTCAAAATTCAGGAGTAGAGGACAGTAACCAGCTGTAAACTGTGACAAAACTCGCCCTCACATTTTAGTTCAACTCTCTTTGCGAGAAGGAAAGTTACACAGTGTGGTAGGTAGCCTCGGACACAAACAGGCAGACCACGAGAGTTTCAAAAACACACACATTAAATAAGTTGTCCCGCACAGCACACAGGGTCCTCGCACCAAAACCCTTAAGTCCAGGTCTTTCAAACAACCCCCAGCCTAACCGTCACAATAGATTTGTAGATTTAACTTCGATTCCCTACACGTGCGTGAGTAGTGAAGAGCAAACAAGCTCTAAAATGGCATCAGCATCTGGCGAGAGACCAAAGTGAATGTACAAAGCAAAATACTCCATGGACGTTTTACGTCATTTCGTTAAATAGGACTCTTACTTGTCGTACTCCGAGTTTGATGCAAGTGATCTGGAGATGGATATTGAAAGCGAAAGTGAGATAATCATCATCTGATTGGTCGCCAGCTGATCACAGTGCTGAACACATTTGTGTAGCTGATGCGCCTACAGCAGCGTTCGCCTGGGAGGACCACCACTTATGATAACAAGATGTACAAACCATATTGTGTCACACTGCGAACGCCACCACCGCCCACCTACTGTGCGAAGACAGCCAGGGAGCCGGCTAACCGCGCATTACTGCCGAGTATCGAGACACATCCGCACAGAGACCGTTGCCAGAGATGCTGAACATACGTCAACATCAGCATCATAGCAACAGATGTTTTATGTTGATTTATGTGTGAAACCATCTGCTTTGTGGGCTTTTCAGAAAACTGAGTTTTTTGGAAAAAATATTCAGCCCTCAAAGAGTTAAAATCCGTGAGTGTCATGATGAGCTAAGAAACAGTACAGTGTTGTCTGAATGGGAGCTTACACATCAACTGAATTTATACAGATGTCCTTAATGACTTTGCAACTGTGAAAGCTCAGACGTATATTCTGTAAAAATTACTGCAGAAAAATATGATCTCTTATTTACTGTACAGTATTTGTTTTAAGTGAAGTTACAGGATATTTTGTCACATTTTGTTTGCAGTATTACAAAAAAATTAGTCGATAATCTTCTGTACAAGAAATGTAAATAAATAATTGCTGGTAAGGCTTTGCATTTGGGTTGAAATGTTACATAATATGCATTTATAATGTTTTGCATCTTGTTTGTTATGTTATAAAATAAATGTTGATTGTCTTTTGTTAGCAGTGGTGTTGTTAAATGATTAATGTGTTATGAGGCTGAGGCAGGACCCATTAGTATAGTTCTGTTTTGGGCCCTGACATCTATAATTGTGCCCCCCTATATCACTAGGATGCTGTAATTTGAGTTCCCACACTTTTCTAATAGTCAAACAAGAAAATGCAGCTTGCAGTGCATACTGTAATCCATACAACATGTATTTCACCAATACTTTACAGTAGAAAGAACAGCACATAAACATGAAGTTTTGAGTAAAATGTACCCAAACCATTATCTGACACTTATTAACAGTCAGTCATTTTCCAACCCACAATGTTCAAAAATTATATGTTATCAGTGGGTGAAGTTCTTCTCAAATAAACATGCTAAATTAGCAAGATTTCCTTTATTGTACTTTAACTGCCCACGTTCAAAGCACTTGTGTGGTGCAAGTCATAAAATTAGAATATCATGACAAAGTTGATTTATTTCAGTAATTCCATTCAAAAAGTGAAACTTGTATATTAGATTCATTCATTACACACAGACTGATGCATTTCAAATGTTTTTTTCTTTTAATTTTGATGATTATAACTGACAACTAATGAAAGTCCCAAATTCAGTATCTCAGAAAATTAGAATATCAATTATGACCAATGCAAAAAAAGGATTTTTAGAAATGTTGGCCAACTGAAAGGTATGAACATGAAAAGTATGAGCATGTACAGCACTCAGTATTTAGTTGGGGCTCCTTTGGCCTGGATTACTGCAGCAATGCGGCGTGGCATGGAGTCGATCAGTCTGTGGCACTGCTCAGGTGTTATGAGAGCCCATGTTGCTCTGATAGTGGCCTTCAGCTCTTTTGAATTGTTGGGTCTGGCATATTGCATCTTCCTCTTCACAATACCCCATCGATTTTCTATGGGCTTAAGGCGAGTTTACTGGCCAATCAAGAACAGGGATACCATGGTCCTTAAACCAGGTACTGGTAGTTTTGACACTGTGTGCAGGTGCCAGGTCCTGTTGGAAAATGAAATCTGCATCTCCATAAAGTTTGTCAGCAGCAGGAAGCATGAAGTGCTCTAAAATTTCCTGGTAAACGGCTGTGTTGACCTTGGACCTCAGAAAACACAATGTACCAACACCAGCAGATGACATGGCACCCCAAACCATCACTGACTGTGGAAACTTTACACTGGACCTCAAGCAACGTGGATTCTGTGCCTCTACTCTCTTCCTCCATACTCTGGGACCTTGATTTCCAAATGAAATGCAAAATTTACTTTCATCAGAGAACATAACTTTGGACCACTCAGCAGCAGTTTTCTCTTTAGCCCAGGCGAGACGCTTCTGACGCTGTCTCTTGTTCAACAGTGGCTTGACACAAGGAATGCGACAGCTGAAACCCATGTCTTGCATACGTCTGTGCGTGGTGGTTCTTGAAGCACTGACTCCAGCTGCAGTCTACTCTTTGTGAATCTCCCCCACAGTTTTGAATGGGTTTTGTTTCACAATCCTCTCCAGGGTGTGGTTATCCCTATTGCTTGTACACGTTTTTCTACGACATCTTGCCCTTCCTTCGCCTCTTTAATAATGTGCTTGGACACAGAGCTCTGTGAACAGCCAGCCTCTTTAGCAATGACCTTTTGTGTCTTGCCCTCCTTGTGCAAGGTGTCAATGGTCGTCTTTTGGACAACTGTCAAGTCAGCAGTCTTCCCCATGATTGTGTAGCCTACAGAACTAGACTGAGAGACCATTTAAAGGCCTTTACAGGTGTTTTGAGTTAATTAGCTGATTAGAGTGTGGCACCAGGTGTCTTCAATATTGAACCATTTCACAATATTCTAATTTTCCGAGTTACTGAATTTGGGACTTTCATTAGTTGTCAGTTATAATCATCAAAATTAAAAGAAAAAAACATTTGAAATACATCAGTCTGTGTGTAATGAATGAATCTAATATACAAGTTTCACTTTTTGAATGGAATTACTGAAATAAATTAACTTTGTCATGATATTCTAATTTTATGACCGGCACCTGTAAGCACTCATATTAGTAAATACTTTAATAAAGTTTTGACCAAAATTACTGACTTAAAATTGTGATTGGCAGCCTATCTCGACGCAATACCATGAATTGGGCTTAGAAAATGGATGGATGTTAAAATTTATGGTAAAGAAATGTTAAAGGGTAAAAGAAATGTTTATAGTAAAGGAATGTGTCCTCTGAGTGTTCTCTCTTCGCTCAGTGACAGACTGACCGCCATCTGGTTCTGTACTACCTGCAAAGCATCCTTTGGAAAATCTGCCAGCACCATCCATCTTTTTTTAAATGTTTTTTATATGAAACAGGTACACTAGACCTCTATGTGGTAAACAGTCTTAAACATGTGTACCATCATCTTTTAATCAATTTATTTATCTATTGGTATTTTGTAATCATTCTTGAGTGTACCTGTTGTGTATTTATAGTTATAAATTCACACATGAAATCATACTTATTATCCTCATGCATTTTCAATGTAGCAGTTGTGTGTTGTGATATCTAATATATTTTTTTGCATATTATTTGTATTCCTATTAAATATTTCTCATGCTAGCATTTTTGAAACATGTATATTAATTGCATTATTTTCTTTTCAAAGCAGTGACTAGAGTTTACTCTCAAGCAACACCAATGTCTTATTTTTGTCCATTTCCTCTAAGCATGTATACCATCATGTTCTGATAGGTTCACTCAGTTGATTTTTCAAAGGCCAAAAAGATAATTGGGTTAAACCCATAAAGTCAAGTAAATTGGCTATAATCACTTATCTTATCTCTCTGTTTACATCTTTTGAGCTCTCATTCTAATTGTTTATTGCAAATGGAAGTTGTTACTGGCACTCATTTTGTGAAAGGTGACTTTAGTTTAAGTTAGATTTAAATAGGCCAGCTGTGAATTCCTTGTTATTCTGCAGTCATGTTAGGCCTTTTATGTGTGGCTGTAATATATACTTTTTTTTTGTCTTTGTACTGTGTTTAATTGAGACTTAATTTTAAAAATGCATGCTTTAACAAGAATGTCAATTGAGTTCAGTTAAATATTTCATCTGTGTGACCCTTGGTGTGACTTTTATTAAGTTTATTTCATTCATTTAATTTTTAGACACTCTAATTTCAATGCAGGTTCACAGAGGAGCACAGTCTTATCTTGGCAGTAATATATCAGGCAGAAGCAACACTGAAGAGGGTGTCATGTCCATCTTAGGGCCTGATTACTCACATATGTCAGTCAAAAAAAGCCCATATGGACACATACTTTGGCTTGCTTCACTTTAAAATGTTATGGCAGCCTCACCTTTTTCTGAAAGTATGACATTTGTATAATATTAATGTTAAAGAAAAAATGTTAAAGCTTATTTCGGCACTGAAAAGAGAAGAAAATACCAACATTTTGACTGTATAGACTTTATCAGGTGTGCGACTTAAAGGAAAAGAATAGGTAATATACACTACGGGTTAAACATTTTGGAACACCTCAGTTTTTTCAGTTTGTCTTCAACTTTATTCTATTGAAATGCACTGTATAACCTAAAATGGTAAAATAGAAAGCAGTAAACTGCCAGAGGTTTAAGTATAAAGTTTAGGATAGAAAAAACAGAAAAAAATTAATTATTGGAATATTAAATGTGGGCGTTCTTCAGGGAACTACTAATTGGTTACAACCTACAGATGTTCTGCAGTAATTGAAATAAGTTAAGCCTTGCAAGTTGAACCAAACAATTTGCACAGGTGTCTCAACCTCTGAAAATGCCCTCTGTCTTATAGCAGAGTTGGAACAGACTGTGTTACTACACCCTCCGAAGGCCTTCCTGGACAATATTCCAGTGATAATGGCAAGAACATGGCAATTAACAAATTAAAAGAAACAGTGCGTTATTACCCTTAGAAGTATAAATCTTTCATTCAGAGAAACTGCAAAAAAATCAATGTCTCAGTTGAGTACAGTGGTGCCCTACACAATCTAAATGCAATTGGAAACTGGAAGAAACTGATAAAACAATATCTGGCAGATCCAAAGTAAACCCAGTCAGAAGACAAGTTTCTGAGGGTCACCGGCTTGTGTGATAGGCACCTCACAGCATAACAACTTCAAGCACATTAATTAATAGTGTATGGTCTAAAAAGCCAGTCTCTATTTCTACTATTGTCGCTTCTGCAGTAGTCTACAGCCGGTATTTCAAGGCCCTTAAGAAATTGCTTTCTTACTACCACTTGCCTTATCAAAACTGCAGCACAAAGTCTCCATTTCTCAGTAGAAACTGGGACTTGCTTTTTTCGACCAGTGTTAAGCTGTGTTTGAATCTGTTATGCAATGAGGCACCTACTCCACAAGCTGGTGAGCCTCAAAAACTTTCTTTTGATTGGGTTGTGACTTTGGGTCTGCCAGAACTCTTTCTATCAGAGGTATTTACAGTTTGGAATGTGTAAAACACCATACTCACTGTTACTTTGATTTTTTTTTTTTTTGCCACAATTTCTCTAAATTAAAGGCCTACACTTCTAAGGGTAATAATGCTTTGTTTCATTTAATTTGATAATTGCTTTTTTCTATCATTATCCCTGGAATTTACAACTTTCTACAGTGTAATACTGTCCAAGTAGTATTTCAGAGGGTGTAGTAACACAGTCTGTTCCAACTTTGCTTTAAGACGGAGCGTTTTTAAGTAATCAGTAGAAGTTGGGACACCTGTGCAAATTGTTTGCTTCAACGTACAAGGCTTAATTTATTTCAATTGCTGCAGAACATCTGTAGGTTGTAACCAATTAGTTGTTGCCTGAAGAAGGCCCATTTGTAATATTCTGAAAATTCCTTTTTTCAGTTTTTGGTAATCTAAACTTTAGATTTAAACCTTTGGTAGTTTACTGCTTACCTTTTCACTGTTTAGTTCATTCATTGCATTGCATTGCATTTGCACTGATTAAATCTGAAGAAATACTGCTGTGTTCTAAAACGTTTCACCGGTAGCATGTAGATAGATAGATAGATATACAGTATATATACTGTATGTAGATGGTTGGGCGCTTTCTGCAAGAAATGGAATAGATATAAATTGTTAGGCTGACAAGAGACCCATTGTTTAATATTGAATTTACCAGAGGTACCACTTACAGTACAAGGGTATTGTTGGTGACATACTTGAAAGTGACACATCGGCTCTTGTTATACCTCAAAGAGCCTGGTGAGGAATGCAGCACTCCTCTGTGAAGTGAGCTGCTGATGAAAAGTATGCATAGGTTAGTTGGTTGTTGGATGAGATCAGTAGAGGGTTTGGAAAAAAGACTTATGTGGAAGGATCAGTCTGCAAAACTGGGATACTTTGTTTGATGACCTGTGAGAGAGAACGAGTGTTATTGTGAAATGGGAGGACCAGCAGGATGCAAGTTTCATTAATAGGGTTCCTTTTAAGAGTGCATGTTATGAAGTCTGCTGCTGGCTTAATTGAGGGCCCAGTCCACACCATGAGTAGGGCATTCTCTGTCAATGAAGGAACACGTTGTCGTTCAAGTTAACTTCAGCACTGCAGAACCGCCAAGTGTAAGGAACGGTGAAAGAGGTAGAGAGTTATTAGTATGCCAGGGATGGGAAGTAAGGAACTGTTGACAAGGTGTCCTTTATTTTAAGCATGAATAATTATTCATTCGATAAACTAATTAAGATGTTATATAACTATTGCGCCTTGTAGTAAGAATGTGTATTGATAAAAGCAGTCAGTTGACTTTTTTTTTGTTCTACCTCATCTATCTATGAATTGTTGCAGTGTGGCCTGTGTACAACAAAGCAGGTATTTAATGGTTACTTTACAATAGAAATAAATCTGACTTCTGGCACTTACAAACATACATTCTTCTAATAGTCTGTCATCAGCCATGTTAAAATCTCATTTTTTGTAGGGTGCAGTAGATTTCAGCTTTATGCGTTCCAGTACAGAGCAGCAAAGCCTTTTTAACATCAAAGCTTGAAGGAAATCTTGTGGTTCCCATTGGCAGTTCATCTGAGCTTGGGATGCAGTCTCTCACCCTGGTGCAAGGATACACAAAAGATGAATTAGAGTATGCTGAGACAAAGAAGTATATTCTACCTGAAAATGGATATGTCAATTTTTAGAAATTGATAAATATTCAGTGTGCTTTTAGCTCACTTCAAAGGATGAAAGGGCGTTTTTTTGATGACATTATCATCCTTGTACTTTATAGAATCAAAGAATAAGCATATCTAAACATTTTAAGTTTTTACTTCCATGCAAGTATGTATTTTTCATCTTTCCAAGCATTTTAGTCTTCTTTTTCTTTTAAAATTGCTTTGTCTGTTTACGCAATATCATCAGTCATTTAAAACTCTTATTCATTATCTAATGCTTTTATACACTAACATTGACACTTGAATTGATAGATGTTTAAACTATTAAAGTTGGCTGTGTGAATTTTAGAGTTAGTAGTTTTCAGCTGATGTTTCTTGTATCTTCTCAACTCTCAATGTTTGCTGCTGGCTTTCATTATTTTTTAAAATATGCTGTATAAAATATGATGATGGCTTCATGCATGTCGTTGTTAATCTGAAAGCCACTGTAAATCCAAGGCAAAGCAGATAATCTCAAAATTCATGTTTTCTGTTCGTATAAAATTTTTAAGAGTGAGCCTTAGTAGAAGAGGCAACTGATTTTGTAGGCCCTGAATTTAGTTAATTCATACATGCAAAAGACATTTTACATTCTTTAGGTGATATTTACATACCTTTTTCTGAGTGAATGGTAACACGCACACAGTCTGCCCATACAGACTTAACAGTAAACATATGTTTTTTTTAATCAGTTTTTAAAAGTACATTTACAAAAGGTTGTTTACATTATTGTTAATATTTTCCAGCTATTTCAATATATTCTTATCAAATTATTTCATAATCTTTTAAATACTGTGTCCATTTTTCTGGTCTTGGTGTGATAGTTCTTCCATGCTAGTTGCCTTTAGTATATGAATTTCTCATGTGTTGCCAATATTCAGGTTCTACTCTGCTTCTGGTGCTATCTTCATGTGTCCAGGTAAATTTGCACAAAAATTAAGAGAACGCCTAATTAACCTCCTTAGACTTATGTTTACACCCAGAAAAACAAGCCAAAACTGTTGATTTTTTTCAATAAGAAAAAATGTTATGTGTAACAGAAACATATAAATACAAAAACATCAGCATAAATACATTAGCAAAGGTACTGTATGTGTACAGTCCACTGCTGTACTGATAGACAGATTTAGTACATGTCCTTCATGTGATGTGTTTTGAAACGCTCACCAACACACAGCCTGATGTTGCAATCCAAGACAGCAGAAGTGTGTTTCTTTGAGCACTTTTTTTTTAAACTTTTGTTGTATTGCTTGTATATAAAAAGATTGAATGTCAGCATCTGATCTGCTTTTGTGTTATTATAGACTACCACAGTTCAAGACTTGGTGACTTACTGTATAGTTAATAGTGCTTAGGGAGCTAATGTCTTTCTTGTCCTTCTAGTTGACTGCAATCATTTTGCCTTTTTGCCACACATCATGGTGAACCTTCAGGCAACCAAATTCACCAGGCATATCATAGCATTTTAGTCATAGAGTGCTGTATTCATTAGTTTTACTTTTCATGTTGTGGCAGTCCACAGTTCCTTATTCCTTCCGGGTCAGGGCAATCAGTCTTTCACATCACCCCGGGAGCACGCCATTCCTTCCCGTCACGTGACTGTGACGTACTCCCGGGTCATAAGGCATAACCGATCCCACAAGTCCCCCCACAGCGACTCCTGGTGGTCCCCAAGGTATCCAGCAGGGTTGTGTATAAACACTACAAGAGTCCATAAGGCCCTGCTGGACCTCGGGGCACGATCCTGGTGTCGGGAGAGCTCCTCCTGTCGGCCTGGGGGTGCGGACCGGCCTGGGAAGCCAGCAGTCTTCCACAGTTCCCCCCCCCTTAGCGACGACTTCTGGGCCGGAGCGTCCGGCCCCGAGAGGGACGTCCTCCTCCAGGAGGCGCGTCATCCGGCCTTGAGGCGTTGCCCTGTCCTCGGCGAACCTTGGGGGGACGGTGTACCTCCTGTCTCCCCGGGGACAATGGCGCCTCACGTGGCCCGGTTGCCGGCAATTATAGCATCGACGAAGCCCTCCTGGTTGCTTCCCTCTGCGGTACCAAAAACATCTCGGGAACTCCGTCAGCGCCGTCTCCGCCCCTTCACCTGCCAGGGAAGTCATCACGGCCGCCTGGCGGCCCTTAAGCCTATTCTCCATTATGTCGGGGGACCCACCTTTCCTTTTGGGGATCTCCCGCTTGATCTGGGGCTTGTGCTCAGCCTGAGGCTCTCCATGGGAAGAGGGAAACCTCTTTACTGTCTGCACACCCGTTTCCTTCCGCTTACTAGGAGCCGGCGTCATTAGCACCGTCTCGCTCCGATGAACAGCACCAGTCAGCTGCACCGGTATGAGCGGCGCTTCCCCCGGCACTCCCATCACCAGCGTTACCCCACACTTAAGACCGGTCGGGTCCTCGAGAGCCGTACTGCTCCGGAAAGCCACGCCACGCGCATGCCCCGGGCCGTTTGCTCCAGTCCCCGACTATTCGGTCATCATGCCCCAGTCTCTTGTCGGGCACATAGTGCTTTGACACGCGCTACTCATTCTCAGCGGTGCCCGATCGCACTGTGTCCCCTTACTCTCTACGACACGGGAGGGACTCACCTGTACTCCCGCATCGATCCTCTCCGGAGCTTCCCTGCGCAGCCGCTGCACAAACTCCCTCAGTGCCTTTAACGGAGCTGCCGCCATCGCTCCCAATTCCACTACACGTTCCTTTAGTTCAGCATAATCCTGTAAGAAACGGTTTAGGGGCGCGAGGTATTCCTCGAGCCCCTGTAAATCCAAACAGTTAATATTTACGGCCGGAGTTGTTAGCGCTTCCGCATTTTGCTTACCCTCTGGCCGGGAACCAATGAGCACGTCCCCTCCCGGCACGTGTTTCGCTGGGTCGCGCAGAGGCTCCTGGCTTCCTCGCTCCCGGTCAGGTAGGTCCAGGATATCTCGCCGTCCGTCAGGCCATGCAGGCGGCTGGGACTGACCTTCTTTTTCCCAGTTTTCTTTCCCATGGCCCTACAGAGCGGGATAGCACGCACTGTTGCAGCTTTCTTGGTAGCGGGTGGTGCTGTGCACCTCCGTGAAAATGGGGAATCGACCGAGGGTTGTCTGCCCACACAAAATTTGTATTTTATGCAGGTCCTCTGCCAACAGACGGCCAGAGTATCCTGCCGACTACGCCAGTGTGGCAGTCCACAGTTCCTTATTCCTTCCGGGTCAGGGCAATCAGTCTTTCACATCACCCCGGGAGCACGCCATTCCTTCCCGTCCGTGACTGTGGCGTACTCGGTCATAAGGCACAACCGATCCCACAAGTCCCCCCACAGCGACTCCTGGTGGTCCCCAAGGTATCCAGCAGGGCTGTGTATAAACACTACAGAGTCCATAAGGCCCTGCTGGACCTCGGGGCACGATCCTGGTGTCTGGAGAGCTCCTCCTGTCGGCCTGGGGGTGCGGACCGGCCTGGGAAGCCGGCAGTCTTCCACAATGTCAACATCTGATGACCAATTCACATTGACATCATTATTACTTGATTCAACTAATGGTTCACTCTCAGTTTGTTCCAAAACCTGTACTCCATTTAATTTGTACTCCATTGTGTTTTGGTTGAAGTCTCTCCCCACTTATAAATATTGATTAATTACCTTAGATTGGCAAAACACATACAAACATTCATAATTGTTTGGCAGAATGTTATTGTATCCACTAGATGGCAGCAGAATACAGGCCTGAGGAGTATTCAAGCTTAATGCTGTACACTGCATTGTAACAGTTTAACCCGATTTTCATTTGGACTTCACCGTATTTACATAGAATTACGAACCTAAAAAAGTCTCAGTGGTAAGAAGAGGGTAAGACATATATAGAACATGAAAATGTAATTAATAGACAGAGTGGTTTTTGAGCCAAAAATCCTTTTCACTGGACATTGACATTGCTGTATATGCAGATATGTGCTCCACTGAGACCCCATAAGGGATTACACAAACACAAACATGAACAGCTGAATGGTTACAGTTTGTAGATTTCAAAATTGTGAATTAACAAATTTTTTATATGTTACAACCGTAGCAGCATGATGTAGATTTAAGATAGCAAGAAATGTCCTGAACATTTTGAGCAGTTGGTTAAAATAATCTTTGCTGTTTCCATAAAACGTGTAATCATTTTTGTTTCATTAGTCTATAAAAGAATTTGAATATTATAATATCCATTGTGCTAATTACTGCAGTATTTTAGAGTTATGAGTCTACATTCACATTACAAATGTAAAAAAACTATTAGTTATGTGATTTTAGTAGTGTTAGTAAATGGTTTTGATTATATACTCCTATCACAGTTGCTTTGGTGGTTGAATTGAGATTGTATAATAATTGCTCTTACTGAGGCACAATTTGAGATTAGTTTTGCCCTTTGTTGTAGATGGGGTATTAAAAATGAAAGTAGAGCAGTATTTAGCCTATTTTTCTCAGTTACCCACTTTAGCTGATTATGGACTGTGCTGTGTATTGGTTACATTTTTAGATAGTATCTGGTGTCCTGTCTACGTTTGGTGTTGCCTGAATAGACTATGGCCCACCACAGCACGTTTAGGTTAAAACTGGACTCAGAATATGAATGGATGGATAGGCCTATTTAATTTTATCAGCATCTATTTTGTAAGTAGGTTTTACTGCTTGAACAAATGAATTATTTTGTTTTGTCTACAGTCATTTCATCTGCCAATAATATTGTAGCTTGTGGAAAGATGAATCCAGGTTTTAAATGTAAATATTATTGCTTTTAATGAGATTTTAGCACAGTCTTGTGGCAAAACTACAGACGAGAAGTTTGCCCATAAACACCTGCAATTGCTGGTAAGGTACAGCATGTAATTGTCAAGCATTTGCTGCAGATTGTCTCAGGATAAAAGAGGGTGGGTTTGGTTCCACAAGGGTTAAAAAAACAAAACTAGGAGAAGAAATGAAAGGAGAGAACGTAAGCACTCGCTTTGTCTTTTGGGGAATGGTAAGTATTACATAAAGAGTAAGCAGGACAGACAGCATCAGCTTTGTTGAGCAGGATCAACGGCTGTATGGAGGTTCCAATGTGTGGTAAAGTTCAAAGTTGCTGAGCAAGGGATCAGATATGGACACAGAAAGACTATGGGAACATAGACCTATCTGAGAGGCAGGGCACCCAGGGCAGTTGTGGAGACCAGTACAGGTGGCAGTTTGGGTTTGCATGACAAACCAGGAAGTAGCAGGCTGCACTGTGTGAATCTATAATGATGTCCAAAGGAGGAAATATTGCCATGCAGTAGTTTATTCATTATTTATGGGTGCACACAGAGACTATGATTTTTTTATGACACATACAGTGGTGTGAAAAACTATTTGCCCCCTTCCTGATTTCTTATTCTTGTGCATGTTTGTCACACAAAATGTTTCTGATCATCAAACACATTTAACCATTAGTCAAATATAACACAAGTAAACACAAAATGCAGTTTTTAAATGATGGTTTTTATTATTTAGGGAGAAAAAAAAATCCAATTCTTCTAGTGTACTGTTATATTGACTGTACATAAATGAGCCAAAGTTCATGCAATGATTAGTGAATTAAAATGAAAATTAGGTGTACAAAGGATTTACTGCAGAAGATCTTGGTCAAGTAAAGGCAGCTCTGGTGTGTTATCACATTTTTTCTGGTCCTCAGCATCCCATTGTTATCCTGCTATAGGATTTAACATGCTAAAAGATTTTACCAACAAGAGGCTGGATCAAACAGCACACATTAAACCCTTTTCATACTAGGCAGAAAGGACAAGGTCTTTCAACAACAACATTTTGCCTGAAGAAGAGGCCTGAGTTGCCTCGAAAGCTTGCATATTGTAATGCTTTTAGTTAGCCAAATAAAGATGGTATTTTGCTTCACTTCTCACTAACAACAACAAAAAATGGACCCTTCCAGCAAATTAGATTTAACCTTTTTTAATGTAGAAAATGCATATTTCATACATCATAAACAGTGGCTGTACATGTGTTTTCTCATTCATGAATAAAAACATGTAAGAGCCCAATAATAATTGTATGAGTTTTTTTTTTTTCATTTTAAGGAAAGCAAATTGTTCCAGTATGACTTTTGCTCTATTGCACTTGAGACAAGTGATGTCCCTTGTGACATTATGTCTCTTTCTGCAAAAGCCAGGGAAGCTAGCATAGCCAAAAGGTCTAGAGCAATAAGTTTGAGGGTATGGTGCGTAGTGTCACTTTGTGCATACTAAAACTCTATGCCCATTTTGTTGCTGATGGGTTATGTGAACTCTACCTAATACTTTGTGATATGCTGCTTATGACTTATTGAAGAGAAGCAGTGGCAGCATCTGGCAAATCACTAACTAGATACACTAGCTAAATGGTATGAGTCTCAGAATGGAGTGCCTCTAGATGTCTTGTCAGGTTTGTGGTTTTCTTTCCTATGATCTTCATTCCACATGGATTACACTGGGTTTTATTTTGTCAAAATTGTAATTAAAATTATTCACTAAGTTTATTCATCTTTTTCTTCTGAGAATCATGTTGATAAACATAGTGGACTGGAACAAGATTTCAACTGACATGATGTTTCCCTATTTCCCTGATCACTGTGTGTGCCCAAACTAGCATTATCCAATTAGAAGCATGCATACACCTTGTTAAAATTCAGCTTATCTGTTGGTGGACAGTATATAATAAAAACTGTGTAAAGAGTTGTGGTCTGTTTTACATTTCACATTGCTTATTGTCTACTTGTCTCTTTGTAACATTTTTGTTTAGCTAATTTTTCATCACTGAGGATTTGTCTCAGTTTTAACCACTAAAGGCACATTTTTATTTAGTTTTTGTTTCATTTTCATTACACAAAAATGTAGTTGACAAGTATTTTTCATCATAGTTTTAATCAACAAATTTAAAACTGGTTGCCACACTTGGAATTTTCTCTGCAACTTTACAGGCTTGCCGTTTTTATAGGCTCCCCTTCAACTTGCTTGAAGCTACTTATTTGTATGATTTGTATGATGGAACGCAAGCGCATTCTATGCGTCACAACATTAAATCCATCTATTTTCTTAACCTGCTTGATCCAACAGGATGTCAGAGTCTTAGAGCCAATCATTTCAGCAGTTGAGTTGAAGTCCATCACATGACACACTCACTAATGCTAAGACTCTTTGGAGATGCCAGTCTCCAAAGGCCTTAGGATGGCTAGTAGTAGAAAACTGGAGCACCTGGAGATAAAAAAAAAAAACCACAGACATAAAGAGAACATGCAAACTCAGCATAAGTGGATCAGCTAGAACTGATTGGAATACAAACATTTCAAAAACATTTTAGGAAAGTTTTATTACTGAAAAACAGTGCTTTTAAAGCATATACCACTTTGCATATCTGCGGCTCACGTTGTGAAGAGGGGAGCTGAACACACCCCAAGGAGACTTGATTGCTTCTTCGACACCCCCTGTTAAACAGTGATACAATAGGAAATACATACAGTTTTTTTTAACCACCTCTTCGCTCAATCAGCTGCTGGATTGCTGCCGTGCCGTGTGATCTGCATTTCGCGCAGCACACTTCTTTCATATGACTATCTCCATATATTCAATCTCTTTTCACTTTTACCTTTTCATCAATATTGCATTGAATTTTGATTCCGTGTTTGGAGTTACATCGTGACAATGCAACGTATAACTGCCCATGAGTGAATATCATTTCTTTCTCTCTACAAGAAATGTGTTTGACATAACCACGCAGGACTTTTTGAAATCTCTTTACATAAGCTCTTGTCTCATGGGGCTTCCGGCCCCGGGTGTGGTTACATCTCTTGGCACGAAGACTTGTCTCGCGGGATGTGAAAGTGTCTCTGAGACCATCACGTCTCATCTCCTTCCAAGGTTTTTTTAATAATAGAGAGATATATATATATAGTTAAAATTAAAGTTATTTTATGCATTTTGAGGTAGATGATCTATTATAACTGAAAACTTCTGGGGCCTCAGGCATAAACGGTGCATACGCACAGAAATGTTGCGTAAGAACGTTTCCACGTTCAAATCGCGATGTATAAAACCTACACTTGGCATAAAGCCACACACTTTTCCATGGTACCTCATACCTTGTCGTACGCAAGTTTTGCAGACTGGCGGCACCCAGCATCAAAGCAGTGCTACTCTTCCTGTGTGGTTACCCTTTATTTCTTAGAACCACATTTCTGACGCGGCTTTATAAATACACTGAAACTAACCGCATATTGTTTATTAGTGTAATGCATCTGATTGTAGATTACCTGTAACAATGTCCCAGGGAATAGTCATAGTATTTCAGATACCATAACTGCTTTAGTGTTGTTACTCTCACTGCACCATCTTCTTCTTTTTCTTCTTTCAGCTGCTCCCTTTAAGGGTTGCCACAGCGGATCATCTTTTTCCATATTACTCTCACTGCACCACTCGGAGTATTTATATCACTGTATCTGAGTGGGGAATCACAGCAGCAGCTGATCGGAAAGAGAATTATCGGTATACAGCATCAAGCACATGCTGCCAAAGCCACGGCAAAACGTTTCAAAGCCTTTCCTGTACGGACTTCACGGTTCAGAAACAGTTTCATCCCAAGAACTATAAATGCACTCAATCAATTGCTCCTTGTAGAACTGTTTGTACTTATAAGTACAATTACCCCACTGTAAACTTGCACTACAGTTATAATGTTACACAACCTGCGCCACTTTATAAAGCGTGTATTTACATATGATGTCAATATCATTTTTAAGATGACATGCAGCAAAATATGTTGATCATATTATACAGATAAAACTTTAACTTCATTTAAATAATCTGTATTGTTAATAATTAAACATGTGAGGACACAGTGCCACAGCGCTAGCAAGTTCACGTATTGTTCCTGCCTTGCACGCTGTATATTTGCTGAGGCTGGTGCGACACTGGAAAGATAGATGGATAGAATAATTAAACACGTACTATGAAGATATTTCAATGTTCCTTAAACGTTTTGAAGAATCATTGTTGTAAGCTTACAGATGGCTTAATGTCTATTACAAAGCTGATTGTGTGGCGATTGGGTATTTGGGGAAAGAAAAGTAATGACAGGAATTGGAGGTTAGTACGTTTGAAAGAGACAGTACTGCTGCAACAAATTATTTCATCGAAGGTCGCGCATGGCGCAGCAGCATCTTGTGTGAGACAGGAACAATCACTGCTCCATCGTGTTCCCATGTTTAATAACATGCTTTCATTCCAATCATCATGAAAATGATATCATGTATACATCTCAGTATTTTAATTATTCAGAGAACTGTAATATCACAAATGTAATGGATTCTGTGTCCTGTCGGAGAAAGAGAAAGAATGGAAGCACGTAGTGATTCACACACATAGAGCACATTGAAGATCAAATACAAGACAAAGCATTTAACGTGCTACTTTAGTTACAATGGTATTTGAGAAACTAGTAAATTAAATGAATTTAAGATGAAGTTTATGATGTTCTACTTTAATGATGAAATAAACTACGCGATTAAGGTGGAAATTTTGAGATTAAAGTTGACATTTCGTGCTTTTTTCCCCACTGTGTGCCTATTTTTTTTTTGTCTGTACCCTAATAAGCTCAGACGGTGGGCTACAACTCACCTTTACATGGCGACTTTGATATGTGACTTCTTTTTTATTTTGGCACTGTGTGACTTTGTGAACTTGAGCTTTCGAGTTTCTGTGACACGCTGTGTCACTCGATCAATTTCCTTTTGTTATTTATTCCACTGTTTAAATCAACAAATAGTATGCTTTTCCTTTGCCTCCACTTGGTATTCGCTAAATTTCTTATATTTTCCCCCATGCTTTTCCCATTGTCTTTTCACAGAACGCTGTGCTTAAGGGCTATTTATATTGATTTACATATTCAAAGAGGTGTAATTCTGGGAGGAGTTTGGGTGGGACTGCACGTGCGTGCACGAGCATTACTTTTCACGCTGACCGGGATTTATGGAGCGGAAGAACACGGAAGTTGGAGTACGCACATATTCCTGCATCTGGATTTTTCTGTGCGTAAGCACATTTCGGCTTTTGTGCTTACATCATGTTATGGTGCAAATTCTATGCACAGCGTTATGCGTGAGGCCCCTGGTGTCTAACATTCTGTAATTGTAAATGTGGAAAAAAGTGATTGCTTAATCAGTTTGAACCAACTTTTTCCCATTTTTATTCTTGGCTAATTTAAACATCAGTAGAGAGGCCGTTCTCCCCTTCTTTCTGAACTATCCTTTCTTCATTTGTACACCATGCTGTCCTTACAGCTTTCACTGCTTCTTTCATCATTAATTGGTGCTGCTCACTGTCATGTTCCTTGTGTGCTTGCTTACACTCTGTGAACATTTAATGTTTCTTCCTATTCTTCTCTGCCACTCTCTAAGTGAAGCATTACATATTTTTTCTTCTTTGTGATTTGCATATTTATTTCTCTCAGGGGATGTATGTGCTGTGAAAGCAATTTAAAGCATTTCCAATTGTTTCTTCTGTGGCACATTCATGCCGGTCTGCTAAGGATTTCTGAGATATTCCGTCTCTAATAGATGCATGTTGTCAGATTCATTCTTCATGAAACCCATGTAATGCTCATGTACTCACACTTGCGTTCTGATATCCTTTCCTTTTAATTTTTTTACCACACCAGATCAGTATTTAATTCAAGAGCTGTTTACAGAATTTCTTGTGGGACTGCATAATGTTGCATTTCACATTTTAAAGGTACCCATTACACTGTTTATTTTTCTGATAATGAATGAGCACATATTAAATTTATTTTATCTAAATTAACTAAGTGATTTTAGTTGGCAGTGCAACACTTAAAAACACTAAGGATGTTTTTTAGGTTTTAGTTTCTCTGTTTATATTACATCTTGTATTAAATGTGAATGTTTCCTATGGAAGGGCACATATTGATATGAAATACCTGCACAATCAGTGTAGGTCTTTGTGTGAAATTCCTATTTCATTGCAGTACATGTACAGGCATGGCAGAAGAAGCAAAGGAGAAACTAAATGGTCATATAGTATATGTAGCTCAGGAGGCCAATTTGTACATTTAAGCAGTATGCAGTGTTTGCCTTTACTTGAAAAATGAATGCTTTTGAGCAGCAAAAATAGTGTAGTTACTAAAACATCACTTGACTCTTCAAATGTTATACAGTAGTATTCAATAAACTTCTCTATGAGAGGAGACTTTCTGACTAAAATCTGTCAGATGTACTTGGCATGTTTACAGTAATGACAAACTTCAACACTAGAAAGGTAAATTTGCAAATATTTTAGAACAAATGGAGGTAAATCAGTGTCAGAATTCAAAATCTAAAAGTAATCATGTCAGTCAATGGTGGAGGAGACTTTTAGTGTAAGATAAATAAAATATTGCATTGGCAGACACTGCATTACAGAGTTAAGCATATGGCAAGTTCACAGAGGTCATACCAACTGTGTTATAAATAAAGAGTTCATGTTAAATTTGCATGCTTGTATCTAGTTACTTGCCTTGTTATTTTACATCAGTGGCCATTTTTAATATGGCTGCCATCACTTTGGGCCGGATTGTAGTCATTGGGTTGAGTGCATTTGGAGCCATAAATACTTTTCACTAGATATTGGCTTTGCTGTATGTGCAGATAAACTGTTTGTTCCACTGTGACCTCATAAGGGATTAGACAGACACAGAAAATGAAAGCTGGATAGCTTACTGTTTCAGATTTGAAAACTGTGAATTATTAAACCCTTTATATGTTACAACTGATTTCACATAGAATAAAGATAAGAAAAGACTTGAACATTTTAATCTTGCAGTGGCTTAAATTTTTTAATGTTTCCATGTAGATTTTTGTTGGTTTGAGATATTTGGTATTAGGGGTGGGGGTCGACTTGCTCATAATTTTACTTTTCGTAAAAATTGATTGATTTGTATGGAATGATTGTAATAAAATTAATAAATTTCCAAAAAAAAAGAGATATTTGGTATCTATAGAGCCACTTCATTAGTCTGTAAAATGATCTGCATATTAACATGTCCATTGTGCTTATTACTGCCTAATTTTAGAGTTGCGTATCTGCATTCACATTTAAAATGTAAAACTATGTTAGGTGATCTGATTAAAGGATAAGGTTGGTATTTTTCACATCAAAGTAATTTCTTTACATTCATAATACAGTATATATTAATTTTTCACATACGAGTTTGTTCAAAAGCGAAGCTATTTTTTATTGATAAATTTTTAAAATACCCTGTCTGTTCTTAAACCTTATAATAGGGCTTAAGGTAACCTGGGTCCAAACATAAGCCACCTGCAGACCTTTATTTCTCGGTTGCAGATCTCCATTGGCCGGTTGCAAAACCTTTTTAGTCAGCTTCAGCTCTGCATTTTCCTGCTGCAGATCTTAGGTAGTGAGCTACAGATTTCCGTTGACCAGTTTCCGACCTTCATTTGTCATCCAGCTGCAGATCTGCATTGGCTAATTGCAGGTTTTTATTTGCAATTTGGAGCGCCACAGCAAGGAGTCTGAATACTTCAATGAAAGAGAAAGTTCAGTTTTTGATTTTTAATAAATTTGCAAACGTCTCCACAACATTTTCATTTTGCCATTGTTCAGAATTAAATGTACAACACAATGAAATGTGTTTAAATGAAGGGGTCTGAATACTTCCTGTATCCACTATGTATTTAATTAAATATTAACTGGTGTTACTTTGTGGCAGGGGTTTCCAAGTTCACATCTAGAGGTTTGCAGTGCATGTAGGTTTTTGATCCAGCCCAGTTGTTTAATTAGCAGTCAGGTTTTACTGATAATCAAATTTGATATCTAATTTAATGGTTTGATACTGTTTTCATTCTTGTACATCATCTTTTTCCGTCTCCATTTGTATCCAAATATTTTATATTTTACCACAATGTAAAAGTCATGACTAACACACATATGTGTAAATAGGATTAGGATAAATGGTGTCAGTTTGATTAATAAAATGAGAGCCAATTTAAAACAGTATGTATAAGAATAAATGAAGCAGTTCAAGTTTGTGAATCTTAACAACCCAGTTCACCAAAATGAAACACAGAAATATTACTTCAGCTATAACTACTTTAGTAGCAATAATTATCGTATAATTAAAAAATTGGGCTGGAACAAAAACCTTGCGGCTGCTGTAGCCTCCAGGACTGAAATCAGGAACCTTTGCTTTGAGGCATGCATCTTAATGATGTTGAGTATTGGAGAAAGAATCTAATATTTAATGAAAATTAAAGTATATTCACAATGAGAGAAAAGTACTAAGCAGGTAAATAAGTAATTACCAGTTTTAATTATTAACTTAATGTGACAACTCAACAAAGCTAGAGTTGAATGAATATCCTAAAATGCTTCATCTGTATTCCACCCTTTGTCCTACTGCAGTCTTCAGAGGACTCATCCATCACCAGCTCCTGAGTATGTTTAATTTTCTACAGCCATAATTAAGCATATTTGTTTGTGCCTGTCAAGCTGAGCAAATATTCTGAAAAAGTAATTATAGTCAAGCTGAGCATGTATCTTTTCTGATTAGAGATGTTTAATGTTATCATGCAAATCAAAAAGTGGTTAAGTAGTTTTGATTCAAAATGATGGCTTTCAATAAAGTTATCCTTATTCTGTAGAGTAGGCACATGTTTGCATATAAAGTTCAGGTCCTAAACTGTCACTCATGTTCTGCAGGTTTAGGATGATTTTTGTGATTTCCCTTTGGGTTTTATAATCCAAGAAGCAACAGTAGATGTAGTTCTATGTGTAATGCTGTGTGACACAGCAGTGCAGAATTCATTTTGAGATTTCTTCTTTTTGAGTCACTTTCACCATATTAATGACATGACAGAACATTCTCAAAGACCACAAATACAGTAGTGTCATGGGATACTGGAGTCTGTCTCAGTCTATCTCCATCAAGATCCAGGGATCCTCTGTAGTCCATCTAGGGAGAGTGGTGGCCAGTGGTGTTTTTCATTCTTTCAAGATGGTTTCCAGAATCCTTTTCTTTCATTAGTTACCTTTATTGCTCCTCATTCTGCAATTCCCAGCCATTCTTTGATGTCATCAATTCATCTTTTTGCTGGTCTTCATATTTGCTGATTCCAATTTCTTTTTCTCTCTTTCATCATTCTGATTAGCCTCTTCACTCTCATCCTGCAGATGCACCCTAAGAGACACAACTTCCATACCATAATAACTTTACAAGTAGTTTTCTTCTCATTTAAGATATTTTCAGATTTTTTCATTTATCACCTTTTGTCTCTATCCAATTTTCAGAATCTTTCTATAACATCTTATTTCAAATGCATTCGGTTTCAAAATTTCCTTTTCTCAATGTCCGTGTTTCACAGGCATAATGTACTGTAGAAAACGCACATTACCACAATCTTTATTTTGACTTTCACTGACATATTGCCAGTTGTCCATATTTCATTCAGTCATGCAAAAGCACTGTGTACAATATTAATTCTTCTATAGATTTCATTAGAGCAGTCATTGTCATTCGTTATCGGGCAACCTAAATAAACAAACTAGTTTGCATTTTCTAGTTATTCTCAATCCAAACTTGTATCTGCGTTATTCTTTCCCATCTTCATTATTTTTCCTTGTCTTTGTTTATGAATAAACTATAGTCTTTTCCACTTTCATATAACACAGTTAGTTATTCTTCAAGATCCAATTCATTCTATGTTAGTTTGCCATTTTCATCTGCAAATCTAAGAACTTTGGCTATCTGCTTTCCTCTGGTAATTTCTCCTCCTTAATCGACTTACATCTTTTCCATTATTCTTTCTAATAAGTTTATGGACAACAATGGAGCCCATGGGGTCTCCTTTTTCTGGTTCCCATTGTTCTCTCTATCCAGTTGCTCAACTCTCTTTCCACTCTAGCAGACACTAAAGATTCTTCATACATTCAATGCTCTATCCAGCTGGAAGAGCCTACTCACAAACACACAAACACACAGTTAGGAATTGCCAAATAACCTTCATTGGACATCTTTGGGAATGTGTGGGGAGCACAGGATTAGCTGAAGGAAAACCCTAGAGGTATGCGGAGTACATGAAGACTCCATATGAACAACAACCAGGAATTGGTTTTAAATCTGATATGCTGGATCTGTGTGGTAGCATACTGCACCATCCTGCCTAGCCCATATTATTCAATTTTAATAAATAATAGAATGTAAGAAGTATTTGTTAAATTACAGCAAAATTAATTCTTTGTGTACAACTATTCATATTTTAGTCTAGTTAGAGCTATGTCACACTAGATGACTATCCAGTGATTGTTCAGAGGCAGTTAGTGGCGCCCTACCATGAAGCCAGTCATGTAATGTAACTTGCCCAGTGAGTCAATCCAACTAGTCCTCAAGTTCCTTTAACAAGTTTGATTTTATCTTTAGTTGTAGGGCTCTGCTCTGTGAGCATGCAAGCTGATAACCATTGTATGCTTAACTGGGAGTACAATTCATATAATGCAGTAACAAGGAATAAGGAACGCAGGTACTTTTGACCTTACAAGCAGAAGAGAACCTTGTCTACCTGATGTTTTGCGTTTTACATACCATGATAGAATGGAAAAGTGAAAAAAGGGCAGAGATTGTGGTTGGACTCTCCATATCTGTTAACCATGTGTACAGCGCAGGCTCTTTCAGGCAGCACGTTTTGGCTGTCAGAAGAAGGGCCAAACACAACTGTGTTAGAAGGTTAGCACTCAGTCAGTAAATGTGATACACTCAGCTATTTCTGTTCATTTAACATGAAATGCTCTGCTGACAGGATCAGCAACTTCATTCGTCAAGTCTGACATACCCCACATCTAGCAGCTGTGTAATGTGACATCAGCTGTAGCTACTGTTCCTTCTCTATTCCTAATAGGTTTGGTCCAAAAACAGGAATATACATTTTATTAGGTTCAATAAGAGGTGTTTGTTAATGCTACTTATTGTTAATTGTCAGTTTCCCAAAAAAAGTATTCAGAAACAACATCTAATTAACAGTTATTTCTCTGAAGCTAGTCTTCCATCTAGTAATTCAGTGTCTGTGATGCATGTTCACAGTGTCAGAATTTCTTACTGATTGCTTATTCTCATGGATTCAGATGTTCCTCGTGGACCTGTAGTCAGTTTTGTCATATTTATCAGGAAGAAGAATTTAGAATAGTCTGGTTTTTAATTCTATCCATTATGTTAAACAATAGTTTATTACGACAATCTCTAGTAGCAGAAAAGTAAAAACAGTTGGTAGCCACTAGCAACCTTTGTTGCTCCCATCATACACTGGCAGCACTGATGGCACTTACACAGTGGATGGCTATTATTTCACATCTGTGTCTTGACATTTAACTTTGGCCAGATGCAGAACAGGCAGCTTTTGTGAAGGAACAGAATGCTGAACCTGTGCAGGCATGACAGACATCCTGAAGTGCAGTAAATGCAACAGCACAGAGACCTTAATTTTAGTTAATTAGCTTTGCATGAATTTTTTTCGTAACTGGCAGTTTTATCCGAAGTGACTTACAATGACAATATTGCACTTTCTTCAGCTGGAGCACTGGCAGTTTTAGTGTCCTGTTTAGAGTTGCACGGTGAGTGAGTGTTGGGTAATGAACCTGAAAGTGACTGATTTATAGTCTAAACCTGCACTACACAGTATGTGACATGCTGTTTTAGCTGTCTACTTTTTTTTAAATACCAAGCTCCCTCAACTTCTCAACCAGTGCTATGATCATATATGTACTCTTCCTTTGCATTTAATTACAGGCAGTCCCCGGGTTACGTGTGAGATAGGGACTGTAGGTTTGTACCTAGGTTGAATTTGTATGTATGTCGGAACAGGTACATTATTTTAATAAATGCTATTGTTGACCGACTGTAACCAAGTGCTAATCCAATGAATGATGGAGTTTCACCTCTCTCTGACTTTTTTTTATTATTTTCAATGGTGATGTTTTTTCTCTTCTTTACTGTATCACCAGCACTTGCATCAGATTTGTGTTTCAGAGACATTCTTGAAGGGTGAAGACAAAAGGTTAAGATGAGCTCTTCTGCACAGCTGTCACAGCAGGTAGGCATCCCTCGTCAGCACGTCTGATGTACTGACAAGAGACAGCTTACTGCTATGTACGTACGAGATTGAATGGGAGTAGGGACCACCCACCCACCGCACAGTCACCTTCACTACAGTATGCAGCCTGCAGCATGCGTCCGCCCACCGAGAACGAGCACGGTGCGGCCAAAGCCGTGTAGTGAATTGCCCACCACCGCTCCCATTCAACAGGCAGCCACCCGAAGCACACTACAATGCTACCCTCCGCCGCCTCCGTTCAGCCACAGCCGGGTCACTGCTTGCAGCATTACCAGCCGCCCACCGAAAACGGGCAGCCATGTGTAGTGGACGGACATTGAAACACCTCCCACCGCTCCATCCAGCCTGCATCTAGTCAGGAGCAGTAGCTGCAGCGGCGTAGTGGGCGGACAGCAAACCACCCCATTAAGCCTCCGTCCTGCACATGAGCTATAGCTGTGACCCCGGTGACTATGGACCACGGGTCACCGCTTGCTTGCCGACGGGAGCCGCCCGAGGGACACTACACTGCACGAGCAATGAAATCCCCCCTCCAATCACTGCTTGAAGCATCCCCAGGCCAAAGATGACGGAGCGGCAGTTAATGAGGCGCATGCGTCACAGCTGCGGCCTCGTTCGTAAGTTGTAGGTCGGATGTCCGTAACCTGGGAACTACCCGTATTAATGGGCATATTCCTCTGTATAAACTACAACAAAAACATGACAGCATTTCCTTAAAATAAGCTAACTTTTTTGTCAGTATGTTAATTGACCAACCTGGCACTGGGGGTTGGCCAGTGCAGCTAAATAAATGTCTGCCATGCTTGACTGCTCTTTACTAGGTTGTCTCTGATGTAGTGAACTGAATTTATAATTTTGCTGCTTTCCCCAGATACTT
Organism: Polypterus senegalus; assembly: GCF_016835505.1. Taxonomy (NCBI): domain Eukaryota; kingdom Metazoa; phylum Chordata; class Cladistia; order Polypteriformes; family Polypteridae; genus Polypterus; species Polypterus senegalus. The sequence continues at coordinate 37,349,505 of NC_053168.1, forward strand.
GCCTTCTTCTGCATGTTTTCAAGCTTGGATGCACTTCTGTTTTATTTGTGTTTTGTGCAAAGGACCCAATTGTTAGGTGTGTCATCTACACTTTATTGGCATCTAATGAATTTGCTATGCATTCTCTGTCAGTGCCACTTATCTCATGAGGGAGTTCTTGTCCTGTGGACTCACTTACACTTTGAATTAATGAGTTGCCCATGCATGTGAGATATGAATAGTTTATGAACAGTTATGAATAGATTTGAACAATTTATGCATTCTAATGCTGAATATGCTTGATATTGGCATTACACATACACTTCCCTCTGAGCTGTAAATTGTGATGCTTTTGAAAATGTTTATTTTTTAAATCACCAAACAATTTTGCAATATTTGCTTTCTCAGTGAATAATAATTCCATCATATTTTTCTCTCTTATTTTAATCATTCTATTATGTGCACCTTTTATGTTTAAAGTAACTATGTACAGATGTATTTTCATAGTCTTTTTCATCACTGGCTGCTTGCTGTGGTTTTATGGTCTTCAATCACTGCTTGGTTCTGTTTTAATCTTTCACATGTCTGATTTTTGAGTGCTTCTCTTCCATTCTAGAAAAGAAAGCTCCTGTCTAGATTGTAAAGAACTCAACACGTTACCCCGTCACCTACTTTTTGTTCATGTGAGACATTGGTCTTAACAGAGACTAAGCCAGCTATAGCATTATGCATGATCTTTATCCAATGTAAAAGCCATCTTGAATCCAAGTTTCATATACTATATAATGGATATGTAACACTGATTGTGTAAAACTACATATACATCTTGTTTTCCTGTTTCTCTATACAGTAATTATCTCCACCTACAAATTCAGTCCACTTCATATTTTTGATACATTTGAAATAATTATGCTTTGCTTTTTTAATATAGGTTTAAAGGGTCAATATTGTCACATGCTCAGTAAAATTCTTACTTGCATGTACTAATCAACATACAACATGTCACCATTCGCTAGTCACCAGCATGACTAATAAGTCTTAATACTCGTCTCAAAACTGCTGTCTTCCTTATCTGAAATAACTACCTTACCATGAAATTAAAACTCATTGAATAGACGGAAAGAAACGGCAAAACGTTAAAAAATGTTTATGAGAACAGGCCATTCAGCCCAACAAAGATTGACACTCCTATCTACCTAAAATCCTACTCTCTACCACCCTACTTGTAATTTATTTTGTGTTCTCTGTGTGAAGAGAAACTTCCTACCTTTTGTGTGAAACATATACTTTACATTTTTTAGCAGTGCCCTTGTGTTTTTGTTTAATTCATTTTAAAGTAACCTTCAATCCACTGTACTAATTCCTTTCAGAAATGTAAAAGCTTCAGTTATGACACTTATTTATATATTTATTGATTTTAATTAGACGCAAATAACATTCCATGCAATTAATTCAAATTTAACAAACCAAAATTCAACCCCAACCCAAGAGAAAGACAGAACAGCCAAAAGCCAAAGCATATTTTTGAAAGCAGCAAGGAAGGAAGAGTATCTTTTTCCCCAGTATAGATGCTTATATTATAATGTTATCAGTTAGATCCAGCTATATTTTAAAGAAAGTTTTAAACAGATCATCTAAGTGAAAATAGGACGTTTTCAAATTTCAAATAGTTAGAACATCAGCTACCCCCTGACTTAAAAGTGGTGGGGAGGGATTCTTCCAGTTGAGCAAGATAAGTTTATGTGCTTGTAGTGAGGCAAAGGTAATTACAATCAATTTGTCCTTCTCCACTTTAAGTCAATCTGGCAGTACACCAACACAGCTGTTAATGGGTCAGGAGTGACTGTGACACTAAGGCTCTCTGATAGGCATTTGATGATTTTTTCCAAAATGTTAATTTGGTGCATGCCCAAAACATGTGTCCCAGTGAGGCTCAAGCTAGATTGCAATATTCACATGTTGAATCTTCCCCTAGAAACATTTTGGACAATTTTAATTGAGATAAATGTGCACGATAAAAGATTTAATGTGTGTGTGTTTTGCGCATATGGAGCTCAAGTATATTCTGTGCATGGCTGGCTTCTACTCGTTTTCTGAAATATTAAGTGAAAGATCCTTTCCTCATTATACCCTGGCATCTTTGTAAGGAATGGACTTTTAATATGTTTTTATAATTTGTAGAGATGCTATCTGAGTCTTCAAGACTGATCAGTATTTCTTCTGGAATAGAAATAGATGGGAGGTGAGGAAAATTGGTCAGATTCCATTCAGCAAAGTTCCTAGCTTGAAAGTAGTGGAAAAATTGTATTGATCAGAAGTTCAATTTGAAGCTTAATCGTTCGTAGGATGCAAAGACATTATCTGTTTACAGTACAAGTGCAATAGATAAGAGCTTTCCTGTCTTAAAGTGCTTCCAACATTCTGTATTCTGAGTGAATGAAGGATTATTCGTGTATTGAGGAAAATTTATATTTACTAGGGCACAGAGCAGGGATTATAATGAATTACTGCAAGTCTTTAATTTTATTGCAGACCAGGCTTGTGTATAGTAATCAATTTGTGTATATGTCGAGGTCTTTTTGGCCTGTTTATTTGCTGCCCAATAATAAAATTGAAAGTTAGGCAGTGCTTTGCCACCTTTTGCTTTAGGTCATTGTAGAGTTGCCCTTTGGATGTGTGGATGTTTTGAATTCCAAATAAATGAGGTTTTGATTTAATGTAATTTCTTTAAAAAAAAAAAGATTTGTTAATGTATATGGGGATGCTTTGAAATAGAAAAAGAAGTTTGGGAAGGATGTTCTTAACAGTGTTGATTCTCCCTGCTAATGTAAGTTGGAGGGTGGACCATCTATTCACTTTTTGTTTTATTGTTTTCCATGCAAATAGCAAAATGTTTTTGAAAAAGAGCTTTATATTTACTTGGCGAAAAGTTTGGTGTAGAATTTTGTTGTCTTTAGCTTCTATAAACGTTGCTAATAATAGTGGAGCTAACTTATTTGAATTTTTTTTTTAATTCCACTGGGTAGCCATCAGGGCCGGCTCTTTTTCCACTTTGAAGTAAGTTTATAGCATTTAGTAATTCTGAGAATGGAAAAAAAAAGAAATAAAATATATAGTTATGACAAATGTTGCATTATAAACAGTCCAATTTGCAAGCAGAATCTTCTTTGCCTTGCCAGAACACATTGACTCATGATCGTGTTTCAGAAGGCTGTTGAGATCAGTCTTCTTAGCTCTTTTTTTCTGCTTCATCTGGAGAGCTAAAAATGTAAAACTGACCTTCAATAACCACTTTCAATTCGGCAGGAGACAAGTGGCTGTATCTGATTTCAGCTCTCCATAGGCGCTGTTTAATGCTGATGAATTCTCCTTGTCCACCTTGCTTGCAGTTTCATTCCCACTTATGTCCGTGTCTGAAGCTGTTGCTGCAGCATCAAGTCCTGGCAGATCTGTACATTTTCACCTGTCTGTTTAAGGTCAGGCTGTACCATGAACTTGAGGCCAGTTTATACTTTCATTGAATAGCTGGCTTATCTTTTTCTTTTTCCTTTTCTTTCTGAGCCCCTTGATTGCTGCTCATGTCTATTTATACTACAGGATGAGAAAATTCAGATTACCTCAGCATGATAGTAAAAAAAAGGGTAAAATAACACCACTGCTAATGGAGGTTAGTCCAGATATCCATGTCCTACAACGAATGAGACCAAAAATGTCATCTCACTTCTTAATCTCTTTTATATAATGTCTGATACATAAACTTCATATTTTACTTCATTGACCTGAATTCTGAGTTTATTTCTTGCATCTTGCAACTTGTGACTATAGAAGAGCCTAACAAGAGTCATTTAAACAACAAGGAAACCACACTGGTATGGGAGGATACGAGAAAGAGTCAAAGAAAGCTATGCTATTTGGCCGTGTAGGGTTCACTAAAACAGAATTCCCTTGGGTGGTGGCAGCAGCAGATGTCTAGATAAATCAGGTTATAGTAACTAGCTGAAATTAAAAAGTGAGTTCAGGGTGGTTTGTTTTCAGGCATTGCTAAAGGGTAGATATGTCTCGCATCCTTTAAGGTCTTCCACTACCCAAAAAGAGCATGGAAGAGCTTCATTGAATCTGGTGTGAAGTAGTGGCTGGGAGGTGCGGATGTTAAAGTAATGAAGAGATAGAGAAAGACAGTATGCAAGGCAAAAGAAAAGTCTTGATTTGTAGTGTTTCTGTGGGTGAGAAAGTGGGTGACCCATTGCCAGGCAATTGTTGGGGGTACATCTGAAATTCTAATGGGACAATGACATTTCATTTAAAACGGATCTGCAGCAACTTCCGAAGTGAAACATTACGTTCACTTTCTGTCTCACTAAATATTAAAGTAACAACAGATACTCGCTGCTAAATTTTAGTTTTAAAAAGTCAGATTTTTATTTAATTAATATTTTATTAAGTTTAGTGATAACCTTTTTCATTGAAAAAATGTAATTTTTTATATCTATGACTTCTTCCACAATAGTTCTACCTATAAAGATTCACAAACCTTCAGGACAACGTATTTATAAATTCTAATGAAAGGTAAACACGCTGTACGTTGACTATCTACTAGCTCAGTTCACCTGTTAAACAAACAATACAGACATTTTAAAAATGTAATTGCTTTTAATGTACTTTACCCCATAACCGATCCAAAAAGTGTCATAAATGACCACAAAGAATGTTTGAAAACTACACAAGCTGATGTTTTATTTCTCATTTATAGTGCTTTAGTGCAAAATAGAGTCTGTGATTTGGACAGATGAGCACGAATACCAAGCCGATGTGTTGCCTTTGGGATACAATGGCAGTTCATTGTGGTTATCTGATCGCAGACAAAGTACAGATATTTTTAGGGAGCAAGTTATATTTGGGGGAAGTGTACAAAAATATTTTTGTCCAAAAGTGAAGTTGTGGACAGTTCACTTGAGTGGGCAATGTGGTAGCTGATCCCCTTTGGCACCAGGTCTGCCCTCTCCATAGCATCAGTTAGAGAACAGCTAGTAGTTTTCACTTTCCAAGAGGGCAAATAGCATTTACTTGCTTTTTTATTGCATTAATACTTAGTTTTCCCTCAAAGTATCACTCCATTCTTAATTTTTAAATGTGTTGCTTGACAATTTGATATATGTGCGAGGGCACCATATGGAGGCTTTCTGTCACAATCTGTAACTTCTGTTTCTTTTTAAATAAACCATTAAACGGCAGTCAGCCAGGAGACAAAAGTGGCAGAGCTGATTCTAACCTGAAATCACTCATTGCTGCTTGCCAGCTTTGTAAGAGCAGCTTAAATCATAATTCCTATATACAGTTCATATCCTATTCATCTTCATGAAACGTCACTGAATCTTTGAAACATGGACAAGCGTTTTCTCAGTAGTTGCATTCAGATTTTTACTGCTTTATTATTTGAACCCATGTTCATTCTGATAAGTGGTTTGTTGTTTTTCAATATGTTTTTCTGTGTATAAGCCTATTTTTTTTTTCTCCCAAACCACCAGTCTGAAATAATTGTGTCAAATGCTTCAAGTGTGTTCTTCCAGAATGAAGGCTTTATGCGCTGACCTGGAAAAGATATGTGTCTGAAACAAGCAACGTTGATTAGCTGTCAGTCTGGAGTGGGAACTGCGTCCCATGTGATCACTTTTCTAATCAGTTTCAGTCAGAGAAAAGAGTGTCAACTGCGACATTGATGGAAGCAGCAGGGAGCTCAGTACCTAAGAGAAGAATTCTTTTGTGTTGTTGTGATAGCCAACATACATTACCTATATGGAATAAATCTAAACTAATTCATCTTCATTTCTTACAAAAACTGTTTTAAATAGGGTGTTAGTATTTAAAAGTAGTGTTACATGGAATCTCAAAGTACCTTTCCAGGAGGCAGATTGTTTTAGTCAAATTTATTCTCAACTGGAACCTTTTCCATATGGATGAAGATTATTGGAAAGTGTGATTATTTAGGATAAAGCAGAAAACTAGGATTTACTTGCCATGTATTTTGTTTATACTGGTTTTCCTTTAAAGATATTTTGCTTTAGTCAAAAAATGAAGCTTTAAATTTAACCAAACCTTTAGTTATCTTTATTCTATATCAGCGGATCTTAAAGTATTCTGGATCAAGGACCACTTTGTCAAAGTCAAAGATGGGAACCACCTATGACCAAAAGTGAACTTGTTACTGTAAATTATCACCTTAGTTTTTTTTCAAATGAGTATATGTTTAAAAAAAACATGTTAGATGCAAAACAAAAAACAAGAAGCTGGCACACAAACTAAAATAGTGAATTAGTAGGCCTATTTATAGAAAAGCACCTCCTCAATTTAAGTGCCTTTACTATTTCCTCCGTTATACCACTGGAAGATGTCCTAATAAAGACAAAAAAAAAGATCACAAACACAATTCTAACAAACTTGCACTACTTCTCAGTCTTTTTCTGTGTTGCAAAGGTAATTCTGTTACTGCTACTCTATAAATTACCATGCTGCCCCAGTACCATGTCCCTTGTCACAAGAAACACATGAATACATCAAAAATGTTTGGGGCAGCCACTCATATATTGTGCCTTGGCCGCAAAAGGATTGTTTTGAGGAGTTGTATTCAGGTCCAAAGCAGAACTGACTAGAAAGTGAGAATATGGCGGCTTTAAAGCCCAGGACAGGAAGTGATGTCATCAGGGCCAGAACCGGGAGTGGTGTCTTCAGGACTGGGAGTGACATCATCCAGGGCAGTGGAACCTATCGGGACCATTAATAAAGACTCAAAGATAATTTTATGGCTCATAGACCTAGAAATTGAATAGATCTGATTGGTGTTGGCAGGGCTTGGTCCTTTAGGTTGATGTCAAGTTGGATTTGAACTGCAAGTTCCATGTAGTGAAGGAATTAGGCTGGATGTCAGAGACTGTGAGTGAAATTGTGTAAACAACTGGGCCTGGTGATAATTGGGGTCATTCCCTGTACCAGTTGCTGCAAGTCTAGGCTTGTGCCCTCCACAATTCTGATTTAGGTTAGGCTAGCTTGAACATTTAATGTTGTTTTTGCTTTCCCTTTAAACATATTTAATAAAACTGATAAAGAATCTTCACATAACCATTTTTTGGCAATGACATCATATCCTGTCTAGGTTTGGTTGTCGACTTGCACCTATTGCTAACAGAACAGATTTTTGTTCCCACCTGCCACCCTGAACTGATTTGAAAATGGATGTAAGGTTAAATGTGAAAATATAATTTGGGCTCAATAGCTCTTTTTAGCTGTGGTGTATGTACTGTTTATATATCTTTATTTTATTGGAGATCCAATATTTGCCAATACAAAGAGAAAATATATATATATATATATATATATATATATATATATATATATACACAGTCTTCAGTAAAAGTGCAAAGGGTTTTGTGATGAAAGGCCTTTGTGATGCTTAAAATGAAACCATAATGAAACCCACAGGCAGCGGTGATAAGTGCGAATAGAGTTCTATTGAATTCATCAGCTATGGATAGAATCGTATGAAGCCACAATGAGGAGAAAAAAAATAACTATAAATAGCCCATGAAGAATGGATGCTGCTTGGGAGCTTTCAGTAGCTCAGTCTAAACAGCTCTGAAATAACACTAAATTATTTTATAACCGCTGTGTACAATTGGTACAGTTTAGTCCAAAAAATCATTTTCTTTACTTTGTGTGCCGAGTTTGTGCAAGTAGAATTTTAACATTTTTTGCTGTTTTTTTTTTTTTTAGTTTGTGAAAACAGTGAAAAGACAGCAACCAATAGAAATAAAACTCTAGCAGCAAAGAGCACGATACAGGAACAGGCCATGGAAGGAACATCAGCACATTGCAGAGCACAGAGACAGACACATGCCCACATTCATTAATGCCAATTAACATGTCTTTAGGATGTGTGAGAAATACAGAGTACCTGTATAAAACGTATAGACATGGGGTGACTGTGCAGAATCTGTCAAATAATGAGTGACTGGACGGGGAGCTGGAGCAGTGAGGAAGTCCTGTAGTCTCCAGCTCCTTGTGACCTTGAAATGGATAAGGCAGATTCAGAAAATGTATGGAGGAATTTGAAATGTGAACGGATGTTCTGGATGCAGTGATTATTGCAGAAATATCTGTCTAACAATTGCATGTTATCCTCTGCCATGTAGTAGTACAGTTTTTTAAATTATTTTTTTGTTTATGCTTTTTCGGTGGAATTTACATGCATTCATTTCAGGAAGTGAAAAAGTACTGTGCTTTCAGCTGCAAAATCTAATGCTATGTAGGCAATTAAAGGCCTGGTGCAATTCAGTTTTCCGTCCACCTATCCATTTTCTACACTTATACTACCCTAGCAGCATCAAGTGCAAAACAGAAATCAAACTTGGACCATGTAACAGTCCATTGAAGGTGCCCCACATAAACAGTAGCCAAGATATTTTTGTATTTGAGACAGCGGACGTCTTAGAGCTGTCAATGTTATAACATCTCCATTTGTAGTGAGGCATGATTTATCACAGCAAGGATTTATCTTCTCACAAATCTTTAATTAGAGACATTTATTTGTGTAAAATGTTTTTAGTGAAATTCTTTATTGCATATTCTATAGTTGTTGGCAAATCTGCCCTTAAATAACCCTTACATTAGTAAATCACTATTGTCAAGGTAGATTTACATATTAAACAGAATTTTCAATGAATTATATGTCTCATATTTTCATTAAAGCCAGGCATCCTGACAGTTTGTACAGAAAAAAAACTTCAGTGTTAATTTTTTTTATTTTGTCAATATTGCTCTAATCATTTCCTTAATATTCCTCCTGCATCACATCAAATTATTAGAGGGTCTTAAACAGTTTGCTTGAAACTTACAGCATTGTGAAAATGAACCACAGTCTAAGTTCTTAATGGAAGCATTCTTTTTTTCTGTCTTATGATAATCTACATTTAGTAATAAAATCCTGTGTCACTGAGTACTTGCTCACACTTAGACATGCTGTTAAAGTTCAAATTTCCTATATTAGAATTCATAATCTGTCAAAAACCAAACTATGATTTATTGTGCAATTTCTTTTAGAGTACACAAGGGGGCTCTGCCCCCTGCTCGCTTCGCTCGCCAACCCCCAGGTTTGGTTAACCAGATATACAATTTAAAGAGATTGTTATATTCATGGGAATGGTTACAACTTCATTATTTTCACTTTTACTTTAAAACTTCAATAAAAACAATATTTGGAATTAATTTTTCTGCAAGATTGCATTGGACTTGCATCATGACAACGTAATGTATAACTGCCCATGAGTGAATATCGTTTCTTTCTCTCGAATAAATAAACCGACTTTTTCGAATGTTTGTTCCTGTGATTTGTTAATTGTCATAGCAAAAGCTATTGTCACAGGAAACTGTAAAAGTTTCAATACGAATGGCATATCAAGATCTCCTTTTGTGTCTATTGTTATTCGCGGAATATATACTACATTACCTTTCTTGTCACCTATTAAAATTTTTCACGGATACACCTCTTCATTGGGAAGAAACACTACTTTTCCTTGATGGCAACACAAATTAGACAACCTACAAGCCTCCGACTTAAACTTTAAAGCCTTACAATATCTACATACTTCTGACATATCACCTATGTCCATATATTGAATCTCTATTCGGTGTTCCGTTATTTCACCGAGTAATAATTTCCGTTTGTTAGCACTAATGCAATCTTTACTATCATTTTTTTTGATACTTTCGAATTTTACTACTTTAATAATCTGTAACTTGCTCTGCAAGTGTATTGTGCCAACTTTTTTTTTTTTTTTTGAGCCTTTCGAATTCCACTGCTTTCATAATCTCTAACCTGCTCTCTATGTGTTTCGAACCTGTTTACAATGTTCTACTTTGTTTTCCACTCTTCGTCTTTTATTTCTGACATCTCTTGGACCTGCTAGGTTTCAATTCCACCTAGTACGGGATGATTATTACTTTCCCTTATTTCACCGAGTAAAATTTCCATTTGTTAGCGCTAATGCAATCTTTACTATCCTTTTTTTGAGCGTTTCGAATTTCACTGCTTTCATAATCTCTAACCTGCTCTGCATGTGTATAATGCCAACGTTTTTGAACATCCGATGAAGTTCTAATTTGTCCTTTACACTTTTTCTTTTATTTCTGACCCTGATTGGACCTGCGAGGTTTTCAATTCCACTAGGTCCGGGCTGATTATTACTTTCCTTATTTTCAGAATTTGCACATAGATTATTGTTCTTTTTTGCATTCTTTTCTCTCCAACGCTTTTGGGTGTCTTTTCGATGCGCTGCTCTTTCTTATTCGCTTAGTCATTGATGTGTCATCTAAAACGTATAAAGTTATTGTCCTAATAAAATTTATAAGGGCTGAGACCACAGGAAGCATGTCTGCCAAAAGCATGCACACAACTAAGAGCTGAGAGCATAGGAAATGTGTCTGACAAAAGCATTCACACAACTGAGAGGTTAGATGACCATGGTCATAAGAAGGGCATGACTTGAAAGAATCTAATGGCAAAAGTCACTGTCTTGCGAGACTTGCTTCCAAAGGTTGTAAGTATGACGTGACTTGAAAGAATCGCATGTTAAAAGTCTCCGTCTTGTGGGACTTCATTCCAAAAAGTCTCTTCAAAATGTCACGTCTCGTCCCAAGATTTTTTTATTATAATAGAGAGATTAAATATATAACAGATAAAAAAGCTTGTTCTTGTTAATAGTATTTATATGGCACCTCAGTAAATATCTCACTATGACCTACCTGATAAAGAATAGCACATCTGTTGCTTAGTCGGAGGTTTTATAATGTTTTGGACTAAGCTCTGGTTTAATAGAGGTTGATTGTCAAGTACAAATGTACTGTTAAATGCAAAACTGCAGACGGCTACCCCGAATGAAAATTGTATTTAAAAAAGTTTCATATGAAAAGAAAAGCATTCTTAGATGAATTATTCTGGTACTCATTAACCTTTCCATTCTTGTTTGATGTTAAAATAATGCAGTCAACTTATGCAGTGGAAAATTTTTAGTTTTCTATTATATGTAATAAGACACCAATGAATATCTGATTTACAGAAACATTTTTGATTAATTGTGCTGAACTGCTGCTTACAGTGTTCTTTGTAATATTGGACATTATCTAAAAAAATATTAAAACTTTCTTCTTAATATGTATAGTACAAAAATCGTGAAAACTGAAAACGGAAAAAGAATTAGAAAATGCTCATATAGTTAATGTAATAAGAGGGTCAAAAGTAATTACTGAAATTAATATGTATATTGGGAGCATAATGAATAGCCTGACAATATTCAATTGCACAGTATCATAAAGAGTAATTCCATCTATTGTATTAGACACAAGTGAAAAATTATGCCACCTATCTCAGTCACGTGGTCACAGTTTAGTGTTAATGGTTGTCAAGAACATGCCTTTTTTAACAGTGTGAGGAGAATACATTTCTTATTAAAGAGGAAATCATACCAGCTCATATTCACACATCACTTTTCCATGAGCCAGACAATCTCTATACCATCATGTAAAAAAATAAGTACACCCCATTAAATGGTTTTTTTTTTCTTTTATGATATACATTATATGTACATATCCAAATTTGATCTTCATTAAACTGTATCTTTAGATAAAGATGGAATAACAAACATCAGGTCACATTTACATTTTGTAGTTTAATTAAACATACAGTGCATCCGGAAAGTATTTACAGTGCATCACTTTTTCCACATTTTGTTATGTTACAGCCTTATTCCAAAATGGATTAAATTCATTTTTTCCTCAGAATTCCACACACAACCACCCATAATGACAACATGAAAAACGTTTACTTGAGGTTTCTGCAAATTTATTAAAAATAGAAAAACAAGCTATTAGAGCCAAGGGGGTTATTACTTTCTCTAAAGATATAAATGGTATATCTGTTCATCGTTTTTCCCTTACAACACTTTGAGGGCAGGAAGACTTACAGTACATCAGTGATAAGTCTCATTATGGTTGCTTATGGAAGAGTACAATTAATTATCTGCTCCGTGAGGCTTATTCACATCTAGACAGAGTTTTTAGCACTGTGAGGATGATGTGTTTTGATTTCTTCAGTGCTTGCAATACCATCCAGCATCCCTGTTAATGTGGTAAACTCAGGGACATGTAGGTGGATGAGCCTAGTATGTTCTGGAAAGATGACCATCTGTCAGGCACTCCGCAGTTTGGGAGGCTCAAGGAATGTGTCTCTGATGGATTTGAGCAACTCTGGAGCACCACAAGCAACAGTCCTGTCTCCTCTTTCATTCCCACTGTATATACTGTAACAACCTGAACATGTCACTTCAAGAAATTCTCACATGACTCTGTTCTAATGGAGTGTATTGACAAAGGTATGAGAGAGAGCATAGGAAGTCAAGTGGAGAACTTTGTTTCATGGTGCAGAAAGATTTGTCTGCAGCTTAACGTCAGCAAAACCAAGGAACCTGTTATTGACTTTCACTATACCAAACAACCCCTGTGCCTGGTCACTATTCAGGGATTGGATGTGGAAATGGTGCACTGCAACAAGTACTTGGGGGTGCACATGAGTGATTGTTTCTACTTATTATATTGTAATATTCTGTTGTTTTTTGGGTACATGCTTTATGTACATTTGAATGTACACCAATCAGCCACAACATTAAAACACATGCCTAATGTTGCATAGGTCCCCCTACCAAAATTTCTCTGACCTCTGGAGGCATGAACTCTATAAAACCTATGAGTAACTATGAGTTTTTAGTTTGCATTGGCTTTGGTGAGTAGCTAATTTAACTGTTAGTTATTAGACCTCTGCCTGATGATTGACTGCCCCTTTGGCTTCTCCCTTTATTTTTCACAGTTTGATTATTATTAATGTTCACTGTTTCTAAGGATGGTAATGTCTTCAAGCAAAATAAACCGCATTAAATTCTTTTGCCTTTTGTTTTACCTCTAAACCTCTAAAACTTCAGCAGCTGATCCTTTAAGCCCTTTAAGTTGCAAGGTGGAGTCACCCTGGATAGGTTTTGTTTTCCCAGCATATTCCACAGATTCTCTTGGAGTCAGCACCTTGAGCTCTTTCTCACATTCATAAAACCATTTCTGGACAACCTTTGCAGTGTATCGTGGTGCATTATCCTGTTGAAAGAGGCCACTGCCATCAGGAAATACTGTTGCCATGAAGGGGTGTACATGGTCTGCATCAGTCTCTAGGTAGGTGGTATGTGTCAAAGCAACATCCACATAAATGTCAGGACCCAAGGTTTCTTAGCAGAACGTTGCCCAGAACATCACACTGCCTCTGCTGACTCATCTTCTTTTTGTAGTTCATCCTGCTACCGTTTCCTCCTCAGGTAAAACACACAGCCTCCCACATGATCAAAAAAAAACATGACTCATCAGACAAGACCACCTTTTTCAGTTGCTTTATGGTCTACTTCTGATGCTCTTCTGCCCATAGTAGGTGCTTCTGGGAGAGAAGTTAGCATGAGCACTCTGACAAGAACTGCAGCAATGCACTTTGTGTTCTGAAACCGTTTCATCATGGCCAGCATTATGTCTTTTCAGCCATTTGTGTTGCAATAGCTCTTCTGTGAGATTAAATCAGGCAGGCTAGTCCCGTCCCACATCCCCCCGCCCCCCTTTACTCTGTCACTGTTTAACCAGTTGTCATTCCTTGGATCATTTGTAATGGGTACTAACCACTGCATACTGGAACCACTCGACAGGACCTGCTGTCTAGCCATCACTATTTGGCCTTTATCACTCAGATCCTTGCGCTTGACAATTTTTCCTGCTTCCAACACATCATCTTTAAGAACTGATTGTTCACTTGCTGCCTAATATATGGCAATGGAATTTGGTGGTTTAAGGCGGTTCTTTTATCCACCCTGGCCTTGTTTAAAATATCAGCAGTCCTCAGAATCTTTAAAATGTAGTAATTACATTTGCTATGAGAAGCTGTATTGAAAATAAAGATTGCTTAATAACTGATTAATTGATCCAGAATAGAGAGAGATGGACAAAATGTAGCTGATATTTGAAATATTTTTAATATCAGTGCAAACATGCAGAACAGACCAAGCATTACTTTTTATTATTGTGATAAATGTGTTCTTCAGTAAGTGTTTTTCTTGTTTGTCAGAGGTGATCTGTAGTGGACTATTCATGGGATTCAAGTTTAAAATCTATGGGGTACCTAAGCTGTACTTTAAAGTGTGAGATCATATCACACAAACTTTGTAATGTACTATAATCATTGTAGAAGAATATAGAGAGGAGTCATTGTATTAAAGTTCATGATGTGCCTAAATACTTTACATTTTAGTTTTCCTGCAGAGAAAACTAATGGACAGTCTTAGAAAGAATTAAAAAATAAACTCCTAATTAACATGTTTCAAAATTGAAAAAGTACGCATGTAACAGGTTTGTCAATGACATTATGTCTAACCCATCAACAAATCATTTACAGTGAAGGTACCTTAGGATTAAAGATGACAGGTGATCAGAAGGTTACACATATCATCTGAATACAATTAATAGAAAAAGCTTAAAGCCAAAAAAGAAATTGAGTTATCACTGCAAATAAAATGCATTATACAGTGCAAATTAAAAAGTTTATGAGGGGGGTTCAGCATGTAAAACAAAGATTGGAGCAATAAGCAGCATTTTTTGCAGCAAATTTGCCAAATTCACTGGTGACCTTATTTGTCATTTTTTCCTGAAAATTCAACATGCTGCCAGCTTAAGTGAACTTTTTCCTCCCAGTGCCCCATGATGCTTTGTGAGGCCAGAATGACATCATAGACCTGTAGCAGCCAGTGTGAGATGAGGATGTTACTACTGTACATGATCTCCAGTACCTGCCCGATTTGCATTGCACTTGTGCAGATCTTTTATGCATGCAAGTGTACGCCACCTCATATTTTATGGCACTGCTCGATCTGTTTTGCCCATATGTGAATACTTTACTATGTAGCGCAGATGGTTAGTGATAGAGCAACCTTCCCTCCCAGTATACAGTATAACACTAGTCCCTTGCATTATACACTCTGTGGGTGTGTGCTAATTGTAGTGAGGTGCAGAGATGGATAAAGAAAGCAGAGTATTTTGGACTTGGAATATAATGGGAGCACTGTGGTAAGTGCAGCTGCCTCACAGCTCAGGTCGCATTTTTAGCCACAGTAATTGGTCCAGCATAGTTGGCAACTGCTTCCCTAGCCCTCAGGGACACTTGAAAGACCATCACACTACCATAATCCACACAAAACTAGTTCAGTTTTACTTCATCATTGACTTCAAAGCATTTTGCTTAGTTTGCTGAAATTTCTGAGCATATCTAAGTTTTTGACGAAGTTGTTGTGAATCAAATTCAGCAGGGTTTGCTACCACTAGTGTTGACATGTAGAACCTTCCTTAGACATTCTAATCTTCTCTTTCCAAGTGGATTTTCATTTACATTTATCATGTATTTTAATTAAGTAACAAAACAACCATCAATGGAAGGACAAGAATAGACTTACTGAAAATGTAATGGCAGGAGTTGCATAGTATTTTTGCCTTCTGCATTATTGTAACTATGAGTTTTTAGTTTGCATTGGCTTTGGTGAGTAGCTAATTTAACTGTTAGTTATTAGACCTCTGCCTGATGATTGACTGCCCCTTTGGCTTCTCCCTTCATTTCTCAGTTTGATTATTATTAATGTTCACTGTTTCTAAGGATGGTAATGTCTTCAAGCAAAATAAACCGCATTAAATTCTTTTGCCTTTTGTTTTAAAATGTTCTATTTTACATTCAAAAGACAAATAAATAAATGTCAACAAAGTATGTGTCATTTTTACAAGGTTTAATTTATTAAGCTCAGCCTGTCAGTGAATTGTATAGTACCATAGTAATTTTTCTCAGGTTTGAATTCATATTCAAAATAATTACATCTTGCCTGAAGAAGGGGCCTGAGTTGCCTCGAAAGCTTGCATATTGTAATCTTTTTAGTTAGCCAATAAAAGGTGTCATTTTGCATGGCTTTTCTCTATATTCAAAATAAGAAAATCTTTAAATATGTTTTATTTCATCAATTGATTGTTGGGGAAGTGCTATTCGGCATTGTGAACAAAACAAAAGGGTTTGTTTTTGTAGCTTTTGCTTTTGAGTTTTTCTTTTACCAGTCTATTTTGAAAGGCCCCAGGGGAAATGCTTGACGACTTTATATGGCTGCAGATACAGTGAGGAGCCAGCAATGCAGAAATTAATGTCTTCCAGTGCTATTATTTTCTGATACAAGTGGTTCGTTTTATCCAAACTTTTCCGGACTTCATCATTTTGTTGTTTTTAATTTTTTGTTTACATAAATTAAATGAACAATTTTACAACTAAAATGTGACCAAGAGCATAACAGGTGAAATACAAGTATTACTGCTGTCATATATTAATTGAAAAAGAATTGGTGTTAAATTTAGATGGAAATGGAGGAGGACCTTTGATTAGTAGATTTTTCTTTATTCAATTGAGGGCAAAAAGGTATTAGAATGACAGATTAGGATTAATCAAATGCTCAAAAGATAAAATATTTGACTTATTATGGTAGTTTGACTTTCAATACCAAAGTCATCCTGTAAAATATGTATTATTATACTGTATGTATTTTATAATGTTTTTCTAATTGCGTCACATGGTTCTTTTCATAACAGACAAGCATCACACTACACCAAGCCTTTCAACCTCACACCTTGCATTAATAATTCAAGCTTACAATAAATTTTTATACCAAACGACATCATTTAGTAGACAGGATGAAGCAAACAGCACAGCTGGAGACGCATTTCATCCTAGTGTAGCCCAAAATATGCCTTGTCTGACAGATTTCAGTCAGCCATAGCAGATGTGACCCTGTTTAATCCACTCCTACCCTGTTTATTCAATCTATCCTTTCATCTACTTTAATATTACAGGGTATTGATAGCATTGAACATATGGAAAAAAGACTAGAAAAACAAATGAGAGAGAACTGCTTTAATGAGAGATCTGAGAGTTAGATCTCTTAGATTTTTTTTCAGTTCCACTATATTTTTTCAGATTTCTAAAAATTAAATTGCTGTAGACAATGTTTTTATCTTTTTTCTCCTGTCCCTTTACAGGGCCTATGCCATGTAAAGCAGTGACTACATGTTTTAAGCTGCGTCCATAGTGCCTGATAGGATGTAATCTCTTAAAACCAACCATGTTTGATAGATATCATACGTTCACTCTGTATGTCATGCAGATTTCACCCTGTGTTTTCTAATCTCTACGTTCGTTATAAGACAAATTTAGCATGTACAGTGCATTGGAAAATACCATAACCAAGAAACTATTGTTAAATATGTAGTTCTTATTTAGATATTAACAACACAGAAATCGTACTGTATGAAGGCAAACATACAGTGCTACTGATAGTTTACAAGAAGTGTATTTTTTGGAGATTCTGTATTACTTTTACTTTATTGGTTTTACATATAACCATAATATTCTCAAGCCTGTCCTTACCAAGGGTTGTGAGAGTCAATACTGGAAGCAGTGTATGCTAGGTAGGGAGAAACCCTAGAATGGGGCACAAGTTTTATCGCAGCACCCTCTAAGAGGCCAATGTTGAATCAGTGTTTATTATAACACCTGCACAACTTTGGGGTGTTGTAGGAAAAACTGAGAAAGACACACACTGACATGGGATAACATATGTAAACTTTACACAGACAAAGGATTCGAACTCAGGGTGCCATTATTCTGCCTTACATTTAACCAATCGCTTATGGTTTCTGTAAAATCTATCACTATTAAGAGCACTGTTAGAAAGCTGCTTTATTAAGTGTTCCTAGCATTTATTGCCTGATGAGATTTTAGGGAATATTTTACAATATTCTCATATTTACAGATGTCATAAAAGACTAGTTTTATTAAGTGATATACACTATATTGGATAAATTTTGATAAGCTAGCAAAGTCTGGGATGAACCTTAGTCTTGTTCAAAGAGAAGCATATGGTGGGTATCAAGACTTGACAAAATTCATAAATTGTTGAAGCAATAAACCCTTTTAAAAAAAATGTTACTGATTAAGTGACATGTAAATTTTCTTCTTGTTAATAAGCCTGCAATAGATTGAATTTACACCAGCACCCTCCCTTCACTTCCAAATATCGATTTTAACAACGAAAAAAGTATCTATCTATACTAATAAAAGGCAAAGCCCTCACTCACTCACTCACTCACTCACTCACTCACTCACTGACTCATCACTAATTCTCCAACTTCCCGTGTAGGTAGAAGGCTGACATTTGGCAGGCTCATTCCTTACAGCTTACTTACAAAAGTTGGGCAGGTTTCATTTTGAAATTCTACGCCTAATGGTCATAACTGGAAGGTATTTTTCTCCATTAACTGTAATGGAGTTGAGCTGGAAAGGCGTGGGGGGGAGTTTAGGTGTGACATCATCACGCCTCACGTAATCACGTGAACTGACTGTCAACGCAGTACGTAGAAAACCAGGAAGACCTCCAAAAAGCATTTAAGAAAACATGCATTATATAATTGAGAAGGCAGCGAAACAATGAGAAGCGAGCGAGTGACATATCTATACTAATAAAAGGCAAAGCCCTCACTCACTCACTCACTCACTGACTCACTCACTCACTCACTCACTGACTCATCACTAATTCTCCAACTTCCCGTGTGGGTGGAAAGCTGAAATTTGGCAGGTTCATTCCTTACAGCTTCCTTACAAAAGTTGGGCAGGTTTTATATCGAAATTCTACGCGTAATGGTCATAACTGGAAGCAGTTTTCTCCATTTACTGTAATGGAGATGAGCTTCAACGCCGTGGGGCGGAGTTTCGTGTGACATCATCACGCCTCCCGTAATCACGCAGTACATAGAAAACCAGGAAGACCTCAAAAAGCGCTGAAGAAAACATGCATTATATAATTGAGAAGGCAGCGAAACAATAAGAAGCGAGCGAGTGACATATACAACCATATTCATGAGTTCTGCTACTTCGGAAACAAAGCACGATGTAAACCTACACTTTAAATTAAGTTCATAGACAGGCTGCCGCTGGCGTTTGTAATTTAGTGCCTGCCCCATATAAGGCCGTCCGTCAGCAGCAATCCAATAGCAAACTGCCACGGGTAAATATTCACGGGTGAAGGACTGTGCTTATGGAGAGGAAGATGAGATGGTCAGCGTGGTGTTTGACACAAACTCAGCGAAACTGCGAGAGAAAGTTTTAAGTGCCAGGACTAAGGTAACATTAAATACAGCCATGGACATAGCACGAGATGGCACCAGCACAGCTGGGAACCTTCGATGCATGTACACGGCGGCTCACGTGAACTGGCGCAGTGCACAGATAAAGGCAACAGTTCTAAAAGCGCTGAACAAAACCGAATTACACAATTGAAAAGGCAGCAAAAATATGAAGCGTCTGATAAGCATATTCATAAATCCAGCTACTGCGGAAACAAAGCACACGGTGGAAAAAGTCAATGTCCCGCTAAAGGAAGACAGTGTAAAAAAAACCGTGCATGCAGTGTGTCAGGTCTCAGATAAAGAAAAAGCGAGCTGTTTATTGATGCAGTAAGAAGCGAATCGATGAAAGAAACCTGTCATCTTTACAGCGATTGACAAACACGGAATGTAACTTGAACACAACACATCCTACAAATACGAGCCTGATTGAAAGAAATAATGATAATCAAATCCTTGATGACAGCAACACTCAGTAACACTCACAAAACAAATACTGTATATTGACAGTCATGTTACGTTATTTTTAAAATGTTCCCTTTTCTTTTCTAGCTTTTTTAACACACTACTTCTCCGCTGCGATACGCGGGTATATATATATGTGTATATATATATATCCCGATCTACATATTCGAATAATGGATACTTTATTCGCCATCAATGATTGTTTTGGTAAAGCCATACTCAGTGTATTCATTAGATGAACGGTAAAAAAGTAAGAGCGAGGGAGGATGCAGGCTGTAGTGGCGTCAACTCTATCTGAATTGCGATCACATTTCAAAAATATATCTTTTCAAGTTCTATTTAGTCCATATTTGTCAAACTCAAGGGCCACGGGCCACATCCGACCAGTGTAATTATATCCGGCCGGAGATCATTTTATATGCTGTATTATTGTTATTAATGGCCCGGGTATATGAAGCGCTGGTACCACAATAAACTACAGATCCCATAATGCAGCGCTTCAGCTGTGAAGTGATTTCAAGTGAAGCTACTTTTATGGGAGACACAAATGCACCAGTGCAACTTGCCCTACTTTCCCTGTTGCCAAGTAATCTTGAACCAAGTCGTCACTACGGTGTTCCCAAATCGCACTTTGCTGATAAACTGGCGCACTGAGTTTGCGGCGCTTTGGTGACTTTGAAGAACAAAAAGTCCGTCTACATGCGGCTCGAACCTTGTGCATGTTTGGTAGCACATATCTGTGTGAGAAGCTCTTCTCAGTGATAAAGACTAACAAAACAGCACACAGGAGTCGCCTCACTGATGAGCACCTGCAATCCATCCTGAGAATCTCCACAACACAGAACCTCACACCAAACATAAACGAATTTGTTGCCAAAAAAAGATGCCAGGCATCCAGCTATAAAATGACATATGAGCAAAGACAACTGAATGATTTGATTTGTTATTGCTGAAAGGAACACATTTTATTTATATTTCCAGGTTTTGTTATGCAGCATGTTCATATTTGAATTTGTATAATTTTGACAGGATATATTTTTATGGAGAGCAAAATCTTTTGGGATATTTAAAATCTAAGTTTATTTTTTATATAAAATTACATAAGAGTAAAGAAATTTGAATGTTTGTTCTTTTAATGTTTACTTTATTTCTAACTTGTATAATTTAGACAGGATATATTTTTATGGAGAGCAAAATATTATAAGTTATTTAAGGTTTGAGTTGATTTATTCAGGAATAATATTCCTGTCTGTTTTTACCATTCCTACCAAAGATATTTCTGTCGACTAAATAAAAATTCCTTCTATTTAAAATTTAAATAGAACTTGAACAAATCGATAGTTCATAATATCCATGCAGACTTGCGTAAGAGCGGGAGTTATCCGTTTTAACAAGCAGCGTATTGCACTGATACTGAAATAGCTGTGCGTGTATATATGTAGATATGTATGTATATGTATATATGTTTATATATGTGTGTGTGTATGTATATGTATGTGTATATATGTAGATATATATGTATGTATATATGTGTATATGTATAGATATGTATATATATATGTTTATGTGTGTGTGTGTAAATATATATATATATATATATATATATATATATATATATATGACAACAACACTCATCACTCACAACAGTGACAAAACAATTACATTGACAATCATGTTACGTTATTTTCAAAATGTTTCCTTTTCTTTTCATTGCTTCTTTAACACACTACTTCTCGCTGCGAAGCCTTGGTATTTTACTAGTACTACCATATTCATGAGTGCTGCTACCTCGGAAAGAAAGCAAGGTGTAAACCTAAACTTTAAATTAAGTTCATAGACAGGCTACGCTGGCGTTTCACATGCCCACAGGTAATGCGGGATACAAATTTAATGAGAGGCGCGGGATATAAGCGAGTTTTGATCACTTTGTAACTAAGTTAAAATTGTAGGTGAAGGGGTGTGCTTATGCAAATTCCGAGAGACTGTGTTTGTGGGGGATTGACAGTTAAGGTGGGTTGGGGAGTCACGTCATCATCTCCCCTCCCATTTACCTCATTTTGCTCTGAGCTGAGCTCCGCGGCTAACGGCGTCTTCTGAAGCAACCGTCACACTGCCACCAAATACTCACAGAAAAATCCACAAGTTAATACACACGCTGTCTCTAGAGTTTCTCCACACTGAATCCTCCAGGCACTACTTACAAAAGGTTACATTGACAATCGTGTTACGTTATTTTTAAAATCTTTCCTTTTCTTAGCACAAGCACAGCTGAGAAGCTTGATGCATGTGCTCCATAGCGTTAAAAATAATGCATTAAATCACACTTTGCATTACAAGCAAAGGGAGCTTTTGTCAATGCATGATTTCCTGATACACGATTACATTGATCAGCGCATCCCGATTCATTTTCCCCTCGCACCACCTTAGTTTGAGAAGAAGTATGAAAAAATATGAGGTTAACACAGAAAAACAGATCACCAATTGAAGCTTTATGAATAATCGATTAAGCCATCAATAATTGTTTTGGTAAAGCCATCCTCCTTCCATTTTATAATTTTTCCGCCACTAGCCATGATTAAATGAACGGTAAAAAAGTAAGAGCAAAGCGAGGGTGACTTATTTAGGCAGGAATATATATGAAAGCAACACTCATGACAATGTCAATCATGTTACGTTATTATTAAAATGTTTCCTTTTCTTTTTCATTACTTCTTTAACACACTACTTCTCCGCTGCGGTAGCGGGTATTTTGCTATATATATAATATATGAATGACCTCCAAAGAGCTGAGACTTTTGATATCATGAACATGTGTACAAAGGGTCTCCTGCCCAGCAAAAGTCGAGCAGCCAGCCGCGTGCATAGCTGTGCCGGCCTTTGAGGCGCTGACTGCGCTTCTGCCTTAAGTCAAAGTGAGCACTTTTAATTTTTTCTTCCTCCCCTAAATATATATATATATATATATATATATATATATATATATATATATATATATATATGACAACAACACTCATCACTCACAACAGTGACAAAACAATTACATTGACAATCATGTTACGTTATTTTCAAAATGTTTCCTTTTCTTTTTCATTGCTTCTTTAACACACTACTTCTCCGCTGCGAAGCGCGGGTATTTTGCTAGTACTACCATATTCATGAGTGCTGCTACCTCGGAAAGAAAGCAAGGTGTAAACCTAAACTTTAAATTAAGTTCATAGACAGGCTACCGCTGGCGTTTCACATGCCCACAGGTAATGCGGGATACAAATTTAATGAGAGGGCGCGGGATATAAGCGAGAGTTTTGATCACTTTGTAACTAAGTTAAAATTGTAGGTGAAGGGGTGTGCTTATGCAAATTCGAGACTGTGTTTGTGGGGATTGACAGTTAAGGTGGGTTGGGGAGTCACGTCATCATCTCCCTCCCATTTACCTCATTTTGCTCTGAGCTGAGCTCCATGCTACGGCGTCTTCTGAAGCAACCGTCACACTGCCACCAAATACTCACAGAAAAATCCACAAGTTAATACACACGCTGTCTCTAGAGTTTCTCCACACTGAATCCTCCAGGCACTACTTACAAAAGGTTACATTGACAATCGTGTTACGTTATTTTTAAAATCTTTCCTTTTCTTAGCACAAGCACAGCTGAGAAGCTTGATGCATGTGCTCCATATACGCGTTAAAAAATAATGCATTAAATCACACTTTGCATTACAAGCAAAGGGGAGCTTTTGTCAATGCATGATTTCCTGATACACCGATTACATTGATCAAGCATCGATTCATTTTCCCTCGCACCACCTTAGTTTGAGAAGAAGTATGAAAAATATGAGGTTAACACAGAAAAACAGATCACCAATTGAAGCTTTATGAATAATCGATTCGCCATCAATAATTGTTTTGGTAAAGCCATCCTCCTTCCATTTTATAATTTTTCCGCCACTAGCCATGATTAAATGTAGCGGTAAAAAGTAAGAGCAAAGCGAGGGTGACTTATTTAGGCAGGAATATATATGAAAGCAACACTCATGACAATGTCAATCATGTTACGTTATTATTAAAATGTTTCCTTTTCTTTTTCATTACTTCTTTAACACACTACTTCTCCGCTGCGGTAGCGGGTATTTTGCTATATATATAATATATGAATGACCTCCAAAGAGCGCTGAGACTTTTGATATCATGAACATGTGTACAAAAGGGGTCTCCTGCCCAGCAAAAGTCGAGCAGCCAGCGCGCGTGCATAGCTGTGCCGGCCTTTGAGACGCTGACTGCGCTTCTGCCTTAAGTCAAAGTGAGCACTTTTAATTTTTTCTTCCTCCCCTGCGCTATAGCCCAGACAAGTGCAAACACGGGACCCCTTTTCTACACCACGGCAAAATAATATTAAGGCGATTCACACTTTCTTTTGCACGTATACAATTATGAGGTCCTCAGCTCAGATTATGAAGACACGCACACGAGTGGAGGACTGGCAGTGCCATCACAGCCGATTAATGGCGGGGACATCTCACCAGTCTACACAGGACCCACCGCGACTGTCCCCAAAAGGCGATCATAACGTCAGCGAACACATCTCTCTATACTCTCTATACATATATATAATTTGTGTGTGTGTATGTATGTATGTGTGTGTATATATGATGTAGATAGGTATGTATATATGTGTATATATATATAATGTGTATATGTAGATATGTATATAGATATGAAGATATGTATGTGTATATATATGTATGTATGTGTGTGTGTGTGTGTGTGTGTGTGTGTGTATATATATATGACAGCAGCAATCCAAGCTGTGAGAAAACAGTAAAAGGAGGCGTGTCAGACGTTGTGGTACATTTTCTGATGCAGCTAGACGAAAATAACTTTGTGACGCTGCCACCAAATACACAAAACAATTACTTTGACAATCATGTTACATTATTTTTAAAATGTTTCCTTTTCTTTTTCATAACTTCTTTAACACATGACATCGCACTGGCTGGTATTTTGCTATATATATATATCACAGCGACACTCATAACAGTGACAAAACAATTACATTGACAATCATGTTACGTTATTTTCAAAATGCTTCCTTTTCTTTCTCTTTGAGAGCACCAAAACTGGATAAGATAAAGGCTATAAAATTTTCTTGAAAGAATTCAATTATAATTACCAACATAAGCTTTTTTTTTAAGTTTCTTATGTCAGTATTCTAATAGTTTGTGCTAACCCGTGGCACTCACTTAATACCTAGTAGGTTCACATCTGAAATTCTCCTCGAAATTCACCATTTTGGATATTAAATTGTTCTGCTTCCACTTTGCCACACAGCTGGGAAAGCAGCATACATAAGCAGTCGTGTCTCCGTGTCTAACATCATTTTTGCCGTGCATCCTTTGCAACCGTCACAGAGATGTCATGTATAAACCAGGCTTAGGAAAGGTATCAGTCACATTTTACGGTGGGGCAGAATGCTCTTTGCAAGTTCTTGTGAAATTCTAAGCCCAGTAGAAGCCATGTATAGGGCAGGCATGAAGAAAAGCAGTGGCTTAGACGCACAGCCTGTTATAATGCAAAGAACCTACAATATAGAAGCTTGGTCCCTTGGCCTTTAAGGCTATGTTAGTAGCCATTGTTTACTTTTTTGTACTCTCATTAAAATAGAATATCTGAGGCTGGGTGCTCTTTTAGCTTTCAAAACCAAAATGGAAATTTTAGCAATATGCTTTTTAGGCAAATCTATGATTTAAAAAAATTGTATTTTAATAATTGGATTAAACAGTTTTGGGAATGCAATGCTTTATTTGTTTCCCTAATCTACTATTTCATTTTGAATTCAAGTATTACTTTAAGATTAATAGATTAAGCAGATTCAGTTATTGATAGATGGTATATATAATGTGATACAGTATTCATTCTGCACCCAAGCATTTCAACAAACTGAATAGCTTGAGGAAATGGTCTTGGGCTACAAAATCTGTATTAGGAGAATGCAATGTCTATAACCAATAAACTTTGTTCATTCATTTTCCAAACTGCTTATCTGGTTCAGTATTTTGGTTTTAATTTTTTTCAGTTGCAGTCCGATTAATACATTTACATCAATCCTTGGCATAGTAGTATTGACAGGTTTCAAAAACAAATTTAAAGGTAATGGATTTTCACATAAAATTGCATGCTCAATAGCACCCTCCGAAATCGTTCATTTGGTGTTAATCCCATGTGCCACTAGGAATACAGCTTCTGTTACTTAACTCACACTGAACTGAAAACATTTTTCCCCCTTATTCACTCAGTCCATTCTTCAAAAC
Source organism: Polypterus senegalus (assembly GCF_016835505.1). Lineage (NCBI taxonomy): Eukaryota > Metazoa > Chordata > Cladistia > Polypteriformes > Polypteridae > Polypterus > Polypterus senegalus. The sequence continues at coordinate 37,375,575 of NC_053168.1, forward strand.
ATGCATGTCAAAAAAAAAGCTCTGGTTTTGAATTCTATTTTGGAATGCAGTATTTACTGTAACTCTCCCAATAGCATAATGTGTGGCTTGACATGTGTTAAAAATTGAGACAAAACAAAAATTCCCAAGGACATCACCTAGATGTACGAGCATCTATGACTGTTCCCTTAGTGAAGGCATGACTGAAATAAACAGAACATTTAATTGTTCTGCATGCGGTAAGCATTCACAAAGATATTTGCAGCCTGCAAAAGTGTCGGGGGGGGAAAAATTCATGCAACGTGGTTTTCCTGTGAGAGGTTTATTGGCAGATGTTTAGAATTCATCCAAAATATGACTTTACTTGATAATTTTAATTTCTGCATTTTTTTTCTCTTGTGCCTTCCAGTATTATGAGGTTGTCAGTTTTGTAGGCTTAAGGGAATACTGTTGCTGTCCAGAAACATAAGATACACTTGCCAACTGGCATTCGTTCTTGCTTAAAGAATTTTGCTTTTATCATCTGCGGGCATGTTATGAGCTAGACCTAAGTTACACAATATTATTGCTTGGATTTGCCTTCTTCTTGATTTCTTTTTTGTACAGCTTTAAGTTATCTTTGTAAGAAAATTGAGAAGAACTCTGTGTGTAAGAATATGAGTTGTTGTTGTATGTAGATGAGCATAATTAAGATATTTTAACAATAACAGAAGCATGGCTAACAAACATGGAGATAAGTGTAACATAGATGTGTAAGCATTTTTAGGAAAGATCCAAACAGCACAGAAAAGGAAGGAGGTTGCTATTTATGTGAAACAAAATTTTAAATCCATGTCTTCGATCTGGAAACCATTAAGGAAAGAGATGATATTTTAGGAGTGTGCTATATAACCCCCAATGCAGAAACTAATTTGAATTCACCTGTGTAGATTTAATATTTTGTTACAACCGTAACAGAATTCAGGATGTAGAGGTGATTGAATCACCAGGGTTAAAGTGACCATAGTATAATACAATTCGCAGTGTTTTGGAAGAGCACCAAAGACTAAAACTTTTATGTTTAATTTTCAGTAGGGCAAATTTTGAACAGATGCAGCAAAATCTAAAAGGGATAAACTGGAATAAGCTTTTAAGTGTGAAGACAATAAAGGAGCAGTGAAACTTGTCTAAAATGTTTTACACGTAATGGAGGACCGGTACATCCCAAAACTTTGAATTAATAGGAAATAAAAAAAAAACTAAGTATTCTTACAATATACCATTTACAAATCTGTACATAATACTTTTATTAGAGAGCTTAGCAAGAGACATTAAACTACAGTAAGTCCCCTAAATATGAACGAGTTCCATTTTGAAAGAGCATTTGGAAATCCACTTTGTTCGTAAATCCAGGAAATTTTGCCTAGCCACCTAACAAACACCATGCATCTCCCAACCCTCAACTCCTATAAAAAATATGTACATGTACAGCTATGTGTACATAAGAAAATGCTTTTAAAAGCTAATTTTTGTATTTTGTTATCAATCTCTTGTGTATTTTAACAATAAGCAACAAAAGGTTAATTTTTGTTTCTATTGTTGTCTGTCAGCTGATATCGCTGTTTACGTTATCAGGTAGCCTACGTATGCAGACTTAACCTACTTCTTCTCAGCTCCAATCAAAGACATATTTGTAATGTACAGTGCACAAGAAAGTGCTTTTAAAAGTTATTTGTATTTTTTGTTATAGATTTCTAGTGCATTTTAACAACAAACAACTGAAAGTTATTTTTATTACCATTGTTTTCCATCAGCTGATCTCGGTACAGTAGGTTCGCTTGCCGTTAGTGAACGATCTCAAACGAGTGTCTTCAAATCCAGTTCCAGCTGCCACACACAAAGTGAACAATCACTCGACACCTACTGCCCATCAATTAATATTGATGCCCGGTAAGCATTCACAGTGAAGATTCATTGAAGGTTTTGAAGTGAACGCAAAAAAAAGTACTTCTGGTGCTAACTCCAGTTTGAGTGTATCAAAATAAAAGCCCTCGTTAAGCCCATGGTACTTCAGATGGGATGCACATATCTGAAGATCATACATCATCATGTCAATCAGGACAAGTTGACAAGAACAAGCTATTCACAATATCTGACAGAAGATCTTCACCACTTTTGTATTGCATGTTAATTTGGTTCTCTGAGTGAAGAACTTACCCTTAATGAGTCTCTGTGTTCATATGTTCTTCTTGAACACACTTAATGGATATCTTGGGCTTGAAATAAAGCACAATAACTCATCATAAAGAGAGATACAGCCAAAAGCACAAGCACTTGTAGGGGATGCAAGTGACTGAGAATGTAAACATTAAAAGCATGGGTAACTTACTTACTTGTTAACTTACGCGCTGCCGCAAAATTTGAAGTATTGCTACAGTTTTTAATTTTTCACTTATTTAAGTAATTTATTGGACATGCACATTTGCATCTTTGAAAGTTTGTAACTTGAAGGTTTGTATGTAGGGGACTTACTATACTAGAAGATTTAAGGACTTTACCCACAGAAAATGAAGCTTACAGTGCATCCGGAAAGTATTCACAGCACATCACTTTTTCCACATTTTGTTATGTTACAGCCTTATTCCAAAATGGATTAAATTCATTTTTTTCCTCAGGATTCTACACACAACACCCCATAATGACAACGTGAAAAAAGTTTACTTGAGGTTTTTGCAAATGTATTAAAAATAAAAAAACTGAGAAATCACATGTACATAAGTATTCACAGCCTTTGCCATGAAGCCCAAAATTGAGCTCAGGTGCATCCTGTTTCTCCTGATCATACTTGAGATGTTTCTGCAGCTTATTTGGAGTCCACCTGTGGTAAATTCAGTTGATTGGACATGATTTGGAAAGGCACACACCTGTCTATATAAGGTCCCACAAGGGGGCAATTACTTTTTCACACAGGGCCATGTAGGTTTGGATTTTTTTTCTCCCTAAATAATAAAAACCATCATTTAAAAACTGCATTTTGTGTTTACTTGTGTTATATTTGACTAATGGTTAAATGTGTTTGATGATCAGAAACATTTTTTGTGACAAACATGCAAAAGAATAAGAAATCAGGAAGGGGGCAAATAGTTTTTCACACCACTGTATATACAGTATATATGTTATATGTTATACATATGAAATATGTGTGTGTATGTATATATATACATGTATTTGTCTGTATATATGTGTGTATGTATATGTATGTGTGTATATGTAGATATGTATATATATATATGTGGATGTATGTGTATATATGTATGTATATATATATATATATATATATATGTATATATATATATATATAGACAGCAACACTCATCACTCATAACAGTGACAAAACAATTACATTGACAATCATGTTACGTTATTTTCAGAATGTTTCCTTTTCTTTACTTCTTTAACACATTACTTCTCTGCTGCGAAGCGCGGGTATTTTGCTAGTCACAGTATAAAGCCCATACAGAGTTTCTCAATGTAAATACTGAATTGTTTAGTTTCATTTCCATAATAACAAAACACGTATCTGACTAAAATACATAGAGGGTTAATGTTCATTCTTTTTCAGCTGTCTCTTTTTGATTTTCCATGCTCCTTTTTTAAACTAAATGCCATTCAAACTTCAGTGCATGATGGTAACTACAAGGTACAGCAAAAATACAATTTAGCAACCACGATTCACTTTTGTTTTGTCCATTCATTGTAGCAAGCTAACAGTGTGGAATTTTATATGCATGACATGCTATACATTTTTCAATGGGAATCTAAATTAAAAAAAAATAATTTCACATTTGACCCATTGCTGCCAGGCTAAGGTCTGATTTCTCAAAAATTTTTACTTGATAACTGAGCTTCAGAATGTGTGGATGGACTAATGGATATTTCCATCAAAATAAAAAATATGGTCAAATATCAGTTTCAAATAAAGGTAAGTCCAGGGTCATATTTTGAGAAATTCTCACATACACTTCAAACTGGGCCAGATATATCTACAAATAAACAGGCATACAGTGAGGTTATACTGGCCATTACAGTTGAATTTTATCTATTTATTTATTTATTTGCAGTATTTTTCTCAGCAGTTTACAACTATTTATTTGACTCTGTTCTTCCTCTAGAAGCAAAATGTCTACATGTTCTGCAGTATAATAAATATACACTGGACTCTCATTAGCATTTCTATCCCATCACAATATGCGTTAAAATGTGCCAATAAATTGACCAGAACACTAATTTCAAGTAATGGATCATTCTCTATAGTGCTGTGGTAATTAATATAATCCCAAACCAATTTACAAGAGCAGTATTACTCAAATTGAAGAGGTTGAACTGAAACCTACAACCACATAGATCAAGTTCTCCTCTTTTGTCTTTAGAAGAATGTTGCTCACAGAAGAAAAAGCACTTGGACTGGGCTTTTTCATATAAACTCCAGCCTGCCCCTTGACTTACAGCAAGTATTGCTTTGTCTTGCACAGCTTAGCCTGTGTCTTACTGCAAATATCCTTTTTGCAGTTTACACACTCTTCTGCTTTCCTGAAGAACAATGAAAATGATAATATGCTATGTATTTGTATGTAGGTTCTCAGAATTCTGTTTCTAACCCTGTGATTTTTCTGCAGTACATTAAATACTGAAGATTTTTTGGAGTTTTATTGGGAATTACAAGAACATGTGCTGGTTACTTTATGATGCTGGACATCAGCTAATGTGCCAAATATCTTTTACTCAGCTGACTTCACATATCTAGTCTGTTAGTACTTGTAAATATGGGACTGTAAGAGGAGAATGGGTGATGTGATTATACCTCATGGTGTGACCTTTACTGAAGTGCTTATAATCTTGTTATGTAAAGGCTGAGAAGTTTTAAAGAAAATATATGTGGACAATTATGTACATTTTTATGAATTCATGGAATTACTTGCCAGCCATTCAGATGTTTTGCATTATACATTTTGGTTTAGCTGTAAGCTGCTTATTTCTGATTGTTTCTGTAAGACTGGCATGGCTTCACTACCTTCAATAGATACTTGTATGACTATCATATTTTACCTCTGTAGATTTTACATGCAGAGTTTAAACTGTTTTATATCTTCATTGGTACTTTATAGCTTAGAAACGTTGCCTCACAGATTTGGGGCCATAATCAAGTTTTTGTACATGTTATGGAAATGGGAGTGCTAGTTTTATTTTTTTAGTGACTGAGTGTAAGTGCACTGGCTATGCATGTGGCTGAGGTGGACTGGTGTCTCAGTTACTGCTCCATCTACATTTAGGCTGATGGTATGAGGACAGGCTTCAGCTCTGGCACTGTTGCACTAAAGAGTTTTATATACTACTAGCAGAATACTCGCGCTTCGCAGCGGAGAAATAGTGTGTAAAAGAAGTTATGAAAAAGAAAAGGAAAAATTTTAAAAATAACTTAACATGATTGTTAATGTAATTGTTTTGTCATTGATATGAGTGTTGTCATATCTATATATATATATATATATATATAGCAAAATACCTTCGCTTGGCAGCAGAGAAGTAAAAAGAAAAGGAAACATTTTAATAATAACGTAACATGATTGACAAAGTAATTGTTTTGTCATTGTCATGAGTGTTGCTTGCATATATATATATATACATGTGTACATATATACACACACACACATATACTATGGGGTGCCAAACAGGCAAATACTGTACATTGATTTTCTGAATATATAAAGTCAGCGCTGGAATATATGAAGTCAAAACTTGAATATATAAAGTCATTCCCGAATATATAAAGTCAAAACTTGAATATATAAAGTCAAACTTGTTTCTGAATATATAAAGTCAAAAGTTGAATATATAAAGTCATCGTCGGAATTTATAAAGTCATTCCTGATTATATAAAGTCAACATTGGAGTATATAAACTCATTCCTGAATATATAAAGTCAAAGTCAAAGTATATTAATTGAAACGACTCTGAACTGAACTAACAAAAACGTATTCAGAAAAATAAATTAAAAAAAAGCTGTTCGGTTAATGTTTTGAAAATGATGCATGTGCCCTGCCCAGGATTGGTTCCTGCCTTGCACCCAGTGTTGGCTGGGATTGGCTCCAGCAGACCCCGTGACCCTGTGGTGGATTCAACGGGTTGGGAAATGGATGGATATTCCAGCGCTGACTTTGTATATTCCGACGCTGACTTTATATATTCCAGCACTTACTTTATATATTCCGACGCTGACTTTATATATTCAAGATTTGACTTTATATATTCCAGCGCTTACATTATATATTCCGAAACAAGTTTTGACTTTATATATACCGACGCTGACTTTATATATTCAAGTTTTGACTTTATATATTCGGGAATGACTTTATATATACAAGTTTTGACTTTATATCGTTAAATTTAGTCATCATTGCCTAACTTTTTCTTTACCATACAAATTTAAAGACTAAATTCAACTTCCATTCCTAACAAAGATATTTCTGGTGACTAAATGGAACCTACTTATATCCAAATTCGAGCTATTGAGCTGTCGCCTGCCTGCCTGAATAAGTCACCCTTGCTTCGCTCTTACTTTTTTACCGTTCATTTAATCATGGCTAGTGGCGGAAAATTTATAAAATGGAAGGAGGATTACACTGAGTATGGCTTTACCAAAACAATTATTGATGGCGAATCGATTATTCATAAAGCTTCAATTGGTGATCTGTTTTTCTGTGTTAACCTCATATTTTTTCATACTTCTTCTCAAACCAAGGGAGTGTGAGGGTAAAATGAATCGGGAAGCGCTGATCAATGTAATCGGTGTACCAGGAAATCATGCATTGACAGAAGTTCCCCTTTGCTTGGAATTGAAAGTGTGATTAAATGCATTATTTTTTAAGGCGTTATGGAGCACATGCATCAAAGCTTCTCAGCTGTGCTTGTGCTAAGAAAAGGAAACATTTTAAAAATAACGTAACACGATTGTCAATGTAACCTTTTATAAGTAGTGCCTGGAGGATTCAGTGTGGAGAAACTCTAGAGACAGCGTGTGTATTAACTTGTGGATTTTTCTGTGAGTATTTGGTAGCAGCGTCACAAAGTCACTTCTGTAAGACTGCGTTAGCTGCGGAGCTCAGCTCAGAGCGAAACGAGGTGAATGGGAGGGGAGATGATGACGTGACTCCCTCACCCGCCTTAACTGTCAATCCCCCACAAACACAGTCTCTTGGAATTTGCTTAAGCACAGCCCTTCACCTGCAATTTTAACTTAGTTACAAAGTGATCAAAACTCTCGTTTATATCCTGCATCCTCTAATTAAACTTGTATCCCGCATTACCCGTGGGCATGACAAACGCCAGCGGCAGCGTGTCTATGAACTTAATTTAAATTTTAGGTTTACACCGTGCTTTGTTTCCAAAGTAGCAGCACTCATGAATATGGTTGTATATGTCACTCGCTCGCTTCTTATTGTTTCACTGCCTTCTCAATTATATAATGCATGTTTTCTTCAGCACTTTTTGGAGCTCTTCCTGGTTTTCTACGTACTGCGTTGACAGTCAGTTCACGTGATTACGTGGGAGGCGTGATGATGTCACATGAAACTCCACCCCCCACGGCTTTCGAGCTCAACTCCATTACAGTATATGGAGGAAAATAGCTTCCAGTTATGACCATTACGCGTAGAATTTCGAAATGAAACCTGCCCAACTTTTGTAAGGAAGCTGTAAGGAATGAGCCTGCCAAATTTCAGCCTTCTACCTACACGGGAAGTTGGAGAATTAGTGATGAGTCAGTGAGTGAGTCAGTGAGGGCTTTGCATTTTATTAGTATAGATATATATATATATACAGCAACACTGATGCTTGAAAGCTAGTCTAGTGCAGCGGCTAAATCCCAGAGACAGTGATGCTGATTCGCTAGGGGGTGGCAGTGGTCATGAGCTGGCTGCTCAACAACTGTACGGCACTGACTGATCTGCAATTGCACTGGCAATTTGCACTGGGAACCAACTTTAGACAGTTGCTGTGTTCAATGGATGTACGTCGCCGAAGATACTTGACTGTGGCATGCTGGCAAATTGCAGTTGGAACCGACCATCGCAAGTTGCGGTTTTTAACGAATGTGTGGTGCCAAATGTACTTGACTCTGACATGCTGGCAAATTGCACTGGGGACCAACTATAGCCAGTGCCGGCGGTTTAAGGGTTACAACTTACAAAGGGCTGGAGCCTACCCTGGTAGAATCAGGCGTAGGGCAGGAACCAGTTCTGAATGGGTAACTAGTCTATTAGAGGTCCCACTCATGCACACCTACAAACGGATGAGATCAATTTAGTACTGGTATTTGGTTTATTGTATACATTTTAGGTATGCAGAGGTAAAGCAAGATTTTATGAAAAAAAAATCCTTGCCCAGTGGGAGCTGGTTTGTCTCATGGCTTTTGAACCCCTGCAGATTTTGTTTTGTTTTTTTTGTCTATTTTTTTCTCTAGCACTCTGGAGTTTTTTTTTTGTTTGTTTGTTTTTTTTGTTTCTTTTTTCTGTCCTCCCAGCCATCGTATCTTTCTTTAGTCTTTGTTATTTAGTATTGCCTAATATTATTTTTATGTTTATGTTTTTAATTTTTTATAAACTTTTCTTTCTTCATGTTGTAAATCATTTTGAGCTACATCGTTTGTATGAACATGCCCCATATCAATAAATGTTGTTGTTGTTGTTGGAGGAGAAACAGGGAGAACTCCCCTTAGACAGTGACCAGGCATAGGATTTGAAAACAAGGATATTTAATCCATGACACAACAGAGCTAAATACTGTGCCACAGTGCATCTCTGTTTTAAAAAATACATGTTTACAATTGAAAAGCCTTGTTTTACTTTATTTAATTAATGTAATTTTAGTTGTTTTAATTATTCACCTTTTTGCTATTTACCTTTTCTCATCTGTTTTTTTATTTTAGTGTTCTCTTCCCCTATTTCTGTATAGTGGGGAAAGATAATGTTAGAATGGTTATAAGTGAAGTTTAGATTAATTTATCTTGAAATAGTAAGCTGGTATGTATCTCTTTTTGCTTGTTTGTCCCATTTATTTTTCCATTATCCTTGTTACTTTGTTTATTTGATCTGTTGAATGTCTTATGAAGAGTATTTATAAAATATATATACAGTCCCGATCAAAAGTTTAAGACCACTTGAAAAATGGCAAAAAATCATATTTTGCATGGTTGGATCTTAAAAAGGTTCCAAGTAGAGCTTCAACATGCAACAAGAAGAAATAGAAGTGAGACAAAACATTTTTTGAGCATTCAAATAATTGAAAATAACAATTAAATTGAAACAGGTTGTTTTACAGCTGATCAAAATTTTAGGACCACATGCCTTTAAAAGGCCAAATCTGTGCAAAGATGTGGATTCATTGTCATTTTCTGTCAGGTAGTCACACGTTCTGATGGCAAAGGCAAAAAAACTCTCCCTTTTTGAACGTGGTCGGGTTGTTGAACTGCATAAGCAGGGTCTCTCACAGCGTGCCATCGCTGCTGAGGTGGGACGCAGTAAGACAGTCATTTGGAATTTCTTAAATGATCCTGAGGGTTATGGAACAAAAAAGTCAAGTGGAAGACCCAAAAAAATTTCACCAGCACTGAGCCGATTAGCTGTCCGTCAAGACACTGGACGATCCTCGACCCAAATTAAGGCCGTTACTGGTGCTGACTGCAGCCCCATAACCATCAGACGGCATCTGAGACTGAAGGGCTTCAAAAACAAAAAATGTCTTCAAAGACCTTGTCTCCTTGAACATACAAAACTGCTCGTTTGGACTTTGCAAGAGAGCACCAAACATGGGACATTCAAAGGTGGAAGAAAGTTTTATTCTCTGATGAGAAAAAATTTAACCTTGATGGTCCTGATGGTTTCCAACGTTACTGGCATGATAAGCAGATCCCACCTGAGATGTTTTCTACGCGCCACAGTGGATGGGGCGCCATAATGGTCTGGGGTGCTTTTTCCTTCAGTGGAACAATGGAGCTTCAGGAAGTGCAGGGGCGTCAAACAGCCGCTGGCTATGTCCAGATGTTGCAGAGAGCATTCCTCATGACTCAGGGCCCTCGTATGGGTTTTTCAACAGGACAACGCTACAGTACACAATGCCCGCAGGACAAGAGACTTCTTCCAGGAGAATAACATCACTCTTTTGGCCCATCCTGCTTGTTCCCCTGATCTAAATCCAATTGAGAACCTTTGGGGATGGATGGCAAGGGAAGTTTACAAAAATGGACAACAGTTCCAGACAGTAGATTCCCTTCGTGCGGCCGTCTTCACCACTTGGAGAAATGTTCCCACTCACCTCATGGAAACGCTTGCATCAAGCATGCCGCAACGAATTTTTGACGTGATCAACAATAACGGTTGAGCTACTCAGTACTGAGTTCATGTTTGGAAGTTTGATTTCTGTTTTGGGGGAGGGGTTACGGGTTTTTTTGGAGGTGTGGTCCTAAACTTTTGATCAGCTGTAAAACAGCCTGTTTCAGTTTAATCGTTGTTTTCATTAAATTGCATGCTCAAAAAATGTTTTGTCAAACTCCCATTTCTTCTTGTTGCATGTTGAAGCTCTACTTGGAACCTCGTTAAGATCCAACCATGCAAAATATGATTTTTTGCCATTTTTCAAGTGGTCTTGAACTTTTGATCGGGACTGTATATTTTGTCATTTTAGCAACATACTAGTAACTTCTGTTTGGGTAATTCTGAATCATGGTATATCAAGGAATGGGATTTCTGAATTAATTCAAAAGAATGAAAAAAAGACTAAGACTAAAGAATTGTTATTTTTCTTCTTGTGTTTAAAAAATAAATTCTAAAATACAGAAGTCATACATTAAATGTAAACTGGAATGTTAATGGTTTCAGTCATGAACTCGAAGAAAAAGGTCATTTTCATATCCCCTTTGGTCATATAGAGGATTTTTTTGCAGGCGGCTAATTAGTTGGTAAGAATCAATTACAGATGAAAAGATATCCATGAGTTGGAATTCTTACTCTCAAAGCAATCTCCTCTGTAGCTAATGAAATGATGTCAAACCCTAAATGGTGCTGTCTCTGTTTTGTTTTCCTTTAGATGTTTTAATGTATGTGAGATGACATCTTATAATGGAAAATTTGTTCACATTTCTGTCCAACATGGGTAGGGTTGGGACTTTAAGTGTTCGGTATAATTTAATACATTTTTGTTTTTAATATGTATTTTTCAGTAGATTGTGTTTTACATATTGTAATGAGGTCTTTAAGCTAAGTAAAATTAGAAAGTCTCATATTGCATTTATTCCTTGTATGTGTATTTGTTTAATACATGAATACCAGCAGCGGCTGGTGAAAATAATTTGGGTGGGGGTGCAGTCTTTGGGTAGCAAACTGAAGCAGTTATATAGTGCATTTCTCATCTATCTATTATACAATGTCTTTCTTATCTATCTACCTGGTCATTCTACATGCTCTCGTGGTCCTCATCATAGTGTCAATGCACATCTTGGCCTTTCCAGCACCAAACCCATAGGACAAATCCAGGCTAAATGTATTACACCCTTTCCACTATGCTGCTCAATCTGATGCCACCTTTCCCATTTCTTCTGTACTCCAAAACTTCAGTCAACGACATCCACGGTCTCCTTATTCTTCCCATAGCTTGCCTTACGGATTCGAAAAAGAACAGGTGGACCTGTCACCCAAATTGTATACTACACCTGTCTGTATATTTCCCAGTCCTCTACCAGCTTGCCCAGTTCTACCCATTCTACCAAAACCCACACCCTAATGTCTGCACACCCACCTCTATAATCTTCCAACACATCCATAGCATAAGTCCAATCCAAATCTTATTCTGCCTCTGCTAATTCCCAGTCCTTGGCCATTTCTACTGTATTCCATAAATCCATATCATAAAATCACTAGTCCTTTGATTTTTCTCAAGTTTTACATCTCAGTTCATCATTTACCTTACCCACAGAATTTTTCCCACCTGAATTTTATTCTACACTTGCTGCCAGTCTGCCCAGTCCTATGCAGGTTTGCCAGGCTTACCTCCCCTGGGCACAAGTTCACACTGTAAGTTCCACAGGACCCCCCGCCCCCCTTAAAACATAACTCCTCTCCCAATCTGTCTTGTACTACTCCCACAGAGTAAGTCCAACCTAAATCTTACTCTGCCTTTACGATCATGGTGCTTTATATTTCCTTGAACATAAATTTTGCCCTCCTTTCCTTGAGGTCTGAAAATGTCTCATTTGTTTTCTGATTAAATTGAGTCATTTTACTAAGCCTGCCAGACTGAATTTAGCTTCATGCTATTGTCTAGATCAGTGTTTCCCAACATTTTTTCTTTGGTGGTGCACTTTTTCTTTAACCAAAACCATCCCAAGGCGCATCACTATTTTACTAACCACAAACACATTCTGTCTCATACTTGTGCTCAATTGTCCGAAGGGACAGGACTACCAGAGAAGCCAATAAAAAAAAAGGAGCTTTGAGATCAGCGTTCACAGACACGGCACTTAGCTGCTTTTATGCCAGCTTCCACAGGTAGATCTGTCATCTTGAGACAGGTCTTGGCCACCTGCAAAGCTTGCACCTCTCAGGTTGAGACCCAAGTGTGCTACACTATTATTTCCACAGTACACCTGGGAAGCTCTCACGGCTACCCATTGTGCCGCTGCACACTGGTTGAAAAACACTAGTCTAGCTGCAGCTATTTTAATGCCACTTTCAATTTTCAGAAAGATGTTTTAGGTCTTTTACCCCCACCATTATTCACAACGCTTCAGTACCAACACTTTCAAACAACAAACAGGTAAACCAAAAAGGGCATTACTGAAACCACATCCAGTTAGCCAACTCCATTTGTCATAACAAGGGCAGAAAAAGTCTGTCTGTAAGGTCATCCTCGATCACTTGCCTGCTGCTGAATTATTAAGTCAGGTCAGTCGTGTCCAAGCTCCATTGTCTTCTTTTTTTTCTTCAAGAGAACAATTTATGAAGAGGTGTTTCATTAAAGAAACAACCAAATTTTCTTATATTTCTGACATTCTACTAGAATTTGCAATCTCCCTAAAGTTGCGCTCGCTCATCTGTAGTTATGTTAATGGCGGGTGCAAACTGTGAGCCATGGACATGAACTTGAAATAGGGTATCAATGATTGTCCAAACGCATTCGATTGAAAAAAACCTAAAACAATAATAATTCGCTGCCAATAAATGTGTTAGTGTCTGGTGAGCACAGATCTGCATCCCCGGAAGAATCTGAAAGCAATCAATTGAAGAGCAGCCTCAGGTCACCAACTTGCCAAAAGATCAAAAGACTTGTATACATTCTCATTTTGCCAGCACCCTCCACTTGGGGAATGTAGGTAATCACAAAGAACTGAAACAAACACAAGTCACAACCAATTTTTAATGGATGTTGACATATGCTGACACCAGGTACGTTGTGCAAATAAACAAATTTATTTCATGATTATTTTGCAGTGCCTAATTAAGTAGAGTTTTTTTAATATTTGGAGGGGGGGAGCTGTGCCTAAGCACCCCACATTATAAACCACCACTGATGAATGCATTTCTATAGATTGATTAGTCACCTTAAATTTTTGGCCGCCTTTTTACTTAAAAAAGAAAAAAAAATCAGTCGATCTGTAACCTTGACTGTTTATTACACTTTTTCTGTTTCAAAGTGGCTGTTGTCGGCTGTCTCACATTTTGTTCTGTTTAGCATTTGCAGACTGCACTCAAATGGTGTTCCTCATGAGCTTTGGAATATTGAACTTTGACAGATGACACAGAGCATCAGGTGCAAAGTGTGTTTTATTAAAGGAGCATAAAGCAGTGTCCAGCAAATATGATGCAAAAAAAGTGTTCTGTAAATAAATGTAAATTAAAACATAGTGCTGGAGAGTGTTCAATAAAAAAATTTAATCAATAAAATCAATAGAAAAACAGTTCTTCCTTCACAAAACAATTGTTAAATGCTCTTTTCTTCAACTCGATCTGTAAAGAATAGCCGCATCATAACCTTTGCCACTGTACCAATAAACAAGCCTAGTGACTCCAAATATTTCTTCACACACAATACTTTCATTCCACTCGTCTGCAGTTCTCCTCGGACAAGAACCGTGTCAGTTCTGCCAGCACTCAACAGATATTGCTTTCATACTGGAACCCGGACCTTGGTGTCTCTCACTTTCTCTGTCTCTGCCACCTCGCTTTGGTACCCACAGTAAGATTCTAAGCTCAACATGTCTCTCTTTCCCATTACTACAGCTTGGCAGAGTTGACCCCATTCTTTTCGAAGTTATGCTTCTATTCTAAGAAGACATCATCACTTTGAGTTCTGCCCATTCTCTCTGTCTCCTCTTGTTCCATTTCTGTATCAGTATTAGTCTTTTCGGCTTTCATTCTTCCCTTTTTTGACCTGCTCCAATCTTTTTTTAATCTTTATCCTTGTGAGTATAGGTCGTTCTTTTAATGTTCCACGATGTACTTATGAGGGATGGCTGCACCAATTGCACCTTTGCATATACATAATCAACCAGCCAATTTCTTCATTAAGCATTATGTGGCTGCCTGCTGTTTCCCCACAACTACACTGACAGCATTTTAAGAGCACTATTTTAAGATTAAATTCTGCATCTCTCTGATCTGCTGTGGACCCCTGACATGCTGTACCACAAATGTATATTTATGGAAATTGCATTTAGTAGAGCTAATACTTACAGCACATTGCAAGTTTGTGCAGTCTTAAGACCATATCTAAAGGTTTTGAGTTTATTGGCGATAGATAGAAATGATTTGCTATAGACCTAATCTGCACTAGTTTGATATGCCACAGGTGTCATGTTATAAGCCTCTTATAAGAGTTTAGATGAATGACTTCTAGGGGAATGTACAGGAAAGAGTGCAAATCCATAAAATGAGATGGGATTTAACACTGTCAATGAAAATAAATTTTATTTTGGATTACAAAGGCAAAAGATTTTCTCACGTTCTGGATCACCAAGAGTTCAATCCTGTTTCCATGCAGGTTGCCACTTGGAGATCTGGGGCATCATTTAGGAAGGCAGCTGAGTTATTTGATGTAAAACTACTGCAAACATTAGAGGAGCACACTGTCCTTTTAGCTGTGTACCAGACTTTAAATCTCAGAATCAAGCAGTGATTGCCTAATAAGAAGGTTTTCCTGAATATATTGGAAGTAACATATGCAGTACAATGCAATATGCAGTTGGCTGGTCTCATCTAAACAAATGTAAGGATAAAGAACTTACTTGAATTGCTCAAAAACAATAAAAGCTAACAAATAGCATAGTATTTACATGTTACACTTTATTTACTGTTTGACCCTGAGTAGGCCATTCAACAAATTGTAAAAAACAAAATAATGTACCAGACAGTTGAGCTTGGGAATGTGTATCACTAGAGATTTGCAGTGTGTTTGTATGATATTTGTATTATTTAGGGCAGCACAGCTGAGCAATTATTAGTTTTGCTGCTGTTCAGCTCCAGGTCCAAATTCAGACTCAGTCATTGTGGGAAATATCTCTTGTGGCAGGAGATTTGAATAATTGGTTTCAGAAAATTATTGGGTGGATGTGTACTTATTTTGTCAGGTTCCCCAAACAACGAACCCTCTCTCCTTTGTTCTTGATGCAGTGTACAAGTTACTCTGAAATATTCTTCTCAACAGTGTTCTATCTTTACCATGTTGAAAATTTCAACATAATTGTAAAGCAATATTTAAAGTTTTTTCTATTTTTAACTAGAGCTGCTGTTCAGTTAGAAAATGTTATCATGATTAATCGTAAAATTAAAATTCCCATATATATATATATATATACATATATATGTATATGTACAGTATATATATGTGTGTGTGTGTGTGTGTGTGTATATATATATATATATATATATATATCTATATATATATATAGATATATATAGATAGATATATATATATATAGAGATAGATAGATATATATATATAGATATAGATAGATATATGTATATATGTATAAATATAGATATATATATAGAGAGAGAGAGATTAGAGAGAGAGCATATTATTTTTCTTCTAAAGCAGAAATAACTCGTGATCAATTTCTAATACCAAACAGTTTTAACAATCTCTTGTCTATGCACAATAAATTAATGCAGTTAGTTTATTGAACCATTTACTGTAACAGAATCTACCCCCAGTGACCACTAAACACCCCTAAACCCCATGGGTTTCTGCAATATTTAGGAAAACCAATACATATGATTTGAACTGCTGTGTTGCAATTCAGCATACAAAATCACTAACAATTACACAAAGAACTAAATACTAAAAACAGAAACGTCAAATCATGGTTCAGCTTTTGTGCACAATCAGCACAGTTACTGTATAGCTCAGGTTGTGTTTAACTGCGTGATACACAGGAGTCAACTTCACAGTTGTTAGCTGGAGAGGAGGAGTTATTAATTCAGATTGAAAATGTGTATACAGTGGATTAGGCTTTTAAATAGCAACAGACTGACTGAAAAATCATTTAAATATGTATCTGATACGGTTATTTATTTAGATGTTTTAAATTGCACATTGTCGTAGAATTGTCATTTATGAATCTGTGTAACATCCGCAAAATCAGACCTTATCTGATTTAATAATGCAGCCCAACTTTTGATCCAGGCTTTGGTCTTGCCATATCTGGATTACTGCAACTTATTACAACCATGAGGACCTGCTTGTACCATCAAACCACTACAGATGGTCAAAAATACAGCGGCCAGTCTTGTATTCAACCAACCAAAGCAGGTTCATGTCATTCCTGGTTTCATGTCATTACATCGGCTCCCTGTAGCAGCAAGCATTAAGGTCAAATCCTTGATGCTTGCTGACAGAGTAGTCAGTGGGTCAGCACCTGTGTATATGAAGATACTGGTGAGGTGCTATGCTCCTTCTAGCCCACTCAGGTCTGCCATTGAACAGCATCTGGTGATGCCACTTCTGTGTGGTATCAAATCTTAATCCAGCCTCTTTTCATATGTATTTCCTGGTTGTTTGAATGAGGTGTCCATCTCTATCTAAGCTGCCAAGTCCCTCAATGTGTTTAAGAAGCGATTGAAAACCCAAATGTTCAGTGGTACCTGTCAAATTTTTAATAAATGTTTTTTGCTCTGAATATTTGTCATACTGTTGATTGATCTTTTTTGTTATGCTAGCTTTACAGTTCTTTACTTAACAATAATCAATTTTTGTAAAATGTCCTGCTACACTTGTTTAAAACGGTCCCCAGGCGAATGTTACTCGATTATGTTGACCTCCTTTATAAGTCAGTTTGGATGAAAATATCTACTAAGCAAATGAATGTAAATGTAAATATAAAATAAGTCTTAACTATTTAACCTTCAGCCCAAATGGATGAAAATATTAGCATGATCAATTTGCACTGATCTAGGCAACATACAATTAATTAAAGAACAACATCATACAGTGTGTCTGCATTGCGGGTTCCATTCTGTGTCATCTGCTCTTTAGCTGCTTGAACATGGATAGCGCATGCACTGTGCTGTTTCAGGTCAGATATCCTACCATGGATGACAGAAAAATTCATTGCCAGAGACAGGGCTTCCCCTCTGATATTCTGTCTCCCACTCACAGTGCCTTTGCTGTATCTGGGATCACAAGTAACCAATAGATTAGCATATTTTTGAAATTGACTTACTGTACAAAATGAGTCCACCATTTCTATAGTCAGTCATTTTGTAACCCTCTCAGTCCTGAACAGGTTCAAGACAGGTGCTGAAGCCTGTCCCAGCTAGCATAGGGCACAAGGCAGGAACAAGCCCTGGACAGTCCATCACATGGTGAACACGCACACACTCTCTTAAAATAAATGTATTCAGAGTTGGAATATTTGCTCACAGCTTATATAGTCATAGGTGTAATGCAAATCATTATGTTGTGCCAGCCTTGATGTTTAATTGTGTTTTGAAATTAGGAGTAATTTTGTTTTTGTGTATGTGTTTTAATAGCCATATATGTGTTGCAGGTTATGCAAGTGGTAAGAGAGCAGATCATGAGAGCTTTGACTACCAAGCCTAACTCGCTGGACCAGTTTAAAGGTAAACTACAGAACCTGAGCTACACAGAAATCCTGAAAATCCGTCAGTCTGAAAGAATGAATCAAGAGGACTTCCAGTCACGTCCTATCATGTGAGTGTTTTCCTAATATGTAGTGGAAATGATGACACATATACTGTACTGTATTTTGAAACTGCTATCAGTGTTTCAAGTTTAATTCTACGCTACAGTGCCTTGATATCACCAACCTTTTAGTCCTAACTGAGGCGTTCTTTATTATTCTTTGTGCTAAACAGCATAGGATATATTTTTTCATCTCTTTGCCCAAGAATCAGTTCATTTGTTTTGTATACACTGTCTGTCAAGCTTTGTATGTGCTTGTTAGAGCTGAAAGGAAATAAACTACTTTTTCATATTGGTGGTTACTTTGTGATTAACACAATCTACGTTAGGATTTTCATATTTTAACAGTCTGAAAGATTTCCATTGTGATTCTCATTCTTACAATCTGCACTGATAAACAAGGATCTGATACAAATAGTCACTGATGTCAAGTGTCACATACATTACTTTGAATGAAAGCCTAATATTTTGAACAAATCACAAAATCTGGCCTAAAGAGTAGAGATGAGTTTTAAAAAAAGAAAGTAGTTGACAGCAAGCAATTCAGTATTTTACACCATTTAAATAATTTCTGATATAAATTAGTGAAGAATGGAAATCATTCTATTTTACAGAGTACTGTATATAAACCATGCTTTAATTAAATATCTTGAATTTCTTAAATTAAAAGCATTCACACTTGCAGCCTTACGTTAATAATAAAACAGTATAGATGAAAAAATTAAAGATATGTTTTTTTCAGCATAGTTTATTTTACATTCTCTGAATTTTTTGGTATTACTCTAATGATGCATTTTTTCCTTGGAAAGTCTGACTAAATATAAGTAACAATCTCATGCAGAATTATACAATTATTTTAAGAAGGTAAAATATCAAAATTAAAATATTTGAAAGACTGGTTGATAACTTTATCTACTTAAAATTTTATAAACTACTTTAAACATCATGAAAGAATTCATTTTAACATAACTCCCCAACCCTCCTCCCCAAAAGTTAAATTTAAGGGGGTAAACCCCTACCAATTTCAGCCTTTGTATACTGGATATATATATAAATATGTATATATTTTGCATGATAATGCCAAAATACTGCCAATTAAAAAGCAGCCTTGTTTTATTTATTATGTGACATTACCACATGACTGCAATGAAACACGAAGGCCAAAACAAACCTTTTTGTTAAAAGCAGGGTATTTCCGAGGTGTCATTCCTCCCTTGCTGGAATAGTTCCAGGTTCCACATTACCCCACCCTGGATAAGTGGTTTAGGAAAATGGATGGATAGTACCAGGAATAGCAAGATGCCTTTTTGGCCTCCTGTATAGTCAAAATTCTTCAGGACAGCAAGCATCTATAGTGGGCTTTGCCTATTGTAGTGTTTGGTGGAACAATAAGCAACCCTCTTGAACATATCTGCATCTCATATATACATACTGTACTGAGTTGCAGCCACATCAACAGGTAGCTTTTCTGAATTGATTTGAAAATTACAATCTACACAAACAGACAACTTAAGGATTCTCTCAGGGTTTCTTAATAAGTAGCATGAATGGTGAATCACGATCATTTCATATGTTCAGCATTTTGATAGGGCACAATCAATGATGACGGGTAGTTAAAAGGACAACTAGTTAACAAAAAATAATTTCTTTTACTTTTGTTGCAAATGCTGCTTCTTGCATTTTGCTTATTTTTTAACAACATTTTATATTACTGAAACATCTGCATTTGGAATGTTATACTGTTTTATTTCTTGCTGTAAGTTGAAAAGTTGGTCTCCCTGTGTCTGTGTGAAGTTTTTCTATTGGTTCTCCAGTTGTTCTCCCGCCTCCCCAAAGACATACAAATAAGGTTAGTTGTGTTTGAGCAGGCATTACGATGGACTGCTGCTCTAATATGTCTAGTGCTGTTTCCTTAACTCCACAGAGTGCTGTCAGGATAGGCTGTAGCCTTCCGTGACACTGAATTGGATTAAGGAGGTTTAGAAATGTTATGCTCTGTGCATTATAATATTTACTGTGTCAGGCCCTTTTTTGTGATTCGTATATCATTAAAGTAAAAAAGTATTTTTTTATTTTTTCATGTAATTGTAGCTTAAGAGTAAAAGTGTTAACATCTGTAATAATTACAATATTTAAGGTTTGTTTAAAAAAAATATTTAATTTTGGGTTCCAAGCAGAAGATAGTAACCACATCACAAACTAAGATATTTCTAAATCGTTTGGGCAGGCTTTACTTTAAGTCTATCAACATTTTACTGTCTGTTTGTTTGTTGTTTACTAATAACACCAGTAACGCTGCTTATATATCAAACCAATGTGCTAAAATTCTTTCTTTACTTCTAGTTGACCCTGATGATTTCACTTTTCAGTTGCACTAAGTTGTAAATTGCAATACTTACACATTGCCTTGAAGCTCCATTGAATTCTGTGCCTACTGTTTGGCTTCTTCAGTATTAGTATGAAAAGTATTTTAAATGTGACGGATAAAGACAAATGGTGTTAGTCTTGAATGAAAGTGGGCAGTTGCAGTCCTGAAAGGCCACAGTGCCTACAGGCTTTTGTTCCAAATTCCTCTATTTAATTTCAGTTTTCTATGTTAACTTAAGCCCTCATATATTCAGGTGACTCTCATGCAAATAATAATAAAGTGACTTGTACATCTCTTTGAAATTCAGAAGATGCTTACTGCTGATGTAACTTTTATTGCAAGATTTATTGAATCTTTTTAACTTAATTTAAATTCACTTTCAAGAGTTCAAAGTTCTTTATTGTTGCTTTTTAACCAGAAGGAAATAAACAATGAGTTGGAAGTGACAAGGCAAAAGAGAGTTAAATCAATGCTGAATTGGTTCAGTTTTTCATCTGGATATGTGTTCATTATTAAGTAACTGTTTTAAATAAAATATTAAAAAAAAAAAAAAGGAAAAAGACTTATGGGATTCAGAGGTTCAAATCTTCCCTTGCCCACTTCGATAATTTTCCCAGAATAGTAAAATATAGCCTGAAAGAAACTTGCAGAGCAGAATGAAAATTACCAACCGTATATCTAATTAAATGGTATGTTCCATAAATCAAAAGAACTGATTTCTGGTTTGGAGCCAAAATATACAGCCAGTCCTCCTGCACCAGGATTTCCCCCTATTATTGTTATAGGACTGGATTATTATAGTTAGTAACTAGGGGGCTCTGCCCCCTGCTCGCTTCGCTCACCAACTCCTGTGTTTGGTTAATCGGATATACAATTTTAAAAGCTTTTTTTTTTCTTTGGAATTGTTTAATTTCACTATTTGCACTTTTACTTTAAAGATTCATTATCTATACTAATAAAAGGCAAAGCCCTCACTCACTCACTCACTGACTTACTCACTCACTGACTCATCACTAATTCTCCAACTTCCCGTGTAGGTAGAAGGCTGAAATTTGGCAGGCTTATTCCTTACAGCTTACTTACAAAAGTTGGGCAGGTTTCATTTCGAAATTCTATGTGTAAGGGTCATAACTGGAACCTATTTTTCTACATATAATGTAATAGAGTTGAGTTGGAGATGGCCGTAAGGGGGTGGAGTTTCGTGTGACATCATCACGCCTCCTACGTAAGTACGTAGAGAACAAGGAAGAACTCCAAACAGCGATGAGCACAAAACGCCATTTCACAATTGAGAAGGCAGAAAAACATTATGAAGCAAATGATGCATACAAGCATATTCATAAGTACAGCTACTGCGGAAACAAAGCATGGCGTGAACCGTAAGTTTATATTAAATTAAGTTCATAGACAGGCTGCCACTAGCGTTTGTAATTTAGTGCCTGCCCATATAAGGCCGTCCATCAGCGGCAATCCAATACAAACACTGCCGGTAAATATTCACGTGTGAAGGACTGTGCTTATGCAGAGGAAGATGAGATGGTCAGGGTGGTGTTTGGCACAAACTCATTGAAACTGCGAGAGAAACTTTTAAGTGTCGGGTCTTAGCTGACATTACACGAGATGGCACCAGCACAGCTGGGAACCTTCGATGCAAGAACACCAAGCGGCTCACGTGAACTGACGCAGTGCACAGACAAAAGCAACAGTTCCAAAGAGTGCTGAACAAAACCGAATTACACAATTGAGAAGGCAGCAAAAAATATGAAGCGCCTGATACATAGAATCATATTCATAAGTGCAGCTACTGCGGAAACAAAGCACACGGTGGAAAAAGTGAATG
This sequence comes from Polypterus senegalus, assembly GCF_016835505.1. Lineage (NCBI taxonomy): Eukaryota > Metazoa > Chordata > Cladistia > Polypteriformes > Polypteridae > Polypterus > Polypterus senegalus. Next base: position 37,397,990 of record NC_053168.1, read on the forward strand.
TCCCGCTAAAGGAAGAAAGTGTAAAAAAACCGTGCATGCAGTTTGTCACATCTCAGATAAAGAGGAAGACGAGCTGTTTATTGATGCAGTAAGAAACTAATCGATGAATGAAACCTCTTATCTTTACAACGATTGACAAACACGGAATGTAACTTGAACACAACACATCCTACAAATACGACCTGATTGAAAGAAATAATGATAATCAAATCCTTGATGACAGCAACATTCAATAACACTCACAAAACAATTACTGTATATTGACAATCATGTTACGTTATTTTTAAAATGTTCCCTTTTCATAACCTCTACTTCTCCACTGCGATACGCGGGTATATATATAAATGTATATATATAACCCGATCTACATACATACTCTCGCATAGACAAGCCACACGCTGTGGCAATTGTAGAGTCTTAAGCCTCTAATGCCGACATTCGAGGTTCGATTCCCGAGAGGGATGCACTGAGTATGTACGCGCTACCGATTCATTTTACCTTCGCATCTCCTTGGTTTGGGACGTATGAAAAATATTAGGTTAACGCAGAATCATGTTACGTTATTTTTAAAATGTTTCCCTTTATTAGCACAAGCACAGCTGAGACGCTTCGATGTATTTACTCCATAACGCGATATAAAAATAACGCATTTAATCACACTTTCAATTCCAAGCAAACGGAACTTTTGTCAATGCATGATTTCCTGGTACATCCATTACACTGATGCACACATCACAGCTACAAAAATGTTAGAGTCGGAATAAAGCGCGTTCCTACGACTGATCATTTCGACTACCCGAGCGAAGCCTTGATAAAAGCATGGTTTTGTGCACACTGAAAAGCAAGCAAAATTAGATGCATTACAGAAAGCGGACTTTGTGGCTCTTACTGGGGATCATTGGACTTCCGTGACCGTTAGTAATTCTAAATTACATCTAATTACAAAATGTTCAATGATCACACTGTTTTAGCCTAATGTACAAAATAATTTTGGCTAATGTTACTCAGAGTTTAAAGATTAAGTTGGTCAAATTACCTTTTATGTTTCTGACTTATTTTTTAAGAAGAAAAACTGCACTTTATGTTGAAATTTTGGTTATTATTATTTAAAGACAATACTATTCTGAAAATGTACTTAAAGTACTTAAACTACCACTTTATTTTTAAGTCTGCCCAATTTTAACCAGGGATGATATTTTTGTTTCTGTTTTGAATTCAAATGCAGTTTAAAGGCTTTTTTTCAGAAATTAAAACAGCTTCAGTTTACAATATTCATGTCCATGTCTATTATTTGATTCTGTCGCCCACTAAAACACTTTTAAATTAAAAAAAAACATTTGCGATTTGGGGCAAATTTCGTGTCGATTACATACGATTAATCAAGATTAATTCTTACACAGCCTCTAATTAATTGGATTAATTTTTTAACCGAGTCCCACCCTAATATATATATATGTAGATATATATATGTAGATTTGTATATATATATGTGTATATACAGTATGTATATATATGTGTGTGTGTGTATATACAGTATGTGTATATATGTATATGTATATATATGTATGTGTGTATATGTGTGTATATATATATATAATATATATATATGTGTATAGATGTGTATATATATATATATATATATATATATATATATATATATATATATATATGTTTATATATGTGTCTGTGTGTGTATATATATATATATATATATATATATATATATGCCAGCAACACTCATGACAATGACAAAACAATTACATTGTCAATCATGTTACGTTATTATTAAAATGTTTCCTTTTCTTTTTACTTCTCAGCTGCCAATCGCAGGTATTTTGCTATATATATATATATATATATATATATATATATATATACAGATATATATAAATATATATATATAAATAGATAGATATGACAACAACACTCATATCAATAACAAAACAATTACATTAACAATAATCTTACGTTATTTTTAAAATGTTTGCTTTTCTTTTTCATAACTTCTTTAACACACTACTTCTCCGCTGCGAAGCGCGGGTATTTTGCTAGTAAACAATATTTGGAATTACTTTTTCTTCAAGATCACATTGAATTTTGATTCCGTTTTTGGAGACACATTGTGACAACACAACGTATAACTGCCCGTGAGTGAATATTGTTTCTGTTTCCCTAATAAGTAATCCGACTTTTTCTAATGTTTGTCCCTGTGATTTGTTAATTGTCATAGAAAAAGTTATTCTCACGGGAACCTATAAACGTTTTAATACGAATGGCATATCAGGATCTCCTTTGGTGTCTAATGTTATTCACAGAATATATACATTACCTTTCTTGTCGCCTGTTAAAATTTGCGTCGCTTCTCCGTGATCATAAATATACAGCTGACCGAATTGTGTTTTCTTTTAAATGAAACTTGTCGTTGTTTTAACTGTTGCGGGACCACAGATTCTCATAGCGTATGGTCGATTATTGTATAAATCTACGTTTTGTGCATTGAATGATGCAAAGGAGAAAAGACTTTGTTTTCTGCTCTTTGGCTTTTATTTCTGACCTCGTTTTGTCCTGCTATTTTTTCAGTTACACCTGGTCCTGATGATTAATTTTCTTTTTTAGTTTGCACTAATGCGATCTTTACTATCTTTTTTTTGATACTGTAGCGACTGACGTGATAAAGTGTCACAAAAGGTTTACTTGAACAATCGCCGACTTCGTAACCCCAAACACAACTTTCTAGCACCTTCTCCAAATCCTTATCCCCCCTTACCGCATCAATCAATACCCCGCTATCAGTCTTCTGTGCTGTACTCTGCCCTCCCTCAATCGGGCCTAACAGTCACTTAAAACAAATAAGGCTTCAACCTTGCTGGGACGCCACAATGCTTTCGAATTTTGCTGCTTTCATATCAATCAATCAACATTTATTTATATAGCACATATTCATACAAAAAAATGTAGCTCAAAGTGCTTTACAAAATGAATAGAAAAATAGAAGACACAATAAAAAATAAACATAAGTCAACATTAATTAACATAGAATAAGAGTAAGGTCCTATGGCCAGGGTGGACAGAAAAAACAAAAAAAAAACTCCAAAGGCTGGAGAAAAAAATAAAAAAATGTTCATATTCTGTACCTTTCTCTGTATGTGTATCGCGCCATCGTTTGTTTGAGCCTTTCGAATTCCACTGCTTTCATAATCTCTTATCTGCCTTTTTTCCTCTCCAACACTTTTGGGTCTCTTTTCTCCACGCTGCTCTTTCTTTTTTGCTTAGCCGTTGACATTTCACCTAGAACGTATTGTCCTTATACGCTTTATATGTGCTGAGAGCACAGGATCTGTGTGTGCTATGTGCCTTTACAAGACTGAGTGTTTTGCTGGCCGTGCTCTTATTTGATATTGTTTGCGTCTCGCGGGTATTTTAAGTGTCCGAGAATTTCCGAGAAGTCTTGTAGCCCTGCTTTTCCTTTCCAGGATTTTTTTTTATAATAGAGAGATATAAAATAAAATCTGCTTAAAGTATGTTTACTTTTTTATCCCTACTGTTTGAAGTCCTTCAATTTTTTTTTATTTTTCCCCCAAACAAGTATCAAAATGTTTTCTTAAAATTATTTAGTCATTCTGGGTATCACAACTAAGCAATAGATAGTACTTCTGTCCAATGTGTTCAGGATATTCCATTTGAATACATTTCTGTGTGTGTTGGGTGGTGGTGGGATGTGCATTAAGTAGATAGCTGAAATTATTTGTGCCAGGGTAGTTTCCTGCCCCATATCTTATGTTGCCAATGTATGGTGGATTCAGAAAGTATTCAGACACTTCCAGTTTTCATATATTTTGTTATATTGTTGCCTTGTACTAAGTTTATTTAAATGTATTTTACCCTCATCAAGCAACAATCAATAAACCAGTATGACAAAGTGAAAAGAAGATTATAAAAATATATTAAAAGCAAAAAAACTCAGAAATGTCCCCATGACAAACTCCTGGCTATAATACTTGAAATGTGGCTTAGGTACATCCCATTTTATTGATCATCATTAAGATGTTTCTACACTTTCTTCTACACAGTGTTTTTGCTTTGTCGTTCTAAGGTATTGAGTGCTGCTTAATGTGGGGATAAAATGAATTTAAACTATTTTAGCATAAGGCTGCAAAACAACAAAATGAGAAAAAGTGAAGGGGTCAGAATACTTTCTGAATCATCTGTTAGCTATGAGTCTATCTATTCCTGAAACTGTATTAAGCAGATTCGGTAAAAGTATTGATGGATAGTATTAAAATGTTTCATTTTTAATTTATATTTTTCTGAATTGCATTAGATTACCATTAGTGAATAAATCCAAGGTTATTCATTTATGTTTGTTTATTAATGTTTAAAGGTTAGAATGTGTGACACTCTCAGAAGGGATGTTTTTTGGATATGGTATTTCAAGGTTACTTAAAACAAATAGTACTGAGATGTGATTTTCTTTTGTTTATAAATGAAAAGCATGTTTTATGGATAGCTTCTTTAAGTTAAAAATAATTTGTTATAGTAATGTGCAAGAATGGGAATGGATAAATTCTGCTTAATACCTGATTGAACATAAACTGAAATTATAGTCCTGGAAACTACATTTTTCCATATTGTAGTATTTGACTATAAAGTGTGTGTGGAAAGTTGAAATTTTGAAAAATTGAATTTTCATAAAAAAAATTGATTATGGATTTTCAATAGCAAACACATTTTGATATCTCAAGAACAATCGAAATTTTGTGGGCAACATATAATCATTAGGCTTAATAGCTTGTTAGTTTTGGGTGAATTCCAACTATTCAGGTTCTTTTTAAACTTCATAATTGTTAACGCCAATACCTGCAGTAGCCAAATTGCTGAAAAGTTTACAAAATTTCACATACACATTTAGGAATTAACTTTTTTGAATTTTGAGTTTAATGCAGAGCTTGAGCTTTTAGCTTTTAGAGTTCAAAATTTTCAATAAACAACTAATTATAAAGAAAAATGAGTTGAATTTAATGAATTCATTAAATTATTAGGATAGACTTGCTTTTAAAGCTGACTCAGTAGTATTGCTGCTTGCATAGATGTCTGTAAATTAACATTGCCCACCATAGTCAGTAGTAAATGTGGAGAATATATGCTGGCCACGTAAGATTTTTTCAAAATAAGAAAATGAAATCTGCCAGAAATATTTTAAGATATATGATCCAAATGTTTACCAAGTTTTGTACCCGTCTCAGAAATGTTGTGCTCTTTTGAACAATTTGTTATACTATGGCCTATTCTGAAGTTTCCCTGATTATTTATCTATTTTTAATTTACCTTTTTAATCAGCAGAAAAATTCAATTTAAACTGAATAAGGTGAATTAGACTTCTTATACATAATTAATTAAGCTTCCAAATTATATAAAAGCAAAGCTCAAATTGGAAGCAAATGTAGATAATCCATATATACATTTTGTAGAAACATGCTGACTAACTGAAACTGTGGCCAAAAAATAATCAAAGACAAAAGTGTACCTCAAAGCAGTGGTGTAATTTACAGAAAAGACAAAATACAAGGCCTGTAACAAAAGTTGTAATTTAAAAAAAAAATCCAAAATTAGAGTAAATAGGTCCAGAATAGGACTATATTGTACATACAGCTTATGAGTACTGACTAAATCTCTTTGATTAATGATCCAATATATATCATCAAAAATTTGCAAAAGTGAATGCTGAATTTATCTAAAGAATCCTTTTTAAGGAAGCAGCACAGTGGCCCAGTGGTTAGCACAATTGCCTCACAGGTTTAGACTCTTTATGTTGTGTCCTGTGCCCAGTTGTTGTCCATGTGGCATTTGCATGTTCTCTCCATGCATATGTGTTTTTTTCTCTGGAAACTACAGGTTTTTTTTTCCTACATCACTGAGTGGTGATTCCACATTAGCCCCAGTGTGTGTGAGCATGAGGCTGCAAAGGATTTAGGACCTGCTCTTGAAACCCCCAGATAGGATCCTGTCCCCATGATTCTAACTTGACATTCTCAAACCTTCTTTGTTCAAGTTATCTACTTAATCAAAGTATGAAGTCAAGAATTTCACATTTTTCTCTTCAAAGCTTTTTAGAAACTTTATTTTGCCAGTTGTTTTGACAAATGATCTGTTTTATAGTTACAGTCTTCTGACTTGTGCTTGTCTGTTTGAAATACAATTTTTGTCGTCTGCTATCCAGAAAATAAAATTAGTCTTTTGGAGTATAATGAAGTTATGAAAATATCTATGTATTTATAGGTAGTAGTTAATGCTATGTGAATCATTGACACATGACCTGATGTGTTATCCACAAAGCTATGGAGAATGGCTCGACTGTCTAGCTAGTGTTAAGTGCTGACCTTGTGATGTGATGACCAGATCAGTCAGTTCTTCTCGTACTTCATCAGTACCATAATTCCTTATTCTTGTTCCCATTAGGTGGCAGAGTTTTAATTGCTTTTTGTTTTCTTTAGTAGCTGCTAATTAACAGTGAGACATTGGGGATCATGTTATATGTTGTTGGTAATGGCAGCTTAGTTCTTGAGCTCAGAATGTCTTGCATTTTGTGACCTTATTTTAGTGTTAATTGACTTCATTTAACTAGAAGCAGTACATGATGTCGCACTCTTGACTGTACAGCTAATTCAAAAGCTTTTTAACTCACTGAATGCTGGCGGATTTGAGTCCTTGTATTGGGAGATGGTGACAAATTTCCTTATGGACAAAAAAAAAATTAAGTCTTTTTATCATGAAAAGTCTGGTGTGGCTTTAGGTGTTATCAGTTGGCATTGCTGCCGTTCCTGGTATTTGGTTACAGGAATGGCTGGGGTGGAAATTAGCCACTTTTTTAAGCTTCTTACATACTGTATATGCATTTCTGGTTATAGCTTACTATTTTTGATTATATCAATAAAAATTTTATCATGGAAACCAATTGTTTAACAGCTAATTTGGTCCATTTTTTGTTGATGGAAAAATCTCTATTTAATGAAATAGGTTGAAATGAAATAAGAGAGAAATGTGAAATGACCAAGGAGTACAACTATGGTTTCCCTGGAAAACTGAAGTCTGCAGTGTTACTGATGTCTAACATGGAAGGGAGAAGGCATTAACAAGCCATAGAGTTAAATAACAGTCTTCATTGGCAGCAATGACTGGGCACTAATTTAGAAACTGGTATACTGTATGTGTCCAGAAAGAGAGACACTGGGGAATGGGAAGTGAAACCTGCTGAAATTCACCAAAGTATGTTGGCTCATTACAGAAGTGAAAACGGCATAGCTCAGGAAAAAGTTTATGAATGTGTAGAGAAGTTTAAAATGGGAAAAACAAGTGTAACCAACCAAGCTCACACACACAAGTCATCAGAGGAGACCGAGGGATTACAATATCTGCTATTGCTGCACATCTGCATATCATCCATGGATCTGCACATGCCATAGTGCATGATGACTTGGGGTACATTAAAGTTTGTGCAAGAAGTGTACCCAAACAGGTTAGTGATCTGCACAACCCCACATCCTTTGGTGAATTTCAGCAGGTTTCACTCCTTCTGCCCAAAGAAATCTCACAATGGCTCATTGTTGAACAACGGTGTAATCCTGCAGCAAAGTAAATGTTCATGGTCATTTGACGTTATTTTCAACTAGACTAATAGTAGAGTGCTGCACTGTGCAAGTTTGAACTACCCACAAGCTATTGTGAATATCCATTGAAGTTACTGCGTACTTTTCAAATCACCTTTAATTTGTTGATTTACTTTAATATTTGTACTAGCCATAGTGATAAAGATATTTGTTTTTATTTAAATATGATCATTGATTCTTGGTAGAGCTTTTTGTTTTACAGTATATAAACAAAATATATATAACAAATGTGTAATATACTCTGTCTCTCCCTGAGATGTGTATAAGCAGATTAATGCAAATGATCCATCCATCCATCCATTATCCAACCCGCTATATCCTAACTACAGGGTCACAGGGGTCTGCTGAAGCCAATCTCAGCCAACACAGGGCACAAGGCAGGAAACAAACCCCAAGCAGGGCGCCAGCCCACTGCAGGGCACACACACACACACACATCCATGCACACACTAGGGACAATTTAGAATCGCCAATGCACCTAACCTGCATATCTTTGGACTCTGGGAGGAAACCCATGCAGACACGGGGAGAACATGCAAACTCCATGGAGGGAAGACCCGGGAAGCGAACCCAGGTCTCCTTACTGAGAAGCAGCAGCGCTACCACTGCGCCACCATGCTGCCCAATGCAAATGATCAACAATAAAATAAAAATAAGCTAAGTCAGTTTTGATGTCAAAGATCAAACAACTTCACATGAGAGAGAAACCAATGGCTCGGCACTAAGGCAAAACTGACAGCAAGAGAAGACACTTCCAGAAAAAAACATTTGCCTTTAAATTCCAATACAAAAGCAACAGCCTAAAAGAAAGTACAGTATTTTAAACCACTTGCATTATATGCTGTTATTAAAGTAATAAACGAGTGTAGACCCTCTGGCATGAGCCTACGAGATTCCAGTTTCTGGCCTTTACCGAAGGTCTCTGTCTTTAGGATAATTGGCCAAATACTGTTTTTATAGAGCAAATAAATAGATCTTTGAGTTAATCCTAGCTCCATTGCAACATGTCTGGAAATATAATTTTACAATTTCTTTATAAGGAAATAATCTCTTTAGGGAAAAGATTAAATGGGAATGTAAATTAAGCATAATTGAGACTTTATTGCAAGACCAGTAAAACAGGAATATAACTGTGAGCCAGGACATGTGTAGCGTGTTAGAGTAATCACTCTTCATTTATTAGTGAGCTAAGAAATTGCCTTGCCGCAGATTTTTAACTATCGGCAACTATCCCCTAGACATGGACTTGTCTAAGTGACCTGAATTAATGAACAAGACTAGAGTAACCTGACAAGGTGTTGAAGCAAGAAAATTATATTTCACTGTTGAGATTTATAAAAGGGCATAATTGCGATTATACTAAAAACATAATCATTGTTAAAAAAGATGAAATTCTAAGATTGCACACAGTTTCATAGGATATTTTATAACACTGCTTTAAGTAAAAACAGCTCATACTGTATATATTTTCCCAAATCTTATACAATCTCACGAGTGCCATTTGATAGCAAAACATTACCACCAAAATTAGAAGAAAATACAATTTAGAGAAAAGTAGCATTCATGATTTTTCAAGTGAAAAGAGCTTTTATTCTTAATTTAATTTAGCTATTATTATTACTTAAGGCAATATAATGCTCATGAGGAAAAAGTACAGTATGTATAGTTGCTTTTGTATTTGGCACACTAGAAATTTAAGTTAATTGTTAAGGGTCACATGGGGAATCAGTAGTCGGATGTGTGCACCTTGTATCTTTAGTGACTGGAGTCATGAGGCTGAAGTAAATGACATGTTAGTTATAGGAGGGAGGAACATCTAGGACTGAAGGGAACACAGTAAAGCAATTCTTTAATTAAGGACATAGTCTCTAGATCGTTATTATACAGTCTGATTTAACATGTTTATTTGTAAACACTTTCACAAAAATGCTATTATACATCTTCATAAATACTGCTGTCATGATTCTGTTACTGTATTTTTCTAGGCGTGGTAATTTTTTTTATGTCCTAACACAAAAGGAAAACACAGATGCAAAAAAGTTTCCCTACTTAACTGGGTTCTGAAGGCTTATTTTACTTAATTTCTCAGACCTTGTTAATTCAAATCTTAAAGCCTAAAAAGGCAATTAAATCTTTATAATGCAGAAATGTGCAATACTTTCCCAACGTGGGGATAAACTTTTTTTTGTTTTTTTTTAATCTTTCCAAATTCTAAATTAAGCCTACCAACAAAAAAAAGGACTAAAGCTTTCAAAGACCTGAGAATTAGTAATATTTGAATTTTGTAAAAACTAAATCAAAGCTTTGTGCTGTATAAAAGAGCCTCCTGATATCCTTTTGTTCAAAATGAATTGTGGTTTCTGCTGGCATTGTATGTTTAATAATGTATTCCCGGTAGTTTTCAGAGTTCAATGCTTTATGTTTTCTAGTCCAACTTAAATCAGTTTTCTTCACTTCTATTGATTTTTTTCTGTAACTTATGCTTTCTATTTTAATAAATCTCACACAAGTCTCTGATTAGAATTGTAAGTACATTGTACACTTTTTAAAATGAAAAGTGACTTTCAGTTTTTATGTTAAATGAAATAAAATAACTTGGGGTATATAGTTTGGCAAAAATGAACTTGCTGTTCTGTGCATCTTAATGTGTCTGATACTGAGGGTCTTTCTAGAGCTCTAATATTCTATATCGGAAACAGAAAGATGAAATTCATTCTATGTACGTGGCTTACATGGACTATGTTTTTAAACTTGAAAAGGCAAATCTTCTCATTGTATTTATTCACTGAATGTTATTTGTTTTTTGCACCTTTCTCTCTAAACACTAAAGACAGTTGTCTATGAAAATGCCTGGAGCTGAGCAGTTACAGAAAATTTCAAGCCAGTCCCTCTGGCACCAACAATCATGCCACGGTCAAAATCACACATCGACTGAAGCTCCTGCCCTGTATCTGCATAATTTTATGCATTGCATAGCTCCCAAGTGTTTAGCTGATAAAATAATTGCATAGATAAGCAGATATACAGGTGTTCCTAATAATTTGTTCAGTGAGTATATACACTGTATATTGAAGTCAACTTACTGTACTTCCCTTTCTTGAGAGATGCTGCCAAATATTTCAATGTTAAATTTTTTAGGCTAATTTAAAATATTTTGTGAGGGATGGCCGGGGCACTTACCCAGCTGGGATGCCTCCATATTGGAAGGACCAGGGGAGAGAGCGTGCATGGGGCTTTATCTCCACTGGAGCACTACTTGGTAGCTGCTCTGGATAGTGGCAGTGCCATGGTTTCCCACAGGGCATCAAGGGAATTGGGGTTCAGTGAATCAGCCCTGTTGGGTATAGTGGGTGCTGTGGAGACTGGGGAGCCCTACTTCATGGAGCTTCAGTCTTACCTGTAAGTGCTTTTGGGCCAAGCCTTCAGGAAACTGGAAGTATTTCTGGGGAATACCTAAAAGTAGCTTTCTGCCACTACTCAGAAAGCCAGGGTCGGGAGGAAGAGGGACGAAGCTTGCTTGAGAGGAGTGGAGATGGAAAAAAAAAGAAGAGAATGCAAAGAAAAGAAGGGCCAGTGTACTGTGCTAATTAGGTGAGAAATATTTGGGAAAAGTTCCTCAAAGCTAAATAAAAGCTCTTGTTATTGTACTGGAACTTGTCTGGTGTCTGTCCGCGTTGGGTTTAGTGAGCTGGTGCAATATTTAAGGTCAAGTTGATAAGGGTCACTTTTTATTGTATGCTCTTATTGTGACAAAATAAAATGCAATTTCATAGCTAGTACCAGAATTGTACACAATACAGAGCCTTTAAGCTTTTGAATGCCCAACACATTTATCACATTTTACTGTGTGAATTTGAAATATATAAAATAAGATTTTTTTTCTTCAGTTGCCTGCAAGATCAGCACTCTACTTCCAGTCTAATTTACAGTGTCACAAATTTAACATTTTCAAGCCTGCAAAATATAGTTCAGGGTCACAAGGTTGCCAGAACGTGTTCTAGAATTATGAGGAGCAAGGAAGCAATGGGAAGAATGTTTAAATTCCATACACACAACAATCCAATTGCAATATTCAAACTAAGGACACTGGACAATGAAATGTACTGCCCCAGTGTGTGAACCTCTTGTCACAAACAGTTTGCACAAATTAAACAATGTCAGGCAACATCCTAGGAAAATCTGTCCATTTTCTTAACCTGCTTATCCAGGACAGGGTCACAGGGTGCCTGGAGCCTTTTATTATTATTATTATTATTGCTTATTATTTGACTGACTACCTTTATGCAAGGGGACTTAAAAACATTTGAGCTATATTTCTTTTGTTTTTTCAGTTGGAGCACTGGCTGATGAAGTGACTTACTCATGGTTGAGGTGTCAGTAGCAAGATTTTAACCCATAAACACAGGGTTTGAATTGATTAGCCTTAACCAGTACACCACACACTGACCCAGCAACCATTGGACACAAAGCAGGCACAAGCCCCCAAGAGCAATTTTTAATCTGCTGTTCTGGAGTCACTGACTTCTGTAATGTATTCAAAGTTCACAGATCAGCAATCTCAAACTTGTTCCACAAGAAAGACTATTATATACAAAAAATAAGGAAATTGTCCTGACTCGGCAGTGGGGGTGGTTTGGCGGGTGTAGGCTGCTGACCTTGACCAGCAGTGTTCCTCAACTAAACTGACACAGAGCAATTTTCTAAGAGGAAATCAGCACATATTAGTTAGAGACTAAAGGTGGCTGGCTGTTATAGCTTCCAGTGTTGGCTCAGCAAAGTACTGATATGTTAATGATGACAGTCACCATGTTATCTGAATTCCTTGAAACATTCAGTTCAGCTTTGCAATTTACTTGATAAGCCTGGAAAATCACATGCTATACATTAGTTGTATCTCTAATTTTACCTGCTGCAGAGACAAAAGTATTATCATCATCAACATACATATTTTACTTTGTTGCATCTGTCTTTGCATTATGTTTGCTTACTATTATTTACAGTGCTAATAAAAAAAATTTGCAAGTTTTCACATTTTGTTGTTACACAATATTGAACCATAGTAGATTTAGTTTGCCGTTTTTGACACTGAACAATAGAAAAAAACCTCTGTAAAAGTGGCCTGAATTAATTACTAATATCAGACAATGAACAACTGATCTTATCAGTATTCACCCTCTTTAGTAGGACACATCTAAATCTTCACTGGGACAGCCAATTGATTTTAGAAGGCACATAATTATTTCAGTGGAGATCACCTGCCTGTGGTCAAGGTGTTCCAGTTGATTGTCGCTTAAATGCACCTTCATTGGGTATAACTAAAGTGTATTAAGTATGTGTACAGCTGGAGAAAGGATGAAAATAGTGTCTGAGATGAAATGTGTTAAAATAAAGCAGACAGACAGCTTGCCGATCCCGTCCAGGAACATGTCTGGGCTCTTACACTCTTGGAGGCTATTGTGACAAAACAGAATTAAATTCCCCTGATCATAACCACTCTGATGTACTGTACATGTTGTGTTCTACAACATGGATTCTAATAACAACAATTATAGCAAAGTTGAAGCCGAAGGTATTTTTACACTTTACATTTTACTTCAGCACTGCATGTTTGACTAACCTTTTCACCTCAACCCTTAAACATTATTTATTGTGTATTACTGTAACAGGAGAGAAACTAAAGTACATCAGACTTTTCCGTTGCCTTGTATCTGCTTTTCTCTGATATAATCTGAAGGGGAATTATCGTTCATAGAAAAAATCATGAAAAAAGTAAAGTTACATTCCATTTCATTCTAAAATTATATTACATTTTATATAAGATCTACTGTTTTGATATTAGTTGGGATGATTTCCAATTTTATTTTTATGCAGTACATAGTAAACTGCCACACTGAATGCTGTTCATCTGTTACATGATTGAAGAACATTATTCTTATTTTCTGTGCAATGTAAATATGAATTGTATTTCTCATCCTTCATGGGAGCAGTGTTGCCATCTTCTAACCTCTAGTGGAGAGTTTCTGAAGGATCGTTTTCATTTTATTGAATTGCTGTACTTATTGTTTGTTTGTTTTCTTTTAGAGAGCTAAGGGAAAAGATTCAGCCAGAGATCATGGAACTTATTAAACAGCAGAGACTGAATCGCCTATGTGAGGGAACGTGTTTCAGGAAAATCAGCAGTCGGAGGCGGCAAGGTAAATCTGAGACAGATATTTTAGCCCTTACTGGGGTGGAAAAACTCAGCTCGCAGATTATTTTGCTTTATTTTCTTAGAAGGTGGACTGATCTTTGTCAGCTACAAGCTATGCATTTCTATATAAGGAAATATTTCTAAATAATAAAACTGAACTGTGTTTTGCATTTTTATTTTAGTTATTTTTTATTAAATGCATAATAAAACATATAAAAATCATAAATTATAGAGTGCATTCTAACCGATGTATAGTTTTTAGGGTTTATGCAACAAAGACAAAGGCATGCAATTGCAGCTGTAATGTTCCCCCCTGCTTCAAAATCTTGTAAAATTAATTCCATTAAACTAAATTCAAGCTGGACAATTAATCATTTTCCGGCTTCTAAAGATATGACTTGAAAAAATCTCATCTCGCAGGACTTGAAAAAATGTCTTGGAAAAAAAGTCTTGTCTCATCCCAGGATTTTTTTTATAATAGAGAGATATAAATGATCCGGAGAGGAATATAATAAATAAGCTGGTAAAGTTTGCAGATGGTGCCAAACCTGGTAAAAGTGCAGATAATGTAGAATCAGCTAAACTGAAACAGAGGGACTTGGATAGCATACAGGCTTAGGCAGACATGTGGCAGATGAAATTTAATCTAATTAAATGTAAAGTATTACAGTTACAAAGTAAAAATGTTGGATTTGAATGCACAACATGAGATCTGAAACTTGGAAGAACTACTTATGAGAAAGATTTAGGAGTTGTATGGAACTTGTCAGTATCCTCGTTCAGACAATGTACAGAAGTGATCAAGGAGGCTAATCGGAAACTGTGGAGTATAAGTCAAAGGAGATTATTTTTAAGCTTTATAAAACACTACCGAGACATCAACCTGGAGTACTATGTGCAGTTGTGGTCTTTATATTACTAAAAAGACATTGCAGTGCTACAAAAAAATCCACAGAAGACTGTCTAGGTTTTTTTGTGGGACTAAAAGATATGAATCATGAGGTCAGATTGAAAGGTTTTAACCTTTTCAGTTTAAGCAAACTTTGATTAAGAGGTGATGTGACTGAAGTGTTAAAAATTTGAAAGGAATTATTATTTCCATTGACTACATCTACAAGGAATAATCAAAATGTATTTGCTAATTTTTAATCTTTGATAGATATTTCCATAAAAGAAAATTCATCTTTCATTCAAAAACAAATAATTGTGAAAAAATAAACTGTTATACTTTTAAACAGTTAACAAAATGTTCAGCACGTGTTATTTACTTATAGAAAGAGCATACAAGCCTTTTACAGTTGAATGACAGTACCACACACATTCATGCATGCTGTAATGGCTACAAAAGTCTCATAGGTAACATGTTGAGTAGCATTTTGTTTAGAATAGTATATTTAAGCTGCACCAATAACAATAGTATTTCACACAGAAATAATGCAGTAGAATGCAAAGCTGATCTTGGATTTTATGTCTGACAATCTTTTATGATAAAGTATCACTTTACCCCATCCTAAGTTTTCCTGCTGGGATAGGGTTGGTGTACCCTGTGATCCTGAGTCAGAGTCGGCATGCTTGATAATGTTATGTTTCAGATGAAATACACATGATATCATATTATAGGTAATGTATTCAATGCTATGATTCAATCCATATTTTGTGTAACCACTTTATTTTTTTTTACTGTTGTGTTAAATAGCATATTTCGCAGCAGTCATCACCAGAAAGAAATGTGATTACATATAATTGCTTGCTGATAGCTCATGAGTGCAACCAAGCAGACATTAAACCTGTCACCTCCTGCTGCAATATGTAATGAAACCCTCTAGTTTTGTTTTTTATGTTTATTTTATTTAATTTACCATACTTGCTAGTTTTCTTCCTTAAGTATGTCAAATAGAGTCATAGATATGGTTTGCTTAAAGTTATATTTAATATGGTTATTGTGTGTTATGCTTATCCATGATTATAATTATTGGTGTGTGTGAGTGAGCTCAGTGATGGAGTGGCACCCTGTCCAGGGTCAGTTTCTGCCTTGTGCTTGATGTTACCTGGATTGACACTGGCCTTGTTTTAGGCTAAATTTGATTGAGCATTATGTTATTACTACAGTACATTTTTTTTCTTTATAAACCAAGTTTTGTATCAGATATGTACGATTGAAATGCACAAACATTTAACAATATTCTTACTGCTAACACTAGAGTATCACAATGAAATAATAGTCAATTACAATTCAAAAATTCTTAAAATATACTTCATATTTACAATTGCATTGCTTGAATGTGAAAAATTATATCTCCACATTGCTCCACTATATTTTTGAAACAGAATTCAATAACAGGTTATATAAATATGACTTAACTTTCACAAACAGGCTTTATTAATGGAACTACTTCATGGCTGCAGTTGTGGTAAATAAATGTGTTACTGATATTTTATTTTTAACATAACATTTTTTACATTTTATTCATTTTTACAGTGGCAAGAAAAAGTATGTGAACCCTTTAGAATTACCTCATTACACAGTCATAAAATTGATCTCACCTTTGTCTAAATCACAAGTATAGACAAACACAATATGCTTATGCTAATAACACAGAGAATTATAATCTTCTTTGGGCACTCTCATCAAACATTCATAGTGTCCTGTGGAAAAAGTAAGTAAACCATTTGATCTAAGAGTCTCCTTTAGGAGCAATAATCTCTAACAAGCTCATCTGCTAGCTGCTGAGCAGACCTGTGCATAGTTTAGGAGGAATTTTAGACCATTCTTCCTTTCAGGGTCAATGACCTGTTGCAAAACCCAAGTTTCAGCTGACATACAGCCACCCTGACATTATCCTGTAGGATGCCTTGATAAACCTGGCAATTAATTTTTTCCTCAGTTGTGACAGGTTGCCCAGGCCTCAATGCATCTGCAAATTATGATGCTCCAGATGTACCTCATCATTGGGATTATATTTTCATTTAAGTATGTCATGCTATTTTTCCCAAACAATTCAACATTTTCTCAATAAGAGTTGTGTAGTGTCAAGATGGTCTTTGGCAAAATTCAAGCGTGTAGCAATGTCTTTTGTTGAGCAGCAACTTCCTCCTTGATATCCTTCAACAAATACCATTCCTGTTCAAAGTTTTGCATTTGATAGACTCATGAATAGAGATGTTAACCTGTTCCGATGATTAATTCAAGCCTTTAGCTGTTACTCTAGGTTCTTTTTTCCATATTGAGCATTCTGCGTTGTACGTTTCTAGTCATCTTGGTTGGACACCCATATCTAGAGAGAGTATCCACAGTATTAAATGGTTTCAAATTATACTTATCACACTGTAGACTGATGAATATCTACATTTTTTAAATTACTTTGTAACTCTTTCCATCTTTATGCAAATTCTTGATTGTAGATGTTATTAGGTCTCTTTTATGAGAGGTATGCTTCATGTCAGAAGATACTTCTTGTGAACAGCAAACTCAAAATTTATGAGTCTTTTTTTAGGTCAGAGTTACTTTAAGCATCACCTCTAATCTTGTTTCATTCAGTGGACTTCACATTTCTTTCTCCTGACTCTAGTTAGCTTTTCTTTAAGTTATCAGCCTCAGGATTTGCATACTTTTTCCAGCTTACACTGTGACTGTTTGAATGATGTATTCAGTAAAAACAAGAATACAATAATTTGTGGACTATTAGTTAAAAGAGATTGTGTTTGTTCATTATAACTTAGATGAAGATCAGACCATATTTTAAGACATATTTATAAATAAATGTGGTTGTTTCTAAGGGGTTTACATACTTTTTCTTGGCACTGTATATGTTTTTCCTAATTCAATTTTAAGCTAACTTTGGCTAGCAGATTTCTGCTTATTTAATATTCTGCTTGTTGTGATGGACCGATTACATTACCCTGTGTGTTGTGGTGGTCATGATTATTTGTGAATTTTAATTTGAATAATATATGCCAGAACGCAGACAAGCAACTGGATTCAGCTTGTCAATTAGACAATGATTTAATTCAGCAGCATAAATATCAATCAAGGTCTCCCCCCTCCACTGCAACCTAATTTTGAAACTTGTAATTGGTTTCATCTGCTCACCCAGACCCAGACCCAGGAAGCTGTGCTTCCTCCTCACCATCATCATCTTTGTGTTCTGTTAATAACAAAGACATCTTAGTTATTGGGGACTTCACAATAGAAAATGTGCCAAGATATGGCATTGTTTATAAAAGATACTTCCTGAGAAGCCCGTGTTTAATATTGAACGTAGAGCTGTTTCTGGGTGTAGGTGGTCTGGACAAGTGCCTAGCACACCTTCTAGTGGAAAATTTGACTGGACCGAATCACAAAGAAATGTTTATGTTGTACACCTTAGCAGCACCTCCACTGTCTGCACTTATGCTCAGCACAATCTGTTGCCTAGAAACATTTTTAAACAATACAGACCTATGAACACTCGGACTCAAAGTGAATGTTGTTTTATATTATTTTCGCATACTAGCAATGTTCGGTCTTAACGTCTGACGGCCTACACAGTCCAACAATAACATGTACTACACCAATAATGATAATCCTCTAACTGTACCATAGAAGACACAGACATGGGGAAACAAAATTAAACAATCAAAACAGCAACAGGACTGTAGCTCATGAGTGAATTGCTAAAAGCTGATTTAACCCAAGCTACAATCGTCTTCTCCGAAACACCCCCTTAAACAGTAATACAATGGGAAACAAATATAGTTAGTTTTTTTTTGTTTTTTTTTTTTACCTCCTCTTTGCTCGATCAGCTGCTGGCTTGCTGCTGCTGCCGTGCCGTGTGATCTGCATCTTACACGGTGCTTCGAACATTTAAAAGCCTGTACAGCAGCTGTCTTTGTCATCTACTCTGTCTTTTATTTCCGGCCCCGGACATGGTTAAATCTCTTGGCACAAAGTCTTGTCGCGCGGAACGTGAGTTCTTCATATTTTTTACTTTATAATTTAAAAAGGTAATAAGAATCTGAAAATCTAACAACATCACATTAAAGTTCGATAAATTCTGAAAAGAATGATACCAAACATACATATGTAGGTTTTAAATTAAGCCTGATTTAATGTGTGACATAAAAACATTACATAAAATCTTTGCACAAACTCATTGCACTTTTAGGCTTTGGACTTATATATATATGTGTGTGTGTATATATATATATATCTGTGTACAGTATATAAATATGTGTGTGTGTATATATATATATCTGTGTATATATATATATACAGTATATATATATACAGTATATATATATATATATATATATATATATATAATATATACACACAGGTGCCAGTCATAAAATTAGAATATCATGACAAAGTTGATTTATTTCAGTAATTCCATTCAAAAAGTGAAACTTATATATTACATTCATTCATTACACACAGACTGATGTATTTGAAATGTTTATTTCTTTTAATTTTAATGATTATAACTGACAACTAATGATAGTCCCAAATTCAGTATCTCGGAAAATCAGAATATCAATTAAGACCAATGCAAAAAAAAGGATTTTTAGAAATGTTGGCCAACTGAAAGGTATGAACATGTACAGCACTCAATATTTACTTGCGGCTCCTTTGGCCTGGATTACTGCACCAATGTGGCATGGCATGGAGTCGATCAGTCTGTGGCACTGCTCAGGTGTTATGAGAGCCCATGTTGCTCTGATAGTCGACTTCAGCTCTTCTGAATTGTTGGGTCTGGCATATTGCATCTTCCTCTTCACAATACCCCATAGATTTTTCTATGGGGTTATTGTCAGGCGAGTTTGGTGGCCAATCAAGAACAGGGATACCATGGTCCTTAAACCAGGTACTGGTAGCTTTGGCACTGTGTGCAGGTGCCAGGTCCTGTTGGAAAATGAAATCTTCATGCTTCCTGTTGCTGACAAACTTTATGGAGATGAAGTGCTCTGAAACTTCCTGGTAGACGGCTGCGTTGACCTTGGACCTCAGAAAACACAATAGATCAACACCAACAGATGACATGGCACCCCAAATCATCACTGACTGTGGAAACTTTACACTGGACCTCAAGCAAAATGGATTCTGTGCCTCTCCTCTCTTCCTCCAGACTCTGGGACCTTGATTTCCAAATGAAATGCAAAATTTCCTTTCATCAGAGAACATAACTCAGCAGCAGTCCAGTCCTTTTTGTCTTTAGCCCAGGTGAGATGCTTCTGACGCTGTCTCTTGTTCAAGAGTGGCTTGACACAAGGAATGCGACAGCTGAAACCCATGTCTTGCATACGTCTGTGCGTGGTGGTTCTTGAAGCACTGACTCCAGCTGCAGTCCACTCTTTGTGAATCTGCCCCACAGTTTTGAATGGATTTTGTTTCACAATCCTCTCCAGGGTGCAATTATGCCTATTGCCTAATACGGTGTTTGACCCCATTTCGCCTTCAGAACTGCCTTAATTCTACGTGGCATTGATTCAACAAGGTGCTGAAAGCATTCTTTAGAAATGTTGGCCCATATTGATAGGATAGCATCTTGCAGTTGATGGAGATTTGTGGGATGCACATCCAGGGCACGAAGCTCCTGTTCCACCACATCCCAAAGATGCTCTATTGGGTTGAGATCTGGTGACTGTGGGGGCCAATTTAGTACAGTGAACTCATTGTCATGTTCAAGAAACCAATTTGAAATGATTCGAGCTTTGTGACATGGTGTATTATCCTGCTGGAAGTAGCCATCAGAGGATGGGTACATGGTGGTCATGAAGGGATGGACATCGTCAGAAACAATGCTCAGGTAGCCCGTGGCATTTAAACGATGCCCAATTGGCACTAAGGGGCCTAAAGTATGCCAAGAAAACATCCCCCACACCATTACACCACCACCACCAGCCTGCACAGTGGTAACAAGGCATGATGGATTCATGTTCTCATTCTGTTTACGCCAAATTCTGACTCTACCATTTGAATGTCTCAACAGAAATCGAGACTCCTAAGACCAGGCAACATTTTTCCAGTCTTCAACTGTCCAATTTTGGTGAGCTTGTGCAAATTGTAGCCTCTTTTCCCTATTTATAGTGGGGATGAGTGGTACCTGGTGGGGTTTTCTGCTGTTGTAGCCCATCCGCCTCAAGGTTGTGCGTGTTGTGGCTTCACAAATGCTTTGCTGCATACCTCGGTTGTAACGAGTGGTTATTTCAGTCAAAGTTGCTCTTCTATTAGCTTGAATCAGTCGGCCCATTCTCCTCTGACCTCTAGCATCAACAAGGCATTTAGCCCACAGGACTTCGCATCCTGGATGTTTTTCCCTTTTCACACCATTCTTTGTAAACCCTAGAAATGGTTGTGCGTGAAAATCCCAGTAACTGAGCAGATTGTGAAATACTCAGACCAGCCCGTCTGGCACCAACAACCATGCCACGCTCAAAATTGCTTAAATCACTTTTCTTTCCCATTCTGACATTCAGTTTGGAGTTCAGGAGATTGTATTGACCAGGACCACACCCCTAAATGCATTGAAGCAACTGCCATGTGATTGGTTGATTAGATAATTGCATTAATGAGAAATTGAATAGGTGTTCCTAATAATCTTTTAGGTGAGTGTAGATGGTAGGGAAGCCTTGAAGCATAATTATATACTCAGCAAAAAAAGAAACGTCCCTTTTTCAGGGCTGTGTATTTCAACAATAATGTTTTAAAAATCCAAATAACTTTACAGATCTTCATTGTAAAGGGTTTAAACAATGTTTTCCATGCATGTTCAATTAACCATAATCAATTAATTAACATGCACCTGTGGAATGGTCGTTAAGACCTTAACAGCTTACAGAAAGTAGGCATTTAAGGTCACAGTTCTAAAAACGCAGGACACTAAAGAGACTTGTCTACCGACTGTGAAAAACACCCAAAGAAAGATGCCAGGGTCCCTGCTCATCTGCGTGAATGTGCATTAGGCATGCTGCAGGGAGGCATGAGGATTGCTGATGTGGCTAGGGCAATACACAGGGAGACAGGAAGGACAGCTGATCATCCTCGCAGTGGAAGAGCCCGGATCTCAATCCCATTGAGCACGTCTGGGACCTGTTGGATCGCAGGGTGAGGGCTAGGGTCATTCCCCCCAGAAATGTCCAGGAACTTGCAGGTGTCTTGGCGGAAGAGTGGGGTAACATCTCACAGCAAGAACTGACAAATCTGGTCCAGTCCATGAGGAGGAGATGCACTGCAGTACTTCAAGCAGCTGGTGGCCACACCAGATACTGACTGGTACTTTTGAATTTGAGCCTCCTTTCATTCAGGGACACATTGTGAAACATTTTTAGTTTATGTCTCATGGTGTTGACTCTTTTAGTGTTCATACAAATATTTACACATTAAGTTTACTGAAAGTAAAAACAGTTGAAAGTCAGAGGACGTTTCTTTTTTTGCTGAGTATATTAAACTGCTTTTCAGTAGTAAGTTATCCCTAATCCTGTTTGAAATAATATAATTAGTGTGATCTTCTTCTAAAGATTTGCATTCAATATAGTTCTTTCATTAAGTATGAGTATGAAATTTTAGTACTCTGTTTCTTAATACTTGAACTTTGTTTTATATAGTATGTTATTGATTGTTTGGAAGTTTCCATATGCATCAGACATTTTTATAATGTGTTCAGAATCCTTTCATGTTCAGAAAAGATTAAAATTTACAATGAAAAAGTGATGTTTCTCATCTGAGTTAGTCTTCCTGCACACATGGACTCCAAAACCCTAAACTGTCATAGTACATTAAAGAACAGGTGATATCTTAATGTGGTCCTCAGTGTATATTCCATCTTATTAACTCATTACACCCAACAGTTTATTATTTACCACAAACTTTGAAAGTTTAATTAGTCCATTATTAATCGAGGAACATTTCCTAAATCCATACACATTAAATTAATCTGGCTTAAAGGATGACTCATAATAATCAACACTCTATTTTGATTATCTTATTCCAGCTTTTTATTGTAAGTACAGTGTGTTTTTGGCTGAGTTTTGCTGTCTGGTAGTATTTCCACCCTTTTTTTTCTATTTTATAAATAGGTTTATGCTGCAGTTTTCAAACATGTAGGCAGCTTGCACTTCAAATGATGTGTGCCTTTTTCTTATTCTTTATGTGACCAAAGACCCATGGTTTTATGTTTTTATAGCCCACAAGCAAAGACTTATGAATTATTTTTTTAGTGAATATCACAATTTGACAATGTAAAATAGAACAAATAAAACAAACAAAGCGAGATACATTGCCAGCATGCAAGTAATGATGCAGATTTTAAACACTTAACATAAAGACTCTGAACAGCATCATTTAAGCTCATTTTAAAAGTACTATAACAGGTTGCTTTTACAATAAAAAAAAGCATCTGTAGAATTTTTATTTTCAAAATCTGTATAAATTTTGTATCAGTGCAAAAAATATACCTATCAAAGGAATAACTATGTACTGTAATATTCAGTGTTAGCATAGGTGATGATATTTTGTGTTTATTCTTTGTTATGCTTTACAGTATATTCTACATTTAATAAATTAACATTTTTAAGATCTATTAAAAGTTAAAAAATCTTTCTAGTTTATTTTTTTTATCAAAAGTTGTCTTTTGCTATATCTTACACAGTACATGTATATCTTAAGAGATGCTGTTTTTAAATAACTGGTGTATTTTTAATCATTTACTGTATAAAAATGTCATGCTGCATTTAGAAAAAGCAGTGCCAGATTGTATAGAAGCACAGGATCATTGTTAAAAAGACAAACAACTTGCATTTTTATTTGTTTTAAAGTCTCTCATAGAAATTCATGGTATTTATATTTATTTCAGCAAGCATTTCAAAAGTTCTAAAATTTCCTCTCACTCTAGCAATACTCTTTGATTAGATTAAAATTTAGGAAAGGCAGTGAATTGATTTTATTTTTCCTTCCAAATACCCTGTGGAAAAGCATTTAGGCAATGTAATGATGTTTCAATGAGGTGAAGCTGAAAGTTTAGCTTATTTTCAAAAACTATCCAAAAGCTACGTTTGAATTCTTTCTTCCATCAGCCCTCATTGTTCCAAACACTGAACCTAAAAATGCTTACACACAACATAGAGAACAGAAATAAATACTGAACATAAACAGAAATTTATTTTGCAATAATGGCCAGTCGGTAGACCAACAGACAGTAGGTAATCATTTTCAAAGTCTATAGCTTTCCAGCCAAAATACTCAAGATCCACAATTCAAAAGGCTAGCCATTCAGTATTTTCCAAGCATTCTGATACTAGCTCAATCATTTTATTAAGATTTTGTACTTCAGACCTTAAAGCAGAAGATTCAGATCTCACTACTGACACGGTGTGACCATGAGCAAGTCACTTCACATGCCTGTGCTTCACTTGTAAAAAAAGAAATGTAACCATTTGTGTCTCAAATTTTGTAAGTCATTGGATAAAAGTACTGATGATAATAGTTTGGATTTCAAAATGGTCTCGACTGTTTTCAGCTGTGTGTCTTTCTAAGCTCCACAAGTTTGTCCCAGATGGCAGTGGAGTCTATATAATGGTAGTGGTCAAACTTGCCTTATCTGAGAAAGTCCCAGCTTGTTCTAACTGATTTTTTTTTCTTCTTATACTGTAGTTTATAAGTCCTGACTTTACATAAAATCATCCTGCTCCTTGTACCAAAATCAATCATCATTACCTATAATTACTGCAGTTACACATATCAAGTCAGAACCTGCAGCAGAGTCATTTAAAGTCTAAAATTACCAAGTGGTCTCCCTGGATTTAGTATCCAAGAATTCACAATGCATTTTGCTGCCAGTATGGCTACTGATCTTTTCATAAATAGTAGAAATGATTATTTCATTAGAGTAATGAAAACATTTTTATGTGTAAAATACACTCCATTTAGATTACTATGTAGTAATACTGTTTGTTTTTAACATTTTTTTATCATTTTTATTTAACTTGAAAAATGACCAATGCAGTTTAATAGTAAAAATTGATAGTTAAGGCAGTAAAGTGATCATGCTACAGTATATTCCTGCCTGTAAACGTGTTTGTTAGTTTAGAAACAGAAATTAATTAATTGCCATGGAATCATTTCTTAACCCTGTCTTCCCAGGCGCATGATGTACTATATATATTGAGGTTCATGATAGTTAGTTTGTTAAAGCATATTGACTGCCTTGGGTAGACTTTTTTTTTTTTTACATAATGTAAGGTGAACACATTATTTCATGGTAGAGCAGTAGCTTAACACACTGCTCTGCTGCTGCTTGAATCTGTTCAATTCCCAGCCTAGTCACTGTCTATGTATTGCTTGTATATTTCCTCTGGGTGTGATGGCTTTTGTCTCTTTATTATGGTACATTTACATTTATATTTATTTGCTTCACAGATGCTTTTATCCAAAGCCACTTACAAAAGAGGTCAACATAATCATTTAACATCAGTCTAGGATGTTGCTTGGAAACAAGTGTTACAGGACAAGGTTACAAAATTGATCATCTGAAGTGAAGCACTCCAAACAAAATGCCAGCGAGTTACAATTCCTATATCATAGAATCCTACTAAAGTCAATATCAGTTAAACAGAAATTCACCCAACAAGAGAGTCTGCAAGCACTCTTTTATTATGCAGTTCATTCCACATGCTGGGAGCTACACATGAGATTGAGGCCACACAGAAGTGACATCAGCAGACACCATTCGTCAGCAGACCTGAGTGGACAAGAAGGAGCATAGGACCTCATAAATGTCTCCACCTATATATATACAGTAGGTGCTGACAAATTGACTACTCTGTCAGAAAGCAGCAAGGATTTGAGTATAATATGTGCTGCTACAGGGAGCCAATGTAGTGATCAAAAAAGAGGAATGGCATGCCAGAAATTGTTAAACCCCAGACATGCTGCTGCACTTTTTAAGCATTTTATTGAGTTTATTAAAAGTAACATTCCATACAAGGAAGTCAAATTTTACACATCAAATCAGCCCCCACCCATGAGAAAGACAGCTAGGCTAACAGAGTAAAACTTTAAAATTAGGAAAAATAAGTAAATAAATATATAAATAAAATAAATAAGGAAAGAGAATCCACTTCCTTAATTTAAGTCAGTCAGTCAGTCATTATCCAACTCACTATATCCTAACACAGGGTCACAGGGGTCTGCTGGAGCCAATCCCAGCCAGCACAGGGCGTAAGGCAGGAACAAACCCCGGGTGCTTTTTCTAAAATGTTATCGATTAGATCCTGCAAGGTTTTAAAAAGTTTTACACAGATCCTCTAAGTGAGAATTAGATTTTTTTCCAGTTTCAAATAATATATAACATCAGTTAGTGGATTAGGATTCTTCCACTTCAGCAAGATAAGTATACATGCTAGTAGTGAAGTAAAGGCAATTACAGTTTGTCCTTCTCCACTTTAAGCCCATCTGGAAGTACACCAAACACAGCTGTTAGTGTATTAGGAGGGATTGTGATGCCAAGGCTGTCTGAAAGGCATTGAAAGATTTTGGTCCAAAATTATGTTAATTTAGGGTAAGCCTAAAACATGTGGCCAAATGAAGCAGGAGCTCAATTGCAACGTTTGCAGGTTTGATCTTGCCCTGGAAACATTTTGGACAAATTTAAACTAGACAGATGTGCTCGACAGATGATTTTAAGTTGAATAATTGTATGCTTTGCGTATATAGTGCTTGAGTGAATTCATATGCATCACTGCCTTCTGCTCCTTTTCTGAAATGTTGAGTGAGGGATGCTTTTCCTAATGTACTCTGGGATCTTTGAAAATGTTTTTGTATATTACAGAAATGCTGTCTGAGCACTCAAGACTGATCAATATTTTTTCCAGAATAGAAATAGGTGGGAGGTAAGGAAAACTGGGCAGGTTTTGTTTAGCAAAGTTTCTCATTTGGAGGAATGTATTGCTGAAAAGTTAAATTTGAATTGTAATTGTTTGTAGGATGCAAAGATGTTGTCTATGTACAGATATTTTAAGTGATTTAATCCTGAATGTTTTCCAAACATTAAAAACTATGTATGTTTGAGATGGTGGAAAAATTTGGTTATTGTCCAGAGGTGCCGCAGATAAAAGCTTCTCTATCTTAAAATACTTCCTACATTGATTCCATATTCTGAGTGAATGCATAATTGGGTTGTTAGTATATTGGTGATTACTTGTACTTATTGGGGTACAAAGTAAGGAATATAAAGAAGCGCTGCAGGATTTTATTTTTTTGCCGACCAAGCCTGTGTATGTTCATCTATTTGTGTCAATGTCCAGGTTTGTATAGTTTGTGTATTTGCTGCCCAGTAATAAAATTGAAAGTTAGGTAGAGCCATGCCACCTTCTGCCTTAGGTCTTTGTAGGGTCCAAATAAATGAGGTTATGGTTGAATCTAATTTCTTAAAATATTTATTGATGTATATTGAAATGCTTTGAAATAGAAAAAGAAGCTTAGGAAGGATATTTATCTTGACAGTGTTAATTCTTCCAGCTAAAGTGAGATAAAGGGTAGACCATCTATGCAAGTCTTGCTTGAGTTTTTCCGTGGAGACAGCAAAAGTTTGTTGCTAAAGAGCTTTATGTTTAAATCGTGATGTTTACCCCTAGGTATTTAAACTGATCTGTGATGATAAAAGAGAAGGTGTCCAATCTAACATTGTGTGCTTAAGGGCTCACTTTTATTCAAATTAATTTTGACACTATAAATCTTTTGAAATTCTCTTAGTGCTGTTAGGACTGCAGGCACAGTATTTTGTGGATCTTATATATACAGTACCATATCATCTGCATATAGTGAAATTTTCTGTTCAAGTCCAATACCGTTTATCTCATAAGCATTTCAAAAGTGAACTGCCAGTGGCTCAATGGCGATTGCAAAAAGCAGTGGTGACAAGGGGCATCCTTGCCTACTACCATGTTCTAGTTTAAAGTACTCTGAATTAATGTTGTTAATACATACTGAAGCTTCTGGACTGGTATACAGTAGATTGATGTATTCACATATGTTCGGGCCATACCCAAATTTCTCCAGGGTAGTAAAGACATACTTTCATTCAACCATATCAAATGCTTTTTCTGTATCCAATGATGATATCATCTCTGGGGTGTTGGACTTTATAGGTGAATATATTACATTAAACAGGTGTCGAAGATTGAAAGCCTTTAATAAATCCAGTTTGGTCATGTGATATTACCGAAGGAAACAGTTTCTCAATCCTTCTAGCTAGGACTTCAGAGAGAATCTTAACATCATTATTCAGAAGTGAGTGAAATTGGTTTGTATGATGCACATTGTAGTAAGTCCTTATTTTGCTTAGGAAAGATGGTAATTAATGCTTGGTGAAAGGTTTTGAGGTAGAATTTTATTGTCTCTGGCTTCTGTATATGTTGCTAATAAAAGGGGAGCTAACTTAATTGAGAATTATTTATACAATTCGGCAGGGTAGCCATCAGGGCCTGCTGCTTTACCACTCTGAAGTGAGTTTGTAGCATCTAGTAATTCTGGGAGTGCCAGAGGTTTATTCAGTTCCTCTGCACTGAGGGTATGTAGTTGTGATATCTGTAATGCATCCAGAAACACATTAGGTTGTCTCTTGTCTTCTTTAAATTGAGTAGAATATAAGGACTTATAGTACTCTCTAAATGTGTGCATTATATTTTTATTGTCAACTAGGGGGTTTTGCCCCCAGCTCGCTTCACTCACCCACCCCCTCCTATCCACAAACCCCCGGCGTGCTACACTCCAGTCACTTCGCGTCTCTGCCACTTGCGTTATCAAGGGGGGAGGGTCGGGGGGCTGAACGCACGCTGAGGAGATGCGGTCTGATCAGCTGCTGTCTTTCTGCTGCTGCTACCGAGCTGCATGTTCTGATTGGTGCGCTGTGTGTCGATCATTTAAAAGCCTGTACAGCAGCTGTCGTTTTGTCTCACTGCTTTTTCTTACATGATGTTAAAGTGTCTCTCGCGGGACATTAAATTGTCTTCCAAGAAGATCACATATCGTCTCCTTCCAAGTTTTTTTTTTATTTTTATGGTCAATATTTTTGTCTCCATCTGTGTTGGTAATTGCTGGGATTGCATTGCGACCTTCCTGCTTGTGGATTTGTTGAGCTAATATCTTATTAGCCTTCTCTCTTTGTTCATAGTAATGATGTCTTGATTTAAAAATGAGTTGATTTTTTTCTTTATTTGTGAAGTGGTGGAGTTCTGTACGCAGAGCCTGTCTTTTCCTATAAAGTGCCTCATTTGGGCACCTGCCACATTCTTGATCTATTCTGGTAATTTCACTGATTTGCTTTGATACCTTCTTGGTTTCTGACTTATTTTTGTGGGAAAGATATTAAATAATCTGTCCTCTTAAGAAAGCCTTCAAAGTTTCCCAGAGTATTCCTGCAGAAACCCCTGAGGACAAGTTTGTCTGTTAAAAAAAATTGATTTGCTTGGATATAAATTCTGTACAGTTCTTGTCTGCTAATAAAAGTGGGTTAAGATGCCAGTTGCAAGATGAGTATGTGGGGCATAGTAATTTAAGCTCCATGATCAAAGGGGCTTGGTTGGAGATAACAATAATGTCGTACTTACAAGATTTAATCATAGGCAAGAAATTGTTATCTATAAAGAAATAATCAATTCTTGAGTAACCGTGATGCACTGGTGAGTAGAAGGAATATGCTCTTGAATTTAGGTTTAGAAATTTCCAGGGGTCTGATAAGTTGTGATCAGTTACAAACTGTGTAATTGTTTTTGCAGTGTTTGATGTCATCACCCCTGTGGCAGGTGACCTATCCAGGTCTGGATTTAAAACACACAGTCACCAGCATTATAATTTTGTTAATGTTTCATATTAGGAATGGACGCAAATACATTGTGGATGAAGTTCCTATCATCCACATTGGGTGCATAGATATTTATCAAAATAACTTTACTGTTAAATAAATTACCCATGACAATCACATATGTCCCTTCAGGATCAGATATTACATCTGATACTACAAATGAGATTGTTCTATGTATAAGAATTCCCACACCTCTAGTTTTCTTTGTAAAGCTGGAATGGAATATTTGGCCAGTCCAGTCTCCATGCAGTCGAAACTGATCCTTGTTTAATAAGTGGGTCTCCTGTAAAAATACTATTTTAGCATTTAAACCTGTTATGTTTCAGAATACATTCTTTCTTTTTAATTCGTGATTGAGACCTTATAATTGTAAGAGACAACGTAACAATAGGCTTCATGGCAATATCTCCTGTAAAAACTGGAAAATAAGGTCAAAGCTGTCTTATGTAATAATTTACTATCTTAAATTAAGACAACAAAATGTCAACAAAAGTTCAGAAGCAATGTCTCCACACATGTAACACATGTCAGTGCTCTGTCCAGCAGGCAGTTGCAGTAGTTGAAATGTGAAAAGATCAATGCCATGGTCAGTGAAGGATTACTGGTCAGCACTCTGCCATGTCTGAAGTGGCCAGTAATGACTGAGTGTAGATGTGTTTATGAGTGTGCTTTGCAATGGACTTGGCACTTTTTTCAAGGTTGGGCTCTGCTTTGTGTGGGCTACTACTATACTTAGTCATTGCAGCATGAGTTTCTGGGCAGAGTGATATGAACAAATGCAGCACATGACCTCAGATTGATTCTGTTATAAAAGAACGCAGTATGTTCAACACAGTGTCTGAACGTAAACCATTTATCGAAATAACTTTGCTAAAGACTAGCACTCAACCAGCATTAAACAAGAAAACTTCCATGGCAAGAAAGTCTGGTTTTAAAAGTTTCCTTTTACAGTTTTCATTCTGATTTAGGCCTAATAATGTCAAGAAAAACAAATTATATGTACTGAGCCTGCGAACGTCTCCACTTAATCTGTCTCTAACAAAATATTTTGTTGCCTACTTCACCAAAGCCAGTTAGCCAGCAGTCTATGGTAATTCTAAATTATCTCATTTGATTTAATATGTTCTTTATTTTTTCCCAATTAATTTCTGCTAGGTTAACATAATCTTTAAGGGCCATTTGTATAAAATCTTATTTTTTTAAATTAATTTTTAATATGTTGTCTATCAGTCTTTATTTTCTGTCTGGCATTGAGACATTTGTATTTTTCCAAGCTGATTAGCTTTCGGATTTCAAAATTCTTTTTTTTTTGTTCTGCGTGAATTCTTTTTTATTATCATGATACCTTTTTTATTAATGCCAGTTAGAGTGACTTTAAACCCAGGATTGACTGGACCACTGGTCATTATGGTAATGGTAATACCATAATGGTCATAATGGTAAAGGTTACAATAAATGTTACATGTTCATTCCCATGTAAAGTGTCTGAAATTGTAAAGCAAACATGGTGAAAATAAACCAAAATTCCTCATCACATGAGAATTATTAGCAATATGCTGCTTTGGTAAAGTGCACAGAGAATTTTAATGCCCCATATCTTGCTCTGCAGATCCCAAAAAATGTGAAATTACATGAACTCATATCTGCGGGGAAATTATTATCAATGTGCCTGTTTAAATTAGTACTTTTCATGGTTAAAGTGGATTATATTATCCAGGGACCTGGACTTAAATAAAAAAAATACTTATCTTGTTTCTTCAAATTATGAAGTGTGCATGTAAATTGTAAGTTATTCAGTCATTTTTAATTGTGATGAAGTCCTTGCTGTTTTATTATTTTGAATAATAACAGTTACTGCAAAATGTACAATTTTTAGAAACTATGCATTGTTTTACAGTATCAGAAATTATTTGCTAATTCCAGTACAAAACACTGATTATTCTTCGGGCAGCAAAATGTCAAATCATATTACCGAGTCAGTGCTGAAGAGGCTAAGGACATAACCTTCTAACAGACCCTCAAATAAGAGTCACTCAGCCAAGCATATACAGTGCCAATGTGCAGACTATCTTAGTGAGAAATTGGTCAGTTCACAAATAACCAGCCTAACAATCCACATCTGTCAACATTGTGCTACTTATTTTTTAAATAATTGTTAGCCAAGTGCTGTCTTCCAGACACTATTAGAGTTAATTATTTACTTGGGAGTTTTATTTGCTATTTTTACTGATTATGGTCATTCTTATAAATCCTATTTTTTTCTGCCACCCCCACCTGTGTTATATTTCTTATATTAATCTCGGTGTACCTCAATTTCTGTATTCTTGATTGTTCTTCAGAATTTTAATAATTAGCTACAGTGATGTTGGTATTTCCTTTTGCTTACTTGGAAAACAGTTTGTGCTTTATGTCTACTGTATATACTGTATAAGAAAGCCTGACATATTCAATTATTGTTCCTTCTAATGTCAAACAGATTTGTTATTAATATTAAAGTATCTACTTGCTATCCATTAATTTCTTTGTTAGATTCTGGTGATCCTGCTCAGGGTAATAATAATAAATAATTTTTTTTTTTTAAAGGAACTTTTTAAAGACACTCTAGGTCTCAAAAAAATAAAATAAAACCAACAAGCACAACAACACCAATAAAATCAAAGATGATAAAACAAGTTATGAGCTTCCCAATACTCTGTATGTACTGTATTGAGAAATAGTGTACCATCCTAAAGAAATGAGTTTTAACAGCAGGGCTGGGCATGCAACATACCCCTCAAACATCATACGGCTTAAAAAATTTTTCTTTCATTTGATGTCAGAGACTGCTAGACGGTTATAGGAAATGAGTGGGCAATACCAGCTCTTAGAGCCACCAGTTTATTTACAGTAATTTTTCCACAAAATGAAATGGCACACCTGCTTATTTTTGATCAAAAAAATTACCAAATTACATTTTCATTGTTTTTTTTTTTCTTTTCAATTACATCACCTTTATCATTATAGATACTTTTTAAATGGGAAAACATGGGGGTCGGTGGCAGGACTGACACTCCAGCCACCATTTAAAAAAACAAAAAAAACCTAACACTGTTCCAGCTTGGTGCTAAGGTGCTGCACTCGGGTCCCAATTACAAGTGGTTTGTCATATGGTGGGTGCGGCAACACGCTATCAGCGCATTCTCCCAACTAACCAACCAAGCCAAACATTTTTCTGAGGCAGTTAGGTGACACCCGTGTACATACTAGAGGCCTTTCTTCCCACAGCCTGCATCTTCCAAAATAATAAACTCCAAAAGTTTAATTTCCTATCAGACTATACCCAACAGAATGACGTAAGGCAAACATACAGTTTTTACAGATTTATTCCATCCTTAGGTGAAAACAGTAAATTTTGCCAAGAACAAAAAACAAATTAGAAAACTGAACAAAATGTTTTTTAAATGATTTTTAATTATTTAAAACTTTATTTTAATCAGTGCCTTTCAAAGGTACTTTACATGTATAAAAATAAATAAATTGATGTTAGGAAGGAAATAATTGTGCCAGAGGGGGAACAATTTTTGCATAAAGCACACATTTTAAATTAGAACTGCTTAGAAGTCACAATATAATGTAATATTTTAAGAAAAGAAGAAAGCACATTAAGTGTCACTAGATTTGGTATGGACTTTATTAAAGTTCACTACTCAGGACTTCGGGCAGTAGTCTTTTCAGGAATCCAGTTTCTTTTTCTTTGAATTTCTATTTGGAAAATAAAATCCATTTATTCATTTCATTGCTAAAGTCAGTTGGGAATGATCAAGAATGAAAAAGTAAAAGACAGACTTACATACCAGCACTCTGTCAAACTGAGGCCAATTTAGAGTTAGCTGATAATCTATCACCTATAGTTTTAGTATAAAGTACTAAAATAAACTTCCCAGATAAAATGTACATATAGTTAAGGACAAGGTTCAAAATCCACAAAGTTATTAACTAAGTCAAGAATTGAAACAAATTGCCTGAAACTGGGGCTGCAATACAAACCATCATGCCATCCAAATATAACACATTTGAAATAAAAAAAAACGTTTTGCTATTGTTTTTATTATATATTTTTCCTCTAGTTACCTATCAGATATCAGTACTTCTAACTGGTAGCTAATGGCTCAACTCCTTAATGAAAGACCCTGCTGCTTACCGTCAGAGGTGCTCCCAAGCCTTCAGCTATTACAGGTAGACCATATAATCCTGTTCAGCAAACAAGGCCATCAGTAACTCACCACACTGTGGTTTCTAGTCTTTATTATATTGTTCTTCATAAATTTTTTTGGTGCTCAGCTGTTTTGAAGTGGACCTGGAAAAGTATAATGCAAGAAGAGCACCATATATAGTATTAGGAAAACAACATTTTGTGAATGAAAGAGAAAAAAACAAATATGAAAAAATTGTGTTTGGAATAACTTATTACTGTAATAAAGTGGTCCTAAAGTAATACAACTGAAATAGAAATTCTAAAAATGTATAAAATCTGTGAATACACAAAGAAGAATGTTATCAAACATGTACTAGATAAAGTGAGACAGTTACAAAATATTACCACTTATTTTGGAGAGGTTTTCAGTTATGATGATGCAGATCATAAGGGAGCAGATTAGAAAAGGGCTAAACTGAAATCTAGCCTAGCATGTCAATTTTAATTGTAAATCAGAATAAGGAAAAGAGCATTTGAAATATTTCATACAAGAAAGCCATGTTTTATATGCAGCCTTTCACAGTAAATGTCATTGCAAGTTAAGCAATCTCTCTACAGCTGGAGATGAGGCTGCATACTGCACTTAACTCTTTCAGGACAACAAAGCAAGTCCTTGATGGTGAATGACCTTGTGCTTTACATTCCAGTAGTGGATTAGCAACAACTTACAATATGTTTAATGAATGTTATTGTGTCTGACTGTATTCTTCTTTAGTGTACAGTATGTGTGTGTTTTTGTATATGTACAGTATATAATTTAATTTCTGAGCCTGTTATGAGCTCTTTCATTCATTTATGTCTGTTTTTGTTAAAAAGCTATTCACAATATCCGTTAAGGAAACTACCTGCTAATGCTACATTTCCACAAGCCATACTCATGGAATTCATGGTATTTTTTTTATATTTTATGTTTGTTAGTATAAAAATGCATCCAATTCATTTTCATAATAGCTACATTTCATGCAATCCTGCTGCCTTTCTTGAATTTTTTTTCTCATTGATATTTTTTTTTCTGGTATTTTTTTTTGTTTTGTTTTCGTTCTTACTTACTCCACATTAGACCCCTGTTGAAGCACATTCTACTAATCAAGTTTTATTGCTCAGTGTTTTCCTTTTAAAATCAAAGCAGCAATTCTATCAACAATGAAAATGAACTAGTGCTAAATAAATGGTTGAGGTTTTTACCCAGGACTTTGCATTTGTATATTTTTTCTACAAGTGTATTTGCATTGTTAATTATCCAAATGACTGAACAAGTTTCTTCTTTGTGCAGTTTTAGATTCAGTGATGAGTAAGATTCACAAAATTTTCCATTTGTACATGAAAAGAAAAAAAATTATATTGTTGGTATCTTATAGTTACTTTCTAACAAGAGTCACTGTATTACCTAGTTTTGTTCTAAATAGAGTGCACGCTAAAATAATTAGTATATTTGAGATTTGACATTCATTCTTGCCTGTTGTTGTTTTCACTCCCTTTGAGTGAATGCTTTACTTTATCTGACATGTTGACACTACAGTTTATTCTACTGTACTGCAAATGTTTAGGGGAAACCATTTGTTGCATTATCTCAAGTATGCTTATGAGATTGTCTGATATCACTTCGTTAAATTTGGTAGCACATGAGCAACTTTCAATATAGTAGTCAAAATAAAATGTGATAAATGTTCTGGTTTTACAAATTTTACATGTTTTCACTTTACAGATAAATTCTGGTACTGTCGTCTCTCACCAAATCACAAGGTCCTGCACTATGGAGACTTGGAGGAAAGCCCCCAGGGTGAAGTACCACACGAGACTCTGCAAGAAAAATGTGAGTAACAGTTTATCTGTTTTAGTCAGCTGCTGCACTATCAAAAGCAATATGTGAATTAAATAATTCAGTTCTTGCAATTTTGATACTGTTCCATTATTAAAAGTGATGAACTGTAGGCCTAAGGTTTAATGATTTTGTATGCCTTTGTTTAATTAATGCCATACTATTGAGGGTTTGGTGCTGTTGGCCTCATTAGCTCCTTGTATAAACCTTTACAAAAGAATACTGGCTTGACTTCATAGTATCACTGTGTAAACGTAATGGCGACTTTATCCCAGCTGTTACTCCTCTCCCTTATTATTTCTGTAGCCCTAGGTGTAGACTCCTGACTATTGCTTTTCATAGCTATGAAAGCATGGCATATTACCTTTCCTATGCATCCTCACTGAAAACAGTCTTTAATACTCAGCATTAAATGAACAGGTAGGCCGAGTTTACACCACATCAGATTTAAGGCTTAAGACATGCAACTTTATCATTTTAATATTGCACCAAAATAGAGCATTTGTTAAAAGCAAATTCTTGTAATTTTCTTAACCAAGTTCTTGAATTGATACTTTGTGAATAAAGATAGATACCCGAATACTAACAACTGAAATACCGGTACCTTTATTTTCAAAATCTCTTAGTTCATTATTTGCAGTGTAACTTTTATCATAAATATTATATTTAGTAGTCTGTACAGAGCAAGATAATCACAGTTATACTGTATGATAATTTAATCTGATATTAACCCTTATAATAGACATCAGTTACATAAGGATTTAATGTTATGCTGGCTTTTAATATCAGTTTGTTGAGGCCTTAGGCAGTAAATCAATAAATTGAACGTTAGAAGAAGTAGTATTGTCACATACAGTGAAACCCTTACTTGCATGCCTTACCAATATTCACCATATACTGATAAACAAGAATGTATTCAAATATAGAGCTTCATTTTGTTAATTAGAAAATGTAAATCCGCTTACATACATTAATGTACTCTTTACTCATTATATTATGCTCCTGTTACCTAAATCATCTGGAGAAAACTTGAAGAGAAAATCCTGTATCATTTTATATGTGATGACATTAAAAAAATTCAGAGGTTAAGTGATACTGTTGCAATAGACACATAAGGCAGTATGCTTGTTTTACAAGTCATTTATTTCCAAGACAACATTATCAGACAGAAAGGCTTTGTAGAAAACATCAAGCACATTACCAGTACTTTTCAGAATGCCGTGTTTCACTATTGTCAAACAGAAAGTCAACAAGATTAACAAGACTTTAAGTGTATCTGATTTTTCATTGTAATGTTTAGGATAAATCACAATGCCATCAGCCAGTTCTTTTATAGTGTATGTGTATGCATTTGTGTATAATACATGGTGGTGCACAAAAAAGTACCCCAGAAATCACTGAGTAACCACCAATGTGACTGTCATGATGCAGCCTTCTGATGTGATAATCACCACATCAGCTTTCCATATGATCTGCTGTGTTGACGATAACCTATGGAGTACCAAAAGAAGGGTTGCTGGATTTCTGTGCATCATTCACAGGACTAGTACTATGCCAATTTTTGAGCCCTCAACACCATATTGTTTCAGAAGTCTCTCACATGTTTAAATGTGCATGGGCGCTTCCTGCAGTTTCACCAGACCACATTTGCCTCTGCTAAAACTAAAATTGGTCTCCTTGCCATAAAAGATTTACTTTATTATATTCCACCCTGTGTAAATATAGTTGCATTACTCATCCTAAAATCATAAATCCAAATGCATTCAGTTAGAAATTTATTCAACTGGTTTACACTAGTTTATACCAATAGTGGGGAACCTTGGTCCTATAGGGCCACACAAGCATATGGCACATTTTTGGTTATTGGTTAATTAATATTTTTTCTGATAATCTTTTCTCTTTAAGTGTTACTGATTTTGGAGGGCCTAGACGGATAGATGTTCCATTTTAAGACATGTAGGCACTGAAATAACAAAATACTTTCTGAAAAATACAGATAAACGTCACCTGCCACTCTCTTATCATATGCTTTTGTTGCTTCCACATAGAATTCCAGCATATTAGTGAAATTTAATCTTCCCAAATTAAATCCATGCCGGACTATTCATTTAAACACCTCTTCTTGCCATGTGATGTTCAAGCTTTTCTTTAATAATTGCTTCCATTAATTTACTTGAGAAACTGGTTATGCTTACCTTTGTATATAATTCACTACATTTGAATTATACAGTATATTTACTGTATATTTACTCCGTAACCACCTTAAGCATGAATGTTATCTGGTCCCATAGAATTATTTTATTTTAGCCTTTTTAATTTAAGCAGCATTTCTCTTTCCACAGTTTTCCAAATAATTCAGTACCTGTCTCTTATGGGATGTTATTGATTTCTACACATGTGTAAACTTCAGAAAAATACACAATTAGAGCATGTGCTCATTTATATTCTATATATTTTAAAACACTATCGTTCATAATACAATTTATCCCCTCTTAACCATTGTTTTACTGCTAAAATGCTTCAAAAAATCTCTTTGGGTAATCTTTTGCATTTTCTGCAGTATTTCTATTTTTTAACCATTATTCTGATTCACTCATGAGCCCTACGGTTAGCAATGGAGTTAGTTGTACACACTATACAGCTGTTTGTTTCATTGCAACTTCATTTTATTTACTGAGGAGTTCTCTTTAATTCTTTACCACATAAAACATTTTTAAACCTACTCCACTGATCCTCAATTGTCTTTCCATCTGACTTCAAAAATATAGATCTCTTTGCTTTTCTAAAGTATCTGCTTAACATAATACTGCCAAACTCCATGTAGGGATTGTGTGATAAGGGTGTCATGTAATGTTTTGCATAAGCTCTAAACATATTGCATTGCATTTAGAAAAGAATTTTAGCAAGTCAAGTGGTGTTCTGCTGCCAGAAATGCAAATGTTTGTTTAAAACATTGCTTGATGGTGTCTGTTTGATCTTCTTGAAATTTAAAGCTAACTACAGTGCTATATTTTATTGTCATTGTTTGAGTGAATGCTCTTTTCCATGGACTGGACTTCCAACCAGGGTTTAGCCCTTCTTGATCTCCAGTGTCAGTAGAATATCCTGTATATAATGTACGTCTTTATAAAAAAAAAAAAATCCTCATTTGAACCTATAGACTGTAACTGCAGTGGGGATAATGATAATTGTATATTTGGTGTTCTGCCAATGTAATATTTTTTGGATCAATATGATTGAAAATACTAAACATCTTTCATTTTCTTTTTCAGCATGTCAATCCTCTTAAGCAGTAAATTCATTTCCAGAGTATCTAACAACATTTTGCTGAAAATGCAGCAGCAATAAATAATTGTTAAAATGAAGATCAATTCTAATCCTTTAGACACTTGCATAAATTTATGTTTTGAGAAAGTTAAGCATTGTAAAAAATATAGACCTAAATATGATCACCGTGCCATGTGTCCTAAAATCAATTTTACACCCCAATAAAAAGTACTTACTGCCCACTTCCCCACTCTCGTCTTGGACAGTCAGACCACCTCTTATTACTCTTGCTAGCTTATAAGCAGAGACAGAAGAAGGAGGAATAGGCAAGAAAAATGGTTCAGTGATGGATGAAAGAGGCTAGGGAAAAACAGCAGTATTGATTTGATTCTACAGTATAAACCTGAGCATGGTTCTTCTTTGGGTCTGGATGGGTGTCCAACCAATGTAAACAGGCTGATTGTGTTGTATAATACAGTCACAAAATCTCAGGGCCTCACAAAAAACAAGCCTCCAAAATCTAGGCCCAGGCTTTAGATATACTGTTCAAAAATGATTTTTCATCCTAGTATTATGTAAGCTCTAACTTACACTGGCACAAAAAGGTTAAAGCCTAATATCAAAAACTCTTGTGTCAATCTGGAGGACTTGACCCTCTGGCTCGACTTATCTAGGCTAAGGGAGGTCTTCCAGCTGTACACAATGGTTGCCCCACATGTTGAAACTTTCATTTTAGGGGACAGGGAACGTAACTGACCACATTATTAATCCAAAAAACAAAACAATATTTCACACATTAAAACAAAAAGATTAATAACATAATAAACAAAATAAACTATAACAAAATATTAAAATAATGCACAAAATGAATATTAACTTTGAGCCAGGGAAAAACAACTGTGGCTTAATTAAACAGATTCATCCAAAACTATGTCAGTCATACCAGTGACTTGTCCCATGCCAAAATAAATAAAAGTGGACTTTCTCAAAGATTATAGTACATACCAGTGGTACTAACTCCCATTATAATGAAACACTGTGAGAGACTGGTCCTGGGGCACTTAAAGCAGAATATTAGAGACTTTTTATTAGAGATTTGACTTTGTCCAGTTTCCCTTACACTTCATATCATCTTGGCCCACCTGGATAATGAAAACTGTTATGCCCATCTATTGTTTATAGAGTTCAGCTCAGCATTTAACACTGTTTTGCTTTCAAAGCTACCACCAGGCTCCTAGAATTTGGGCTAAGGGTTATCCTCTGCAAATTGATTATAGACTTCCTAATTGGTTAATCCCATCAAGTGCGGACTGGCATTATCAGGTCCTTCATGCTAACCTTCAACATAGAACTCCCAAAGTTTAGTGTACAAAGCCTCCCTGCTTTACTCATTGCTAACATACAGTTTGAGTGCTTGGCTAAATCAGGGTTGCTTATCATTAGTGAAAAGTATAGCTCGAACAACTAAAAAAGAAATTTTTTAATCAAACTAAAAATTAAATTAAAAGCTGAGTGAAAGACACAAACTGAAACTGAACTTAAACTGAAATTAAAGCTGCCTACTCTGAAATAAAATTAAAATAGAAGAAAATGGAAATGTTTTCTTTTTTTTTTTTAATAAACACATTTTTGATAGCCTATTGTAACAGTCCTACCATCTTTTTTCACTACTGTAGCCAAATGAGCATAACAGTTGTTAGCTAACTAGCAAGATTGTGTTTCGTGAAAATGGACAGTCTGCAAAGAATTGGTCATAAGTGGAAAGTATTGTTTATGAGCAATCGGAGTATGACACTGACATAAATAATTGATGTAATTAATGTAGTGGTTGGGTTTGCAAAGTTGACTTAATGGGAAGGAACTGGGCCAGTAAAAAAATATACTTGAACTGCTTTTACAAAGGTGTCTGTAAATAGGTTGTGGACTGTGACATGCTGAAGAAACTCAAAGTCATCAAGGTGGTAGAAATCAAATATATTAATTAAAAAAAAGAAACTTTTCCTCTAACAGGCCAAATCCGATAAATCTTTTAGTCAGTAATCAGGCAGGAGAAAAGCTTGTCTGTCTGTGTCTATCTGTGAAGCTGAGGAGGAAGCATTCTTTACAGCAGTCTGTTACAGCATGATGAGAATGGTCAAAACACAAAAGGTGGAAGTTCATTTTATAAACTATTGAATTTAAACACAGTGTCAATCAGTGCATACTTTTTATACTCCGATTGGTTAAAAGACATGAGGTGCTTCAGTACAGAGTGCAACCAGCCTAAATAAAAGTCTTTCTCCATTATATCCTTGTTCTTTAATATCTCTTAGTTTAGATATATTACCCTTGAAATCACTGTATATGATACAACTGTCCA
Organism: Polypterus senegalus; assembly: GCF_016835505.1. NCBI lineage: Eukaryota > Metazoa > Chordata > Cladistia > Polypteriformes > Polypteridae > Polypterus > Polypterus senegalus. The sequence goes on from NC_053168.1 coordinate 37,439,359, forward strand.
GTTTTATTGTTTACAGGACATCTGCTTATCTCTTAATCATACATTTGGTGTATAACATCAACCTTCTCCTGGTAAATCCTTGTCTTTGTTGTTCACTTGACCGTTATCTGGTTTCCTGATATGCTTGATCAGGTTTTTGACATTTATTAACCCTTTTATACTTCAAAGTTGGATGCTATATGTTAATAGGGAAATTATATCAAAGCACTTTATCCTAAATTTAAGTATGTGACTCCTAGGTCTAATTTTGCTTCCACACTAAACAAGGTAAAACAGCAGCTTCCATTGGCCGACAAACTTTTCCTTTATGTCTGCATCTCTACTTTTAATTCAGGTCTGCATTCAGTTGATCAAGAGTGTGTTGGAACAGCTGCTTGCTAAATCAGGAAAGTGTAACTGGTTGTGTGAATTACTTTCCTTCATAATGTACTGTCAAGTTGTTGATCTGAAGCTTAAATGAAAACAGTCTTTTCCTTGAGAACAGACACTGTTTCATCGCAATTGCGACATACTTTGTTAATCGCTCATAAAATAACTTTACATAGTAGGAGCAAAAAGTGGATGACGGTGTCTTTTATGGGCATATCTAAGAGTTTCTGAAAGTATAGCATGAATTTCTTAATCTTCTTTGAGTGGCCCTTTTTTAAGTTAAAATGAAAAATAAGCTGGAATGATTATTTCAAAATAAAAATAACTGAGACAAAGTACATCACTAAAAATAAAAACTACAGTAGAAATTTTCAAGGCTTTAAAAATGAAACTGAAAATGAATTGACAAGTCAAAACAGAATTAAAATAAAAAATTATTTTAAAAAAGGAACTAAAATAACCTTGGGTGACCCACAGCTCTAACTCGAGCAATTACCATTGTTGGTGACACCACCATTACATGCTAGATCACTAACAGTGATGGGATGACTTACAGAAAATAGATTTGCCTTCTGTCACAGCAGTGCTAAGACAACTCTTTCCATTATTACCAGTAAAGCAAAGGAGCTGGTCATGGAGTTCAAGAAGCAGGGTAGCTTTACCCACATAATGAAGTGGCCACAGTACATACTGTACTAGCTAAAGGTGAGAACACAGACCAACACAATTGCTTTGTTAAACTTCCAAGAAAAGCCCAGATCACTTTATCTGTGTTCAGCAGCTTCTACAGATGCAAAGTGGAGTCCATTTTCATTAGCTGCTTAACTTCCTGGTATGGCTCCTGCTCTGCCCATGGCTGCAAAATATGACAGAGGTTGTTTTTTTTATATAGACAATGTACTGGCATCTTATGGACAACTACATTCCAAATGTAATCTTACGGCTACTTATTTTTTCTATATACAAAAAGAAACCTACGCAACTTTCTACATCGCTAACCCATATCTTTCCCAGAGGCTTTACTGGTTAGTCTTGATGAAGGCTGAGAAAGCATTTCAATAATTTACAAAAATATTTTAAAAGAATCGACCCTTCAGTGATTCTAGGGGAGTAGTGAGATCGAGACCTTTCAATTAGCACCTCAGAACAGGAGTAGAACTCAAGCCGTACACACAACACCCTCTAGTTCTATATGTGCCAAGAATTTCCTAATTCAAATAGAAATCTTCAATCAGTCACATTTACCTCATTTCAAATTGTCTAAAACTTGTCTTAAAAATTTAAAATTGTCAACTTGTGAGCTTTTCCATCTAGCTTCCACATCCAAATGTTTTGGGAATGCACTATATTAACGTTGTCTTTACTTACACTTTGAGCAGCCTTGCTGTCACAATCACTCCTAATCCATTAATATCAATATTTGGTATACTGTCAGATGCCATTAAATTACATAGGGAGAAACTGATTGTAATATCCTATACCACACTACTAGCACGCTGGCTTATCTTGCTTAAGTGGAAGAATCCCAAGACACCTTTTTAACTCAGTTGGTAGGTGATATTGTGTATTATCTTAAATTAGAAAAAAAAACATTTTTTCTTTAAGAGGATATGTCTAAAACTATTTTTAAAACATGGTACGAATTCATTATTATTATTTTAGATTAAGCATGCCCAGCCTGTGATTGACTCTATTGTGCTATTAATTGTTCTATTATATTGAAAAAGCTACATAAGGAATTGTTTTGCTCAAATTGTTCTTATTTTTCTGTTTCTTTTGGGCAGGGGTTCGTTCTTGTTTTGCTTTTTTCTTTTGTTTTCTCTGAATTGGTTTTAAAGTAAATGGTATTGTCGGTTGTGTTGTTATTATTTGTTTGATGGAGTAGTATGCCATTGTAATGATCCACATTTTGAAAATATCATAAAAAATTATATTAAAATAAAAAAGAGATTGTTGAAGTCAGTACAGAATATTACTGGAACACATCTGCCTTCTGTTCAGAACATACAAGTATAAATCAAATGCTGTCTTAGAAAGACAAACGGTACTATTGAGGGCTTCTTCTATCCTACATAATCACTTTGCTCCCCTGTCGAGGAAGTGATACTGGACTGTCAGCACTCACACCAGTAGATTCAGAGACTGTATTTATACACAGATAATAAAGTTGCTAACAGCCACTCATACAAACAAGTGCATGATTGTTTCCTGTGTATATTTTGCATTCTGTATATGATGTTGTCATTTTTTGTCTGTTCTTTTTATTGTATTACTGGATCTAGTTTTGGGAGACATGCAAATAAAGATTTCATTGTACTACCAACATATGACTACAAATTTGAGCTGGATTTTAGTTTTTTAATTGCAGTGAGACATTTGTTTTAAAATGAGAACCTGAAGTAAAAATACGGCATATATATGGTTTAGTAAAGTATCTAAATAATGAAAGATGTTAGATGTAGCCCTTTGCTGGATACTAAGGTCTAAGTAAAACAAGGTCTTTGTAATGACTTCATGACAGCAGTAATGATACGGTTTATTGATTGATGTGCCTGGACTTTTCATACACATTTCTTTATTGTTATAACAGTGCCAGTGGCAGATATGAAGTCAATTGTAACTGGAAAAGAGTGCCCCCATATGAAGGAAAAAGGAGCCCTAAAGCAGAATAAGGTATAGTTGTGTTTCATTCATTTGTGTTTTACTTTTTTTTGGTCCCACAGCTGCAGCGTTTCATTTGTTCATAAGCATTCTTGCAGTATTTCTTATTTTTAAGTAGTCATTACCGCATATCATCACCGCATTTAAATTTTTTCTATGCTTGTACTATACATTTTAAGCTTATTAATGGTATCCTATTTTAATTTAGATTACTAACAAGATTGATAATTACTACCAATATTTGTCAGCACTATTCATTTGAGGACAGCCACATTAAAAAGAATTCAAAGTTATTCGTTACTTTATAAATGGTAATTTATCCTGCTTCTAAATCAGTTTCACTAAGGTATTCACCTTTTTCATGTGAACTTATACAGTACATAAACAAATTGAATAGAAATTCTGCATCTTCTCCCTAATTTATAAATAATAATACTTATGATGATGTCATAAAAATGCTACTCTGTAACATTTGTGTTCAGTATTCTAAAGGAAGTATTGTACATGTCTCATATTGACAGACTACTGATGTATTTGCTATCTGTCTGTCATGACCCACACTAGGTTGTGCTCTTTAGGAGTGAAACAGAATTTCCAAGATCAGTAGGGGTTTTTAGGGTTTGCCTGGTTGGGGGGGTGGGGGGTATTGACAGATTTTATCTTAACACCTAAAGCTGAGAATGAAGCACAAGTAGAATTGTTTTGGACATTGCCTTCACTATAAAGTCAAAGTAAATGAATTATTTAATTTAATGCCATCGTGCTGTGCGGGTCTGTATGTTTTACTGCTGAAGATCTCTGAGAAAACTTCTCCTGCAATCTTTATCTGGCCTTTGGCTCTCTGCTGATGCTGTCTCCTCGAATCAGTTCTACCAAGCATATGAATTTGTTTTTGTTGTAATATGTTGAAGAAGGTGCTAGAGGGGCTTGTTTGTTTGAAAAGAGGTGTTAAAATCAAACATTACTTGAAATATACAAATTGAAGCTTTCCTGGGTTCTTGGTGATAACAATTATTAAGTGTAACAAGCAGAATATTTTAAGTTGTGCAACAGATTAATTTCCAAGACAAAGAATTACCAATTAGAATTATTTCATATACAAAGGTTAAACCTTTTTCATAAATATCTGGCTTTGTGATTTCTTATTAAGGCTGCTTTGAAATTATATTAAAAGCAAATGAATAATAATAATTCATTAATTTATATAGAGCTTTTCAAGGTACTCAAAGCACTTTATACAGTGAGTGGGGAGCCACTTCGACCAACACTAATGTGCAGCATCCTCTTGGATGATGTGACGGCAGCCATTTTGCGCCATTGCACTCACCACACGTTAGCTGTTAGGTGATGAAGTGATGTGAGAGGGGGAGAGCCTGTTACAGACAATGGATAATTAGGGGGCCACAATGACCAGGCAGTGGTAGATAATTTAGCCAGAACATCGGGATACATCCTGCCCTTCATGAAGGATGTCCAGGGATATTTAATGACCACAGAGAAGTCAGGACCTCAGATTTATGTCTCATCCAAAGAATGGCATCATTTTTACAGTACAGTGTCCCCATCACTGCACTGGGGCATTGGCATCCACATTCAGACCACAGGGTAGGCTGCCCCAGCTGGCCTCACCAACACTTCTAGCAGCAGCCCAAGCTTTTTCCTGATTGGTCTCCCATCCAAGTACTGGCCTGGCCTGATCATGCTTAGCTTCAGGTGGAGGACTTTTTGCATGTGGTATGGCTGATGGTAAAAGCAAATGAATTCTAAATTAATCCTGGTTTATTTGATGAATGCTTTCTGTAAAACAAGAAACAAGTTTATTATGGTCCAAAGATCTAAAACCAAATGACAGTCACCATTAAAAACACAAAGCTTTCCTGGCTGGGAATCAAGATGGGCATTATTGGAACAAATATCCTAAGGATCATATGTTTGAATTGTTTATTGAAGTTGTATCTGAAGGACATGCTAACCATGGATTTCTTTACACAGCTTTTTCATGGAACTGTTAAGTTAAATATCCTAGGGTACCTGTCCATGTTGCTAATTCTATGAAAACATGCACTACAGCTGAGGTCCCCCAAGGTTGGCCTACTCACTAGTCTAGTTGATTACTGTAAGAGGGAGTTGTCTGCTTTATTTCCCCATCGGCTTATGTCTATTAAAGAGGCTTTTTTGTTAATTTGAAGATTCAGTTCTTAACTGTTGGGGAATTGCTGACACCTCTTTTAAGATGAATTTTATCTGTAGTACTTGAGGTAATTGTCTGTTGGCTCTGATACACTTTAGTTAGGTAATCTGTACAATTAGACTATTTCTTATTTAAATTTTGCTTTTGAAAATGTTGATTTGAATTCTTTCCTAATTTGGTGCTGTTTTATAATATATATCAAATAAGGTAAGAATAAATTAAGTTAACAGTACAGTTTCTTTGCTGAGGATCTTAGTGCAATTACACGTTCTTCATATGTAAAAAGAGGCCTTACAGTACATGTGTAATGTTTATACAACTAGAATAGATGTGTATTGGGTAACCTGTTCAGGATCACACTGTGTGTTACTGGAGATTAGTGATGAGCAGACCCCACTAAATTCGCTTTGACTCAAGTTTAGCGAAATTGGGGAAATGTTCAGGTGGGATAAGAGTAACTGAACTAGTTTTGAGTGGATTATAATGGTGCAGTGATCTGTTAAGTGTCCGAGATGGCTAAGGGAAATGTCTGGCAATTATGTCAAGACAGATTATTGACGCAAAAATGTGACCTGAGCTATGAGGCAACAGTGCCAACCACTGTGCCACCATGACTCCCTAAGGTAAACTTAATAGAGTTAAATATCTGAACAGTAACATTTCTTGCAGACAGGAAGCCTTAATTCACTAAGGCTTGCACCCAATTTCAACAGCAAGCATTTGCCTCTCTTTTTTGCTGCCAAGACCATCCCCTGCCAACACTTTGGGTCCTTCACTCTCATTTCTGCAAAATATGTGCAAAACCAAAGGATTTGGATTATTCACTCCTACCTGTTTGTATCAACTGCACAGCACTCCAGTTAATATCAAAAGTCCGTAACAAAAAGACATTATGATCAAGACATAAATACACTAACATATTTCTAGTTTCCTTCATGTTTGTGTTTAAATATATTCACAAGTTTTCTACTTATTTTTAGCCCACTATTAGGATCAACATCATGTACTTGGGTGGCTACTCCTGTCTAATATTTGCTTTTACAGCTCTGTGATGTCACACTGTTCTCAAAAAGCATTATGAGGCATTGGGACAAAAAGTTCATCTAGACAGGCTGCCTGGCGACTTTTCATGACATTATTTGGCAAGCAAGTTCATCTGCAAACACAGCATTTTCGCTATGAAAAATATTTTAACGAATTTCACCAATCCGCACTACTGGAATCTGAAATCTTATGATTTGGAATTTAGCTCTGTAGCTCCTGAGCAACACATACTGACTCAGGCACAAGGATGAAGTCATCTGTTGCCAGGTGTCTTGATCTGAGGTATGCGCAAGTCTATACTGAGTGTCACTGAGGAATCACTGGCATCTGACTCTCGCCAATTATACATCAAGTAGAAATACAGTGTTGATTTTGTTTTTTATTTATATGAAGAACATTTTTGCATAGTAAAATGGTAGTTGTGTTTCTTTATTTAATTGCTAATTGATTTATGAAATATTTATCACATTCGTACTGTAATTGGTCACATTAATGCTGTGTATTATTGTGTATTGTGGTACTCAGAAATGCATTCTCAAGATCAAAAACAAATACAGTAAGAAAAAAAACTCCCTTTATTACGTATTAAGTATTAAATTTTACATACTTAAACTGATTTCAGATAAAAAGATCACTGTTATATTCATTCATTCATTCATCCATTATCCAACCTGCTATATCCTAACTACAGGGTCACGGGGGTCTGCTGGAGCCAATCCCAGCCAACACAGGGCGCAAGGCAGGAAACAAACCCTGGACAGGGCACCAGCCCACCGCATCACTGTTATATGTTAAGAGAAATAAGAAACATTTATTATATTTGCCGTTTTTCTTACAGCACAAATTAAAGTCCTCTATATCATTACTATAAACGTCTCATTGCCCAAATATATCTTTCTATCATATAAAAAAATCCTGAGACAAGACTTTTTGGAAGATTTTTTTAAATCCCCCGAGAAGAGACTTTGGCCATGAGAATTTTCAAGTCACACCCTCCTTTCAACCATTTTCAACCACGCACACGGTACTGTCACCTCTCATTCGTGTGAATGCTTTTGACAGACACAGTTTCTGCACTCTCAGCTCTTATAAATTTTAATTTTTTCCTCACTTTACATTCCCAATTAAAGAACACGTATTATGTCCAAATCTTAGTTAAGAATTTCATCCCAAAGGGTTATCAACAGTAAAAATGAGTAAACGGGCAATCCTAGCACCGAGAAACGGCAAATTGGTTAAATGCGTATTAATAGACTATACTGAAACAGTTGGTGGTGATCGCGGGGAAGATGAAAACATCAACTTACAATATCACAAAGAATATCTACAACCATTAACACCTTCCGGTCTTCCCCTGCACAAATTACTGTAGAAAGAAGGATGTATCCAAGAAAGGTAATGTAGTACATCTCCCGCAGATAACATTAGACAACAAAGGAGATCGTGATATGCCATTCTTATTCAAACGTTAACAGTTTCCCGTTAGAATTGCTTTTGCAATGAATAACTCTAACACAATATGAAACATAATTTACTTTCAAATTATTACGTTTTACTATTTTTTTATATGGTTAATTACTCGCTGTAATGTAGTTAGTAAATTGTACACCCACATCCCCATACACGAGTGGCAGAACTGCAAAGAGGCTAGCGTGTAGCACAGGCACAGGGCGTTGCTAGCGAAGCGAGCAGGGGGCAAAGCCCCCTAGTTTATATACAGTAATAATTTCTACATTTACATGTATATAGCATTTTTATAGCTGCTCAGATTGGATCATGGTAAGAAAAAAAATACTTTTATTTTTTTAACATGTTTTTTAACATGTTGACCGTCACCTCCCATATACCAATAGCAAGAAACTTCAAATAAAGTTATGTGGTGAGTTTTCCTCAGCAACAAAATGCATTTAGTTAGGCAGTTAAAATAACACCTTGATTTTACAATGACGTCTGGAATAAATTTACTTTTTGTCACAGTCAATATGCTAAATGCTGACCCTTTTGTCACTGCTGTCTGAAATGCAAGTGTCCCATCTGTCTTCTAAACTACCTCTGTGATAACTGTTGATTTCTCTGGCCTCTCTAGTCAAGAATTTGTTCTTTTTTTCTATGATAACTAAACCATATGCAAGACTCCTTAAAGTCAGCTTATAACAAGGTTTTCATTTTGCGTCATCCCCTGCTTGGTGGAATTTTTAAAAGGCTTTAAAGTCTAGATTTTAATTTTTAAGAACTTAATATGCATATAAAATTGTATGAACTCTGACTCTGCCATTTTGTCCCACTCCCATTATAACCACTGTTTCCAATTAAACTTTTGAAATGCCATGTACCCTGGTTACCGTTTTTTTTAATAATGCCCACTTTTTGGGTTGCCCCTCCATTACAAGAAACGCCATATAGCCTATAGTTTATATTGGACCAATGCCAGCCTAACTGGAAAATTTTGTGAAAATCAATTCTTTTGTGCAATTGGCAAATAAACAGAATAACCAACATACAAGATATGATCTGAGGGCTAAATGAGGTCCTTAGTGTCCAAAATTGATACTTAACATAAAATAAGCCCAAAAATTCACAAAAACAGAATGAGAGTATTATAATTTTATTTATATAGGTGATTTGTCATACACGATTATTGCTTTTGCTTTTACGTCCTGCTGCCTTATATCATACTAAACCCTAGTGGATGCACAACTTTTATATGTGTTACTATTATACTTCCTTGTCAAGATTTTCTACATTTTTTGTAAATGTATTTTTAACTAGCTATGTGCGCCCAACTGCGTTGCGTGTTAAAGTTGTCTGTGAAGGGCTCCCTGTTTAAACGCGACTGCCAGTCGTGAACTGGGCCCTTCGTCGCACAGCATTATGATTTTTTATAAGGGAAACAAAATTACAAAAGAAAACCTTTGGACATTGATTCAATAGGAACGGCCTACTCGGAATCACTGTCCGAATAGTAATTATGTGGTGGTGTAGGAGCATTTCTGCTTCTGTCCGTTCACAGTCCGTCTTGTTTTCACGACGCTATTGTTTCCTCTCACGATGTCTTCTCAACCTTTCTCCAATCTCACAGGTTGCTTTGTGGCAATCCAAAGAGTAAGGCAATATACACGGAGCAATGGTTATAAAAGGGGGACACATAGGTATCCAGGCTTTTTAAAGCATAAATAGGGATCACTTCACTGACATGTGAGCAAGCCACGGTACAACTGTGAGACACGCAGCACTTGACGGCTACAACGTAACAATAATAATTTCCGGAACGTGCTGTTACGTTGTCATTCATTTTACCCACTGTCTTTCTTTCATTCATATGTTACGTAGGCACGTACCTTTTATCTTCGGCAATCTCATTCTCTAACCAGGCCTCAGGAGCTAACCAGCATAACACTGTCCACCCCCCTTTTTGTTATTCCGGTACATTGTTGACATCCGTGAGTAACAACAACGTACTAAAATGGAAGGTGGTCTACGCATGCGTGGAATTCGCGGACAAACAAAGATCAAGATCTAAATGAAGATCTCTTTAGTGAATTTAAAGCACAACAATTTTTTTAGTTTGAATGTCTGTGTTTTGAGGTGTGGCTGGAGTACCACAGTCTTCAGTAGTATAAGCCTGGAGGAGATTCGTAGTGCAATGCCTATGTTTTAGCTGTCTCTCTACTGCCATCTAGTGCTGCTTCTTCTAATTCATTCGTGGACAAACAAAGATCAAGATCCAAATGAAGATTATACAGTATATAGAGATGCTGAATTTCTATTAAAAAAATTGCTCAGTTATTCCATCAGTATTCATTCAGTGACATTTCCTGACTATCTGAACCTGCAGCTTAAATATTAAAGAGTATGTCATGGTAGAGACTGAATACAGTTAGATATTAAACATGTAAAAATATCCACAAAAATATTTCTGTCTCAGTACAAAATACATTCTACACAGTGCGATGTACAAATTCTGTGAGTGCTAAGACCTATCATGGGAATAAATTCTTCAAGACAGGGTAGGGTCTATTTATTGTTTTATTTTTTTTTCTCTTTTCCAAACAGTTTTAACATATTTGTTTTATAGGGTACTCAACCTGAGGGTTTCAGCCCCTAGCAAGGTTATTGAAAAGCATTTTTAAATTTGGCAAAGTCCCTTTTTTAAGGCTTGTGCTTCTGTAAAAGTCACTTATATAATCAGGAGTCTTCGTTTTGAAAATGCCAATGAGCAGCACTGACGTTTGCATGAGTGAAAGTGACAGATTCTAAGATGTTGTTGCCCTACCTCCTTAAGCCGTCTACAAGCAAATGTATTCGTTTTTAGAAATGGGGATGTCAATTTTCTTGTGGTGCTTTAGTTGTAAAGACTCCTGCATGCACATCTAATTTAAAATTGTCAATGATGACTCTCTTATAAAATCCAAGACTCCCTAACCCCTATCACACCCTCAAGTCATATTTTCTTAAACTCTATATTGCATAACACCAGATTTTTTTCCTTTGTTTTATTTTCAGCTTGCTTTTTGAATGATGGATCATACAGGTTTTGTTTCAAGAATAATCACCTCAGCTTTTAATGACTATGCGTAATTATCGTGTTTGAGATGCATTAAAGAGCCTGTTATCAACATTTCCATCTTCTACAGAAAAATAAGATAACTTTTCTACATTTGTCAACAAGGCATGCATGCTGTGTGATGTAGAGATGGCTATATACAGTACAGATGGGTACTTCTCTAATCAGTTCCCATACATAATGTATACACTGTTGGGAGAATTACCAGACATCCTGTATTTTCCAGGAAAGTTACATATTTCTTTCTCAATTTTAGTGTCCCGGTTTGTTTGTTTTTTTAAATCCTCATTTGTCCCATATTGTAAACATGTCTCATTTGTTAGTATGGAAGTCATAGAGAAAAACCAAGTAAAATGACACCTTTTATTGGCTAACTAAAAAGATTAGAATATGCAAGCTTTCAAGGAAACTCAGGCCCCTTCTTCAGGATAGATGTAATACAGAAACTGGAGTTCCTTGTATTTATATATAATCTAGGACAAGAAACAACATTGGTAAATCTTTAAATGAGAAATCTTAACTGTAAAAAATTAATAGATTCATTCAGGCTGGGGTTAATTTAACAAGAGAGAGAAGAATAATGTATGGTCAAGATCTTTTGATAAGATAACTGTCTAACAAAGTCTTTTGAAGTTTGTAATGAGTTTTTCAATACAATATGGATCTGTAGTCAGCTTGTCTGTGTCAGTCTGAGAGATGCAAACAATCCTCATACCTGGCCATAAAACTCTTGTCTGTATTCAAACCATGTTGCAATGTGTTCAGTTTTAGCACGAGTTTAACTTCCCATTCTTTTCTCTCTTGCTGTGTTCTGAAGTTGCCCATAAGGACTGTGACTTTAAAGTCCCTCTCACAGAGTCCATGGCTGTTGAAGTGGGCCGCTACAGGAACATCTGTGTTGCCACGTTTAATGTGGAACCTGTGTAAATTCATTCTCTGGCGGAGTGTTTGTCCAGTTTCTTTCACATACAGTAGAGTGCAGTGTCAGGACATTTCATGCAGAGAATTAGGTAGACCACATTAGATGATCTGCAGGAAAATGATCCCTTTATGTGATGTTCAAGTCGGCAGTGTGGTAAAACTATACGTCTGTATTGTAAATGTGGGCACACGTTTTACATCTTTTCTGTAGGCAGGGAGATGTGCCATTTTCTGTTGGTTCACTTAGGGAGCTTCTGACAATTAGTTGTCTGTATGCCAGGAGGGGAGGTTCAGGAAATATATTTTTCAGTGTTTGGTCATTGTTTATCATTGGCTGAAGTTATTTTATAATTTTTCGAAGTGTTTCAAGATGTGGGTTGTAGGTGACAACAAGGGGGATGCGGTTCTTGTTGTCTTTGTTTTTATATTCCAGAAGGATGTCACTGGGTATGGCAGTAGCTCTTCTTATTTGAGTGTCTGTTGTTTTGGGGGTGTAACCTTGTCTGATGAAATCTTGTCTGAGCTCCTGCAGTTGTTTATCCCAGTCTGTCGGGTCTGAGCAAATACGAATGTACCGTATTGCTTGGCTGAAAATAATGGCGTGCCTTATATGCTTGGGGTGGAAGCTATCACTTCTTAGGTAGGTCCGTCTGTCTGTTGGTTAGTGAAAAACAGAAGTTACAAGGGTGTTGTCTTTCAGTTGTTGCCTCGAAAGCTTACATATTGTAATCTTTTTAGTTAGCCAATAAAAGTTGTCATTTTGCTTGGCTTTTCTCTACATTCATAATGGCCTCAAGGTACAACACCCCAGTACTATGGAAGTCATAGAAAGAGCACTTTGGAGCGTACATCCTTCAATGCATTAGAAACACCAATCATATAAAACCATCTGAAATTCTGTATTTATGAAGCAAAACCAAAAAATGTAACCTGCAATATCAAGGCGCATAGGCGATATCTGAGACAACTTGCTTAATCTGTCAGTACGACTATTCATTTGAGCCCATTTAATGAAGATACACAGAGGGAATGTAAGGTTCTGAAAAAGACGCATTTGCTTCTGAGAACAGCAAACTGATATTCTAAACTTGTTGAGGTACGTTCTATTATCTGTGGAGGACACAGAGATATTATTCAGCATATCAATACCTAAAAACATAAAGATGGCAAAAAGAGCAAGTGTGCCAGGTAGGCCAGGATTTGTGGCGGACACAATTTATGCAAGTGTTTAAATATCATTCAGTGGCATAAGTGAAACATAATCTGAGTAGCTGTTTAGGGATTTCTAATATAATTAAGTTATCATACTTGCAAGCAGTGCCAAAGTTGTTGTAGATAGCATGGTAACGTAAAAATACGCCCCCAGCATGTGCATAAAGTTATGTAAAATTAAGCAAGTAATAAAGTACCTAATTATATGAATGGCTTTTATAGTTGCTTCATTTTATTCTTTGTATGAGTGGTGTAAACGTGCAGGTGTACAGCACTGTAAATCTGTGCTACCTGCAGTCCCTGTTCCCCTCTTTCAGTGAGAATCTGGTAGCCCTAACTGTTGGACATTTCTTTTAACACCATTCGTTTATCCATTCATCCTTTTTCTGCTGAAGCCACTTTACAGAGGCCACCCCCAGCAGCATCACAAATGAGGCAGGACCTAACAATGGATGAGACACCAGCCCAACACAGAAGCAACTCTTGGCATTTGACACACTTACTCACATAGGTCTGCTTAACATGGACATCTTTGAGCTGTGGTGGGGAATCAGAATACCAAGAGGAGAAAGTAAACAATTAAATCCTGGGGAAAGTAGGAGATTTCTGCTGTGTTCAATAATACATTGAAGTCACAATAGCAAATATAAATGTGTGATATTTAGAAAATTTGATTTCAAATTGCTCAATCTCTTCTAGAGAGAAGGTTTCTATTGATAAACAGTAAGTAGCAGTTCTGCTTGTGTGGACAGAAATCTTACCCCCCAGAACATTCAGTTTGTTTCCCCTAATCTGAACGAGACTTTAGTATACATTTAGTCAAGTAGTGAAAAATGGGTCATGTCATTCTGCTTTGTAAATTCATAATAAAATAATCAGAATCATAAGATGATAATAAGAAAATGATTCAGTAGAAATGTAAACTGACATTTTTGCATCCACCAAACAATGGCCCAAATGTAGGAAGGAATCAATTAAAGGCACAAAACAGCCCCTCATTATAAGCTAAGTTAAGACTTCAATAACAGAGGCTGACATCTCTGACCTAAATTAAAATAAGGGTCACCCAGACTACACAGCCTGCCTCCTTTTTTATCTCTAAGTATCTGTATGATTTATATGAATGAGCAACACAAAGATTGGACCCGTTTTATTTTCTAATTTTGCATTTATATTTAACAAATTTCTGTGGAAAGGACCAGTGAACTAACAAAACATTAGCACTATTTGTCTTTTTAGCATATTGGAAAGATAAAAAAAATCAATCTTGTACAGGACATAATCTTACCACAGGCTTTAATGGTGCTAAAATTAAGCAGTTCACTAATGTAGCCTTGGTTTTCTTTGACTTCATAGCAAGATTTTACCAAGGACCATCCATACCCTTAAACTGGCTTGGATATAATACACCTGATATGAAGAAACGCAGGGTCTTAGTGGAAAAATGAAAGATTTTTAGATAAATGTAGCGTGGAGGTTTAACCTCTGTGATAATTTGTTAAAGGCTGAATTCACACAAGCATAAATTGATTGTCTGTGGATTGCTTTTCTTCCAGGAGGTACTGGAACTCGCATTTTCAATTGTGTATGATTCAGAAGAATACCTGAACTTTATCGCCCCTGACAAAAATGAAGTAAGTATATCACTAAGGATGTCAATGTCACTCAAGGCAATGTTAACTTTAAGAAAACATTATTAATTAAATATGATGCCAAAAATACTCTCTCTCTCTCTCTCTCTCTCTCTCTCTCTCTCTATATATATATACATATACACTGTGTATATATATATATATATATATATATATATATTGGTAACATTATGCATACAGTGGAACCTTGGTATACGTCCTTAATTCGTTCCAGACCCTTTCACTTATACCGAACAAATTTTTCCCATAAGAAATAATGGGAAAATGATTAATCCGTTCCATGAAAAAAATCCTATTGCTATTGGCATATTATACATTGATGGGGTTGTATAAAATAATTTAAGCACTGCTTAATACTAAAATACATAAATACAAAAGCAATTAGATGAAATAAATGAAAATTTTACCTCACTTTACTTTTTAATAACAGCTTTGTTTTTCACAATCGTAGATACCGTCATTCTCGGCAAACGGTATGCAACAGCCATGTCCCCGGATATGCATGCCACCTTCATACTTTTCAACAATCAATTCAAATTTACATGAAGAAAACACAAAATCACGTTGTGACGTTGCAGGTTTGCTGTATGCTCCCATCTGCTGCCAGGGAGCCCTTGAACCCTACACCGTCGGTAATGTGCCTCACTGCTAACCTCATTGGTAAAGCAAGGGGATAGTGAAAAAGTGCAAAGTGCTTTTATTAAAACAATTAACAAAACAAGGTGTTCAAATTAAAGTGCAGCCTCCAAAGTTCCAATAAATAATCCATAAAATCAGAAGTGAAACATGGAGGTTAAAAACAATAGAAAAAAGTCTTCTTAAAACAACGGTTAAAATAGAGCAGGAAGCATTCTTTAAAAAAAACAAAAAAAAAAAAAACAAGAAGAAGCCCGGTGCCTTTTTACCTGGCGGCCCCCCTTGCTTCTTTCTTTTTACTCCCCTTCAAGCCAACTCGTGCTTCTGTTTATCAAGATAAGCAGCCCCAGGAACAATCATGAATACGGATGGTCCTCTCACAAGTGCACTTTGGTGAGAAACGCCCACATTGCGAATCGCCCTGACAACTTTCAGCCACATAACCACCACGCCCCCTCACCAAGCTGCGAGCGGTGATTATTTATTTTAAAGCTGGACTTTGACAGGAGCTGTGGACCCGCTATATCACACACGTGAAAGTTCAGAGAGAGTTATAGCGCGGGTTTTTCACTGAATGCTAGTAACTGGCGCACTAACGCTCGTGGGCAGTCGTGGCTTTGTCTCGAGAGAGGTAAACAAGGTTAGCACGCGAGTCGTATTCCAAACAAAGGTCGTATACCAAGCAAAATTTTTCGTGTCCAAACAGGACGTATACCAAGTTGGACTTATTCCAAAGCAGACGTATACCAAGGTACTACTGTATTTGTATATATTTACTACATGCCATTCTGTTATTTTTTTGAGTGTTTTACATTTGAAAATGTGTGAAGTGCTCTGAACTTGCTTAAAGGGACATGCATTATGTAACATTACATGTAGCTGTATAAGTCAAACTTGAGATCTTTTCTAAATCTTTGCCTGATGAGTCTGCTTGTGGATATAAGATAATATCCAATGCAGGAGTGAAAGTGGGTAAATAGGAAAGAAACTGCGAATTTCATGAAGTGCCAAGAGAAAGGGAGCAATCACAAGAAATAAACAAGAGCTGTCAGGGAAAGCCCCAATCCCTGCTTTAGCACCACTCTCATTTAGCAAAGGCTCTTCAGACTCCAGCAATATACATGTAAAAGATTTTTTTTGTCTGAGATGCCTTAGGAGCATAACACAAGATTCTGTGTTCTCTTGTTGTATCTCGCTTTTATGCTAGAATTTCTTTGTTAAACAATTGCTTTATCGGACACATTTTACAAAAACCCAACAACATAGAAATCCTAGGTCAATACAAGCTCTAAAAGGTAGAGTAGGCCAATCTAAAGCTTACTTACTTGATTTATTTGTGGTGCTTCGACTCGAAGTCGGAGGCTGAATTCCACAGAAGTGCCAGCATACCTCAAAGCAGACAGACAAAAGCCTGTTTAAAGCACTGTTGTTATATGGCAATCCTTTTGCCACTTTTTCAATGATAAGTTTAGCACAACTGTACATTTAGAACAATAATACCTTATTTAAGGTGGTTAAAGGACCTTGTGAGCCTAAGAGTCCAAGATGCTAAAGTGTTACATAAAAGATTTCTCTTACAGTAGCCAAACAGGAAGGAGTAGAATAAAATGTAAGTAAAGGCTGTTACATTCTGTAAGAATGCTGGATGTAATGCTTCATACCAATTGTTTTATAGGTTCATTTAGGAGTGGGGCGATCAGGCAGCAGCTCAGTTTTCGTATTTAATTACATATGTCCATGTGATGGGGGGCTAAAGTGAAAGTTTTGTGTTATTGTACAATTCCTCTTTTTGATGCGTATTACAAAAAGTTTGATAACAGAATAATGGAGCACTTGTACAAATATAATAGATTATAACACAAACCATAGTAGGTAGGTGAAATAACAGATGAGATGGTATACTGTAGGGTAAGACTGGACATGACTCCAATACATTATCTTTTACTGGGCAAAACCTTCAGGAGAATAATGCAAAATATAACAGGTAATGCAGACTGGGTTGGATGGGGTGCCTACAGCCGTACTGACATTCAGGGTTGATCCTTCCGCAGAGGTTGCCCAGCTTCTTGTAATGATTGGTAGGGGTGGGGCACCCCATAGGGAAGTCACTGAGTATTTTTAAGTAGGTGGCACAAATAGTTCAGGGGTCATTGTCAGACTGGAGCTCGAGAACACGTAGTGGACAGTGTGCTTGAGGAGAGAGACGGAGCAATTATGTTCACCACAGCTGAATAGGGGAAAAGAAATGGCAAGAATTAGCAGCACCGAGTCCCTCTGATTGTTGTTAGGTACTCGATACGGCCATAACGAAACATTTTAAAAAGGAGATCTGAAATTGGGTAGCAGCTTCAATTCAGTAAAATAAAAATTATGCAAGAATTATGTCAATTTTGTATGCTGTCACTGTTTCTCGTCTCTGTGCTCAAAGTAAGTAGAATACAACAGGCTTATGGTACATAAAAATTTAAACAGGAACAAATAAACAAGGGCTTTATGTGAACAAGCAGTTGGCATGTCTTAAGATTAGCGATGGGTAAGCACATGTTGAACATTTTGTGACTGACATCTTGCAGATCACATTTTGAGAAATGAAACCCTAAACTTGACAGCTCCTTTCATTTGTTATGAAAAATGTCTGTCCTGTAGTGAAGATGGTCCAACTAAAAAGTTAATTGGTGTCATTAGTTTGACTGCTGTGGTTAATATTCATGCCAGATTTATGCCAGACAGGCTCAATAAAAATGTGATTAACTGTGGCCTGTACCATAAGAGTGAAGCTGTCATGGCACAGGTTCTAAACTTGGGCCGCCATCTAGAAAATGCTCTGTGCTGTAGATTGTTTTTTTTTGTTTGTTTTTATGCCAAGAATACAAAGTAATTTCCTCACTAATAGACTAGGAATCAATGTCCATGGTTCTAATCTCAAAAGTGTTTGTAACCCAAGTTGCCTGACATAAGTTATAATCATAGAGTTATAATCATAGACAGCAGTGAACACAACACTGTAAAAATTTATTACAGACAATTACAAGAGTAAATCATTTTTTATTAAAGTGAAGGAAGTAACAGTGTGTCTTATTTGCAAAGAAAGTGGGATGAATTTCAAGGAAAGCGACAATCGGCAGCACAAAGCATGCATACAATACTTCAGATTTGTCTGGGACACACTAAAGAAGGGTAACCAGGCATTCCTTATTCGACAGATTAGGCCTTTATATCCGCTCCACTTCAGAAGGCCTGACTGCTTCTTAAAAAACCCGAGTCAGGTGTAAAGTAGAGGACAGGTAATTAATTATCCAGTACAGTAACATGTACGCATGTTGCCTCCCGAATGCCTGTGTGCACAGTGCCTTGCTAGTTGTACTTCAGTTCACTGTGTTTAAGTAACACAACATTCTCAAATCTGTTTAGTTCAGCTACCAAGTAGTGTGGTAGACAGTAAGATGTTAGGGACTTTAAAAACTCGACTTTTTTTGGAAGAAATAATTGGATAGGACTCGCGAGCTTTGTTGAGCTGAATTGCCTGTTCTCGTCCAGAGTGTTCTAATATTCTAATTCAGTGGTCAGAATCTATCCCAGCAGCCCTGGATTGGACACCATTCCATCATCTGTTTCACTCGTACAAAAGCCAGTATTCACTCGTAGCTAACTTGGAATCACCAGCCTGCACATCTTTGGTTGGAAGTGGAAGGAGACCCCGCAAAGGCTTTAGCACAGCATGCAGACTCCATATGGAGCCCAGGCTACTGCATCCAATGGGCCAATCAGTCATATCGCTTCTCTTAAGAATACAGTGGTGCTTGAAAGTTTGTGAACCCTTTAGAATTTTCTATATTTCTGCATAAATATGAAAAAATATCATCAGATTTTCACTCAAGTCCTAAAAGTAGATAAAGAGAAACCAGTTAATCAAATGAGACAAAAATATTATACTTGGGCATTTATTTATTAAGGAAAATGATCGAATATTACATATTTGTGAGAGGCAAAAGTATGTGAACCTTTGCTTTCAGTATCTGGTGTGAGACCCCCCTTTGCAGCAAAAAATGCAACTAAACGTTTCCGGTAACTTTTGATCATTCCTGCACACCGGCTTGGAGGAATTTTAGCCCATTCCTCCGTACAGAACAGCTTCAACTCTGGGATGTTGGTGGGTTTCCGCACATTAACTGCTCGCTTCAGGTCCTTCCACAACATTTCGATTGGATTAAGAACCTCGAGGATTAGCAGTTAGTTTGAAGGTGAAATTTGAGTCAGGTCTTTTCAATCAATGGGATGACAATCAGGTGTGAGTGGGCACCCTGTGTTATTCAAAGAACAGGGATCTATCAAAGTCTGCTCTTCACAACACACATCTGTGGAAGTGCATCATGGCACGAACAAAGGTGATTTCTGAGGACCTCAGAAAAAGAGTTGTTGATGCTCATCAGGCTGGAAAAGGTTACAAAACCATCTCTAAAGAGTTTGGACTCCACCAATCCACAGTCTGACAGATTGTGTACAAATGGAGAAAATTAAAGACCATTGTTACCCTCCCCAAGAGTGGTCGACCAACAAAGATCACTCCAAGAGCAAGGCGTGTAATAGTCGGCAAGGTCACAAAGGACCCCAGGGTAACTTCTAAGCAACTGAAGGCCTCTCTCACATTGGCTAATGTTCACTTTCATGAGTCCACCATCAGGAGAACACTGAACAACAATGGTGTGCATGGCAGGGTTGCAAGGAGAAAGCCACTGCTCTCCAAAGACAACATTGCTGCTCTGCAGTTTGCTAAAGATCACGTGGACAAACCAGAAGGCTATTGAAAGAATGTTCTGTGTACGGATGAGACTAAAATTGAACTTTTTGGTTTAAATGAAAAGCGTTATGTTTGGAGAAAGGAAAACACTGCATTCCAGCATAAGAACCTTATCCCATCTGTGAAACATGGTGGTGGTAGTTTCATGGTTTGGGCCTGGTTTGTTGCATCTGGACCAGGACTGCTTGCCTTCATTGATGGAACAATGAATTCTATATTATATCAGAGAATTCTAAAGGAAAATGTCAGGACATCTGTCCATGAACTGAGTCTCAAGAGAAGGTGGGTTATGCAGCAGGACAACGACCCTAATTTCACAAGTCGTTCTACTAAAGAATAGTTAAAGAAGAATAAAGTTAATGTTTTGAAATGGCCAAGTCAAAGTCCTGACCTTAATCCAATCGAAATGTTGTGGAAGGACCTGAAGCGAGCAGTTAATGTGAGGAAACCCACCAACATCCCAGAGTTGAAGCTGTTCTGTACGGAGGAATGGGCTAAAATTCCTCCAAGCCGGTGTGCAGGAATGATCAAAAGTTACCGGAAACGTTTAGTTGCAGTTTTTGCTGCAAAGGGGGGTCACACCAGATACTGAAAGCAAAGGTTCACATACTTTTGCCTCTCACAAATATGTAATATTTGATCATTTTCCTTAATAAATGCCCAAGTATAATATTTTTGTCTCATTTGTTTAACTGGTTTCTCTTTATCTACTTTTAGGACTTGAGTGAAAATCTGATGATGTTTTAGGTCATATTTATGCAGAAATATAGAAAATTCTAAAGGGTTCACAAACTTTCAAGTACCACTGTATACAAGAGCTGAACCCAGCCGGTGCCACTCACAGCCATGTCAACGTCTGTGCTTGCCAGCTACCTTGCATGGACGCTGAGAAAGGTCAAAATGTAGCTCTTCAGACAGAGAACAGGCAGCTTAACACCTCAAGGAAAAAAGGACATCTTTATTTCTGAGTTTCAAAGTTCTTGCCCAGTTGTTGGTGTTGGCGTTTGTAAACTTGTTGAGTGGTTTTTAAGTGTAAACTTTTAAAACGTTTGTTGTGTGCATCCTTTCCTGTTTTTTTGTTGGAGATGTGTGTTAGTATGGATGAGAGATGAGTCTCCACATTCTGGACAATCTTCAGGCATGCTGGAGCAACATTCCTGGGAAGGATGAGTCAAGACTGAAACCTTTCACTTTTCAATAAAAAATGTTTAGTTGTGATTTAACTGTTTTTATTACATAATCAGGAAATTCACTCCTGTCACCTGTTGAATATATTCATCAGACAGCAGTGAAGCCCGGTGTTAGTTGCGATGATGATGGTGGTGCTGTTACTTGAAGCACACTATTCGCAGATTTTTATTCAGCTCAAGTCCCAGTGTCATTAAGCCTCCCATGTTCATATAAATTGTTCACACTTTGGCTTCCAACTGCCACATGCTGAAAGTCCATTTTCCTATAAATTCTTATTGCTTTAACTTATAGATTATGTTGAGGAAGGTAATAATTCATATTGTGAAACACTCTGTCCATTAAATGTACTTTTTTTTTTTTAAGTATCTGTACTTAATGGTTTCTCTGAACACGTGAAAATGAAAAGATTTTTGAGTATAAAATTAATTTTTGTCCTGGAGGCCCTTTCAGTCTAATATCTAATAACCATGACACAGCTTTTGCAGTTTGTGTCACAACCCATCCACTTGTTCTTATCTGTTCACTGCTATGCTTCTTTCTAAAATGAAGCCTGTCCTGTGAAATTCTTGTGATCAGTTTGAAATGGATTCTCCCTACTAGCCATTACGAGGTCTTTCTTCATGCTTTGAAGTTTCGCTATAGGCTTGTGTCCATGACTTTAAAATGTCAGCTTACATTCTGTTGTGGAGGTCATTTTTATTTAGCTGATATGTTAGTTACAAGTAAATGCCAGTCAAGCAAGCTTCCATCAGATATCAGTGACAAGTTAGTGGGACAGAATGGGATGCTGTCATTCCTGATAAGCACACAGATTTGTCTCTTTGTAAGTTATGGATGAGTACAGGAATTTCTGTTATTGAAGGTCAGCCCAAAATATAAAACTGAATGAATGTGGAAATATTTATAGAAAAGCAAAATGTCTGCAGAAACTAAACAGTAAGCCAGTGGTCTTCTAGAGTGGGAGAGTGACCGCTACTATTGTTTTTTTAAACCAGTACCTGTGCACTTCAGTTTGTTCTGAAAGAATTCAGAACCCTTCAGATTGTGTTTTCAATGGAATAATTTGACATTTGTGCCCATCAATTTACACTAAATAAACCATAATAACAAAAAAGGAAGCCTGTTTTCAGAAAGATTTGCAAATTTGTTCAAATTGAAAAACTGGTATCTCTTATTTTTATAAGCATTCAGACCCTTTACTGGGACACTCTAAACTGTGTGCTTTAGTTCTCCTTGAGTTGTGTCCAGAACCTGACTGGGGTCCGCCTGTGGCAAACTGAATTAATCTGAAGCAATGCAGAAAGAGGCACACCTTTGTGTAGAAGGTCCCACAATTCACACGGTGTATCAGGACAAAAGCGAGGTATGAGGGACTCCAAGGGACTCTGCCGACCTCTGTGATTTAATTCTGGTAAAACTTAGATCAGGGAGAGAGTACAGAACCATTTCTAAAGCTCAGGGTCTTCCCAGCTGCACAGTGGCCACAATAATTTTGAAATGTCAGTCATTTGAAACCACCAGGAGTTGGCTGGCTGGCCAAACTGAATAACCAGATATGAAGAGCCTTCATTGGTCAGGGAGGTGACCCAAAACCCCAATGGTCACTCTAACAGAGCTCCAGATATCCTCTGCTGAAATGAGAGAAGCTGGCAGAAGGATGACCATCTCAGAGTACTCCATCAGTCAGGTATGGATGATAGACTGGCATGAAGGAACTCATGATAACCGTCTTGGACCCTGAGATCATGAAAAAAAAAATGATGAAACAAAAATTGATTTCTTTGGGCAGAAACCCCAATCACTATGCCTGGTGAAGATGGGCACTGCTCATCATCTACCTAATACTCTCCATGTGGTGAAGCATGATAGTGGCAGCATCATGCTGTAGGGGTTCTTCTCAGTGACAGGGAGACTGCTCAGAATTGAGGGAAGGATGAATGCAGCTAAATACAGAGAGGTCCTCGAAGAAAACCTGCTCAAGAGTGTGCACGATCTCTGAACTGGGGTAACAACAATGTCCTGAAGGACACAGTCAGGACAATGCCGTAGTGGCCCTGGGAAAAGTCTGTGACAGACCGTGAGTAGCCCAGCCAAAGCCCAGACTTAAACCATGTAGATCATCTGTGGAGAGACCTGTGGACTGTGGTTTACAGACTCTTCTCACAGAGTCTAATGGAGTTTGAGAGGATCTGCCAGGAAGAATGGTTAAAGTGCCCACATTTAGGTGTGCAAAGCTTGTAGAGACTTGCCCAAGAAAGACCCGAAAGCTGGAATTGCTGCCAAAGGGGCTTCTTCAAAGTACCAAATTAAGGGTCTGGATTCTTATGTGAATGAGAGATTTCAGTTTTTGTTTTTTTAATAAATTTGCAAATCTTCCTAAAAACTTGGGTTTACTTTGTCATTGTAAGTTATTGACTGTGGATTAATTGGTAAAAATGGCAAATGTGTAGATTTTAAATTGTGTAGAAACTGAATACTTTTCTAAATGTACTGTATAAAGGTTAATGGGCCCATTGTTATCACATGTGCAGGCTACAGTGATATAACATGTATGTGTGGTGTTATGAACTCTAATTGTCATTTTTTCTAAATGTTTAAAATTACATTTATTTATTTTGCCTGCAGTATCTTTCAAACTGTAAGTACATAAAGGAGAATGCAGGCAGCCTGAAATAGCGCTGAAACATAATTTTTGATTTATTCGTTCATTTCATTCCATGTCTTCCTTTTCTCCTGCAGTACTGTATATGGACAGATGGTCTGAATGCTCTCCTTGGGAGGGAAATGGCAAGCGATCTGACAAAGTCTGATCTGGATACCCTGTTGAATATGGAAATGAAACTCCGGCTTCTTGACCTCGAGAACATCCCAATCCCTGAGGCTCCGCCCCCAATCCCCAAAGAGCCCAGTAACTATGACTTTGTTTACGACTGTAACTAATAAGCAGATGAACTGATTTATTTCTCGCTCAACTGGAAGGAACTGAAAATATTTACAATACATACTCTCAACAAAAAGAGATTTGTGTCCAAATAACCTCTTTTTACATGCTGTAAGCGCTAATATTTTTTGTGATTCCCTTTTGTTTCCGTTCATTTTAACATAGGTGGAGCACTTAACTCTCTGTGCATGTGGCCTTCTTGAAGAATGACCCTCCGGCATAGCCGCAGGCTAAAACTGGACTTTGTCATGTGTGAGACCTGTAGGAAGTGTACCAAAAATAATACCATACTTGAAGGTCTGGGGCCATTAGAGTGCTGCTTTTCCTGTCAGATTGTAAAAATGAAACATTGCCATTTATCACTCAAGCATATTTAATTTGGTAAGTGTTGTGAAACTTGATGAAAAATGCAGGGCACTTAATTAGGTTTTGATCTTTCAGTCTGTTTGCCAAGGCAGTGTTACATATTTTCACACATGGCAGCTGCTTATCAGCATAGAAGGAATACTAAAATTCAGTTTACAATATTTTATAAAAAAAAAAAATTTAAATCCTCTTGTTCACCATCTATGTTTGTGCTTTTCTTCCCTTTGGACTTGAGTAGAATAACGCTGTCCTTATTCTGCCGACCTTTAGCTTTACATGAGATCATGCTCCCTGCATTGGCTGCATTCCGTTGCTTGTAATATATTTTTTAAAAAGCAAACAAATATGTCTGTTCACACGGCAGTCTGTCACTGTTGTTATGTATGACTAAAGAAAAATGTCCAAAACTTCCATAAAGCCACCATTATGTAACAGTTTCACTGTTAATTCTATGAAAAAAATGATGTACACATGAGTATTTTATTATTAAACATACACAATACAAAAAAGCAAATAAATTAATAGATGAAATGGAAGGCAAGCCATTTATTATAATCTCTGAATGAAGCGCATATTTAAGTTCATACAAATTGCTCTTGTTGCATTTCTAATTCCCTTCATTCTTGTCGGTGTTTCAAAGAAACATTACCACATTTGCTGCTTACATTAAATTTTCTTTTGTCTACTCTTGGTGTTGGCTTCTTTTTTAGGCTTTACAGTTTTTATTCATTTATTGAAACAAAACTTCTGCCATGTTGTAAAGTTTTTATTTTATCTGGTTGTCTTATATTAACTTATGTCTTCTCTGGCATTGTTAAGAGTTGTTCATGTACAATCAAAATGTCTGAGTTGGATTGCTCTGCTGTATCCTGATGCAGTGGGTGACGCGTTGTGGCCAGCATGATGAGTGCCCACATATTTGGCTTGTGCCCAGACATAAGTAGCACTAAACGAATGACTCACTCACCACCTCCTCAGTCAGCTTTATGGGCTTCCAGTCTCACCTTACCCTATAGTCAGCTTGCCCGTCACTGAGCCTTCACTCACACGCCTCACACTCAAAATCATTAGGTAACTGAAGCCACACATCTGTGGGACGTAGGAAGGAGACACTGGTAAACTTGATAAAGGCAGTGACCAGGAGTCTGATTTGAACCTGGGAGTCTGGAGGTCTTTGACATCAGCCCTAAATGTCACGTCCCTGTACCACCTGGCTAATGACTTTAGTAGGGCAATTTTAGGAGGAACGGAACAGAACCAGAAACATGTGACAGCCCAGATCAGAATAACCCTGAGAATAAGAGAAAGCACCAGAGGCAGCGAGATGTCACATTTAGGAAGTGCTTAATCCCTCAGTCTGTCAATCAATTTTCTGAACCTACTTATCAAATGACATCGCCCGCCTTTGAGCAGTGCTGGACACGAGCAGAGCTGAATCCTGGCATAAGAGAGCTGAGCGAACACTCGGATTGCTGCAGCCAGTGAGGGGGAAATGACCCAGCCACACAGAGATAACGGTATTTGTTTCAGAGATTGGTGTACTGTCTAGGGCATCAAAAAAAGAGGAAACAGCCAAGATGGGAACTTCCCTGGGTGGGACGCCGGGCACACTCCTAACTCACTCACTTACAGTGCAACAGTTCACGAAATCTCCCTGTAACCTTCCTGCAAGTGTTTGGGATTTGGGAAACAGCATGGTGTACAAAGTGTGTGCAGACCATGACCAGGATGAAATTTTAACCAAGGAGTCTGAAAATTGGTGGGTGTGGTACCAACCACTGCACTGCCGTGTCAGATATGCATCTAAAAGAGTATTAGTCCATGGGAAAATATGAGAAGGAATTAAAGCAAACACAGGGAGATAATCCTGGTCATTTGACAACTCGTGTCCCTGGAAGGACATGGCATGGCCTTTAGCACTACAGGCTCATTTTGGTCGCTTTCCCGCTATTTGGATGAAGGTGGTCTACTTGGGTTTCCTCACACGTCCTAAATTGAGAATGCTGGGGTGAGTGTAAACTACAAGTAGGAGTGTGCCCTGTCATGGGCTGCTACCTAATGTTTCTGTCACGGATGCCGCCGTGCTTGCTAATTTGTCTGGGTCACTAAAGTAGTGTGTAATAGTTTTCAGCATTTCCTCCATGTCATCATTTGCTCTGTTGTTGGAAGTAAAGCTAGACCCAGTCACTGTTCTCACATTTTGTTATGTTGTAGCTTTCTGTTAAAATGGTTTCATTTTTTACTTATCAAGCGACACGTAATATTTCAGAATGATAAAACAAAAACGGGATTTAGTCATTTTTTGAAAATTGATTAAAAATAAATAACTGAAATATCATATAAACACAAGTATTCAGGCCCTCTGCTATGACACTTGACATTTGGCTGAGGTGCATCCCATTCTGTTGATCATCGTTGAGATGTTTCTGCACCTTGTTTGGAGTTCAGCTGTGGTCAGTCTGATCAGTAAAAGCACATGCCTGTCTATTGGAGGGTCCTTAAGGTGACACTGTGGATCAGAAAAAAAACCAAGCCATGAGGTCAAAGAGATTGCCTGCGGAGCTTAGAGAAGGACTGTGTTGAGGCACAGATCTGGGGAAGGCTACAGAAAATGTCTGCAGCATTGAAGGTTCCCAAGAGAACAGCAGCCTCCATATTCGTAAATAGAAGAAGTTTGGAACAACCATGATTCTTCCTAGAGCTAGCCACTTAGCCAAACTGAGCAATTGTTGGAGACGGGCAATGAAAAGTGAATACAAACTGCAATGGTTACTCTAGCTGAGCTCCAGAGACCCTTTATTGAGTTAGGCCGAATTTGGAGAATAACAAGTATCACAGCAACACTCCACCCATCTGGCTTTATGACAGAGTGGCGAGTAGAACATCTCCTTAGTAAAAGATACATGGAAACCCACTTAGAATTTGCAAAAAAAGGCACCTAAAGGTCTCTTAGACACTGAGAAGCAAGATCCTCTGATCTGAAAAACAAGATTAGTGTCGTGTTTGGGGGAAAACCTGGAACCACTCATCTCCTGTACAAAACCAGTCCAACAGTGAAGCATGGTGGGGGCAGCATCATGCTGTAGTGTTGGGGACTGGGAGACCAGTCAGTGTTAAGGGCAGGCTGAATGAAGCAAATATGAAGATCTGCTCAATGAAAACATACTACAGAGTTTTCTGGATCAAAGGTTCACCCTCCAACAGGACGATGACCTTAAGCAGAAAGCAAAGACAACACAGGAAAGGTTTAGGGACAACTCTGGGAATGTTTTTGAGTTGTGCAGCCAATCAGACACCTCTGGAGAGACCTCAAAATGACTCCTATCTATTGATGGTCTCCATCCAGACTGACAGAGCTTGAGAGAGACCACAGGAAAGAATGGAAGAAATTCCCCAAGTCTAGGTTTGTGGAGCTTGTCACATCATACCTGAGAAGATTCCAGACTTGGAATGGCTGCCACGACTACCAACTGAGTGAAGGGTCTGAACACTTGTGTCAAAGTGATGATTACATTTTTTATTTTCAGTGTCACAGGTCCTGTTTTTGTTTGCTCGTTATGCGGTGCTGAGTTTTGTTTGAGGTGGGGGAAAAAACTGCAATGATTTTAACAGGGGGCTCTGGGGGCCTCTGGTTCGATGTTCGCATAGCACAAGACCTTCCTTGTTTTATTCCTGTCTCTTTATAGGTGATTTTGACAGCCGCCTTCTTGGGGACAAACATCCTCTTTTGAATTTTAACCATGCACTCCCTTTAAAAACAAATTTAAAGAGGAATTTGCGTGTGTATGTGAGCTTCATGGTGAACGTGTGAATTCCATTTATAGCCGGGTGATGTTGCTCTTTGAACTTTCCACAGGGAACGTATTTCAGGTTTACGATTTCTTCTACAAGCACTTGGTGTCCATGTTGTTGTTTCAAATGATATCGGCAGCCTGCAGTTATTGTTTGTCATTAGTTGTATTTTGTAGAGCCAAAACATCACACAAGGAATGCCTCAGTGGGCTTTAACAGACCCTGTTTTTTGACAGACTCCCACCATTCCAAACTCCTTACGAAGATTTAAAAAAAACTCCCAAAATAAACTTGTAAGGAAAAAATGCAAGAAATCTTGGGAAAGGCAATTTAGAGAGAGAGACCCCCTTCCCAGATATGCTGGCAGTGGGTGTTAAAAAGTGGTGTCAATACAATACACAAAACAGAGCCCAAGTGATCCTGTTCACAGGCCAAGCTATCAAACTACTTTGCTCTTACTGTTGTTGTTATTGTTGTTACTAATTACTATTCTTTACTTAGCAGGCACCTTCACCTAAGGCAGCATACACATAAGAAAGAACAAAGTTCAAGGAATAGAAAGCCAAATTCAGAGTCTGAACTCAAGGCATGGAGGACAACTGGGAGCCCCAAGGCAGACCAGGTCCAGGTACAGTCGTGGAGCCAAAGTCGTCCCAAGATGCTTTGTGAATAGGAGGCGTCTGAGCAACTGTAGGGCTGGAGCAGATCAGATGGTTGTACGAAGTTCATTCCCCCACTTGGGAGTGCAAACTAAGAAGCACCGTCCAGATTTATCATGTCTGATGGGCAGAGGGGCGCTCAGCAGACTGTCACCTTTTTGAGGAAGTGTAGGGTGTGCTCACACTGGCAATTCGTTCCGTGCCCGAGGACGTTTTTTTTTCATTTGACTAGTTTGATCGCTGCGTGCCCTGACCTGCTTGGAATAGGTAGGCCTGAACACGGCTCAGTAGCATTCAGGAACAGCGCGATCGCTAAATGTGCTAAAACATGACATCAGTGATAGGACAAGTAAGACAGTGCAATTCTCATTTCATTCAATATCTTAATGTTCAAAACAGGTTTTTATTCACACCTTACACGTGAACGTGAACTGTAGTTGGCAAGAAAAGCTGCAAATTCCTCCCTTAACTACATTTGTCACCATAAAAATATCCTACATGCATAACAATTAACAGCAAAACACTGTGCTGGACACTCAATAAATTCATAAGAGGGCCAGGAACGATAAAGCACAGTGTAAGTGTAGGCCAGTGGGGGAGTAGGGAGGGGGGACAATCGCGCTTGGGCACAGCACAGAACAAATGGGCCTAGTGTGATTACATCCTAAGACTGGAGATAATGAGGAGCTGAGCCTCACTGGAAACAGTGGAGAGTTGGAATCTGAGGGGTAGGATGGGGGACTGGAGAACTCCAGTGTGATGGCAGCCCGGCCAGGACAGAGGAGCCTGAACAACAACTTGATAGGCACAGATGATGAGAAAGGGTCAAATCCTGTGGATGTCATAGAGAAAGAAATGAAAGGATTTGGGCCAACAAAGAAATCTCTGGATTGAAAGAGACGCATCATCTAGGATTGCTGACAGTTGCCAGTACTGAGAGGCTGACATGATCAAAGACAACAATTAAAGGAAAGATGTCTGGATGGAAAAGTGGAAGTCAAGTACAGGATGACAGATTAGGAACAGATAAGTTTAAGATGACGTTCATGCAACTAGGATGGAATGGGAGATGGTCAGTTTGAAATCTGTGCAGATGTTGACTGTGCTTAGGAGATTAGTGTGTGTGGAAGGACCTGAAAGAAGACAACAACCATTTACTGCAGGTTGGTAATGCCAGCAAATGGACAAGTTGAGCGAAACAGCAAAGTTTAATTTCACTTATGGATTCTTGACATTGCCTCTTTAAAATTCATATTGAATGTCATTTTGCAATTGTGAAATGCAAATCTCACCAAAAGTATTTTTTTAAGTTATTTGTGGTAGAAAGCAAGGAATATTACTCTTAGGTTATTCCACCGACAAAATCACTGTCTCCTTCCTCAGCTGCCTTCCAATTCCACCCAGATCTTCCAAGCAGCTCCATCATCTGCAACACCTTCATGTCGCCGACTCTGCCTTTACGAAGGTCATTTGTGCTCAGAGGTGGGACCATCACTCACTTCTCGAACTCTGTAAGCTGATCCAAGCCTGGATCCTTCTGGAGACTGGCCAGTGGCCCTATGGATTGGTGAAGCGCATGCAGGCAAGTGCTGCCTACCCTCACCATCTTTCAAGCACATGGAGAAGCTGGTGGCAGACATGAGTAAAAGTTCTGCCAATTGAGCATTTTGCTGGTGTTTTGCAGACTTTTCACCCCCCAAAATCCTAACAGCATTTCACAGCAAATTTAAACTTGTGTGAATCATTTCACTCATCGCAATGTGCAGGCAACCCTAGTGCCACTTTTGGCAAGATGGTCGAACGTATCTGATGGGAGCCCAACTGTGAACTCTCAGACCCCCTGTAAAACTCTGCCCTCTTGCCTCTCTGCAGTACACTCACACGTGACATAAAGTCCTAAGAAAGTCTTTTGTTATTTTATTGATATATGTGTAAAAAGACCTGATCCTTTTTAAATAGGCAGTTGGAAAAACACTGTCTTGAAAAATGGTGTCTGCTTTTCACCTTTTCAGTCAAAAAAAAATCCTTTTGTAAGGAATTGGAATCGCAAGTGCAGGACATGCAGAAGAGGACGATAGAAAATGTCTGCTTGTACACTAAGCATTTCCTGAAGCATAAAGAACATCTGTCCATCCATCCATCCACCCACCCTCCTAACTACTTTATCCAGGGCAGAGTCACTGGGAAGCAGCAGCCCATCTCGGCAAGCATCAGGCGCAGACAGGAACAACTCCTGGAGAAGACGCCAGTCCATCACAAGAGAGACACATCAGGGGACCACCTGACCTGCATGTCTTTATACCCTTTGGTGGGGTGGGGAGACATGGCAGGAACATACAAAACCCCATGGAGGGCACCCCAGTCAATAAAGGGACACAAGGTTTTCAAATGTTTGGGTTGCTGCAGTTGCCCCAGACGGGATGGCAGTCCTCTGGGGGACGCACTGGTTCAGGTGTTACCAACTCGTATTTGGGATGCATTGCTGTTGCTATTTCTGCACGTATTGATGATGATTTTGATGAAAGCGACATGGCCATTTATTGCACTTTAGTAAAGGTCCTCTGTGTGCGAACAAGAACTTTCTTTCCAATTTTTTTGGGAAACTTTCCCTTCAGCAGCTCCCGTCAGTGTCCTTGTTGATTAAACATCTCACAAGTTCTGGAGCAGAGATCTGAAAGGCCCAACACCTCCACAAATTATCTGTGGCCCCATTTTTGGTTCTCATCACCTTCACCCTCATCTTGTTGTCCTCCACTCTTTTTTGCCTGTCTTCATTCTGCTCAGGTTTTCCTTTCCATTGACTGACTTCGCCTTCACACATCAGTCCTGAATCCCAAATGCCTTGTAGGTGCCGAGCTCCACAGTTAATGGATGGCCTGGCAGCTTTTTGATTGTGAGGCTGGGATTTCATTGGAGTTAACAATAAAGAGTAATTATCTGAATTCCTAATTAACTCATTATTTTCTACTCGAGATCTGTGCCTGTGAAGCACTTCAATCAGGAAAGGCAGAGAAGCACTTGGCATGCTAAGCAGCACAAGCTGCCGCCGCTCAAACAAAGGAGCCTCTTGGAGTTGGGCTGTGCCAGCTGATGGCACTTTGGTTGGGTTCTGAAGCGCCGGTGTTATGGGATTGACTTCAGTGTTTAATCTCAGTGATCATGTTTGTTTTGAAAGGCACTATACAGTAGACCCCTGCAAAGTTGAGGTTCAGTGTTCACGGACTCAGTTGTTTGCGGATTTTTCCTTTGATCCTAAACTATTAATTTTTTGTGGAAAGCGCAAATATCCTCCAAAAGTTTTTATGGCTTTTTTCGTGGCAATACTGCACTGTAGAGAGAACAGGAAGCAACCTCTGAGGGAAACGCGGTTTGGGATGGTGAGGCATTTACAGGAAAAAAGACTTCAGTCAGCTACATTTGCATAAATGTGTATAAACAAATAAAAGTTTATAAATTCCTCGGGGAAATTCGAACATTAAAGCCCACGGACAGAGGCTCATAGGACAGACAGTACAGCCAGCCGATCCATCGATAAATCAATCAATAAATAAGCTGATGAGTCCATCTGGAGGAAGCATTCAATTGCCCGTGAGCAGTGGGCAGAAAAGACCCCCAGAGGCGCTTCTTAGCACGCCGTTCAAATGTGCGCACACAATGCCACATGGGCTTTTCATGTTTTCTCCGGGTACATCTGTAAACATTGCACATGGCCCTGGTAAGAACATGCAAACTGCACACTGAAGGGGGCCGAGGCTCTGGGGGCATCCTGTGCTTTGTGTGTCTGCTGACTGCAGCAGAATCCGGGGGTCTTCAGATGGGATCATCGTTCTTCATTGCAAAATGGTCTTTATTTGAAGAACATCGGGTTGAGCTTTATAAATATTGCACATTGTTACCCGAGTGGATCCTGATTATTTCTTTAAATCTTCCTCTGCAGTCTCACAATTTTATTTCATTTTAATTCAGCAATTTGCTGATCACAAGGACCAGTGAGTTTAATGAAGTCGTTACACTGAAATAACTGAGAAGAACTGACTCGATGGTGAAGGCTTGAACTCATTCCAGGGCGCACTGCTTTCTTTGTCTTGAGTGTTTTATTTTCTGTAGAATGGCCACCTTGATTACTGCAGCCCAATAATCTCTCGTGACAGGTGGAGGTGCTGAAGCTTGAGTTCGGTTAAGATTGGGGGCCTGCGTTGATGGCGGGTTGCTGCATGCACCCACCACACCACCTGGATTGGGACCCGAGTGAAGCTGGTGACAACTCGGCAAGCTGGAGTGCAAATCTGTAAAATGACAAAACTAAAAATGCTTGAGGAAGCGCCATGAACAGAGTCAGCGCAGTGCAAATGGGACTTTACTGTGAAAGGCGGGGGCAGTGGGCCCCCCCCCCCAGTCCGCACACTCTACTTGTTACACGTTTCACTGTAAATTGATCCATTTGCTGTGTTTGCTGAACGACCTGCACTCTAGTAACCCATATTGTCAAAGGGAAACCACTTTTTCAGAAAGGTTTGCAAATTTATTAAAAATCAAAAACTGAAATACTGTATCTCATTTCTACAAGTATTCAGACCCTTAATCCAGTATTTTCTAGAAGCCCCTTTGGCAGCAATTCCAGCTTTGGGTTATTTTGTCTAGGTTTCCACAAGCTTTGCACTTGGAGTTGTGCATTTTATCCAATTTTTCCTGGCAGATCCTCTCAAGCTCCATTAGGTTGGCCAGCAAACTGCCATTTTCAGGTCTCTCCACAGGTGTTCTGTGAGGTTTAAGTCTGGGCTGTGGGTGGGCCACTCAAGGACACTCGGAGACTTGCCCAGAGCCATAGTGCTGTCATAGCTGTATGCTTTAGCACCTTGTCATGCTGAAAGGTCAGAGGTTGTGGCGCTCCAAACTGCGCTCAGGTCCATCCTGTTTGCTTTCATTTTCATTGATGTGTGTCGAGAACTTTGCTGGACATCATTTAGAAAGGCACACACCTGTGTATAGAAGGTCCGAAAAATCACATTGCATGTCAGGACAACGTGAGGTCCAAGGAGCTCCCTGCAGACCTTCACAGTCAAACTGTGGTGAGGTATCAATCAGGCCAAGGTGAGCAAACCAGTTCTAAAGATTTGAGTGTCCCAGGAGTACAGCAGCACCAAAGTAATTGTGAAATAAAAGACGTTTGGAGCCACCACGACTCTTCCTGGAGGTGGCCATCCAGCCAAACTGAGTAACTGGGCTAGAAAGGCACTGAGACTCCAGCATGGAAGTTCACATTCAATCAAGTGACAAACTGAGAAGGATCCACTTCTGCAGCTCATTGTCATGTGACAGCTGCATCAGTTGGTGGACTCTCTTGGTTTGTTAATGTAAGGGCAGAGTTAGGGTCCTTCTGTTGGCTCCCTTTCTTGCTGGCTGCAGGTGGAAAGGAAAGAAGGTCAGAGACGCACATCTGCCAAAGACGCCATTGACCTGTGTGATTGACACTTGTCGTGAGCCTCCATCACTGCCTGTGTGTTCTTGTTAAACAGCGGGGGTCTGATAAAATTATATCAAGTAATCACCAATCGCTTAGAATGACCTCTCATGACAAAACTATCTTGTGGAGAAGGACGAGTGATTATATACAAACCTGCCCACCAGAGGCAGCAACAGTAATCTGGAAATGGTCAGCTCTGTGAACCATTAACACAATAACAGATACGTACACACTAATAACTACACCAAAAGCAGAAATAACACCGAAAGACACCAGGACAATAATCAATCAATAATCCCACAATGCCCCCTATTTACAACATACCGTATTTACGCGTGTACCACGCGCACATTTTTTCCCGAAAATTAGCATTAGAAAATCAGGTGCGCGTCATACACGAGGAAATGTAATTCTGTAATGTTTACTTCTTCTGCTTGGACTTGCTCGCTCACCCACTCACGCTCTCTCTCTCGCTCGCTTGCTCGCCCACTCACGGTCTCTCTCGCTCACTCGCAGTCTCTCTCTCTCTCTCTAAACGCTTCATATACAATTACAACGCACGTCGTACATGAGGCAAAACTTTTATCGCGATTTTCAAATCCAGATGCAGGAATCTGTGCGTACTCCAACTTCCCCATTCTTCTGCTATATAAATTCCGGTCAGCATGAAAAGTAACGCTCGTGCATGCGCCTGCTTTCCCGCCCCAATTCCTCCCAGAATTACACCTCTTTGAATATGCAAATCAATATAAATAGCCATTAAGCTCAGCATTCTGTGAAAAGACAATGGGAAAAGCACGGGGGAAAATAGAAGAATTTCAGCGTATACTAAGTGGAGGCAAGGAAAAACATACTATTTGTTCAAATAAACCGTGGTATAATCAACAAAAGGAAGCTGATCGAGTGACATCGTGTGTTGGACAAACTTGAAAGCTCAAGTTCACAAAGTTGCACAGTGCCCGACATTAAAAAGAAGTCACATATCAAAGTCGTAGTGAAAAGGTGAGTTGTAGCCCACTGTCTGAGTGTCATATGAAAGCTTATTAGGGTATAGAGAAAAAAAAGGCGCACAGTGGGGAAAAAGCACGAAATGTCAACTTTAATCTCAATTTCCACTTTAATCACGTAGTTTATTTTGTCATTAAAGTAGATCATCATAAACTTCATCTTAAAATCATTTAATTTACTAGCTTCTCAAATACCATCGTAACTAAAGTAGCACGTTAAATGCCTTGTCTTGTATTTGATCTTCAATGTGCTCTATGTGTGTGAATCACTATGTGCTTCCGTTCTTTCTCTTTCTCCGACTGGACACAGAATCATGATATTACAGCTCTTTGAATAATTAAAATACTGAGATGTATACGTGATATCATTTTCATGATGGTAAGAGTTAAAGCATGTTATTAAACATGGGAACACGGTGGCGCAGTGATTGTTCATGTCTCACACAAGATGCTGCTGCGCCATGCGCGACCTTTGATGAAATACTTTATTGCAGCAGTACTGTCTCTTTCAAACGTACTAACCTTCAATTCCTGTCCTTACTTTTCTTTCTCCATATACCCAATCGCCACACAATCAGCTCTGTAATAGACATTAAGCCATCTGTAAGCTAATAACGCCGATTCTTCAAAACTTTTAAGGAACATTGAAATATCTTCATAGTACGTGTTTAATTATTCTATCCTTCCAGTGTCGCACCAGCCTCAGCAAATATACCGCGCGAGGCAGGAACAATACGTGAACTTGCTAGCGCTGCGGCACCGTGTCCTCACATGTTTAATTATTAACAATACAGATTATTTAAATGAAGCTAAAGTTTTATCTGTATAATATGATCAACATATTTTGCTGCATTTCATCTTAAAAATGATATCGTCATCATATGTAAATACGCGCTTTATAAAGTGGCTCAGGTTGTGTAGTATAACTGTAGTGCATGTTTACAGTGGGGTGATTGTACTTATAAGTACAAACAGTTCTACAAGGAGCAATTGATTGAGTGCGTTTATAGTTCTTGGGATGAAACTGTTTCTGAACTGCGAGGTCCGCACAAGAAAGGCTTTGAAAGGTTTTGCAGTGGTTGAGACAGCGTGTCCTTGAAGCTGTATATCGATAATTCTCTTTCCTGTCAGCTGCTGCTGTGATTCACATTCAGATACAGTGATATAAATACTCCGAGTGGTGCAGTGAGAGTAATATGGAAAAAGATGATCCGCTGTGGCAACTCCTAACGGGAGCAGCTAAAAGAAGAAAAAGAAGGTGCAGTGAGAGTAACAACGCTAAAGCAGTTATGGTATTTGGAATACTATGGCTATTCCCTAGACCATTATATTGTTACAAGTTAATTACAATCAGATGAATTACACTAATAAACAATATGCGGTTAGTTTCTGTGTATTTATAAAGCCGCGTCAGGAATGTGGATCTAAGAAAGAAGGGGTAACTACACAGGAACAGTAGCATTGCTTTGACGCTGGGTGCCGCCAGTCTGCAAAACCGAGCGGAGAACTTGCGTACGACAAGACATGAGGTACCGTGGAAAAGTGCGTGGCTTTACGCCAAGTGTAGGTTTTATACATCGTGAGTTGAACGTGGAAACATTCTTACACAACATTTCTGTGCATACGCACCATTTATACATGAGGCCCCAGGAATCCTGATCTGGATTCGTCC
The DNA here is from genome assembly GCF_016835505.1 of Polypterus senegalus. NCBI lineage: Eukaryota > Metazoa > Chordata > Cladistia > Polypteriformes > Polypteridae > Polypterus > Polypterus senegalus. The sequence goes on from NC_053168.1 coordinate 37,476,499, forward strand.
TTAAAACTCCCAGTCAATAATACTTACTAACAAGCTGAAGACAATAAAATTCTACCTCAGCCTTTTCACTGAGCATTAATTTCTGTCTTTCCTAAGAAAACTAAGTACTTACTGAAATGTGCATCCTACAGGCCAATCTCACTCCTGAATAACGATGTAAACATCCTCTGCAAAGTTCCAGCTAGGACTGAGAAAGTGCTTTATCTGTAATATCAAAAGACTAAACTGGACTTATTAAAGGTAGAGACAGTTAGCTTCTAATCTTCGACATTTGTTTAATATGTTTACCCATTAAATCGAACACACCAGAGGTCTTATTATCTTTAGATACAGAAAAAGCATTTCACATGGTTCAATAGGACTAATAATTATTCACCACATTGCATAAATTTGGGTTTTTCCCTAACATGTGTATGGATAAAATTACTTTATTCATTCCAGAAGCTTCTGTCTGCATCAATAACATTATTTTAAACTACTTCAAACTAGTATGTGGTGTTCAACAAGGATGCCCTCTATCACAATTACTCCATTAGGCATTTACTTTTGAAATGCATCAGAGATAAAGGGGATTACCAGAGAAGGACTTGAACAGAAAACCCCACTATATGCAGATGACATGATGCGGTATACATCAGACTGACAAACCTCCGTGCCAGTAGTCCTCCATGCACTAGCAGAATTTCAAAAGATATCTGGACTTAAAATTAACTTCAACAAAAGTGTGCTTTTTCCAGTAAACTCACTTTACACAATATTAGACTGGACATCTTTCCATTTATTTTAGCAGATCACTTTAAATATTTAGGGTAAATGTAAAAGTGTTTTTCAACAAACTTTTGCTGTCTTCATAGAAAAAATAAAACAAGATGTGAATTGATGGTCCATCTCACATTAGCAGGGCCGATCAGCACTGTTTAAGATGAGCTCCTTCACGAGCGTCTTTTTTTAATTTTACACCATTCCCATATACATTAACAAATCTTTTTTTAAGAAATTAGATTCAATCATAACTTCATTTATTTGGAATTCCAAACATCCAGATATCCAAAGGGCGGCTCTACAACGACCTAAAGCAGAAGGTGGCACGGCACTACCTGACTGAGTGACAGAGACACAGGCCTTAAAGACGTGGACATCGACACAATAAAATGAAAGACTTGCAGTACTTCTTTATACTCCCTGCTCTTTGTGCTCCAGTAAATGCAAATTATCACCAATGCACAAATAATCCAGTTGCTCTTCATTCACTCAGAATATGGAGCCAATGCAGGAAGCACATTAAGACAGAGAAGCTCTCGTCTGTTGCACTTTCACATGACAGCCACTCTTTTTCCACCTCTCAAACATACGCAGCATTTAATGTCCGGGATTAAAACACTTAGAGACTTGTCCTTGAATCCTACGAACACTGCAGTTTCAAATTTAACTTCTCATCAACACAATTTTTGCACTACTTTCAAATGACATCCCACCACTGCCTGTTCATCCTAAAGTGTTTTTAAGAGAGCCTTGTGGAAGCAAGTGACTTCCACAAATACAAACGCCGAAAATGACAGAAAAGTGAATGTGGCTGTCTTGATATCGCGCGTCTTCCATTTTCTAATTTGTAGGCATGGTTTTTTTTTAAGAATTCAGGTTAATTTGTATAACTAACTGCACATTTACTGTTCCGTTAGGAATTTCATAAAGTCTGTAAAAGTCTGCTGAGTGGAAGGTTGGTCTTTAGCGTCACTGGCTAACACAGGAGGTGGTGCTGCAGTTTGTACGCTTTTGGCTTAGCTAGAGGGTGGAAATCCCAGTTTATAGTTTTCTTTTTATATCTTCTACAGGCTGTGACACTTTGGAACTGCCATTACAACAAAAATCTGAAGTCTTTTTACTACAGCAGAGGTCTAATGTGGCTAATACGTTTGGAGGCAGCCCATCAATACCAGTTATGGTGTCTGATTCCACTGTGGTTTTGTGAACAAGGCCAGGCGACCTGGTCAGGGTCAAATCCATAAACCAATCTTGTTGTGCGTCAAATGTCAAAGCATACGCAACACAAGGAAGCATCAATACACAAGATGATGAACCACACAAATCGAAAAGGGACACCATGGAAATGGAGGGCACTTAATTGAAAATGGTGGAATCAGAACAAAATCCAACCAAAGTAAAGTACAGTGGAACCTCGGTTTACGAGTAACTTGGTTTACGAGTGTTTTGCAAGAGGAGCAAAAATTTTTAATAAATTTTGACTTGATAAACGAGCGATGTCTTGCAATATGAGTAGTATGGATACACTTTGTCTGCTGAGCGTCATGTGATCACAACTGAGCTGATGGTTCTTCTCTCTCTCTCTCTCTCCTTATCTCGCCCGCCCAGCGTGTCTTTCTCTCTCTCTCTCTCTCTCTCCTTATCTCGCTCACCCAGCGCGTCTCTCTCTCTCTCTCTCTCTCTCTCTCCTTGTCTATCTCGCTCGCCCACCCAGCGCGTCCCTCTCTCTCTCTCTCTCTGGCAATCGTCTCCTATTCTCCGTCTGAGTCTGTGTGCCTCACTCATATAGTCAACATCTGTTTACTACAGCATTGTGACTGTGTGTGTGTGCGCTGTGAAGTGCGAGTCCCCATCTTGCACCCCAAAACACGAAGCTGAGTCTCAGTACTTTAACAACACCAGCTTTATTCAGCTTGAAAGCGCTGTTATTTATTGTAGCGGGATCTTTATAATGTTCCTTGTATCACCCATCGACGACAGGCGCTTATAGCATGTCTGCGGTCTTTTTGGATGCGCTTATACGGCGAACTGCTACAGTGCTGGGAGACTGTGATTGCTTTGGGACGCTCTTCAGCGTGTCGTCCTGTTGGGTGGAATCCCACATGAGTTTAGAAACTCACACCAGCCATGATTCTTTTTAAAGGTAAAGTGCAGGTTAATTTGTTTTATGTATTTTTACTTTATATTTTGTAGTAATCATTTTTATATGAATAGTTTTGGGTTGTGGAACGAATCATCTGCGTTTCCATTATTTCTTATGGGGAAATTCACTTTGATATACGAGTGCTTTGGACTGCGAGCACGTTTCTGGAACGAATTATGCTCGCAAACCGAGGTTCCACTGTATGAAGGCCTCCCTCTGGCTGGTTATTCTTACAGCACAGCAGGCACTGAAGTCCTTTATCCAGTTCTGTATTAGCAAAGACATTTAAATCGGAGCTTTAGTGTTAAGTAGAGCCAGCAAAATGAAGGCAGCATCCGTCAAGTAGGTCACATGACACAAGTTTTCCAGCAGTTTCCAGTTGTCAACGTGGCGAGTTGGCGGCGCTCTCCTTCGAGGCGAGTAATGTGACGTGATGCACTCCCGTTAGTCCACAGGTTCGATTTTGTCTTTGGTCGTAAGCACAGGCTCTGAGTGCATGAGAGCTGACAGCCAATGAATGACAGCTCTTCATAAGGAATGACCTGAGACGACCTCTCCAGCTGTAGCCTTCATTTGCATATGTTTGGAGGCTGTCAGTGGCCCATTCGCTCCTGTCGGCCGACACACACGGTGGCTCACCCCAACAAGTTAGTCCTAAGGACCGGCTCTGCATGAGGGAGAGCTGCAAGCAAATGAATGCTCCTGTGCATCGAATACAGCAACGAGGATAAGAAACGCGGGCGCTTTGGGACTTCACGAACAGAAGAAAAGCCCGTCTGTCTGATGTCTGCCGTTTTATGTAACAAGATGGAATATAAAAACAACAAAAGAGGCAGAGATTGAGGCTGAAGATGCCGTACTTTCAACTCGTACAGCAGCGGCTCCATCAGGCTTTCAGAAAAAGGACAAACTCGACTGTGCTGGAAAGTCACAAAATGTCACCTGTGTGGCGATTTTCAGCTGACATGGTCCAGCAATGAGATCAGCAACTCCGGTCCGCAAGTCTGACATACCCCACAACTAGAAATCTCATAACGTGCCATCAGAACCTCGTCCAGAGCCTTTCGAAAACTGAAAAGCTCCTGTGCTTTGACTACATGACTCTGTTGTTTGTTTAAGATTCCCTCAGCTTGCAAAAATATCTGACATCCTGGGTCTGCTTTGTCGTTCTCAGGTACTGCGAAAAAATGAATTGGAATTATTTTAGCACAAGGCCACAACATAACAAAATGTGAAAAAGTGAAGGGTCTCAAAGCTTCATGATGGCCTCGACTTAAAGGTTGGTGCTGCCACCTCGCAGGTCCAATGTCAGTTAAGAGACCCTGCGATGGAGGCACCACGGCCATAAAAACCTAAGCAGAAATATGCGTATATACTTGTCTGAAGTTGTGTACCTGTATGTGTTCTGTTGTTGTTCATTTTCAGTTTTCTTTTCCATGTCTGTATGTTGTTTGTGTTGATTTCATAATTGTGTGCTGTCACTTAGTAGCCTGCCCTCCAGCGGCTCCACAAGGCTGGGACTCTTTTGTGTGTTGTGCTCTCAGTGAGGTTTGTTTTATGTCAAGTATCGCATGTTGTAAACAGGGGGCATTGTGGGATTGTTGATTTCATTTTTCATTACATCTCACTTTGTCGTAAGGATTCTGATTTTTCAAATGTTGTCTTGGGATTTGCATTTTAGGCAATGCTGCTGTTCCTTTTTTTTTTTTTCTCTTTTCAGCTTTTCTATGTATTTCGTTATTTATGTTAATTTATTTGTCATTTATAAAAATCCTCCAAGTGTCCTTTTACTATAAGCTGGGGGTTTAAGGTCATCCCTCCTCTTGTTGGGCTTTTGTTACATTTTGGTGATGTTTTTAGTTATTTCACCCGCTGCCCTGTTTTTCAGCCTGTAGGGAGTCTAGCTGGGTTTAGGAGACCAGTCAAGGTCCTTGCAGTTTTTTGGAGGCCTCACATCTTCTCCAAATCAGGACAAAATCTTCTGTGACTCTTTATTAGCACTATGAAGATTTATGACGGGGAACTCCATGCAAGTCACAAACTGCACAGACCTCAAAATACCATGAAGTCCTCATGATGGGAGTAGTGAAGTCATGAAAGCAGAGAACGTGGCCCTTCATGCTAGCGGGTAAGTCACACAAAGTTCTGGGTCTTTCTTCTTCTGTGCTGCACAAAGCAGGTGAAACTTGGCCAGAAAGTGCTGTCTGTGTTTGAGCCGAGTGTTTCCTCCTTCTAGCCGTCACTCTTTGGTTCTCTCTGATTAAATGAGATGCTGGAGTGAGGTGTCTATTCTCTCTCTTAGTGTTGCCAATGCTGACCTGAAGCAAGTTCTCGACCCTCTTCATCTTCACAGCAAGTGCTGGCTTCAGCCAATTCCTTCTCCGCCCTGCATACCACTTCAGTACCAGCAGCAACCCCCCACAAGGCGCGGACATCACCTCCACCCCACTAACCCCTCCAGCAGAATGTGACCCATGGTGACGCTTTTCTCACAATGAAGTGAAGCAAAAGTTTGGTTTCAGATTGAACTGATTGGCTGAAGCTGTTTCAGACCCCGAGGTCCACCCCAACTGCCACTGGCCGCCATCTTGTTTGACTCGTTCAGATCCATGTTGGTTGCTACTGTTGACAGAGGCTAACGTTGGCCTTACATTGAGTTGAAAATCCCCTCCTCTTTTGAAAGCCCACATGGATTATGTCCCGTCGCCCGTCAACGACGGTTGTTCCTTTCAGTCCACTGCTGCATACCCTCCTCTTCAGTAGGGCCCACGATTTACCGCGGCAAGAAATCGTTAATTCCACGGCATGTTTTTTTAAATTCCGCGCCATACCGCAGCGCGGCAAATGCAGTACCAGAACTCCATAAGACTATGGAGGAATATTTCGGACAAAATGAAATAAATAAATAAATGCGTAAATAAATAAAAGTACTGTGAAATGTGAGCATAAATAAATAAATGTGTCATGAAATGAGAGCATAAATAAATAAATGTGTCACGAAATATGTTTTTCGTTGCTTATTTATTTATTTCATTTTGTCCGTAACATTCCTGCAAACCGTCATGAAATACGGCTTGAAATAAAACTGTCAGTTAGACTCATCAAAGTTGAGAGGGTGGGCTCTAACACGCCCTCTAGTTACTGATTGGTGAATCGATAGCACAAGAATTAATTAGAAAAATGCTTACTACTGCCGATGAAATGGATTCTGCCGAAGATATTACGTATTTCAGAGAGAGAATTGAAGATTTATAAGATTTATCGGAAGAAATTACAATGTTTCTTCAAGGTGTTCTATTGACTCAGCTGGAATGTCAAAGGACGGACGGACATCCAGAGCAGGGAACTGCGTCACCTGAACTGCAGTGTAGTCGAGTCCGTTCCACCTGTTCTTCGATAATTTCAAAAACAGTTTCATCTATATCGGAGTCTAAAAGGGCCGCCAACATTGTAATTTCTTCCGATAAATCTTCAATTCTCTCTCTGAAATACGTAATATCTTCGGCAGAATCCATTTCATCGGCAGTAGTAAGCATTTTTCTAATTAATTCTTGTGCTATCGATTCACCAATCAGTAACTAGAGGGCGTGTTAGAGCCCACCCTCACAACTTTGATGAGTCTAACTGACAGTTTTATTTCAAGCCGTATTTCATGACGGTTTGCAGGAATGTTACGGACAAAATGAAATAAATAAATAAGCAATGAAAAACATATTTCGTGACACATTTATTTATTTATGCTCTCATTTCATGACATATTTATTTATTAAGGCTCTCATTTCATGACACATTTATTTATTTATGCTCACATTTCACAGTACTTTTATTTATTTACGCATTTATTTATTTATTTCATTTTGTCCGAAATATTCCTCCATATAAGACTAATTTGTTACCCAAGCAAAATAAATGCAATTTTTCTTATTCTTAATAATAATCAATCATAATTCGTAATACTAATCAAATAGGTATATCAAAGCGTTCACATCTGCACATTTTAATCCACAGATTTGCTTTAGGCAAACGATGCTGAAACATATGTAGGCATAATATTATTCTCAACAAACTATCGAATAAAGTTTCTAAAGTTATTGTTTATTTATTTTTGAAGAAAACGGCACTGTAAGCTAGTAGGTTTTCTTGTGACAGAGAATATCACAGTGGTGACAACACCAATCCATATTTTGAGAACGAACGTTCCACATCAACAGAAGAAATTGGCAACGCAATGTAAACTTTAGCAAGAGCTGCTAAGCGAGGCAGTCTGTCCTCTAAGGCACGCCAAAAAGCAGAGATATCAGCTGGAATTACTTCACGAGACGCTATGTCCAGATAAGCCATCATTGTTGGCACTGATTGTGCATGATCAGCAAAATTCTTCGATAAAAGTGGTAGCTGTCGTGGATCAAATATTCTCACAGATCTGAATAGGCCTATTGCCGGCTGTTTGGTTCCCACAAAATATTCTTCAAGTTTAGCAGCAGCATTGTGCTTTGCATCTTCACAGCTGCTGGTTGCAATTGGAAATCCGGACGATTTCAGGCAAGACAGTAAGTCAGACACTTTGTTGTAGACATCGACAGCCATGAATGACTGTGCCTCAAAAGAAGTCAGTGTTCATAATTGGTTGGCAGTGAACAGATACAAATTCAAGTTCAGCTCTCAGCTCGTTAAGTTTACTTTGCAGCAACGCCGACAGCTTCTTTAAATGGACCGTAGCTCCACTGTGGTCGATTTCAGTAGCAACGAATGAGATATTAATGAGATGATGCAATAGCCTAAAGAAAGAACTTAAAAAAGTAATCAAAACTAATCATGCTAATATCAACATGCCTGAAATGGTGAGATTTCATTCAGATTTGGTATTTTCCGCGGCAGTTAGGTTAATTCCGCAGTGTGGCAGTTTACCGCTACAAAACCCTAAATGCCGCAGGCTGTGGTAAATCGGGGGCCCTCCTCTTCATCGTGGCAAAAAAACCAAAAACCTGTCCATAGTATGGCGGTAGGCATTTCTTTTGAAAAGTGCTGTCTTGTTCTCATTCATCTTGTAAAATCTGGAAAAGCAAATGAAGAGAACTTCAAGCGTCAAGCCTAACACAGAACACTCAAACTCCGTCAGAGCTTCAGCGCCTCGTCTGCCGCCATCTTACCATCTGTCAGCCTAAAAATGCATTGGCAGAGACAAAGGCCGCACGGTACGATGGACTCGGGGGATTAAAGAAGGTCAGCCATGTGCAGGAGCTTCACTTGGGGGGCTTGCAGGGTCAGTGTGGTGCTGAGGTGTCACCCGCTGCACGGCTGCGCTCGGGTCCTAAATTGGGATCCTGAGGTGGCTCGTCATGTGGGGGGTGCAGCGCATATCCCACCCTCTCTCTGAGCCTCGTACCTCCTAAACCCCTTTGAATAACAATAGAAGTTCTGCTTTGTTAGAAAGCAGTGACACTACGGAGCCCCTAAAGGGACAGGAGGAAAAAAAAGCAACCACGAGATCTTCAACGTCACCAACGTCAACCAATGTCACCATAACCCTTTCGGCAAAACAAGCCTCCAGAGCGCTGAATTTGTCTCAAATGACATTCGAAAATGAAGTAACAATGTCGGGTTGCAAGCACACAAATGACAACTTTCTGGGAAACAGCAGCTTAAAATCTGAGTCTATGAACTCCATGTCAACTTTCTCATAGGCCACACGATAAAACAGTTAAAGTTGCAGAAGCAGAACTGGACCACCCGGGTATACGGAGCCCCCTAAAGGGACTCCTGTGTGAAACACTCTGAATCACCTCATGAACGTGAGATACGGAGACTCACATGCATACGAGAACTAGAGCTCTGTCTAGCTGCAGACCTCCGCAGTGCCGCAAGTCACAAACTCCAATTGGATTGCAGGTTTTTGTCATGTGGTTTACTTGGCTTGACTCAGACCCCGCCCCCCTTAACCATGGTGTAACCTGGCATATCACTGGGGCAGAACTCTCTCTCTCTTTCTCTCTCTCTCTCTCTCTCTCCCTCTCTCTCTCTTGCTCTCCTCTCTCTCTCACTCTCTCTCTCCTCCCTCGCCCTCCTCTCTCTCTCTCCCTCTCTGTCTTTCTCTCTCTCTCTCCCCCTCTCTCTCTTTCTCTCACAGAGCCGCTGCTTAGCCCCGCCCACCTAGCATTCTGTGTGAAATGAAAACTGTCCTCAGTGAAGGAGGCAGCCATTTTGCTGTAGCCCTTCGCACACTGCGTCTCTGGGAGGTGCGGCGCCAGCAGATCCACAGTGTGTTCTTGCGGGCCAGTGGTTGGGGACCCCAGGTCTGGATGATTGGGCCTGAAAACCCCTGCTGTGCCCTCGTGAGGGAGGCAGTGGGACACTTCATAGCTGGGGCGTGTAGGATCACGGGTGACGCAGATCCAATTTCTCAAGCAGCGCTTTGTGTGGGTGTTCTTCACAGCTGTAAGAGATTTTAGCTCAAGGCTGCAACATAGCAAAATGTAAAAAGCGAAGGGGTCTGAAGACTTTCTGAAGCCGCTGTATCGATGGACACTTTTGTGAAGGTGTCCAAATGGTGACTTATCGGCACTGTACAACGCTAGGGAACTACAGAGAATGAGCCACGGGTGTTGTCACACATGTACGTCACAGGGTCCCCTCGGAGTTCCACCCAGGTATGTACTACCACCCCGAGCTGAGAGGGGGCGCCACCGCTAACTGTCTTGTCGTCTTCTTCCTGCACAGTGCAGAGAAACTGCCCAGTGTGGGCAACTGACTCCACCACTTCCAGTCCCTGGGCTTTCAAAGCACAACCGCCCAGAAGGAGGCGCCACTTCTTGTCCAAAGCACCCTGAGCAGAGGAGCCTCTCAGACGTAAATAATAAACCCGCTGGCTAAAGTATTTCTTTTTCTTTTTGAATGCCACTGTGCGCTGTTTTTGTTTGAGACTTTATGTAAACTGGCGCAGCCTGGTTGGCTCCCCTGTCATTCCCTCGCGCAGCCACAACATTTATTTAAAAGGACAGAATTATGAAGGAGTCGTCATCTCCGAAGCACAGCTTGACGCTGAATGAATGAACTCACGTCTGCTGAAATGAAATCAAAGCCAGCTGCTCAGGACCTGGCAGTGCCCATCACTGGCCCGTCTCAGACTGAAGCCTGCTGCCCATCAACGTGTTGTGGTTTGTTAGACTTATTAATATCTGACAGCAGAATCTATGAAGATTGTTTCATTTTTTTTTAGGCAGGTTGCAAAGCCACAATGCATTCATCTGAGTTTGAATATCGAGATTATCAGTTTAGTTAATGAACGTGAAGGGACTTTTTATGATCAGCCCTGTCTTAAAGTGCTTTCCTGTAAACTCACAGTGATAAATAATCTTTAAACAGAGCGCAGTTTAAATGACTCGTTCGTTTATTTTACTGAGATCAGAAGTTTCCGTTAGAAGACAGAATTAGTTTTTCATTAAAAGTTTCAGTGCAATAAAAAAATAAAATAAAATAATAGCGGTCACTGCAGCCATCACAAGCCGAGCTGAGACCCCTTAAAAGAACTCTGATCTCTATGCCGCTGCCCCCATAATGTACACTGTTGTCAAAAAGACAGAGATGTGCTTTATAATGCAGCCTGGCACACTCACACACGACACAGAAGGCCAACGGGCACAGCTGGCGCTCATGGAGTGAAGCTAAGGGCCCCCGGGCGACTCTCGAGCCTGTCGCTGGGCTCTCTCTTTGCTGGCCTAACTTTTCTCCTTTTTTGAGGATTCCTCCCCTCCCACTAATTGAAATCCCCCCCAATACGATCAGGGTTGTGGTCCCGACACTAAAGGCTGACAGGCCCAATGTAGCGCCTTGCTACCCTGAGGTTCTTTCTGCTTTCAAATCTGTCTTCATGAACGCAGCACCCCAAACGAATCTTCTTATTTGTGTGTCTTTGTAATCACTTGGCACCAATAAAACTGAATCAGATACCCACCAGCACGATGCCATCTTAACTTTATTAGAATGGTCTCAAAATGGAGGTCGCTTTCAAATAGCGGTGGTCCTCCTCACAAGTCTGAGTTTGCGGATCAGAGCCCGACTCGTCTTTCTCTTTAATGTGTATGACAAGCTGATGGGGGTGTTTCACCAGTCCACACTGGTTTGTGATGTTTTCAACACAGTGGGCCATTGGGGGGGCAGCAGATGCTAAGTCAGGAATGCCAGCTGCATCATGGGACTGACTCCAAAGTCACCGGAGACGATGGCAGGAAAGGGGACAATAACAAAAGGAGAAGGTTCACTTTGATGCTACGCTGCCAAACCTCTCCATGATGGCTCGTCCTGCAGCAGGCTAAGAAAGGGTGCGGGGGGCACAGCCATGTACTTGGGGTAGATACCATACAGTACACATACTCGTATAGGACGGCATTTCTATTACTATTATTATGAGTGCACAGTTCCATATCTTGTGCTATCACAGCGTGCGCCATTGATTTGTTCTGTTTTTACACAACGACTTTCAATCCTGGGCTACTGCTGGGAAGGTTGTGGTTGAGTGAGGAACGACAAGTGAGAAAGAAAAAAACTTTATTAACTAGAATGATTATAAGTAGTTACCTCACAATACCAAGGACTGTATGTCGTATTAATCCTGCTGCATATGATTTGTTCTTCATTTAGGTTGTGGACTGGGACCTGGACACAGGCAGACAGACCTCGTTGGCTCCACCACACACTGTTTATTTTCAACAGCGTTTACAAGATTAAGTGCACAACAAACCCCAGCGCCTCCAGCACCGATTCCCCAAATGTCCAGGCCTCACAGTCCTTGTGCCTTCCTGGCCGCCTCCAGTCCTCCCTCCAGCTCCGTCCTCTTCCACCCGACTCTCGCTGATGACTGGAGGGAGGCGGCCCCTTAAAATGGGAACACGGATGGGCTCCAGCTGCTTCCCGGCACTCCTCTGTAGCCACGACCCAGTGTGGCGGAAGTGCCGGCTGCGCACCCGGAAGCCGTCCGGGTGTCCCCTGTCGTCTTCCCCCCAGCACTTCCTGGTGTGGCGGAAGTGCTGGGCTCCCGGGATATTCAGGCACCGGGGCGCCGCCTGGCGGTGGCCACGGGTCCCTACAGGGTTGGGCTTCCAAGCCCTTCACCCGAGGCCCCCAACATAACCAGGGCGGACGCCCCCTCGCGATCTGGAGGAGGCACAAGGCCTCCTCTGGTCCTCCTGGGCATCCCGGCCGGGTACCACCAGGTAGAAAAAGAATTAAGCTTGTGCACGGAATACGACTAACTTGCATTCTTTTATGAGACAACGCTGACCTCGTGATACTAACAGGACAGACACGCCGTGATATTAGAAACCAGTGGGACACTTTCTGAATTCTTCCTTAAAACTATAAGAAGGATTTATTAATCTAACCAAACAAAATCTAATGAAGATATTAAAGATAATATAGAAGGAAAAATGTTTATATTAGCATAGAGAATAGAAAATTAACATAAAGAGCCATAAAAAGTAGTTAAAAGCTTCTAAAACATTAGATTAAGCATAAATTAGAATGTTAAGAAAGTAAGACAGGGCAAGCAAATAGTTAACTAAAAAGTCAGTCATGTTGCATTATTTTTAAGCTTACAGCAGAATTGCTAGTCTGGGAAAGAACAGAAAAAGAACAAGAACTGACGTACAGAAAGCAGCTTAGAACAGGATAAGAGTTTGAGAACACCTGTGACCAAGGCTGGGAAGCTAAGGAAGTGATAACACAGAGAAGATGGCTCTGGAAGGCACGTAACGAAACCAGCTGGACTGGGGAATCAGCAGAAAGGAAACAAAAGGCTTTTGCTGTAAGCAAGGCCACACTGACGTAATACATGAAGAGAAAACATTAGGAAACTCAGGCATTAGCAAAAATATTAGAAGAATATATTAGAAATTAACTTTAGTGTAGAAATCGAGACAAATCAAGCATGCCAAGTTAATGATTAAATGAAAGCATATACTATATTTCTTTTTAATTAAAGCTTAGCTTTAGGCTACCATTATAACATAAAAGGTTTAGAGAAGGAAGTGACACCATGAAAGACCAAATATGGAATAAAGAACATCTGCCCAGTTGAAGAACCAATCAAGAATAAGGAAAACAGAAACTGGAATGAACAACAGACAGTATAGCCAAGTGCAGAATGAGCTAATCAAACGAGGTCAAAATGATAAGAAATTGTTATAAAAACTTCGATTGCTGTAATGTTCAGGGCTCGATCTCATTCGGCCAAATTGTTGTTGATTTATTGCAATAAAGCCTTAAAACTCTGTCTGTCTATCCCGTGTCCTAATAGCCATTATTTTTTAGGTAAAAAGCCTTTGGATGATAAATTTTTCGCCACGACACTATAAGAATGTAATTTCGTTATAACTAATGTACTGAACTATAAGAAACTGCTTTATACTGGTCTTGTGTGTGTGTGTGAGCTGATAAAGGCGTATTTTTTAGGAGTGTGAGTGCCCTTTAAGTTGGTAATAAATTGTCTACACTCTTGCATTGTTGTTTCCATTTCTTTTTCATAACTTCTTTAACACACTACTTCTCCGCTGCGAAGTGCGGGTATTTTGCTAGTTCTAAATAAAGGCCTACTTAAAATTAAAACTTCTCTCTTTGTCTGTGCCTGCCAGCCTACGTGTTTGTCTGTCTGGACATAAACCAAACTTTCATCCATCCATCCATCGATCTATGAAGTAGGACAATGGTCATAACTGGCTCAAAAATCTAAGAGTGACCCATACTTGGTCCTACTCTTAGCATCAGGAGTGAAAGTATTTATCCGTTTATCTCTGTTTATGAACGTCCTAACTCTTCCTGGGTTTAGGAGAGTCTGTGAGCTGTGCTAACTCACCAGGAGCTTTCAGAAGATGGCGTTCAGGCAGAGAGCGGCACACACATTCACATTTAGAAACACTGGAGAACAGAGAACTTGTAAAGAAATAACGATTTTACAGAGATGGGATAACATTCACAACAAATCTGGTACGTTACACGATTGAATCATCTATGCAGAGAAGCCACGTGCTGTCTAATGAAAGGAAAATTGCTGGTAACGTTACACTTTCTGGCCACAGGGAAAAGGCAGCTTTGCAATGGAGATGATTGGAGTTTGTCATAACCAAGCACTTCTTCAGTTTGGCACCAAACTTTGAACACCCTTGCAACATGTAAGGTAATCTACAGATTATACAATTGTCCACAACTCTAAGTGAGGTAATATTAAATAAAGCTGAGTTTCATGTAAACTGGCATTACACACATAAATATCACTGCCCAAAGTGTCGATGATTTCACAGTAAACAACAAAATGTCACACACTTACGTTGAGCTTTGCATTCCATGATCCCCTGGAGCTTTCACTTCACAACTTAGCAGGCCGGGAAGGTTCGAGAAGGCAGGCATTAGATAAAGAGAGCCTCGCAGAAGGTAAAAGGGGTTAAGGAGATAGAAAAGACACACCATACAATTCTGGAGAGTGCAAGAGGGAATGAATGCAACTTCAGTCTCGGTGCCAGAATAGCAATGGAGGGTTTCAAGAACTGCTACTTTACCAGGCGTTTCCTATCGTCTTCTAGAATACGCCACCGTGGCTGTTCGTTTGTCTGGCCAGGATTTTAAATCGCCTGTAGCTCGCAAACCGTTTCACCTATTGACTTGAAATTTGGTACACATACACTATGTGACGTCTACTAGCCGCTTTCAGGGTGATGATTTTTATTACTCTTTTTATTTTATTGTAGAATCAACTCTTGGCAGCGCACAGCAGGGCGGCCGTGCGGTGCATGCGTATGGGCGCCGTTCTCATTCCCTACCACCTTCGCTAATCATTCACGAGGCAGATTGAAGACTGAAGTGCCAGCTTAAGTAAAAATTAAAGAGAACCTACTAAGTAATTGCAACACAAACACTGACTTAATCAGTTTTAACGCGAAAAGATGGCGACGAAAGAAGAGAAGAAGCAGGCTGCTAGGGTGGAGAAAAGAAGAGCTGCTAAGGAAGCAGCAAGCGCATCAACCTCTGAGCAAACAAATGACAAACGTTACACAGAGAAAGAGGATGAAGACTAGGAATGCTCAAGTCAAGTGGATTCACTGCACGTTATCACATAAAAGCAGGAAGGAGATTCTTTGGGAAGTACGACTGTGGCTCCGTCGTTGTTAAATGAATGTGCCCGTTATTGGCTCGGCTCTCATTCTGTGTGTGCCTCGGTCTTTCCACCTCAGTGTTCGCTATAATATTATTCATGATGCTGTAATGTGGCAACAGTTATATGCAGCTTAACACAATACCTTACCTTGTTATGTGTTTCTTCTCCTTCTGTCTTTGTGCTGGAGCCTCAGTGTTTGTATCAGAAAACTACAAGACATCATCATGACTGTCAATTTTGTGGCAAAAAATCAGGACGTCATTCGTTCTCAGATATGGCCTCCTACTCTCTGGCTGGACAAACTCTTATCCTAGTCAGATGTTTAGTGCAATTCCTAGGAGTTGATAATCACAGGCCACATTGCGTACTTCTCAAGTCAACGTCATTTCTTCACAAACAAGCTATGCATGCATTTACCACTGTGACAGATTGGGGGCACTATCGCTCCCTTGAACCCTTGTCCAAGATGCCAGACACCAGATAAAAGTCCAAAAGTAGACTACATTTATACTGCACAGTGCACAAAGCACCCTCCTCTCCACAGCGCTCATTAATATACAATACACAATACAATAAACCGATCCTCCACTCCCAGACGCATTGGCACCCTTCACCGTCTGGGAGCTCCCACAATCCTTTTATACTCCCTGACCCGGAAGTGTTCCAATCCCCAGTCCATGTGATCTCCTATCATTTCTGGGTCAGATCAAAAGTCCTTTTCTTCACCCCGGAAGCACGTCATTCCCCTTGTCCATGTGACTCGGACGTACTTCCGGGGCGTAAGGCAAATAAACGTCGTTCCTCCCTGCAGCGTCTCCAAGCGCCCCCAAGGTATCCAGCAGGGCTGTGTATAAAGACTCCAGTGTCCATGATGCCCTGCTGGTCTTCAGGGCACCTCCATACTGCAGGGAGAGCTCCACCTGGTGGTGTGGGGGTATTGGCCGGGATGAACGGCCATCCATACATCACACCTCGTATAATTGTGTTCTAAAGTTAATCACTTTCTATAAATTTAAATAAACTATCCTGCCCGCACTAGCGCTTTATACTGCAGTCTAAGGAGCACAGAGGAAACGCTTCAAAACTGTGGACACTGAAGTCGGAAACAACGGGAGACAAACACCAATTTAAAGTAAAAAGCAATTTCTTTATTCTTGGTGAGTCAAAGAGCCTGCCGCCCCCCAGCTCAATACCACTGACTGGTCAGCTCAGACGGCCTGCAGCCTAACGTGGAGCCTCCCTCCATATACTGTACCTAGTTTGTGTATTTAACAAAAAAAATATATATATGGCCGTTCATTTTGAGGTTATACATAAATTATAATAGCTTGCGACTCCCTGACTTGGAATGTGCACATTGCCTCTCTTAGATAAAGAGGTTATCAGGGCGCTCACAGCTTTAGAAATAGGCTCAAATAGGTGTGGTGTGGTTTCTAATATCACGGCGTGTCTGTCCTGTTAGTATCACGAGGTCAGCGTTTTCTCATAAAAGAATGCAAGCCAGGCTCATATTCTGTGCACAAGTTTAATTCTTTTTCTACCTAAATGAAGAACAAATCATATAGAAGTAATAAATCATATGCAGCAGGATTAATACGAAATACAGTCCTTGGGATTGTGAGGTAACTACTTAGAATCATCCATCCATCCATTTTCTAACCCGCTGAATCCAAACACAGGGTCACAGGGGTCTGCCGGAGGCAATCCCAGCCAACACAGGGCACAAGGCAGGAACCAATCCTGGGCAGGGTGCCAACCCACCACAGGACACACACAAACACACCCACACACTAGGGACAATTTAGAACCGCCAATCTACCTAACCTGCATGTCATTGGACTGTGGGAGGAAACTGGAGCGCCCGGAGGAAACCCACGCAGACACGGGGAGAACATGCAAACTCCACGCAGGGAGGACCCGGGAAGCGAACCTAGGTCTCCTAACTGCAAGGCAGCAGCGCTACCACTGCGCCACCGTGCCGCCCTTATAATCATTACAGTTAATAAAGTTTTTTCTTTCTCAAAACATACTAAATACGTCCGTTTTTGTTGTTGAGTTTTGATTCGCATCCTGCAATCACCACTCAGGTTCACTTCCCTGGTCCTCCCTCCGTGGAGTCTGCATGTTCTCCCCGTGTCTGCGTGGGTTTCCTCCCACAGTCTAAAGACATGCAGGTTGGGTGGATTGGCGATTGTCCCTGGTGTGTGTGTGTGTGCCCTGCGGTGGGCTGGCGCCCTGCCCGAGGTTTGTTTCCTGCCTTGCACCCTGTGTTGGCTGAGATTGGCTCCAGCAGACCCCCGTGACCCTGCAGTTAGGATATAGCAGGTTGGATAATGGATGGATGGATGGATGGATCCTGCAATCACACACATTGTTAAATAGTTTATACACATTGTTTCTGAATAAAAAAGCTCCAATATGACGAGATTCATTTTAAAAGAAGTCTTCCTGCTCAATGACCTTTCACCTCTCGCCGCGTCGTTTCCTCTTGACTGACCAAAGAAACTTTCATGACGTGTGGCTGGCTTTGCTTTGTTTAACATCCAAACTTATTTGAGAATTTGCAAAAATGGATAGAAAACACATCCTTACCATGAGAACAGCAGTACCGGGAATATGCGCTCAAACAATTCCGCCCTGATCCCTGTTGTTGTTACAGATTTGCATCAGAAACATGGAAGGCGTTTGTGACAATACTTAATATTCGGCAGCTCGGCTTGAAAGGTGGGCATATCAGGCAGGTTTTTAAGCTCTGTGCCCGACTGACTGCAATGTAAAGCCCCAGCGTGGGTGAGATAACAGTGTGTCATTAATAGAAAGTTCTTACCTTTAGGACACAATGTCACATGGCAAGCGCATAACACAGTATGTTTGTGAAGAAACAGCTTTGAGTTCAAAAACACTCGATGTATCCTGTAACGTTGCCTTTTCAGGATGTCAGAGGTGAAGGCTCAGATCTAAGCACTAGCGTTATGACAATACAATGACGGGATTTGGGTTTTTCATTGAGAACTGAAACACATCAGACGCAGTTTCCTCTTTTTCAGGCTGGCAGCACTGAGGTGGCACGCTCGTCGTACTCCACCGAAGCTGATGAGGCCACACAGACCGCGGTGTGTGACAAATGTAAGCCTTCAGCGGCAGTGACCTTCACTCTGGTGGGTGCTGTCAGCTATGAGGAGGAGGAGGAGGAGGTCGTCCAAATGTCTCGTATGAAAGGCTGCAGCCAAGTCAAACGTGCCCGTGATGAAGAAAACAGTCAGAGTGCACACGGCTGGCTTTGATTTTGAAACCGTTCTCTAAGTGGCATGGCAGGGGTTTACTTAAATCTCTGCTAAAGCTTTTCTAACTGGCAGTGTAAAGAAACCTGAGGAAGGCCATACATGATCTGCTTTGGGAATCACCTTGAGTAGGAGCGTTCAGTACAAAAATGGCATAACATTCTCAAATTTGGTCATGGCGGGCAGCATCGAGCACAAGGCAGACAACGGCTCTGGAAGGGGCTGCTCTCTCTCACACAGACAGACAGACACACAGACACACTCACGAGGGACAACTAGGAAGATTACATCAGCCTAACTGGAATGTGCGGGAAACACTGGAGTATCTGTGGAAAACGTGACCACAGCCAGGTGGAGGACTCGGTGTCATGCTGCTCAGACCGTGACGCCACAGTGCTGGACGCACGAGAGGATGATGACCGAGTGTAAAAGCAATGGGAGGATGGAATCTGTGCAAGTGCAGCGCGCGGTTAGAGAAGGAGACAAAACGCCTGCCAGGCCGCCCGCCCGCCCGCCTTTCCTGTACTTACTGACGCTTTTGTAGTCGTCTCTGTCACCCGCTGCTTTGAGCTGCTTTTGCTGTGCAAATCCTTTGGCTTCCCTTTGCATTCACCGCCTGCCCCCCCACAGGCTCGCCCTGGCAGCACTGCCTCCATTAAAGCAGAGACGTGCATGAATGCAGAAAAAGTCATTAACTCAGTGAGGCAAAGGATCAATACGAGAATGAAGCGACAAGGCCTCGCAGCAGACAATCGAAATGTGACAGAAAGGGTTTGCAGCAGGGTCACATATCTGGTCACTTGATGGAGACATTTTACATTTAGATCTCTGCTGCATTTGAAAATAAAGGTGGGGTAATGTCTGTCTGTCTATTATATAGCGCCTTTTTATCTATCTAGAAACGGTATTTGTATTGTGCATTCCTATAAATAGTTTATTAATATGGGCGACATGGTGGCGCAGTGGGTGGCGCTGCTGCCTCGCAGTTAGGAGACCCGGGTTCACTTCACGGGTCCTCCCTCCATGGAGTCCAAAGACATGCAGGTTGGGTGGACTGGCGATTCTAAATTGTGCTTGGTGTGTGGGTGCCCTGTGGTGTGTGCCCTGTGGTGTGTGCCCTGTGGTCGGCTGGCGACCTGCCCAGGGTTTGTTTCTTGCCTTGCGCCCTGTGTTGGCTGCGATTGACTCCAGCAGACCCCCATGACCCTGTAGTTAGGATATAGCGAGTTGGGTAATGGATGTGGTGACAATGTCACATTCCCTGTATCTGCAAGGCTTTTTCTCTTCATAATTTGATTCATCTCTTACCGCCATGAATCATGGGTTTGTTCTCCAGACATTTTGTATAGTTTTGCAAATTTAGAAATGGACTTTATTTTTTTCCCTGTTACCTCATTTTGTCACTGGCTGTGCTGCCCATCTAAGACGTGCTGAAATCTGAGTAATCAATGAAGACCTCAGCACTAATGTTTGCAGTGCACCTTCTATTGAAATGTACTCGTATTTTGTAATGCATGTAATATTAAAATGCATTGCATTTGTCATTTCAACAGATGGTGCATCACAAACATTTGTAATAATAAAATGCATTACTATAAATGTTTGTGGGCGGCACGGTGGCGCAGTGGGTAGCGCTGCTGCCTCGCAGTTAGGAGACCCGGTTCACTTCACGGGTCCTCCCTGCGTGGAGTCCAAAGACATGCAGGTTGGGTGGACTGGCGATTCTAAATTGTGCTTGGTGTGTGGGTGCCCTGTGGTGTGTGCCCTGTGGTGGGCTGGCGCCCTGCCTGGGGTTTGTTTCCTGCCTTGTGCCCTGTGTTGGCTGCGATTGGCTCCAGCAGGCCCCCCGTGACCCTGTAGTTAAGGTGTAATGCTTAGGACTGAACAGTGGAATATCCACTCACAAGAACGAATTCAAATGTTCTCGTCGTGTTAATTAGCAAACCAAAAGTGGTCTTCCAGTAAAGCACCTCTGTACAGAAAAATAAAATTCATTGTCTGGTAAAAAAGGACAACGGCCTCAAAGGTGCTGATCTGACGTTCTCTTCCGTTGCTGGTAGTCAGTTGGAAGGTTTATTTAGCCCGATCTCTCTGAGTTTTTCTCCTTTCCTCATAATTGAAAATCTATGGTAAGAGGTGGTGGTTGTCTCTCTTCTGAGTAAAAAATAAAATAGTCAAAACAAAACGCTGACTGCCAACTGATGAAATCACGGGGCTTACCTTCGATTGTTAGTCCTGGGGTTACCTTGACACTGACTGGCAATTAAAAAGCGAGAGTGAATTCCAACGGATGGAAATGGCCGTGTTAATGAGATCATTTAGTAAATGAATGGCGGCAGTAAAGAGCAACGAGGAGGTGAAGGCAGGATGAATGGCTTCTGTTCTTAGTGCAGCAGCAGCACCACAAACACACGCCACGGCGTAACCCTGCGCACGCTGCTTCTCTTGAGACGTCTCGTGTCTTTCCTTTTTGCGTTGCCGCCTGCTTCGTCTTTCTCTCTCCCAGTTCACCAGATGGCCACTCACTGCTGTCCCAGCTGAGATAAGGAGACGCCGCTGCGACTTTACAGACGTTCATCAATATTCTGTGTGCTATTGAAGACGACATGAGAATGATTACAGTTTTATCATCGGCCACTGCTGTGGTGTGAAATTTGGTATATAAGCTGATAAATATTTAGTATGTCTTTATTTGGAAGTCGTCCATCCATCCATCCGTCCGTTATCCAGCCTGCTCTATCCTAACTACAGGGTCACGGGGGTCTGCTGGAGCCAACACAGGGCGCAAGGCAGGAAACAAGGGCAGGGCGCCAGCCCACCGCAGTATTTGTAAGTCAAACAAATCAAATGTACTTTCAGTGTTTTATTTCGCTGATATGCTTTCATGCCTAAGCTAAGAGTCTTTCGGACCACATCACAAGTGAGCTTTATGACAGCGTTGATGAAGTTCCTAAAATCAGATGGCAAATGATTTTCTGGAGGACCCTCTCAATCAACCCCACAGGAAAGCCAAACTACCCAGCTGGCAAGCTTCACTCAACAAATGGTTTTCTGGGAGAGGGTGGGAAAATAAGCCAGTAACGTACGTCAACTGGTCTAAAGATGGCTGACTAGTTTGGAATCAGAAGCCGTTCTGCTCCACAACACCCTATTGGCCGTCAGATTTGAACAGACGATGTGTAAATGGGCTCGTCTTAATCTCTCTCTCTCATACCATCACGATGAAGGAGCATCTCACACACCACGGACTGAAAAGAAGACCACACTGAGAAGCACAACTCGGCAGCCATATTGAGAAAGGTATGGGGCCTGTTCTGGAGAAAGTTGACTAAAAATGATGACTTACCTACCGACATTTTAAGTAACTAACAAGTGTGTGTGCCGCCTGAAACTACACATCAGCATTGATCAGGTTGTATGGTTGCCAATCTTCAAATGTACTTTGCTTATTGTTACTATTTTATAAATATTATTAACAATATATTATTTCCAGTTGTAACTTAATTGCTGCTTGTCTTTTTCTCTATGTATCTGTATCTGAGGTTACAGATGGGGTGAAGTTGTAAAGTACAATACTTTAGAAACAGTGGTATGTCTGTGAGATTTGAGGCGTTCTGACAAAGGCTACACGTGAAAGAATACAAAAGAGGAAAGCAGAGTAAAATATCGCTCTACCAAGACAAAACAATATTACGATAATTCTAATAATCATTTAAGCCATTTTTTCTTTCTTCTGAACAACAACATAAAGGCACCTTTCACTCATCTATATATATAATTCACTTATGGCACGCAAGACAGTGAGTGCAAGTACGCCAACTCTAAGACCATGGGATACGCTCAACAGAGCCCCGCCCACCAACTCTAACCCTCCTCCCACATCATGGGATACGCTCAACAGAGCCCCGCCCACCAACTCTAACCCTCCTCCCACATCATGGGATATGCTCAACAGAGCCCCGCCCACCAACTCTAACCCTCCTCCCACATCATGGGATATGCTCAACAGAGCCCCGCCCACCAACTCTAACCCTCCTCCCACATCATGGGATACGCTCAACAGAGCCCCGCCCACCAACTCTAACCCTCCTCCCACATCATGGGATATGCTCAACAGAGCCCCGCCCACTGCGTCCAGCGTCGCTCTCGAGGCATGTGCACTGCCCTGCTCATGTGCCCGCACACAACAACTCACCAAACACAGCCTCAGTCGCTTTCGTCTGTGCTACAGTCCACATGAGAGAGAGAGAGAGAGACAGACACAGACACACAGACACACACACACACACACAGGCGTGCATTGTTGCAATGTTACTTTTCTTGGTTGTTTATTAAATTACGGATTTTTCAAATGTTCATTTTTTTCCGTGTGCTTAAAACTCATTAAAAAAGTGTTTTTAGCGAGTGGGTCGTAAGGCTGTAGCACAAATTCTTGCAGTGTTAGTTTTTTCTGTTGTTCAAGGTTTTCTCAGTGTTAGTCAATGTTTTTACATTTAGTTTACTATTACGCTGTGCTTTCTATGGTATAATTAACTATATTTGTGCTTAAAAACTTAAAAATATATATTTACATACAGTTCATACGGTCTGGAACGGATTAATTGTATTCACATACAGTCTTATGGGGGAAATTACTTCGGTTCACGACCAAATCAGTTTACGACCAGAGTTTTGGAACGAATTATGTACGTGAACCGAGGTTCCACTGTATATATAATCGACCAAGTCGCCCGACCATGGGGTACACACAACAGAGCCCTGCCCGTCAACTCTCACCCTCCTCCCACGTCCACCCTCGCTCTCGAGGCATTTGCACTGCCCTGCTCATGTGCCCGCCCCCAACACGTCACCACACACATCCTCCCTCGCTTTGGTTTGTGCTACAGTCCATATGCAGCTGTGAGCCACGTTGACTGTTCACGTTGATAATGATGTGGCGTATGCTATGCAGCGGGTTGGCTAGTTTGTAAATATTCGTTGATTTTTAGATTTAAACTTCGTAGACGGTAGAATCCTGGCATCATTCAATGCAAAGCAGAAACAAACCGTGTCTGGGGCATCAAGTCATCCACCATAGTCACCTGACAAAGGGCCAGTTAGGAGCTGCAAGTCTTCATCTCTTCAGAATGTAGAAGGAAGCCTGACTGGGATTTGAACGTCAGTCCTGAAGTGCTCAGGCAGTGGGCCTGACCACCACCTCGCCATCTTGCTTTAACGTCTTCCTTTAACGTTTTGTTGCTAATTCTCATGTGCCTTTTAGTTTCAGAGTGGCCAGTGCCAAGGCCTTGCTGAATCTGGATTCTGTGTGGAGTGACTGCACTGTGGAGTTTACACATCTTCTGATTACTGCCATTACCTTGGAGAGTTCAGTCATCAGTCACTTGACTTGTGCCAACAGAGGGCAGAACGTCGAGCTCATTAGGACCCTGAACAGCAAAAACACAGGGAATGGCCAGAGGGAGATCTTAAGGATAAAACCAGGAACTGAAGCCAGTCATCAAAAGCAAAATGCCAGGATGTCAAGAAATAAAAAGCAAGTATCCTGACTACTGAAAGATAATTCCAGTGATGAGCAAAATAGCCAAGCTTTATTTGTATACATTTATGCAAAACTAGTGCAACAATCCCGTATTAGATGAGAGGAGAGGAGATTAGAGCTCCTTATTGTCACATATACTGCAAGAGCAGAATTCAATTGTTGTGCTGTAGTTGCTGTGATGTTTAAATAAATAAATGAATAAACATCATAAATAGGAAATAAATACAGTAAAGAAAAGACCTTAAAAATAAAGCAACATTCAGTATAGTCCCACATAAACCAGCAGGTGGGTACAGCACAGAGTGCAGGGCAGGTAGCGTCAGGTTACTGGAGTCCAGTGACCTTCTGGCCTGGGTGAAGTGGGTGGTGAAGTGGGTGGTGGAGTGGGTGGTGAGGCTCCCAGAAGGCCGAAGTGAAAACAGGGCATGAACTGGTTGGCTGTCATCAGAGATGATGGATTCGGCTCTGCTCAGACATCTGGTGGAGTAGATGGTTTGACGCGGTGGGATTGGTAGAAGCTGCACAGACAGTCCTTTGGAGGAGTCTGTGATCCTGGCAAGTGAGGGTACCAAACCACGATGGGACGCACCCGGTCAAGATACTTTTAATAGTGCAGACTGTGGCAGCCGGCCGGCGTCCATGCCCAGCCGGGACGCCCCTGCACACTATATTCAGGGGGAGCAGCCCTGGACAGTGTAATACCTCCCCCTGGACACTAGATGGCCACCTCCTTGTGCTGGAGTTGTGCCTCAGTTCATTTATCTGAACACCAAGGAACTTGAACTCCTAACTGTCTGGTCAGGGCAGCACATTTAATTTTGCATAAATCACTGGATCACCAATATTTCTTTTCCTATCTGCTGGGCATGAATAAAGATTACAGATTTTAGGTTTTACCTATAAGCTTGGACATCCATAGAAGCCTCCCGCCATTTATCTATCTGTTGTATAGGAGGCCCGGGTAATGACGGTAATGTTATGCCCTGAGATGAAAAGGCCCAAAGATGTTCATTTATGTAACAGAAGCAGGAAATGGAGAAGAAAAATAGTCAGCATACGGGCAGAGAGCTAAACCAAAGCAAACGAAATCATCGAAACACGAAGGAGAACCGCGGCACTTAAAGTCGTTAAGAGGTTCAAATCTTCAGAATTAAAGTAAACCCACCCTTGATTTTTAGAGTTTTGCTATCCAAAAACTTGGAGAAAGGAGAGGCCCGGGCTGTCAACTTAAATAGTCGTTACTATTGTCACCCACCGCGGCTCTGGGTCGGGTACTAACACCATCAAACACCATTAAACAGGAGTTAAAAGGAAAGGTCCACATGAAAATTTACTAAAACAAAATGACGGAGCAATTCTCACGGTGGAAAAAATGAAAGGAAATTAACAAAACCTAGAAAGAAAGAAAGAGAGAAAGAAAGAAAGAAAGAAAGAAAGAAAGAAAGAAAGAAAACAAACAAAAAGATGAACAAAAACTCACTACAGTCATACAGTATGTAACAACACAACAAAATTGACAAAATGGTGTCATGACCCTGTCAAGGACATAAAAACCCACCTTAATAAAAGGGCAAGGGTCTGTGTGTCTGCCTGTCACTCGGTCATTCCAAAATATTTTTATTAATAAAGTGCATAGCGTTTGTCACTCCAACAGAAGGCACATCACAAACACATCCATTACCCAACTCGCTATATTCTAACTACAGGGTCACGGGGGTCTGCTGGAGTCAATCGCAGCCAACACAGGGCGCAAGGCAAGAAACAAACCCTGGGCAGGTCGCCAGCCGACCACAGGGCACACACCACAGGGCACACACCACAGGGCACACACTAAGCACAATTTAGAATCGCCAGTCCACCCAACCTGCATGTCTTTGGACTCCATGGAGGGAGGACCCGTGAAGTGAACCCGGGTCTCCTAACTGCGAGGCAGCAGCGCTACCCACTGCGCCACCGTGCCACCCACAAACATTTATAGTAATGCATTTTATTATTACAAATGTTTGTGATGCACCATCTGTTGAAATGACAAATGCAATGCATTTTAATATTACACGCATTACAAAATACGAGTACATTTCAATAGAAGGTGCACTGCAAACATTAGTGCTGAGGTCTTCATTGATTACTCCGATTTCAGCACGTCTTAGATGGGCAGCACAGCCAGTGACAAAATGAGGTAACAGGGGAAAAAATAAAGTCCATTTCTAAATTTGCAAAACTATACAAAATGTCTGGAGAACAAACCCATGATTCATGGCGGTAAGAGATGAATCAAATTATGAAGAGAAAAAGCCTTGCAGATACAGGGAATGTGACATTGCCACCCCGACAGGACCCCGTGTTGATTTGAACCTGTGACCCTGGAGGGCTGAAGCGGCAGCTCTGAGACGTGGGCCACTGGGGTTTGTTCTGTAAAGCAGAATATCGAGATGTTAACTCTAATCCTACCCACAATACAACAACGAGAGTTGTGAGTTTATACACGAGCTGTCCATCTAGTCATTGCTCATAGATTACAGGACTTTCATCTTCAATGGGCACTTCATTGCAAAAATACGCCATCAGAAAATGTCAGATGCGTAGCAGTGACCCTCTTTGGTGGACGATCTCGGCCAGTAATCCCCACTCCTAGTAGGCTCACTTTAAATGAATGCGGCAGTCCGGTGAGACTCAGACGTCTTCTCCCATCTGTGTAGAGATGCTCAATCCCAACACAATGAAAACTTTACTGCTGTAACGACTGTGGGCAAAAGCAAAGAGTCTTTGAGGGTAGGCCACAGGGTGCAAACCGATTGTTCGGCCAACAATTTCCTCCTGTGAATCATGTAACCCAGTCCAAGTTGATGTGAAGCGGCACTACAGGAAGCAGCCCTGGACAGGGTGCCAGTCCATCCATCACACGCAGGGTCCACTTGGAATCATCAAACAACCCACCCAGTATGTGTTTGACGAAGATATGGGAAGAACATGAGCGCACCATGGAGGAACACCGACACAGGCATAGGGAGAACATCCAAACGCCACGCTGTGTTGGAACTGCACTCATGAAGAAGCTGGGCCAACTGCTGAGCGACTCTGGGAACAGCTTACCTGCACTTTGTAATGAAATATTCAGGAAATGCCCTTAACTGGTAAATGGATGAGCGTTCAGAAAGTGGTGGGGATGGAAATGCACTGGCATCGTTCTCCAGTGAGGTGATATGCCTTCACATTCGTCTCACTGTGCCCTTTTACACCAGCCAGCCACCTTTTCTGTCTTTTTGTTTTGTTCCTGTTGTCTGCATTGCGTGGCGCCGTCCAGCCTGTTGTGTGGTGAAGGCAGAATGAAAAATGACAGAGTAGAGCACGCATGCCAGTGCCAGTCTGCTCCTCTTCCTTACTTCTCGCCAATCATACCAGTCAGTCTGTGCTGCTCTGAACATACAGTAGGTGGACCCTGGGGGCTTCACTTTGGGTATGAGGGAGAATCACTGCGGCTGAGAGCGCGTCTCACCATTTCTTCATTTAAATGGGGTAGAACGCAAATGGTAATAGATCTACGGATGGTTACAACATCAATATTTAGTTTTATATTTAAAGACATGTTACATTTTTAGATCCTAAAGCTTTTTGTCGACGACCTACTGCTTTATATCTAAAAAACAACAAATTACCACACCAAGATCCTTTTCAGTTACTAGGTTTTGGAAATTCAGGCAAGGTAGAGGTAGACTGCTCTCCTTTCTTCTTTTAAATCGATCATTCCAGGTGGGTGAAGTTCCACTGCTCTGGACATCCATAACCTGATTTTGTATGAAAGCTGCAACTTGCACTCTAAAATGTTAGTTAATGTGAAGTCAACAGGAATGAATGATGCTTTATTAGTTACTAGCCGTGCTACCCGTCTCAGACGGCCTGATATCTAAGTAATCAGCGTAGTCCTCCGCATACTCTGTGCTAATGTTTGCAATGTGCTATCTATTGGAAGGTATCTTGTGATGCATGTGATAAACACATTGCATTCTTCATTCCAACACATGGCGCATCACAAACATGAGCGCTTCTTTTACAAATTCAATACCAAATAACGTATAACAAAGACAAAAGAACTGAATGGACACACAGTGGTATGGACAGGTGATGAGGAACGACAAGGAATATGTGGGCAAAGGAGTGATGGGAACGGAAGTACAGGGGAAGAGAAAGTGAGGGAGGCCAAAGTGAAAGTGGACGGAGAAGGTGAAAGTAGATTGGAAGGAAGAGGGTTTGACTGGTGAGGAGGTGCAGGACCGAGTTTGGAGATCAAGCGTATCGAACTCACATAGAAGTGGAAAGGATGAACAGGAAGAAGAACAACACGCATACACTTGTCCTTTTATTAACTGGGATTGTTCTGAAAATTGTTTTAAATGTATTATTAAAATGTCAGTGTTGTAAAACTATTGTACAAAAAACAAAAACTAAAGTTTCAACCACCGGCATGTATAGTATGTTGATCTTACACTTAAAGATACTACAGATTTTGCTACTCATACAGTACTTTATGGAGTTGGAAATGGATGTACCAGTGACCAGCAACTGTGAGATGTGCGCCGTGTTTGGCGAGGAATCACTCAGAGTGTCACTTCTCTCACCCTGAGATGGCAAGGCCGGGACACATACTTAGGACACTGGGAATTACAGGCAGTGGGTGCTACCACTCAGCGAGACGGGCACCTGCTACTTACCTCTGACTGAGCTTATTTGTACATCGTGTGCCCTGCCAGTTACATACAGTGACACATGAGTACAAAAGCAAAGAATGGTTGAAAATGGCAAAAAGTATGCACTGTACTACCATATTATCCTGTTATCTAAAACGGGTGACAGGGCAGATCCATCAACTATAGGCCAGCAAGCTTAATGTGCATCACAGGAAAATTAATGGAAGGAATTATTAAGGATAAGATTGAGCAACACATGGCAAGGACAGGAGTTATTCTGAACAGTCAGCATGGGTTCAGAAGAGGGAGGTCGTGTTTTACTAACATGCTGGAATTCTATGAGGAGGCAACTAAAGGATACGATCAAAGTGGAGCAGATGATATTATTTATCTGGACTTTCAGAAAGCATTTAATAAGGTGCCACATGAGAGGTTGGGCATCAAATTAAAAGAAGTGGGAGTTCAGGGTGATGTTTGTAGACGGCTGCAGGATTGGCTGAGACACAGGAAGAAGAGGGTGATGGTGCGAGGAACCTCATCAGAACTGGCCGATGTTATGAGTGGTGTTCCACAGGGGTCAGTGCTAGGGCCGCTGCTATTTTTAATATATATAAATGATTTAGATAGGAATATAAGTAACAAGCTGGTTAAGTTTGCAGATGATATCAAGATAGGTGGATTAGCAGATAATTTGGAATCCGTTATATCATTACAGAAGGACTTGGATAGCATACAGGCTTGGGCAGATTTGTGGCAGATGAAATTTAATGTCAGTAAATGTAAAGTATTACACATAGGAAGTAAAAATGTTAGGTTTGAATACACAATGGGCGGTCTGAACATCGAGAGTACACCTTATGAGAAGGATTAAGGAGTCATAGTGGCCATTAAGAAGGCTAACAGCATGTTTGGTAATATCGCGCCCTGATGTTGTGACACCCCGTGTAGTGGCAAGGTTGGCACCAGACTACACAGTGGACATCTTGTAGTTCGGGACCAACTGGGATCAGACTTGAGAGAAACATGGTCCACCGAATCCACAAAAATATTTACAAGGGGAAAAAACTATATATACAGGGTAAGGTTTCTAAACTCTTCTTGGACTCTCCCAGGGCGGGACGACAGGCCGAAGAGCACCCCGAAGCATGATTGCCATGTCTGTTGGTGACAGTTTATTAGTTGCCGGGGCGACCGCGGGCTCCCAATGCTTTAGCAGCTCACAGATAAAGCAGATCCGAGTTGACTGCCGTTGCGCTATAAGTGCTTGTATCGATGGGTGATTATTTGGCCACTAATCTGGTCACGACCCTTCCTGATTGCTGTGTCTGTGTATAGCAGAGTGGCAGATCACGCTACAATAAATAACAGTGCTGTTCCTGTTTCAAGATGAATAAAGCTGGTGTTGCTAAAGTACTGAGACTCAGACAGGGACTCACACGTCACAGCAGGAAAAGCAAAGTTCACCTCAAACCCAAAATCCATATAAATACCTCCATCAAAATTTACAGGTCAAATTCCATTACAACAAAGTATTTTTATGGTCCTGACAGTTTCCCCATATGACGTGAGTCTATAGAAATCTCGTTACTACGAAGTACATTTAGTAGATACCTTCATTACAATAAAGTGCCCAAAAGACCTTGAAATGCCTGAATGAATCATCCACAGAGCAGTTAGTTCTGAGGTCGCAGCTCAGTTGTGAACAACGACCCCCCAAACAGAAACATTGTAAAAAAACATTTGTTCTTCGAACTTCGCTCGTATTGTTTTTTTTTTGCTGTTTTTGTTTCCTGCGGTTTTCAGTGATACCTTTTGCTTATCGCTCGTCAACATTTGAAAAACATCCATTGGAATTTAACTCATTGACACCCTCCTATAGAAACGGCAGACACGAAAAAACGATAACAGTTCATATTAGAAAAAAATAATTTACATTTTTGCAGCTCTCGATTGTGGCCAAAAGAAAAAAAGATGTTGCCAGTGAATTCATAATTTCGTCATTGACACTGTCAACTTTCTTAAAAGACCAAGCAAAAAAAAGAAGAAAAATCTCAGGTTGCATACTGCAGGTGAACTGTTGCATTTGAAGACCTTGAAAAAGCAGTTTTTATGCTGTTCAGTGATGCTCGTTCAAGAAACATTCCTATTAATGCGGCACTCATTCAAGAAAATGTGAGGTTTGTAAACTCTCTTGGGACCTCCTGTAACTGGGCGATATGCCGAAGAGCCGGGGTAACAGCAGGCTTACACCTCTGCTGCGTCTCTCTACCAAAGCAAACTCAATGGGTGATGCAAGGAACATTGTAAATGCAGGGAACACGATTACTTGGCCACTAACCTGGCCACGACCCTGCCTGACTGCTGTGTCTGTTTACAGGGGAGTGACAGATCGCGCTGTTCCTGTTTCAAGCTAAATAAAGCTGGTTTTGCTAAAGTACTGAGACTCAGCCTCATGTTTTGGGGTGCAAGACGGGGACTTATAGCACGACCCTGATCTTTTAGGATTCCCTTCTGTGCCGCTTCACTGCAGCTCTAAGAGCCTGTTTTTGCCCTGACCTGGCAACAGACAAACAATCTTACACAGACGCGGCAATTTCGCTTCGGGATGCACTTCAGCGTGTCATTCCCATTGGAATGGTAGAAAAAAAGTTGTACAAGTTTCATTCCTTTTACCCTTTACATCAATCATTGCCCTATGGAGGGCGACACAAAAGCTGGCACTGCTGCCTCTGAGCCCCAGGGCCCGTGATTGCATTCTTGGCAATCGTGTTACTCAAGTCGCACAGTAATGATGCCCAAATATGATAGGAAGGTAATTAGAGGAGACACTTAATATAAAGTGTTATCACATATTCTTTGGCATATTAACTCTGGCAGTGAGCCCACAGTAATTATTTTCACTTTATCACCCCAGAAGGAGTGCATCAACAGGGAAAGGTAATAATTTGACAAACGTGTTATAAATGAGCAGATTCCTTAAAGCTGGCATTTTATTCTGCTGCACTTCTGAAGCAAGAATGTTAATTCTGCTCCTGGAACTTGTCTCTTGAAACTTTGAACCTTTCTGTTGAACTTTTATTTTTAAAAGCATTTGCATTTCTTTTTGTAAGGCCCCAGCTGAGATGTCACGATGAAGTAGGGCTTTCCTCATTTTGAAGGTAAAAAACTCAAAACTCTGCACCTTTTAAAAGTGGAGTTTGTTATCTTATAAATGATTTACCAGACATGCGTTTGATAAATAATTTATTCTCCTTTCGTTCCTATCATATTCTTTCATCTTTTTATGAAGAATGTTCAGCTGTTCATTACCTGGTTTCAAAAAGGCAGCAAGAATAAATAATAAGCGATTTTTAGACTTATTAAGAACAGGCCAGGAAGCAATAGTTAAGATTAAAAAGAATAGACTAGACTTTCCTGACAATACAAATGTGAAGTAGTCATTTCTTCTCTGTATCATGAATAATAGATTTAATTTATTTACCATACTCACTTATTTGTAGTTGGGGTTTGGAAGACTCAAACTTTTCCAAGCAACATCTCTTACAAAAGGCGAACCAAATGTGTATGTAGTGCCAGACCACTTCAGGCCACAAGAATGAGTGTCTATGGACAATTTCAATTCTCACACGAACTTAAGATGCACTGTTCGGGATGTTGGCATAACTAGGATTTGATGGGCTTAGTGCACAAAAATAAATTAGGCCCCCCATGTGAAAGAAAAATAAATGCAACGTAAAAATTACCACCATCAACGAGATACATCAAGCATCTACTATGTAGTAAACCGCTACTGTCTGTGTGTGTGTGTGTGTGTGTGTGAATCTATTCCCTCCAAGCCATCTGACTGGCCAGTTTTGCTTTGGTCTGACAGGTCAGCTTCACCGTACTTCCTCAGTGAAATGCGATACAGAAAGGAATTACCAGGAAAGAGAAGTTGACACACACAAGGACATCGAGGAAAGGTGTAAGAGGAATGCTGAGAGTCGCCTTCAAACACTTCACAAGATTCACAAGAATACAAATGATGTAGTGTAATGATGTGTAATGAAGTTTGCAGGGGGTAATGGTGACCTATCTACTATAGGTGGTGGTCAAAAAGTGGACCACCAGGAAGTGAGTAACGCATCTCAAAATGACAGAGTCTGGAAGGCAGGCTTTACGGGAATGTGATTCAGAGAGGAAGCACCAGGCACGAAAGATTGAGACACTGAAAGAAGGCATAAGGCGAACACTGAAGGTACGTGTAAGGACAGAGATATCAAATCTGTATATACAGTATAAAGTAGAACATCCGTCTGTCTGTTCCCTATACAATCCTACACGCTTTGACCGATTTGGTCGAGATTTTGCATAGTTTCTCTAAAGAATCATATGGACAAGACAGACTACTCTGGAACTCAAATTTTTCACCATGGGGGTCCCAGTGGGTTCTTTTTCCATATATGCTACGGTCTGCACACCAGAGCAAGTGAAGCATTTGAACAGACTGACGACAGACTAGCAGACAAACTGACCAGAGCGTAAGGTTACTTACCAATGTCGTGTGGTGCTTCTATCTACTGTCATATACAACGGAGAATTGTGTGCGTTTGCAGGATGGTGTTGGGTGACTCTTAATCGAGAGTGGAAATGCAGTACTAGACAAAGGTGAATCAGAGGGTTGTTGTTTACCTCCTGCTATGTACGTTTCTCTTCAGAATTTAAGCTCTAAAAGAACGAGTGAGACTTGACAGTGTTCATGTTCACAACCCAGCAAGGAGTTACAGCAACAAGAATAAGAGCAGAGACACCGATGTGGACGATGAATGGGACAGCTAGCAATAACAACAGGGTCACCATTTTAAAAAGCACTTGAAACACCGGGTACTTATTTATTATTAAATATTTTAAAATGTATTCTATTATTTGTCTTCAACAGATAACATAGCTAGTATAAGCATAACAGGTAAATAGTTATAATTAAGCTTTTCAGACTTGTAGAATTGATAACACCATTAACCTCCAATTACGATGTATAGCAATCAAGTAAGTTAATAATCAAACTTTGTGAAATGCAATCGCCACGGGCCCTGGTGCAACTGCCTTGGCCTCATTATGACTATAATGAAGTCGTTGAGAAACCAGGAGAAAAAGCTACTCAGACACAGGCAGATCAGGAATCAAACAAGCGAGCAGAGGAGACCGAGTGGGGAGCTAATCCAGGTTTTCAGACTCCTCAAAGACAATGATAACGACATTAATACAGTAAATCACATCCTCGAGGGCGTCAGTAGAACTTAAGGGGAAGTACGTTTAAAACTGAAATCAAGAAGGGTTTCTTTACGGAAAGAGTTGTGGGACTCGGGAACAAAGTAGCGATGCATGTAGTTGTAGTAGAAATCTTGGCAACCTTCTCGAAGTGTCTGAACGAGAGACATCGACAAATAAACGAGCCTGATGAGCTGAATGGTCTCCTCTTACCAGGACTGTAACACAGTCATCTGAAGCTCTGAGACACTGTGCCACGCCATCAGAATTTACATTGAGTCTTTATTTTACATAGCTCTGCTCCTAGGAAGCAGTACCTCCATGCATTATAAAGCTCAAAAAACTAAACTGCTAGCACAATAATCAGGTTTTAAATCCACTGGATATGAGAGAACAAAAGAGAAGAACTCAGTACTTAAGAGACCGAGCATCGACAGCTGCACCACCATCAGCTCACAGCTCCACGGTTTCATTTTGCCCGTCTTCATGAGCAAATTTCAGAGAAATGTCAAAAAACAAAATAAAAGAGAATTCAGTTATATTAAAGTCAGATTTATACAAAGACTGGAGTCTGAACAAATCAAGGCCTGGGATCAGAGTTCTGCCTTTGTAGGTAAATTTGTATTGCTGCACATTTTCCTCATTTGGTGAACCAAACTGAGATGATGCTTTTCAAATGAATGTCTTATGTAAAACTCATAGCAGCTGCAGAACAGTTGGCTCCTC
Source organism: Polypterus senegalus (assembly GCF_016835505.1). Taxonomy (NCBI): domain Eukaryota; kingdom Metazoa; phylum Chordata; class Cladistia; order Polypteriformes; family Polypteridae; genus Polypterus; species Polypterus senegalus. Next base: position 37,511,024 of record NC_053168.1, read on the forward strand.
GCAGGTCGATTGCCTGGAATACATCACAGCAGGTAGACAGATCACAAGTTTGAGAATTGCAGCAGGGCCTCTGTAGATTGCCTGCAGTGCTTGCATGCAGACATTTTTAGAATCATTGATATGTTCTGTGCACAGCCATAGGCAGCTTATTATTAACCTTGTGGCTCAGCATGTCAGACAGGAAATTAAAAACAAAAAGTCTTCCTCTGCTAATAAACTGATGGAACACGGACAACTGAATTTCTATCACTTCACGGTTAATGTAAAATGGCAAACCGTCATATGTGGAATTTAGTAATTAACCCACGGTCTTTATTTTAAGCTGACAGGGACCGTCATTGAAACTTAGGAGAGCCCTTTGGCCAGTAAGAAACACACAAAGGAATATAACAACTTAGTAATTACTGCTACTGAATGTAAGACTAGGAGACCTCCATTAGAATTTGATAGAAAGAAAGGCGCACACAGCAAATCCTAAAGCATCAGATGGATGTGTGTCTACCACTGAGGCCGAGGTATTAAGACTGGCCGTGAGTCCACTGTCCGTATTTGTCAAACGTATCAGAACAGGAAAATCTCAGAGCGACATCAAATTTGGTCGTAGTCTTCGGAGTAAAAGCATTTTTCCTAATTTAGGAAACTACTCCTAACCTCACCAGGATTTAAGTGAGCTGCCAGAAGATGGGAGATAACAGCACACACATTTTGGGAATATTTTGGAAACACTGGACAAAAATGAACTTGTAAAAGAATATCAATTTGAAAGAGAGGCAATAAAATTTGTAAAAAAAACCTTATAAGCCAGGTGATTGATCGCTCCATCTATGCCAAGAAGCCATTAATTGTCATCCAAAATGAAAGAGTTGGCATTACATTTTTTGGTCATGGGGAAAAGGCATCTTTGCATTAGCAGTGATTTGGGCATGTGATTATCAACCATTTCTTGAATTTTGCATCAAACTTTGAACGTCCTTATAACATGTGAGGTATACTGTATACTGAGACTTATACATTTCCCCAATACGACATGTGAGGCTGTGTTAAAGCGAGCCGCATTCATTCAAATGACTAATTTGTCTGGAGCTGTTGGCGTGACTGATGGCGTACACGTAAAGATCTTCACTCCAAGGTATATAAGCTCTCATATTTGAATCACAAGTGATATCACCTTATCAGCACACAGGCGGTCATGGGTACAAACTACCCTGAAGACAAGCGGAGCTGTATGAGTGATTGACAGTGAAATGTCACTCGAGTATCCTGAGCTGTGCATTCTGTGAAACCCTGGAACATTCGCTTAACATTTGCTTCATAAAAGGGGTACTGGATACATAGAGCCTTTGAGAAGATAGGGCGAGGTCACAGAAAGAGACATAACAGGAAATTCTGGCAGGTGATCAGGAAGAATGAATGCAACTTCAGAAATAGCAAAAGAATAGCTATGGCTAGTTGAGGTGCTTGTTACTTTACAAGGCGTTTTCTGTGGCCATACAGTAACAGTGGGTGATTTTTCTGAGACATCTGTGGATTATTCATTGTTAAACAAACATGTCCATTATCAGGCTTTACTCTCATATGGTGTGAGTGTCAGTCTTTTTTTGGAGAGAGAAGGCAAGTGACCAAGCCTCCCCAACAGAGAAACTGGGACTAGGGACAGCTAGGGTTTGCTTTGTTATCTTTTCATTTTATTAATTTGTCTCCTTTAAAAGACATTTCCTGTAAACGTACAGGCTTAATTGTTCTTTGTTCCAGGGTATGGTGGGTAGACAGGTGCCCAACCACAGTATACCACCATTACAAATTTCCATTAAGTTTCAGGTCACTACAATGTGTTGCAATAATTTACACATTAATTATATTGATAAAGCTATTTTTACATTTTCAGAATATTTTGATATTCTGAGTTAACTAAAGGATCTCTTCATTTGCCAAGCCAAAAAATAGAGTCCAGACAGTATGAACAGTCAAAAATAGAAAGTTGATTATTTGATTTTTTAATATTTCAGAAATGTTAAACCCTTGCAAAAGAGGAATGACAAAGCTAAAGAAGCTACTAACCATAATGATAAACAAGGCAAAATCAAAAGGCTAAAAAAGAACAATGCCAGCAGTGTAAGTATATTGGGAGCAGCACTCTGGAAAAGGGGCTGAAGGCAACGTCACAGGCTGAGCTGCAAGGATGTCCAAATCGACCTCTGGTGACCCCAGCTCTACTGATTGCAGCACCTGAGGGCCACAGACAGTGCCACGTTTGCCCCTAAACTAAATAGAAAACAATTAAGAAAAATGGGTAAAAAGAGCAGGAATGTAATAAAAGTAGAAGAGTGGAACCAGGGATGAGACCTCAACCGTTACTGAACTTCAAGGTGCAGTGAAGTTCAGAGCCTCGGGTCACGACCGTAATTTGTTCCAAAACTCTAGACCCGAAGTAATTTCCCCCATAGGATTGTATGTAAATACAATTAATCCATTCCAGATCATACAAACTGTATGTAAATATATTTTTGAAAGATTTTTAAGTACAAAAATAGTTAATTATACCATAGAATGCACCGCATGATAGTAAACTAAATGTAAAAACATTGAATAACACTGAGAAAACCTTGAACAGAGAAACGTAACATTGCAAGAATTCACGCTATAGCCTTATGAACCGCTCGCTGTAAACAGAAGTGAAGTGGAGGTTAAAATCCAATAGAAAAAAGTCTTCATTAAATACGAGGTTAAAACAATGCTTGAAGCAGTCTCTTTAAAAACAAGCCCGGTGCATTCTTCAACTGCCTTCTCGGCCTTACACGGCCAGCCCTCTCTCTCTCTCGTTCTCTCTCTCGTTCGCTCTCTCAATGCACAGGAAATGCACAGGGAGAGACTGAACACATGCGGAAATCATCGACGCATACTGTATGAACCGGAAGGGAAACTGGCTTGTTTGCTACCCAAGTGTGTGATCGTGAACAGATGCAAAAGTTTGGCAAACTTTTTGGTCGTAACCCGATTTGTATGTGGCCCGAGACGTTCGTGACCCGAGGTTCCACTGTACATGTTAGTTACAGCTAACAGTAAACAGCAAAGGCCCACCTCAAAGTCCCTTGTGCTGCCTCCAGGGTCAGGGCAGCAGAGTTGGCTTGTCACTTGCTATATGATGTCCCTTGTATCCCCAAATCCCAATGCACAGTTTAACACTAAAATCCCAGAAGCCTATGAAAAAAAACCTTAACTCTTTGAGGGCTGAATATTTTTCCCAAAAAACTCAGTTTTCTGAAAAGCACACAATGCACTGGTTTCACACATAAAATCAACATAAAACATCTGTTGGTACATGCTGTGGCTGCTGTTGGCGCCTGTTCGGCATCTCTGGCAGCATTGGCTGCACAGGGGTGGCTCGATGGCCGGAGACCTCTCTGTGTTTATACAGTAGGTGGGTGACGGAGGCAGTCGTAGTGTGATGCAATATGGTTTATACCTCTTGTCATCGTAAGTGGTGGTCCTCCTAGGCAAACGCGGCTGTAGGTGTATCAGCTACACGAATGTGTTCAGCACCACAATCAGCTGGGGACCGATAGGCTGATGGCGGTACCTCACTTTCGTTTTTGATATCCATCTCCAGATCACTTGCATCAACCTCAGAGTCTGAAAAGTTATTGTCCGATTCAGTGATAATACGTAAAACGTCCATGGAGTATTTTGCTTTGCATGTTTACTTTAGTCTCACCAGATGTCGATGCCATTTTAGAGGCTGTTTACTCTTTACTACTCATGCATGTGCAGAGAATCAAGATCAAATCAACAAAGCTACGTGACTTTCCTTCAAGCAAAGGGAGTCAAACTAAAACATAAGGGTGAGTTTTACAGCCGATTACCAACATAAGCCCTGAAAGAGTTAAATCCTTTTGCACCTCTCCATCAGTGTCTTTTGTTTTGTAAATATGTCGATCAGCACAAGCAGCAAGCGGCCTCATACCCCATTCACCCCACCACCGGAGCTCACCTCAGGCAATAAGTTCTCCCTGCTCAAGCCAAGACTCCTTATCTGCATGTGAGGTGCCTGATGTAGAATAGGGTAAAAAATATATTGCCTTTTGGAATACATGCATTTCATGTTTCATTTAGTAATAATTGACAAAATCTAGACATGAAGTATATAATATGTGAAGACTGAAGTCCAAATATCAAATAAACACTTTTGCTAAAGGTACCAGTCCTTCTATATAAAAGCGGTCGGGATTGTCCTTCCATCCCGTGAGTGCTACGCAGGCGCGGAGTTTCACACATGCCCCGTCCATTTTGCAATGCACGATGGGATTTGTAGTTTCGTTTTTCTAGGTAAAAGATGATTTTCTACTCCAGACTGTGCGATATCTTCTTCTTATTTCTTACTATATAAAGGCGGTCGGGATTGTCTTTCCATCCCGTGAGTTGAAAGCATAGCGGTATTCCGCTTATCACAGACTTACTACTTGCAGCTTGTGGTACAAAGTGACATGATGTGAGCAGAGTTCTGGTGCTCCCATCGTTCCCTTGCTTTTGTGCGCGATGCGCTGGAAAAATAGACAAAATTATGTCTCTGGAAATAATTAATGTTGATGGAGTACAAATGCCTCACCGGGTAGTAAATACCAGGGGGGTTCAAAAGGGTGACCTCAATATAGAAAAAAAGTTTAAATTTCATCACAAAAATAACAGAAACTACGAGTATTAAAGTAATACCGCTCAAATGCAATATAACCAAATTAATGAGTTTGTATAAAATATCAACTTGATCTACATATTGAATTGCCTTAAGAAGTGGTCAACTTAAAAGTCGGTCGCCTTAAAAGGCGGGTCAGCCTAGTATAACAAAACAAGTGTGCTTTTTATTCAAGAATATAACCTCAGAAAAAGAAATCTGGTTAGGGTACAACACTGACAGGCCATAACAACTTGGTTGTTGCAGCGGTAAGAACTGCTGACTCGTAATCAAGAGGTTGCCGGTTTTGAGTAGTGAGATGCTCTTATTATTACGATTGTAGAATAAAAACATACATTTGATTTGAGTCTGTAACATCTAGTGTAAATTTATGGTACTTGTAAAGGTTATTTTTTTTATTCAGTTTAATTCTCTCAGTCACGTTCGTGCTCCCTCTGATCTGACACTGCTGTTTTCAAATAAAGACGTGCTATCACAGAGGTGAACTCAGAGGAGGATGAGGGTTCTACATAAGAGAAAGAGAACAGAAGCCCTCCCCGCTAGAAATGTCAACTCACACATAAGAACATAGGAGCTGTACCTCGCGTAAAGGTGAAATATGGCACCATTTTGATGCAGCAAAAGGTTGGGCGTCATCCTACCAGTCAATCTGCCACATGCGTGTCCTTCAATGAAACAGCAGGGCACGCCGAGCTCGCCAAGGTATCATGCAAGATCCTGTTTGTGATTATGTTTTGTGATGGTCTTTATATGAAAAACATTTATGTTACTTATATAAAAGCCATATTGAATGTTATTTACCTATTTGCCTTGATTTATTTATGTATCTTCCTACAGCGTAAAGTCACAAGTAGACTGCAGAGTTTCCTGTGGTAGATCGACACAGGCATCCTGACAAAGTACATGTGCAATGCCACGAAAAGTATGACAGCAGCTTCCACCTGCAGCTATAGACTCCTCAGTATGTGAGCGACTCTCCACACTAGTGTTCAGATCTGGACGGTGTATGTGCCCATGTGACAAGGACACTAACACCAGAGCCCCACCTGTCCCACATGCTGCTTTGTTGCCACCCAATGCTTTGGCCTTGTGTCCCTCTCCGTGAAGGTTCTCTTTCTTCAGTACTCACATAAACCATAAGGCTCTTTAGTGACAAATGTCCCACACTGTCACTCAGGATGCAAATGTGGTCTCTTCTTTTAACAATGTAGATCCTGCATGACCAGGCTCTAGTTTTGTCTGTGCCTTGTGTTATTCTTGTCCTGTGTGTTTATGTAACAAAGACAAAAGAAATGAACATATCGAGAGCAGAACATTACTAAAGACAAGTGTCTGTCAGGTAAACTACAAGTTCAAGTTTGAAAACTAGACACATTTACCAAGAATCTCTGCTGAGGGATTTGTATGTGTCTCCATTGACTTTTAAGAAGCAAAAGACCAGGCTCACTATCTTCAGGAAGATATTTAGTCTTCACCAGATTTAGATGTGTTATGGTGTATAAAATCTGTACATTTTGGTTTCCATTATATTTTGTTCAAGACTAGACAACAGATGAACTAAGACAAATTAAAGCAGGTTTTCTTCCCTTACACCTTACTTTTGTTCATAGCTTAGTGCTAATTTGGTTTATTGCCTGGGAAAGGATGCTGAGGTGATACCTCAGGCTATTGATCATTTTATGGATGGACATCTGGAACGACAAAGTTTAGTTTATAGCCTGGGAGTGCTACCTCAAAGTACATCAAAGGTTTTGTTGTGTGGGAAAACGGACAGTGAATTAATTCATCAATCATTTTGACAGCCAGCCAATCAGGTGCATGTGTTGTGAAACCAAGGCTTGACATTTCATAATAAATATGCCTTGGTTTGGAAAGAAGAGGAGAGAAGCAAAGGGAGAAGAAAGAGAAGCAAAGGGAGAAGAAGAAAGAAGAAGAGGAACAGACGAAGACGGCCCTGGTCGTCAGAAAGGCATCATGAACATCGATTGCTAAATCAAACGCCTCCCTGGGACATTCATCCTTGTCATCTGTAACTTTTTCGTAAGCTTTTTCTAAAGACTATATATATTCAGACTTTCCTATCACTACCTATTTTCTAGTATTCTTTGTTCTTGTGGTATTATTATTATTCTTGTAATAAATACCATGCTGCTTTTAACTTTCAGTGCTTTGTCTTAATGTCTAGAGTGATTGAAGTAATAAGTTAGATTTCTTTGAGCACCTGGTGACAGACGGATTTTTGCCATTATTTCTGTGCTGCGAGGTTTATATGGCTGAGAGTGAAGAGCGCTATACTCAACAGAAGGGACAGATACGATAAAGAAGGTATTCTTGGCTGATGAATGGCCTATAGTCAAGAGTGCTGAGTCTTTGTATGTTTAAATGTATTCTTGTAGACCAAAAGTAATATTTAGGCCTGAGATATCACTAAAACATTGTATTGTTGTTCGTGCCGAAAATAAGTAAGTCTCTTGAAGTGCTGAATGACAGGCTGTTATTCCTATAGCACTGGTGTGGTTTAAAGTGCTAAGGGTTAATCAGCGTGTGTGTGTCATTCATGGAGCACTGTTGTGGTTAGGGTCTGTGTGTGTGTTTATCTGTGTGTGTGTGTGTTCATCTTAAAGTGCAACAGTAGACCAACCCGATAACGAACTTGACAAGAACCCTTACCCTTGAGGAAACAGGTAAAAGGGCAAGTGGAGGGAAATACCACGATAATACAGATGTGTGCCACTGTTTACATTTCTGATGAAGATGCACCCCTGTAACATTACAAATTGAATGGGAAAATATGTCTGTTTTAATCCCAGATGTACTAAAAGCAGTAATCAGCTACCATTCAAGTGGAGACGTAGATGGGCCTTCTGCTCAAAGAATAATATAGCTTGATGATCACTGTCAAGGAAAATCATCAAGCATACAAACTGCTCCATGCTTGTTTAAATGAACAAGGCTCCTAATTAACATACATTTTGCTCTTTTTCCCCATGATATGGATAATTAGGATTCTCCAGAATGTGCATGTATGCATTTTATTGCCAACAAAGTTCAGAAACACTTTGCTTTTTGTGAAAGATGAACATTTTAAACATAAACAGGAATGTAATAAGCAGACCTGGTCTGTGTCACCTCAATGCCTCAAGAACACCAAAATTACAAAAATATTAAGTTTGTGGATAGCTTACGTTAAAGAAGTTTTAAGCACACAAATCCACAAGTAGGTTCTGATGGGAGACCCAAGATGAAGGTCGACAAAGCTGCATTAAGATGAACAGCTCCTGCTCCTCTGGCTGTTCTGTTGTCAGAGGAATGCGACTCAAAAGTCTCAGCAGAGATGAGGCTGTGGTGTTCCAGCGTGTCTGGGGTCCAGCAGTGTTGTGGTCTCCACATGCCGGAGTATAGTAATGCTTTTTGGAGCTTTAGAATACTATTGTATTGATACAATAAACCAATCAGTGCCTAAGTAGATGTTTGGTCCCTCCTTTCCTAGAAATCACTATAAAACAAAGAATATATTGTTATGCATTTTGATGTGCTTTCCACATTAAAATATGGCATCTATCTTAGAAGTATAAAAGGGCTGATAAATATAATAAACTTGTTCAGGTATATCAGGAAACCAGACAAAGGTCAATTGAGCAACAAAGACAAGGATATACCAGGACAATGGCTGATGTAATACTCAAAATGTAGCAGGAGATGATTACAAGATCAGCAGATGTCCTCTAAACAACAAGACTGGCCGGTTGTTGCATACTCAGAGATTTCAAGGATAATATCTGAACCCAAAATATATAAGAAGAATAAGAGTGTAAAAGAATAGACTTTCATTTCAGCAAGTTATTTTGATGTAAGCCAACAAACCAATCAGAGTAAATAAATGCATTAATCAGCAAAATAATATAAAATCAGTTGATTATAAAACAGGCCTCTGCTGTGATGAATGCACCCTCTTTGGCATTTCCTGCAGAGATAGTTAAAGACAAGAATGGACGAGCTTCCTCCTGCCTGGTTTTATCAAACTGGTTCCAGTAGAGGATACATTTCTTTCTTTTATTAATATGTTGATTTCTTGCACAATACACATACTGCAATGACACACTGATAGTGATGAGCAAACATCCCCCCAAATCAATGTTTGCAATATTCGCCAAACTTGGTGAACAGCATTAAAGTCAGTGGGGAAGGACTAAGTGAACTAGATCTGGCTGGATTATAAGGATGATTTTCATTCTGTTTTTTGAAGTTGCACTGAAGCTCCTCAAACTGTGTCTAATTTTATTCCATTTATTTCTATTTATGTTTCTTTTATTTATTATATACATTTTTCCCAAGTGTAAGTGGTAATCACCCAGGTCATGTTCCTTGTATGTTGTGGGTGGTTTCCAAAGGGGTAGAGCCACCTGCCAATCAATGCCAGCAACAGCCCTCCACACTATATATGGGGGGCCTTCCACAGTTCCGGTGGTTCATTTCAAACAAGTTAGATAGTGGAGTGTTTCTGTCTTTCCCTTTGCCTTGTGACTTCCCGGATTTTTCAACCCGTGCTCTGTTTCTCGACATTGTCTTTTGGATCCTGTATTGAAACTTTGCTTACTGTGATTTACTTGCCTTTTCAGGCAATTCCTTTGCACTCTCTGGAGCTTCATGCATTGTAAAGCCTTTTGTAAAACAAAACTTTTATTTTTCAAGGCCCTTCCTTGTTGGGGTTTGACAGTATTTCCCTCCAAAAGGTTATTCTTTGAAAGTGCTTTAGAGCTGTTGGGACTCCTCAGTCATGACATCTAAACACTACGTCAGACTGGCATGCCTGCTCACTCAGTGCAATCACTCATGTCTTATATCCACCAAGGCTCAGTTAGACTGTCCTTTATCCCCCATAATCTTCATTCTCTTTCTTGAGCCTCTAGCCACTCTTTCTGGCAAATCTGGTCCTATCATCTCTGTTAATAGACAGGTTCTGTTTGTATAACAGTGTTACCATTCTTTTTTTGATAATAGCCCCTCAGGTCTCCACAAGTCCTTAATTTATTTAGCTCCTTTGAGACTGCGTATGGGGTTAAAATTCCTTGGTCCATATCTGCCTTTAAACAGACATTCACAGAAGTCCGGTCTTGTATCAATCTCATTGACAAATTAATGTCCATACTTTCACATTGACATTTCAAAATGAGTGCAGGACATCAGTGTTTACAACTGCTGGTGGGTTGTAAATACGTACGAGATAGGGGCTGTAGGTTTGTTCTTAAGTTGAATTTGCATTAAAGTCGAAACAGCAGGTACATTATTTTAATAAATGCAATTTGGACAGATGTTTGTCTCAACATATTGTTTATTTTTACCTTTCTGTTTATGCGCAGTAAATGCTTAAACATTTTCAAATACAGTACAGCCTTAAACAATGTTGGTAGAACCTGATGAAGACGATGTGACTGGTCTTAAAGTAGGGAGGTTTGCACAGAGCGTTTCTTTTTCTCATCATAAATAGCCTTGCCATTCCTAGGTTCTCATTTTCTTCGCTGAATGCTATCATCTGCTGTTCTAGTTCCATAAGGTCTTCATTGGTTAGTTCTTTGCTATGCACAGTATGTAACAGTACATGCAGGCTTGCTACTGAGAATGAATGGGGGCGGCGAGGGCCAGTTCACCACCCGCCCTTCACACAGTCACCTCCACTTGCATACAGTTTGCTGCCTGCAGCGTCTGCCCACCAAGAACGAACAGGGTGCAGCCAAAGGCGGGTAGTGAATGGCCCACCACCACCCCCAAGCAACAGGCAGCCACCCGAGGCACACTACAATGCTGCCCCCCACCGCCGCGTACACCCTCAATGGCCTCTGTTCAGCCATAACTGGGTCACCGCTTGCAGCATCACCAGCCGTCCACCAAGAACGAATTTGCCAGCCGTTCAAGGGGCACTGCAAGTCTGTGTGGTGGGCGAGCAGTGAAATGAAAAATCCAGCCTCCGTCCAGTCAGGAGCAGTAGCTGCGGCGGTGTGGTGGGTGGGCAGCAAACCGCCCCATCAAGCCTCCGTCCTGCACACGAGTGGTACTGCGTTTCCCTGAAAATAAGACCAGGTCTTACATAAATTTTTGCTCCAAAAGATGCACTAGGGTTTTTTTTCAGGGGATATCTTATATCTATTCATGTACAACAATATTCTTCTGGAATATCGTTATAACTCTCCACATTCAAACCCTGAATTCCAGCCTGAATTTCTTGCTACTCCAGCCGCTTTTAGGATCCTAAGAGATCGATGTGCGCGCTTTGATGTTTGATGAATGGTTCAATGTGGTGAAGCAAAATGCCGACATACAAATGCATTCGTGGTGCTTTTATATTCAAGCGTCGCACACTCCCCAAAGAAATGACACAATTTATTTTAAAAGTCTCACATACCAACTTCTGTGCCATCTTTTTTTTTTTTTTTTGCACCTTGTACCATCAGAATGTACGGCGGCGTATTTGAGCCACAGAGAAAAAAAAAAAAAAATAAGGACATAATGAAAATGTCTATTTTGTGATTAAAGTGGAAATTTTGGCTTTAAACTTGAAATGTCCACTTTAACCTCGTTTTATCATCAAAGTAGACTGTCGTAAACATCATCTTAAAACCGACCCAGTTGTTAATTGCTACTCGCTTCTGGTTTTTCCTCCTGGCCTGACAGCAGCGGCAAGCAGCATCGCCACACAGAACACATTACATTTATGATATTCCAGCTCTCTGCACATTTAGAATCCTTAGATTTATACTTGATATCACTTTCATGATGAAATGCATTAAAATGTGTATGTTACATTTTACAGGTAAATCGCTAACTTTGTTTAAATAATGAATACTGTTAATAGTTACAAATATGGGGTGGCACGATGGCAGAGCGATGGCGCTGCTGTCTTGCAGGGGGTCACGTCCCTTGTGATCCCTGCCTGGAGTTTGCTTGTTTTCCCTGGTGGGTTTCCACAGTGTGCTCAGTTTTCCATCCAAAGACATGAAGGTTTGGGGATTTGGTGAAGCTACAATGATGCCAGTGTATGAGTGTGCTTGTGTTCACCTTGCGATGAGCTGATGCCCTGTCCAGAGATTTTGTTTCTGTCTTGCACCGATGCTGCTGGAATGGGCGCACCCCCGAATTGATGGCTGTAATCACTAAACATGCTTTTCAGAGATATTGTGCCAAGATGTCCTCATGATTTAATGGATGTTTTGGGCACACACGTCGCATCGCGTGGCTCCTTACTTTTCAGCTGACAATCTGGACAAGGGCTTTGGGGTATTTTCTTATATTACAGAGCAGCCTGAAAATCATGCTAGGGCTTATGATCGGAGTAGGTCTTATTTTTGGGGAAATATGGTAGCTGTGGCCCCAGTGACTATGAAGCCCGGGTCACAGCTTGCCACGCACCCAGCCACCCACTCAGAATGAATGGAGTGCGGCCCCCACTGCCCCATTCATCAACCGGAGCCGCTCGAGGGACAAAACACTGCGCGAGCAGTGAAACTGCTCCCCTCCAGCCACTGCTCGCAGCGTTCCCAGGCCGAAGATGACGGAGCGGCAGTTACTGAGGAGTCTGCGTCGCGTCCCCCAGACAGATGAAGCAGCAGCTGCGGCCCTGTTCGTAGGTATGAGTTGTTCGTATCTCAGATGTCCGTAACTCGGGGACTAGCTGTAATGTAAGTGAATGTTTTTCAACATGGTATCCTCTTTCTCTTATCTTTCTGTTCTTGTTGAGCGATTGCTAAAGTGAATATTGCTTCCTGCTTTCATTTTTTCAACACCATGATTCTCCTTCCAGCCCTTGTGAAATATTAGTTCAAACCAGATCCTTTTCTTCTATTTTCCTCTGGAGTTTCAAAGGTTAATCCATTAAGAATTCCGCCCTAATTCATGATAAGTCAGATGGTGGAGGGGAGGGAAGTCCTTAACAGATTTAGAATTATATCAGTGGCCACACACCATCAGTGACAACTGGATTTAATTGATCATCTTACTCTTCTATGGATCTCCCCATTCCTTATGTGTCTCACCTTCATCTCACTGAAAGTAAAATCTCAGCTACCTAACTATGGTCCACTTGTCTCTTACAATATCATCGAGTGGCACTTACTTTAAAGACCTTGTGAACTGGCAACCTCATACTCCAATCTTAAACAATAAGGGCTTCAGAAATAGTGGAGGGTCTGTCTCCTTTGCACACTGGACTCATTTTGGTATAAGCAACCTTAAAGATGTCATTGATGATTCTGGACTCCAGATATTACATCCACAGAGGTGAAGATCCATGTTACTTACAGTACTTGTTCTTCTTTTTCCTTGTTTTACATCCAACTGAGGTCATTCCTTAAGATCTGACATCCTTTCTCTTTCCTGCCGTCCACTTTTTTTTTTTCCATCCTCTTCCCCCATACAAAGCTAATTGCCACCATTTTTGGTGTTTTACATTAAACAGACTTTACTACTACCCTGAATTGACCAATCAGCCACTTTATTCTAGAATATCTTCAATAACTCAAAACCTGGCTGTGCTTTGTGTACACTCCACTGTCATAAATGTTCAGGAAATGGTTTATTTAACAATATTTCATCATTATTTTAATTGACATTTTGACATCTTTGGTGCTGTTTAGTGTGTGGGGGCACATACTGGAATGGGATGCCAACTGTATCAGGAATCTTCTGAATATTTTTTCTTGGTATCCACTACTGTTTAGTAACTGGGTAAAAACACAATTTTAAAGAACTGCCAAAAAACCCTTCAGACCAGGCCATCAGTTTCCACACAAGTTGAAGCGACGTTTGAAAAAGCCTTTTATACTGTTGGTATGGAAAGAAATCCTCAACTGCAGCACCATTAAGGGATCCCAGGGATATTTATACCATTAATCCAGCAGCTGTTCAGTACAGCAATGTGTCTACCAATCCACATCTTCAAAGTCTTTCATCAAAATGTTCAGTCCATAAGTGGCATTTCAGCTCACATCCCATCAACGTAATGCTTCTAACTTTATTATCACCTTCAAAGACTGCACTGGGGCCTGTGCTAAATCTAAATGGAACTGACTACAGCTGAAAAATGTGAGTGCCAGCCAGGAAAATAAATACATTTTAAAGACCGCAAACTTCATTAATTATATTCTCCAGAAAACGAAAGGATTACAAGTAACCTTGACAAAGATTTAAACTGCTAGTCTGTAAAGAAAGCAGAAGGTCGTTTTAACATTGAATCCATTGTGACGTTAGAGCAAGGCTTTAAAAAGCCATCTTTATATAAAGTAAGGCATTTGTTTTATCAATAATTTATTCATTGCACATTATGCATGAGAAAAAAAAAACTGAAATGATCAGAAACTGTTTTTTCACTTGTAAATTTAGAATATTTTGCAGAAAATAGAAATCTCGAGAACAGGGCTATTCAATTACAATTTAATTTGGCCAAGACTTTCAAACCAAGAAATTTAGCTGGGCCAGACATGTTCAGCAGCCGGTAAGCAGCAGGTAATGACAAAATCATTTTAAATCAACACTAATTAATGTATTTTAAAATAAGTCATGTTTATTCATTGTTTCCCTTTTATATTTGGTCACAACTGACACAGGCACATCAAAAATGCATAAAAAACAACAACAAGAGCTATGACTGAACAGTAGCTGCGGTAGTAGAAATGCTTTTTTCCACTTTTGAACCAAAAAATAAACATTTTTGATCACATCTGACCCAGGCACATCTCAAACTGCATAAAATCAAAAAAAATGCACAGCATTAGTAATATTGGTTTCCCTTTTGAAATATGAGACCCAATTTAAATGGGTGGTCATGACAGGCTAAGGATTTGCTTTCCATAGAACCATAACTTAACATAATTAACTATTTCATTCACACGGTTTTAATCATTCATATGACAGAGGTTACATTTGAGTTCCACAACAAAGCCTTTCCTGTTGAAATTGTCCCCCCCAGGAAAAAACTACTTGAGTTAATGTTTAAGAGCAAGGCACCACGTATGACGTGAAAGTGGATTGATACATTTATTTTAATGATTTGTCTTTAAAATGTCTTTGTACAAAGTTCTTGGGTGTTGTCGAAGAGAAAATCGTCTGCGCAAAGATGCACCAAAAGTCTTCACCCGGAATGAAGGCCCTCAGGAGTCAAGAGGATGGGCAAACAGAGTTTATTGTTTTATTGCAATAAACAACAACACAGATTCAACCCAATTTGGCCAAATTAGGCTGAGCCCCGAACAGTTTACATCTCATTTCTTATCATTCTGACCTCGCTCAAACCGCTCATTCGCTGCTTATTCTGACTCCCCTTTCCTGTAGCTGGCCTGTCAAATTCTTTTATGATGTCCACGGTATTTTTATTTTCTGTCAATTATCTTTATTTTTCTGCTTCGCTCATTTTTAGGTCAGCTGAGAGCCAACAGGTGTTTTCTCTTCTTCCATCCTTGGGCTGTCATTACCTCATTTTCCTCTCGCTAGATTATATTGGCAGCTAAAGACAAGCTGCAATTAAAAAAGAAATATGGCATGTGCCTTTGTTTAATCATTTGTTTAGTAGGCCTAACTTGCATTAATATTTGCACTAAAGTTAATGCTTATATATTTTCCTATTATGCTATTGGATGATAAATTGGACTGGACTGCCAATACTGATGCTCTGTGTACGAAAGGTCAGACCTGACTATACTTCCTTAGAAGGTTGGCGTCGTTCAACATCTGCAGATGTTCTACCAGACGGTTGTGGCGAGTGCCCTCTTCTACGCGGTGGTGTGCTGGGGAGGCAGCATAAAGAAGAAGGACGCCTCACGTCTGGACAAACTTGTGAGGAAGCCAGGCCCTATTGTAGACATGGAGCTGGACAGTTTAACATCTGTGGCAGAGCGACGGGCACTGAGCAGACTCCTGTCAATCATGGAGAATCCACTTCATCCACTGAACAGAATCATCTCCAGACAGAGGAGCAGCTTCAGAGACAGACTGCTGTCACCATCCTGCTCCACTGACAGACTGAGGAGATTATTCCTCCCCACACTATGCGTCTCTTCAGTTCCACCCGGGGGGGTAAACGTTAACATTATTCAAAGTTATTGTCTGTCTGTTTTATCTGCATCTTTATCACTCTTTAATTTAATATTGTTTTTTTGTATCAGTATGCTGCTGCTGGAGTATGTGAATTTCCCCTTGGGATTAATAAAGTATCTATCTATCTATCTATCTATCTATCTATCTATCTATCTATCTATTATATAGTGCCTTTCATATCTATCTATCTATCTATCTATCTATCTATCTAATACATGAATATACTAATTTTATTTTCCATAGTGTCAAGTAACACGTTAATCACACGTTAGTGTGCCACACCAAATCAGAAGGGACAGCTATAAAGGGCAGATGAATTTCAAATGTTTTCCAGGCCTACCTTTTGTTTTGATGACCGGTTGCATGATATTCAACCCTTTGTTCATTATTCTGGCACAATTGTGACCAGGCTCTTGTTGAAATTCACAGCCATCCCCCTCAGCAGTGCCGTGTACTTAGAAATATTTTCCTGTGTGTGTCTCGAAGTCTAATGTCATTTTCAGCATGACTCCCTCGCACCCAGCGTGGGATATAAACTAGCATTTATATGGCTCAGAGATAGGATGCTTTCTAGTACAAAAATACATTTTTTTTATTTACCTCAAATGAAACTGACCTTATATTGCAACATGTAAGTGTGTGAGTGTGCCCTGTAGTGACTGGCACTGAGTTCTGGGCTGGTATCAGCATCACTAATAGTGGAACTGAGGGACCCTAAACTGGATTAGGCTAGTATGATGATAAAGTGATGTGCTGTATGTCACAAGCCGTCTACTAAAGCAGATGACCTGCTAGTTACTTGGGACAGCTTCAGAAGCATCAAAATGTACTTCAAATAGGAAAGAAAAGATGGAAATTGATGGTCAAAGCTTTAAATGTGGTTGGAACCTCAGTTTACAAAGAAACATTCATTTGACTTCCTGGAAGGGCATCCTATGTCTTCTCTTGCGAGACGAGTTGAAAATGCATTCTGCTGCTTAGTTCCTAACATCAATCTGTGTAACAAGCTTTCCAAGACCATCCCACTTGCCTTGGAGGCTTTTGGCCTCGTTACAAGTCATGTTGAGGCTACCTAAGGTTGTTCCCTTCTGCTGTTCTCTTAGATGTTCTAGCCATGCTTTGAAAATTATGATGTCAATCTTCACAATCACAATCCTAAAGATGCATCATAGACAGAAAAGATACTTATTAAATTGTTCCACAGTGCTTTGAACATGCTGATCCTTAGCCTTAAGTGGTGGAATCATGAAACAAGAACAGTTGGTTGCTAGGTAATAACAAAGAGACCTCATGTATAAACGGTGCGTACACATAAAAATTTTGTGTAAGTGCATTTGCACGCTGACTTTGAGATATATAAAAACTAAACTTTGGGTAAACACACATTTTCACAGCAGCCTCAGACCATTCGTACAGACTTTTCTGCTTGGTTTTGCAAACAGACAGCACCCAGTATCAAAGCAGTGCTACTGTTTCTGTGTCGTTTCCCTTCTTTTTATAACCGCATCCATAACGCAGGTTTTATTAAATACACTGAAATTAATGGCATATCGTTTACAAATTTAATTCACTTAATAGTAATCATTCTGTAACAATATAATGGCGCATGGAATGACCAAACTATTCCAAGTACCATAGCTGCTTTATTGTTGTTACTATTCAGTGCACTACTCAAGAGTATTTTAACCCATTGTATCTGAGTGTGGAATCACAGCTGTACAGCAGCTGATCAGAAAGCTCTACAGTGGGTTGTATCAAGAGCACGGAGGATAATCAGGATAGAGCTTCCTGCCCTGGAGGACATTTATAGCACACGCTGCCTCCAGAAATCCAACAGCGTCTGCTTGGATTCCACTCCACCATGCCACAGTCTATTTGAACCTCTCCCTTCCGGCCAAAGCTTCAGAGCCTTTCCAGCAAAGATCTCGAGGCTTAGAAACAGTTTCATCCCAAGAGCTATAAACACACTCAATCAGTCCATCAAGTGCACCCAGTAGAACTGCTTCTACTTATGATTACAATTACCTCACTGTAAATTTGCACTACAACTGTAACATCTATCTGCACTATATGTGCATGTTTATTGTACTTATGTTTTCATATTGTGTATTTTTCATTGTTTTTATTGTATTATTATTATTGTTATTTTATCATTTTATATGAAAATAAGTTTATGGAGGATTTGCATATTGAATCTCATTGTACCATACAACAACAGTAAAGGAATTCAATTAAATAGAAGACAGCACATATTTACAGATGATGATGACTGGCTTCTAAGTCAATGTAGATTTCCAAGAGCAATCCTCTTGGAGCTGTGTGCTGTTAGAATACTAGGATGTACACTTAATATCATTTTTATGATGAAATCCATTAAAGTATATATATTATAAAGTATATATATATAAATCGTTAACTTCATTTAAATATGGTAAAACCTCAATGATTAAACATGTGATGGTGTGGTGGCGCAGCAGTAGCAATGAGCTGGTGCTCCATCCAGGGATTGCTCCTGCCTTACACTTGATGTTTGTTGGGACTGGCGTGACCCTAGATCAATGGAATAACTCAACATATATGTTGTGGCGTGCAAAATCTGCACATTTTTGTCGATATTTTCATTATATTTTGCTCAAGACAAAACAAGATGAACTTAAATACAGGACACTTGCATGGGCAGTTTAACATCAAAGCACTGTGTTTTCCTGAATTGTACCACTGTCAATCTCAGTAACATCTGTTTGAACTGAGCTGGAGTTCAGGAGATGTCTCAAGCTGTATGATGATTTTATTACCTGTGAAGCGATGGGCACCAGTACTAAATTGGTTAACATCTTGGGATCTGAGTTGAAAACTGTCAAACCAGTTTATAGCTTGAGTCAGGAGATTCTTAAAACATGAAAACTTTATTGTTTGGGAAAAGGACAACTCAAACAGATTAAGGAGTTTGAGTAAATTTTACCATCATATTGACATCCAGCCAATCAGAGTATGTAGCAGTCAAGGTGTTGCAAAACCCCCATGGAATTTTATAATAAATAGCAAAATACCCGCGCTTCGCAGCGGAGAAGTAGTGTGTGAAAGAAGTTATGAAAAAGAAAATTAAACATTTTAATAATAACGTAACATGATTGTCAATGTAATTGTTTTGTGTTATGAGTGTTGCTGTCATCAAGGATTTGATTATCATTATTTGTTTCAATCAGGTTCGTATCAACAGGATGTGTTGTGTTCAAGTTACATTCCGTGTTTGTCTAGTCTATCCCTGACCATCTCATCTTCGTTGTCAACCGGTGTAAAGATAACAGGTTTCATTCATCGAAGTGATCACTACCCTAATCGGTACTCGTGAATCTAAGATGTTTAACAGGCATTCCCGGTATTAAGTTGTGGATTTGCCTGCGAATATTTAGCGGCAGCGTGTCTATGAACGCAATTTAAACTTAAGCTTTACACCCTGCTTTCCTATTGATATGTCTACAAAGGCTTGTTCAGCGTCAGATAGTTGATCCTTTCTTACTGCATCAATAAACAGCTCGTCTTCCTTTATCTGAGACATCACACTGCATGCACGGGTTTACCTTTCCCAGTCCTGCGAAGTGGTTCAATTTACCACATTTTTTACACTGTCTTCCTTTAGCTGGACATTGACTTTTTCCACCGTGTGGTTTGTTTCCACAGTAGGTGAACTTATGAATATGTGTGTATGCGTCAGTCGCTTCATATTCTATTGCTGCCGTCTCAATTGTGTAATGCGTTTTTTGTTCAGCGCTCTTTGGAGCTCTTGCTTTTTGACTGCGTACTGCGTTCACAGTCAGTACACGTGAGCCGCTCTGAGTACATGCATCGAAGGTTCTCAGCTGTGCTTCTGCTATCTTGTGCGATCTTGCGATGTCCAATTATTACATTAACATTAACATTATTTAATGTTAGCTCAGACCCAGCACTTAAAAGTTTCTCTCGCACTTCTGCTGAGTTTGTGCCAAACACTAGTCTATCCCTGACCATCTCATCTTCGTTTGCATAAGCACAGTCCTTCACCCGCGAATATTTAGCGACAGCGTGTCTATTGGATTGCTGCTGACGGACGGCCTTATATGGGCAGGCACTCAATTACGTGGGAGGCGTGATGATGAGGGACGCAACTCCACCTCACACGGTGACCGAGCTGCAGGCTATGGCCGTATATATGTACATAAGTAGGTTCCAGTTATGACCGTTATGCCTAGAATTTTGAAATGAAACTGGCCTAACTTTTGTAAGTAAGCTGTAAGGAATGAACCTGCCAAATTTCAGCCTTCCACCTACACGGGAAGTTGGAGAATTAGTGATGAGTGAGTCAGTCAGTGAGTCAGTGATGGCTTTGCCTTTTATTAGTATAGAAATGCCTTGTCTCAGAGCGACATCAGAAGAGGACAGAGTGATGTCAGAAGAGGGTGAGAGCAACGTGCGACCGCTTTCATCTGATCGTCAGCTAAAGCATTCCATGAATATCAATTGCTAAATCAACACCACCATGGGACATTCATCTTTGACACCTTTACATTTCATAAGCTTTTTCTAAAGACTATATATATATATATATACAGGTATATATATATATATATATATAGTGGCAAGTTGCTGGGGCTATGACCCAGCCGGGATGCCTGGAGGGACCGGAAGGTGGCACATACGTCCTCCGGGCCACGAGGGGGCAACTGCCCTGGAACAGAGGAAGACCACAGGAGAGGAACAAGGAGGCTTATGCCTATTTTAACCTGTGGCCACCGCCACGGGGCGCCCCGAGTCTTAGGAGGCTCGGGATGGATTTACTTCCGCCACACCTGGGAAGATGGAGGAGAATCCCTCCAGGGTCGCCCGGAGTGCTTCTGAGTGCTCTTCCGTCACACCAGAAAGTGACATCAGAGAGAGCACCTGGAACACATTCGGGGGAGAATAAAAGGGCCTGCCTTCCTACAGTCGGGGAGCTAGAGTCGGGAGTGGGAGCAGGACGAGGCTCCCGTGGAGAGAGGAAAGGCGGTCAAGGGACAGAGTGAGAGAGGCCCAGTGTCAAGGTGATTGGGGCAAGAAGGCCCAGTGGACTGTGCGGGACTAAGTTATGTGTGATGGAGGAAAAAATAAAAGAACTTTTCATAAAGATGTGGTGTCTGTCTGATGGTGTCCGGCATGTCTCACAATATATATATATATACAGTATATATATATATATATATATATATGAAAACTTTGCTATCCACATTTTCTTTTATTCCTAGACTGCTTGAAGTTATATGGTACATTTCTTAGAGCACCTTGAGTAGTGAGGAAGTGCCATATGATCCAAGCTGCAAGGTTTATCAAGCTGAGGACTTCGAGCTTGTCCGATAATGAGCAGTGCATTAAAGTAAAACATTTACTGGTTGATAAATGGCCTATAGCCAGAGATGTTGAGCCTTTGTATGTTTGAATATATTGATGGAGACCAAAGGTAATATTTATGTCTGAGATACATCTAACACATTGTACATTGTTCATGGCTACGATAAGTAAGTCTCTTGGAGTACTAGGGAAAGCGTACTGTGCATGTGTTATTCATACAGTACTTGTGTGTGTTAAAGTGCTAAGGTATAACGTGCATGTGCATACATCTTTCATACTGTACTTTGTGGTTAGGGTCTATGTGTATGCATATATCTATGTATGTGTGTGTCAATCTTAAGGTGCAACAGTAGAACAACCAGGTAACGAACTTGATGAGTACACTTATCCCTAAAGAAAATAGGTAAAGGGTAAGTAGAGGGAAATATCATGATAACACAGAGTATAACAAAGATTTTTCAATGCTCCATAAAAGATTTGAATCTGCGTTCTAACCTTACAGCTGGTTTTACATTTATTACAGATCTCATTGTGTGGCGAATGGTTACGTGGTGAAAGAAAAAGAAAGGTCAGGAATTGAGGATTGGTATGCTTGACAGAGGCAGTACTGCTGCAATAAATTATTCCATTCAGGGCTGCACACATCCCAGCAAGCATGTTGCGGGAGGCAGAAACAATCCCTGGACGTGGATTGTATATTTCCACCTTTTTTTTTCTTCACTGTGTCCCTATTTTTTTTTCTTTTCTCTGTGCCTTAATACGTTTTCATATGATACTCAAGACGGTGGGCTACAACTCTCCTTTTCACCTGGACTTTGGCATTTGACCACTTCTTTTTAATTTCAGGCACTACATGACTTTCTGAACTTGAACTTTTGTGTGTCACTCCATTAATTTCCTTTTGTGACTCACACCACTGCCTAAGCCACCAAAAAGTACATTTTTCCTTGCCTCCACTTCAACAAGTAGAACCTCCAATGTGCATTAGATGAAATCCTTCTTTTTAATACATGTTTTTACCATCTTCTTTTAACAAAACACGAAGGAAAGGAGCTATTTTTATTGATTTACATATTCAAATATGCAAAAATCTGGGAAGAGTCGTGGTGGGGATGTAGGCGCGTGCACGTGCATTAAATATCACATTCATTGGGATTTATAATGGGGAAGTGAGTGGAACTCGGCATGTGCAGTTTTATGCCTCTGGATTTTTCACAATTCCAGTTTTTCTGTACACCATGTTTTAGTATGAATTCTACTCGCGGTGTTACACATGAGCCCCAAAAACGGGTTCCTGTGAAGTACATTTTCCTGTGGACTAAACGCAGTAATGTGCACAAGAAGTGTTTTGATGCATCATATTACAAAAATATCAGGCATGTCAAATTAAAAAAAAAAAAAACTGATCCTCCATGTTGACGTGAACAAGAGCCATAAATATAACTGATTTTACGGGTGTGCTGCAGATTACCTAAGTTACGCAGCTGTGGAAAAACTGGAGGTAAACACAGAAGTGTTTATGAGGCTTAACAGAGCAATATTCCTTGTTTTTCACCTCCAAAAAACTTTTAAAACTCATTTTAGCACGTTTTCGGTTACACAATTGTGAAATTTTACAGGAAAACAAATTTTACTATCAGTTTTACAAAACTATCACAGTAAAACATTTGCTGCTTCACTCATCACTACTGCCATTGATTCTTAGTCCAGGAATGGCTTGAAGAGCCTACAGTCCTCCCCACAACATGAAATCCAATTAACATACAAATTAATACATATTGGAGAGCTAAAACTTGTTGCGTCCTAGAATAAGAACAGAATCCTGGGTAATGATTTATTCATATACATCCAAAAAATGTTCTACAGCAAGGTCAAATCATCATTAGGTTAGTACTGGAACTTCGAGGTGAAATCAGGAAATCAGAAGCAACTTAAATGTGCATGATACCTTTAGGATGAAGTCTTCTGCTAATCTTCTTTCTGTTATTGGGTCCCACAAGTTACATGAAAAGAATGTTAATGCATAATCAAAAATAAGGTTATCAGGCCAAGGAACGAGAGATGTGGAGGCAATGGTGATGTTAGGGCCTTTCAAGGTTCACCCTGCAGTTCCATATCCTAGCACCAGGTATTGAGACTTTAACAGGCCATGTCTCATAGCCCTTCAATGAGACCTCTAAGGTGACATCCCTAACCTGAACCTATGAGACCAGAAAGATACAAGATTCTTGATCAAGTTAATATTAAAAGTGTTTAGTGTATTTATTAAAGCACAAAGTAAAAAAAAAAACGTCAAATAAGTAATAAATGTTTATATTCTCACAGACATTTAGCAGTTGTCGCATGCGGCTAGGTGTGGAGCTCAGCCAGGGCGCCCAGGAGGACCGGAGGAGGGCTTGTGCCTCCTCCAGACCACAAGGGGGCGACCGCCCTGGTTGTGTTGGGGGCCATGGGTAGAGGGCATGGAAGCCCAACCCTGTAGGGGCCTGTGGCCACCGCCAGGCGGCGCCCCAGTGCCTGAAGAACCCTGGACCTCAGCACTTCCACCACACCTGGAAGTGCTGGGGGGAAGAAGACTAGGGACACCCGGAGGGCTTCTGGGTGCACAGCTGGCACTTCCGCCACACGGGGGTGTGTCCACGGGGGATTGTCGGGAAGCAGCTGAAGCCCATCGGGTTGGGATAAAAGGGGCCGCCTCCCTCTGTTCATTAGCTGGAGTCGGGTGGAAGAAGGACTAAGCAGGAGAAGATAGTATGGAGGAGGCCCGAAGAAAGGGATAGTGTGTGACCAGGACTTTGGGGGTTGTGTGAGCACTTTTGAACTTGTTGTAAATAAACGTGTGGTGGTGCAAAACAGCATGTCTGCCTGTCTGTGCCCGGGTTCCGTTCACACAGTGATGGCACTGATTCAGTCCTGTGTCTCTATCTTCAAGATGATTTGTCTGTTTTACAACTTCATCCTATTTTTATAAGACAAAACTGTTCGGATTCTCCTCTTTTTTTACTTCACTTTTGTTCCAACATTGACTTTCCCTTCCCAATGGTGTCATATAGACAGTGGTGTAGTGGTGTCTGGAGATATACTGTAAATTTAGCCCCCAAATTTTTTAGCAGCCTACACAGCAAAAGAAAAAAGTGCCCCATTATTAATAGTGACAGTCTTACATATTTAGTTTCTACTACAAAGGGACAATACTATTTACATCTGCTGCCTGACTTCATTCACTTCAAGGATCATTATGAGATCAACAAATTTCCCCTTGGGATTAATAAAGCATCTATCTATCTATCTATCTATCTATCTATCTATCTATCTATCTATCAAACCAGAGATGCAGATTTTGCAGATCTGTCTGGTTAATAGATTGCAGAGTGATTCAACTGCATAATGCATACATTTTCTTAGTCCATGGGGAAAGTAGATTCTTTTGTAAACAGTGTTTTAGAATATCTAATCTGCAACAGATAGTGAAGGCCAGAGAGTGACACAATTATAAATGGCCATTCATTATTGGCGTCTACAAAAAAAAAAACAGTCATAAAATTATTGGCGTGAAAATGGTACCAACACACTAACACAGTTTCAAGTGTAATATCAGCATTTCTGAGGAAGAATAGCGTACCTAGCTAGAAATGCTTTAATGTCCGGGCCATTTGGACACCAGCTAGTGCTCGAGGGAAAACGGTGTAAGTGTAACGTTATAAACTCTCCCCAACACCTGTTAAATCTCTCTATACTCAAAAATAAGCACTGATGTGAAAGTCAGCTTGAAATATCTGCGTTTTAAAATGTAACCAACCGGAATTTGTTGACAGCTAGCAGCTTTGATGCTAATGAAAAACTAACTTAACACTAGCCACAGCAAAATGGAACAACAAAAAATAAACGAAACTAAATGAAAAAGTTGCTAGTTAATGCTGTATTAACATAATTTAAAAATCTTGCTATTATAAAGTACTTACCATGGTTGACGTGTTCTTCCATTGAATTTGCATCGTCGATCGGAGATTTAGCGCCTCCACCGTCAGCACCCCCTCCGACTGGGGTTGGGGACTGAGGGGCTGTGGCTACTTGTCCAGCTGGATAATAGCAATAATGTAGCTTCACGAGGTCGTTTGTTCTGAAAGCTAATTTTTGTTTGTATGGTTCGCTTCATTTTCACTATTAACTTGGTTATATTAACTTTTCACGTGAGGACATATTTTGTTTTGTAACAATGGACCAACAGGAAGGTGGCAGCAAAGGATATTTTTCCCGGTTTAGCAAAGGAACGGCATGTCCCGCCCTACTCTGCCTCTGATTGGCGTAATCTGTTTGCCCTAACCAATCGTTAGTTCTTCCAAAATGTAACCAAAACAGACAGTGTGAGGACTGTAAAGTGGCATATACCCGCATATACCATGTATTACACTGCAGCGTATACCCGTAACTGGGGGATTCAGAAGTGGGTATACGCTGTGACGACCTAACAAGAAGTGGGTATACGCCGTATACCTGCGTACACCCTGGACTACACTACTGAATATAAACAATTTCCAGTCCATCAAACATATGATTAAAGTATTAATGTCTTTGCATTGTTAATATTTAATCACTTCTGATTACACGTATCTTAAGCTTCATTCATACATATTTTTATTTAAATGGCACTAGGAAGATTTAAAATGTACTATTATTTGAAAGCATAATATCTAAATAATCAAACAGTTCAGTTTTTCTCCAGCTCCACACAGGAAAATGACAAATTGCTTAGTTCAGGTTTTTCAAGCTGTTTACCACAAGGAGTTACAAGACTGTTCAAACCACCTCTTAATAGGAGAACTTCACACTCGTGCTTAAATATCTGCTGTTTGAAATTACAAGGATGCCACATCAGAGATGTTTAACTGAAGGTTTAGCAACGAGTAAAAGTGCATTCCTGAGCAGAAAACTCCTGCTATTAATAGTCTTGTCCCAAGGACAGAAATGATCATTTTTGAATAATGACACAAGTAAAATTGACTCTGCTGCAGGCTGAAAAACAAAGTGCAGCAGAGTCTGAAAGTGAATTGTTAAACAGATCAGGTTGGGCAGATGGGAATTGGGCGGCTTTGCTGGCTGTTTTATTTTTTGCTTTTTATGCAAAACATTCAAAAAGAATCAAGTTCTAGAAGACTATGTTTAATTATACATAGCTTAGAGTAATATGTTAATCTCGCCTAAACAGAATAGTCTGGCCTTTCTGCAAGAAACCTAATGAGCTTCTTCTATCAGTGTGTTAACTGTGTTTGAGTTTCCATAATATAATTAGGCTTAGACCGGCATAACATAATGATTTATTACTTGGCTGAGTTTGTCTAGAAGATAGAATGTGATAAGAAAATTCTGAAAGGGAACAAAAGGAATCAGACCATGAATGATTTATTTTGCTTTATTATGATGTCATTTACGTAGGTGTTGTCCCCTGGACCATTTCATCCACAGTATGGCAGTCACAGTTATTCTCTACATGTTGTCTCAAGCTAAGAGGTTGTTATTAGAGGCATCAAATATCAACTCATCCATCCACTCATTTCTGAAGTCACTTTATCCTCACCCAAAATCCTCAAACATAAGGCAGGATTAAATCTGGATGGCAAACCAGTCTATCACAAGGGCACACTCGAACTCACAAGCAAACTAGCATATGTCTTATTTCTATTATTGATAAATATTCTGTATGATTAGTTATAATACTCTGATAAATCTCAGTTAGAAAACAATATCTGCTCTCAATGTATAGTTTTATAGAGTCATATAGTACCCCTAGGCAGATTTGGTTGCAAGCACCCAAAAACAGACATCCAAAAGAGAGTTCCCTTTCAGTTCTGTGTTTTTGGATCTGTAACAGAAATTGAGGAAGGAGTTGTTATACTACATTTTTCTTTAATATTAATGTCACTGTCTCTATGCTCACTGGTATGGATTTATTCACATGTGCATGTTAAATTTGGCACACAGGGGCTCAGCAGTTAGAATTGCTAGCCAAGCATTGGATTAGATAGCCAAAGACAACTGGAGGATTGTATAGTCAGCTTAAACACAGAATAGTGCATTTCTGTCCTCTGTCAGTACAAAGTCTTATTTCCTTGTTGGGAGAATGAGAACTGGCAGGTAAGCACTATGATATTTCCGTATTTTGTGGAGGAGGAGTTCAGCCCTTTCCTGCCCTTGTTTGGAGACAGAAAGGACCAGCAAGTTGAAGAAGAACAGTATAAAAGGCTTGGACAACAGCCAGACCCTTTGGGGCACATGTCGGCAAACGTTCCGAAAAACCTCCCAGCGTGGGGACGAGAAATGGCAGCCTGTGTTGATCCAGATTCCCACCTGGATAAAGTCTGTCCATATGCCTCCCATCTGTAACCGCGTTAACCATCAGTAAATGTAAGCTAAAGTATATTTTTTCTCATGTGATTCTTGTACCGCCGTAATCACGATGGGAGGGATATTGCCTTTTCTGGTATATTACTATATTGTTTAGTTACTTAATATGCCACAATTTTAAAAGAACACATTTCCAAGAGAGCTAATGCCTCTTCAGGAAACAGGAGTACAGGGAGGTACCCCTTAGAGATCAGCGCACTTGCAATCACATATTAAATCGCCGAGCAGACGGTTAGGTCACCCTTGGAGAGTGGCGCTTTTGCATACACATAAAAGATCATTGTGTTGGGTGTTGGCAGAATGTTCCCCTTGGAGATCATTGCCCTCATGATTATTGCATAAGAAACAAAATTTCGGTGCCCCTAACACACTACCTATTTGACCTATGCCTAGAGCCAGCCCTGGTAGCAAGTATAGTGAACTTCTTCCTTGCATGTTCTAATCAAAATGCAACCTGTTGGCATTCTCCTTTACTTTACAACAGTGGTTCTTAACCTGGGTTCGATCAAACCTTTGGGGTTCGCCAAGTCAGTCTCAGGGGTTCGGCGCCGGGAGGTCAAGACATGCACCCGACTCATATGATTCGTATGACACGCCCCGCTTGGTCATCATTAGCTGTAGGTAATTACGCTACGTTGTTCGGCCAATCGGTGCAGCAGGGAATTTGGTGCACTCAGTAGTCGACTTGTGACTGTCGTGAGATTACTTTCTTAATATTTTAATCCAACTATATCGAACAAAAAAAGAAAGTGGTTGGATGAATATGTACAACATGGATTCACATATATAAGAGAAAGTGATGGGAGTCAGCATCCTATCTGCATTATTTGTAATGCCAAGTTATGCAATTCTAGTCTAGTACCGGTAAAACTAAAAGAACACTTCCTTAACCTACATGGAGATGGGGAATACAAGAACACAACGCTTGCTGAATTCAAGATAAACAGAGCCAGATTTGATGAAAAGGCCACTCTGCCTGCTCTCGGTTTTGTACCCATCAACAAACCGATCCTAACAGCATCGTACGAAGTTGCTCACCTGATCGCAAAGCAGGGCAAACCACACACCATTGGTGAAACACTCATAAAACCAGCTGTTTTGAAGATGGCGAATCTGATGCTGGGAAAAGCAGCCGAAGTTAAATTATCACAAATTCCTCTTTCAAATGACACCATCAACGACAGAATAGAGGATATGAGCAAAGACATCTTAGCGCAAGTAGTTGCAGATCTAATTTCAAGCCCGACAAAATTCAGCCTCCAACTCGACGAGACCACAGACGTTTCTAATCTAAGTCAACTTGCTGTATTTGTGCGCTATGAGAAAGATGACATGATAAAGGAAGATTTTTTTATTTTGTAAGCCTCTCACAACAACAACTAAAGCAGCCAATGTGAAGAAACTTGTGGATGACTTCTTCAGAGGCAACAATCTTTCGTGGGATATGGTTTCTGCGGTTTGTACGGACGCAGCTCCAGTCATGTTGGGAAGAAAGTCTGGTTTTGGTACGCTAGTGAAAGCTGACACACCACACATCATTGTTACGCATTGTATTCTGCACAGGCAACAAAAACCTTGCCTCCAGAAATAACGGAAGTATTAAAAATTGTAGTTGAATGTGTGAACTATGTGCAAAATTGTGCGACAAGGCACCGCATTTTCAGTGAACTGTATAAAGAAATGGGTTCTGAATTCGAGTTACTTCTAGACCATTCTAATGTTCGGTGGTTATCCAGGGGACGGGTGTTGAATCGTGTTTTTGCTATGAGTGTGGAATTAACTCAGTTTTTACAAGAGCACCAACATCGTCATGCAGATTGTTTTAAAAATTCTAGGTTCATTCTCATTTTAGCGTACATGGCTGATATATTCGCAGCTCTTAATCATCTCAATCAGCAGATGCAGGGTGGGGGAGTCAACATCATCGAAGTGAAAGAAAACCTGAAGGCTTTTGAAAAAAGCTGCCGCTATGGAAATGACGAACAAAGAATGATAACTTCGCAAACTTTCCCCTGCTGGACGACTGTGTAAGTAAGATCGAAGATGTGTCTGGAATCGGAGATATTTCTGTACCTACGGAACTGAAGCAAGCAATTGCCACGCACTTTGATGAGCTTGCAAAGTCTCTCGACGGATACTTCCCTACAAGAGAGTCATATCCAGCATGGGTGATACAGCCGTTTACCTTTGACATTGAGACAGCAGATGTCAATGATGAATACCTCGACGAAATCATTGAAATTCAACAGAGCCAGATTCAACAGCAACTCTTCAGAACAACAACGCTCTCATCGTTTTGGTGTCGACAAATGCTAAATTATCCTACTATTGCTAGGCAAGCCCTGGAAATTTTTATACCGTTTGTTACAACATATCTTTGCGAGCAATCTTTTTCGAGGATGCTAGACATAAAAACGAAGAAAAGGAACAGACTTTGTTGTGAAAATGACATGACAGTGGCAATTGCCAAGATGAAGCTACGCATTTCTGAACTGGTCTCTCAAAGGCAACAGCAGAAGTCACACTGATTTGCAGTAAATATTCATTATTATTGTAGCCTGGTGAATATGAGGTGATGGGTGTGTGTTAAAATGATAAAAATAGCATAATACAATAAGTTTATTATTGGAATACATAAGTTTAAAAATAAAATCATTTCAGTGTGGTAGTATTAAAAAAGGTTAAAAAGGTATGGAATTTGTTGTGAATTCATGCATTATATTGGTTTTGTTCTTTGAACTCAGTGATGTTAATACACGATTCATTTTGTAAACCAGTAAAACATGTACCTATGTCTTGAATTTGAAAAAAATATTTTATTTTTCAATAAAGAAGGGTTCGGTGAATGTGCATATGAAACTGGTAGGGTTCAGTACCTCCAACAAGGTTAAGAACCACTGGCTTACAACACACAAAGTTCACTCTGTAAAGAACAGGTGCCAATGTGGCTTCTTTAGATCATTGCAATTGGAAAAGTATTTTTAGTTTGCAAAAGAACCATCCATATGAAGGTTCCAGAATAATTTCTATTTATTCAGATCCATAACAGGTTTCTTAAGTAATAATGACAATATTATAATAGATATGTGAAACACGAATCAACTCATGATGTTAAAAGGACTTTTGCTGCCTACCATAACACAAGTTAAGTTCAGGTTTTTTGATCCTTCAGGATCCTACTACATATCCTTCTATACTGTACATTAAAAATTTCTGTTTAATTCAAATATTCCTTATGCAAAGAACCCTTCAATGAAAGAAAGGGTACTTTACCAAGCAATGACGTCACGAGGAGCTGCACAACCCAGTAAACAACCACTTAAAAACCACAATATTTAAGAATGTACTTTCACAAGAAGAACCTACAGACACTTGCCTTTTCGAATACGTCCCTGTCAGTGTGCCTTCATTTTTTATATTGTATTTCACAGTGAACAACTTTCCCATCTTATCTAAATATAACGTTTTACATGTGAAATGCATGGGACAGTCCAGTCATGCTCTGGGCCGCACGCCTTACATTCTTCAGACCAAGAACAAAATTTGCAATTCAAAATTAAGTTTTATTGTTTGCTTTGTAGAGGATAGCTGGCCAATGAGCACAATGCACATTGCCACTAGTGCATACTGGAAGAGATCTCTGACCAGCTGCCAGTGTGGTCTCTGTCATGTTTGAGATTTTCTGTGGGTGTTCCAGTTTTCTCAGAAATCCCGAAAAGATGCATGTTAAACTGACCAGTTCCTCTAAACATACCAAGTATGACTTTATGCACACGTGCCTTGTGATGGCCAGTTGCACCTTGTGCTCTGTCCTGCTCTGAGGCTTTGGCTCCCCTGTAATAAAAATTTATGAGGAAGAAGCTGGGGAGAAAAAAAAATAAAGTCCAAATCTCAGTAATTATTCCCTGGGACATAAAATGGGTTTGATTTATTGCCGATTAATGGTGATATTTTGATGCCTGAATGCACCTGTGTATTCATTTTTGATGTGCATGCTTTTTTAAAGACAAGACATTCTTTTTAAGAGCGACTAGGAAACTAGCTTTACCTTCCAAGAAGCAGACCACAGCCTTGCAGCACTCACCTTGAATCTGTTCCTCACCAATCATTCTTTCTCTGTAACTGACAGGCTGTTTTGATTTGGATGGTTAAAATATGGTATTGCTTTGTGATGTAACCACAGTTATAAAACAGTTTGATGTATGACAGGGAGCATCATTCACTCCAAACCCAGATGTGAGTTTGAAGCTGTTCATCTCAAATAAAATGCATGCGTTTCATCATGTCTTTCCATCCTTGAATAAGCTTTTCAGAAAGCTCAGTCAACCAGAACCTTAGATATTACAAACCCTCATCCAAAAAATTCCTCATCGATATAAACATGCAGTAAAACCAAAAGGGTCTCAATTTTGTGGGCTCACATTTGTTATTACAGAGAGTTTCGGCCTGCGCCTGCTGCACTGAAAGAAAGGCATGAACCGTTTCTGACCAGATTGTGGATGTCACATGCATGTGCCCACAAAGGCCCAATTACCTTAACATGTGTCGATAAGATGTGCAAAAAAGATAGATAAAATATGCAAAGTCTAAAAAGGAAGTGTCTAGTTTAGGAATTAAACCCAAATCCCTGGTGCAGCATGGAGTTAGTGGAAAAACCCACCTAGTCCAACTCAAGTCTGCATGTAATACAAATGAATACCGTGCTTCTACTTTAATTTTTAACCAAAGAGGGTCTCATCGCACAGATAGTGAAATCACCAGGGGCCTCATGTATAAATGGTGGGTACGCACAAAAATGTTTTGTACAAACATTTCCACGATCAAATCGCGGTGTATAAAACCTAAATTTGGTGTAAAGCCACGCACATTTCCACAGTAGCTCAATCCCTGGTGTATGCAAGTTCTGCGCTCGGTTTTGCAAACTGGCAGCACCCAGCGTCAAAGCAGTGTTTTTGTTCCAGTGTGGTTTCCCTTTCTTTTTTAAATCCACAACCCTGATGCGGCTTTATAAATAAACTGAAATTAACTGCATACTGTTTATTAGTTTAATACATCTGATTGTAATTAACCAGTAACAATATAATGGTCCACAGAATGGTCAAACTATTCCAAATACCATAGCTGCTTTAGCGTTGTTACTCTCACTGCACCTTCTTTTTCTTCTTGTAGCTGCTCCCGTTAGGGGTTGCCACAGCGGATCATCTTTTTCCATATTACTCTCACTGCACCAATCGGAGTATTTATATCACTGTATCTGAGTGTGAATCACAGCTGTACAGCAGCTGAATGGAAAGAGAATTATCAGTATACAGCATCAAGCACACGCTGCCTCAGCCATGCTGTCTATTGAACTGCCCTCATATGACAAACGCTTCAGAGCCTTTCCTGTACGGACCTCGCGGTTCAGAAACAGTTTCATCCCAAGAACGATAAACGCACTCAGTCAGTCCATCAAGTGCTCCTTGTAGAACTGTTTGTACTTATTAGTACAATCACTCCACTGTAAACTTGCGATACAGTTATAATATTGCACAACCTGTGCCACTTTATAAAGCGCGTATTTATATATGATGACGATATAATTTTTAAAAATATGTTTATTATATTATACAGATAAAACTTTATCTTCATTTAAATAATCTATATTGTTAATAATTAAACATGCCAGGACACGGTGTCGCAGCGCTAGTGAGGAGCTGGCGCTCCGTTCATGGATTGGTCCTGCCTCACACTGTATTCTTACTGGTACTGACACAACACTGGAAAGATAGATGGATAGAATAATTAAACATGTACTACGAATATATTTCAATGTTCCTTAAAAGTTTTGAAGAATCGTCGTTCTAAGCTTACAGATGGCTTAATGTCTATTACAGAGCTGATTGTATGGCGATTGGGTATTTGGAGAAAGAAAAGTAAGGACAGGAATTGGAGGTTAGTACGTTTGAAAGAGACAGTACTGCTACAATAAATTATTTAATCGAAGGTCGCGCACGGCGCAGCAAGCATCTTGCGTGAGACATGAACAATCACTGCGCCACCGTGTTCCCATGTTTAATAACATGCTTTAACTCTTACCATCATGAAAATGATATCACATATACATCTCAGTATTTTAGCCCATTTAAGAAGCACGTAGTGATTCACACACATAGAGCACATAGAAGATCACATACAAAACAGCATTTAACAAGCTACTTTTAGAGACTAGTAAATTAAGCGATTTTAAGATGAAGTTTATGATGTTCTACTTTAATGACAAAATATACTACGTGATTAAAGTGTAAATATCGAAATTAAAGTTGAGATTTCGTGCTTTTTTCCCACTGTATGCCTATTTTTTTTCTCTGTACCCTAATAAGCTTTCATATGACACTCAGACGGTGGGCTACGACTCACCTTTTCACGGCGACTTTGATATCTGACAACTTCTTTTTTATTTCGGCACTGTGCGACTTTGTGAACTTGAGCTTTCGAGTTTCTCCGACACGCTATGTCACTCGATCAATTTCCTTTTGTTGTTTATACCTCTGTTTATATCAACAAATGGTACGTTTTTCCTTTGCCTCCACTTGGTATTCGCTGAAATTCTTCTATTTTCCCCCGTGCTTTTGCCATTGCCTTTTCACAGAATGCTGAGCTTAACGGCTATTTATATTGATTTGCATATTCAAAGAGGCGTAATTCTGGGAGGAGTTTGAGAGTGCCGTTGCTCTAGCATTGAGTAACAAGTGGCTTTGTAATAACCATTATTTTGAGCTCCTTCAGTGTATCTCTAGGCAGCCTCCCTGGCCGATGGTGATTCCCCAACCTCCCGCATGGCTCCATGGGAGATGGAGTCCTCCACAGCCTGGTTAGGAGCTGGGATGGCCACTAGGGGGTGCTGCCTGAAATCAACAGCCCGGCTGAACGGGTCTTCAGCCCCACCCAGAAGGGCAATTGGGACCAGGTGGTCAAGCACCTGGAACACTTCCAGGTGGGCTATAAAAGGGGCCAGCCACCACCACTCGATAGCCAGAGTCGGGAGGAGGAGGACTGAGCTTGAGGAGGAGTGGTGGTAAAAGAAGAGAGAACTGTTGTGGGTCTTTGGTGTGCTTTGGGACTGTGTATTGCCTGTGGGGTTTACGGGGAAGACATACCCCACAGGTGAAGAAAATAAAAAGCCTCTTTATTTTACACGTGCCTCCGTGTGCATCTGTGTCGGGTTAGGTGCCTATATAGCGCCTTTGTTACAACCCAAATAAATGTCAGCACCTGTAGAGCAGATTCCAATGCCAGCTATCCTGGAGAAAAAGCCAAGCTGTTGTGTTGTACAACTATAACAAAAAAAAACTATATATACTGGTTAGTCAAAATGATGTTAACACTAATGGTACTGCTATGTACAGTATATACTTATAAACAATTTTTGTGGACAGTTTATGTGCCACATATGGTACATGTGCTGAACATGATGGCGGACAGGTTGAGACATTCCTGTAAATCATCTTGCACATATGAAGTATGTTTCGTGAATAAATTATTTCTGCCATTCAAATGTTAACATAATTTTGACTCATCCTGTATATATATTTTTATAAAAAAACAAAAATCCCATAAAGAATGCCTCAATGGGCCTTAACAGCCCCCCAGCCTTGACTCTCTAAGAATACAATAAAAAAACTCAAAAAAACCCTTGCAGGAAAAAATGTTAGGCTGGGCATACAATGGGTGTCAATAACAGGGTAAAGAAAACACACAAAACAGAGTACAAGTAGTTCTTTTCTCAGAGCTAGATGGATGTTATAATTATTGTTCACATATGAAATGTGTTGATCAAGAAACAGAGTCAACTTGTCACCTAGATGTATTGTTTTAGTTGTAGAACTTTGACAGAATGAACTGGTTTTGGCAATCACACTGGTCTTGAGAACACACTCCCAGGAAGACAAGTAGAAAGGCCTTCGGGTGCTGATTCCACGATGGCTCAAGAGAATGAAGACAGCATTTGATTTGAAAATTCGTTCCATAATATTATTATTTCTGAGTGGGATAGTTGGCTTTGGCTAGGGCATCCTAACTAAAGGAGAGAAGAAAATTACACATTGTCTTATCACACTCAACCATCCCCAAAATGGACCCAAGAAAGCACACAATGAAGTAAGTCTGTAATTCAAAAACAGAATTCTAAATGTAACTATAAATCTATAAATATTTGGACAGAGACAACTTTTTTCTAAGTTTGGTTCTGTACATTACCACAATGAATTTTAAATGAAACAACTCAGATGCAGTTGAAGTGCAGACCTTCAGCTTTAATTCAGTGGGGTGAACAAAAAGATTGTATAAAAATGTGAGGCAACTAAAGCATTTTTTTTTATACAATCCCTTTATTTCAGGGGTTCAAAAGTAATTGGACAAATTAAATAACTGGAAATAAAATGTTCATTTTTAATACTTGGCTGAAAACCCTTTGCTGGCAATGACAGCCTGAAGTCTTGAACTCATGAACATCACCAGATGCTGTGTTTCCTTCTTTTTAATGCTCTGCCAGGCCTTTACTGCAGTGGCTTTCAGTTGCTGTTTGTTTGTGGGCCTTTCTGTCTGAAGTTTAGTCTTCAACAAGTGAAATGCCTGCTCAATTGGGTTAAGATCAGGTGACTGACTTGGCCATTCAAGAATTTTCCACTTCTTTGCTTTAATAAACTCCTGGGTTGCTTTGGCTGTATGTTTTGGGTCATTGTCCATCTGTATCATGAAACGCCGCCCAATCAATTTGACTGCATTTAGCTGGATTTGAGCAGACAGTATGTCTCTGAACACCTCAGAATTCATTCGGCTGCTTCTGTCCTGTGTCACATCATCAATAAACACTAGTGTCCCAGTGCCACTGGCAGCCATGCACACCAAGCCATCACACTGCCTCCACCGTGTTTTACAGATGATGTGGTATGCTTTGGATAATGAGCTGTTCCACACCTTCTCCATACTTTTTTCTTGCCATCATTCTGGTAGAGGTTGATCTTGGTTTCATCTGTCCAAAGAATGTTTTTCCAGAACTGTGCTGGCTTCTTTAGATGTTCTTTAGTGAAGTCCAATCTAGCCTTTCTATTTTTGAGGCTTATGAGTGGCTTGCACCTTGCAGTGCACCCTCTGTATTTACTTTCATGCAGTCTTCTCTTTATGGTAGACTTGGATATCGATACGACCCCCTGGAGAGTGTTGTTCACTTGGTTGGCTGTTGTGAAGGGGTTTCTCTTCACCATGGAAATGATTCTGCGATCATCCACCACTGTTGTCTTCCGTGGACGTCCAGGTCTTTTTGTGTTGCTGAGTTCACCAGTGCTTGCTTTCTTTCTCAGGATGTACCAAACTGTAGATTTTGCCACTCGTAATATTGCAGCAATTTCTCAGATGGGTTTTTTCTGTTTCGCAGCTTAAGAATGGCTTCTTTCACCTTCATGGAGAGCTCCTTTGACCGCATGTTGTCTGTTCACAGCAAAATCTTCCACATGCAAGCACCACACCTCAAATCAACGCCAGGCCTTTTATCTGCTTAATTGATAATGACATAACGACGGACTTGCCCACACCAGCCCATGAAATAGCCTTTCAGTCAATTGTCCAATTACTTTTGAGCCCCTGAAATGAAGGGATTGTGTTTAAAAAAATGCTTTAGTTGCCTCACATTTTTATGCACTCCGGTTTCCTCCCACAATCCAAAGACATGCAGGTTAGGTGGATTGGCGATTCTAAATTGGCCCTAGTGTGTGCTTGGTGTGTGGGTGTGTTTGTGTGTGTCCTGCGGTGGGTTGGCACCCTGCCCAGGATTGGTTCCTGTCTTGTGCCCTGTGTTGGCTGGGATTGGCTCCAGCAGACCCCCCGTGACCCTGTATTCGGATTCAGCGGGTTAGAAAATGGATGGATGGATGGCATTTTGTTGATCCCACTGAATTAAAGCTGAAAGTCTGCACTTCAACTGCATCTGAGTTGTTTCATTTAAAATTCATTGTGGTAATGTAGAGAACCATAATTCGAAAAAAGTTGTCTCTGTCCAAATATTTATGGACCTAACTGTAGGAACTTGTACACAAAAAAAACAAAAATGACAGACAAATCTCTACAAAGGCATACGACAAATAAAAATCCCAAGGTAAGCAAAAGCTCACAAAGCAGAAATCCAAAACAAAGGTAAAAATCACTAAACAATGCTCAAAAAAACAGAGTGCATGGGACAAAGAATAATTAAAGCCCAGACAGGACAGAAACATGAATGCAAATGCTAGCGCATAGCCACTCCCTCTATCACATGACTGCTTCCAAATAAACATTGCCAAGCAACAGACCCAAACAGAAAGGGCCTTGGTCAAATGGCAGGTGAACAGAAAGGCCAGAACAATGACATGTCCTACTTGTTCTATCAAGAATGAGATAAAGAGGTTTTAATAAGAAAGAAGCAAGAAAATAAGAAGTGGTAAGAATTACAAGTCAAAGTTTTAACCAGAAACGTAAAATGATCTACAGTCAAACTCTAAATTCTAAACATAATTCTAAATTCTTAACAACAAAGTTAAGTCTTGATGACCAGTAAACACAAAACAGAATGAACAGCATGTAACACTCGGATACCAAATGTTGGATGATTTGGATTCGTATGCAACAACCTAAATGCTGTTACAATGATGAAGTCAGGGGTCATGTACTTCCAGTGAATCATGGAACATATTGGTATAGCAACAGGGCCACTATAATTCTAAAATGGTGGTACCCAAGACCAACCAAAATACAGCTACAAATTAAAGGGGAAAAAAAATTCAAACTTTAAACTTCAAGGCTCATAGATAAAAAAGGAATATCAAAATTGCATTTACTGATGTTAACAAAATGCATACAGAATGTAAACATCATCTCAGATGAGTAAAGGAAACATAATAAAAATTAAAAGAATATGCCAATCAAAACACAACCCTGACGTGAGAAGGAACTGAAAGGTGTCTGCGTGAGACCCAATCCAGTTCTTAAAAATTCTTAAGTCTTTGATAAAGTTAATCCAGCAGAATTCATTCTATTAAATAATAAAACACATATGCAAGGTCAAAGATGGAACTTAAGAGAAATTATATCTAAGACAGGAGCCATGATGAGTTGTGAGAATCTGGAACAAACTACCAAGTCATGTAGCAGAAGAAGAAACCTTGATAACCTTTGAGAAGTATCTGGATGCGATATTGAGATAACCGGGCTTTGAGTCAACCAAATCAGCTTGATGGACTAAGTGGCTTCGACTTTCAAGTGTATGTTCTTATGTAAATGAATCCAATAAGCACGTTTTAGAAATGTGGGAGGAAAACTACATCACTATAAGGACGACATGCAAGCAGCACACAGAAGTACTTCACCACCTTCCTTCCCAACACACGTAAATACACGTAAATATCATGACTGTGCAATACTTATTTTTCCCAATTTCAAATCTAAAGGATTCTAATGTAATCATTGTTTCAGAAGTTCGTTTTTGTTTTTTTTCAGGCATTTATACCATTAGTACTGGGCTACAAACACTGGCAGTGAAATCAAAATGAGACACACTTCTAACACACTAATCCTCTGGCTTGTTTCAGATGCCTAATTCAGTTTCACCACATTTACACATTCCACCTGAATGGAGTATAAAGAGTCCAGTCTGAGATTAATTAAATATATGCTTATGGAGTTTATTTAAGTAATTGATGTTTTTAAATGCATGGCAAAGATGGCCTAGAGAATAAATACAAGCACATTAGATCAGCAAAAGCAAATGCTGTGACTGGAAAAGAAATGCAGATTCCAGTTCTGCACAGGGCTGCCTTAACCATAGATCAGTGGCTCTCAAACTGTGGGGCGGGCCCACCTAGGGGGGGCACGAAGATGTGAAACAAAGAAAACAAGAATCAAAAATATGAAAAATACATCTATTGAAACCAAAACAAATGAACTTAAACTACATTCTGATACTACAAAAATAAATATAGAGTTAGATAAATCTCGATAAAAGTTAAGTAATCATAATAAAATATGGATCTATGATATATCATTAAATAAAAAAGAACAAATTGTTATTAGTGGACTCCTTTCAAAAAAAAACCTTAGGGGGGGGGCGCGATTAAAACTGTTATGAAAACTCGGTCGCAAATACTTAAAGGTTGAGAAATGCTGCCATAGATTGCTCTCATACTCTAATTAGAGCTGGACAATTAAATTATATGCTGAAAATATAGAAAGTAACAACATTCACAGTGCAGCTAAAATAGAAGGTACAATCATTTTAGTAGAGAAATATTTCCCCAAGAATGCAATGAATAAATTGTATGTGGTTTGCAGATCAATGTCATATTTTCATCCTGAACTCTGAAAGCCATAAAACTGGTGAAATGTGTTTAATCACGTGGCCTGTAAATCAATCATTCTTTACTTTAAACACCTCACACCTCATAGTAAGTATAACAGAAAGTGTACCACATAGTAACCAATGCAATAGTACAATATAATAAAATGAGGAACACTTGGAAAGTGCAGATCTAGAGCTGGGGGTCTCTGCTCATGCAGGGCTATAATGGATTTTATTCCAGCTGAGCCTGTAATCAAAGACTGAAACGCCTTTCATACTATAAATGAGACTAGGCATGTAAAACAGACGAAGGAGCTGTATGAACCAAGTCAAGTAATCCAGGAATCTTTGACCGGAAAATTACTTAGCTCAAGGTAAAGTATAATTTATGGAAATGTGGCTGATGGGAACAAAACCATAGAGTCACTTCGTAGAAGTCTTTTAAACGGTAAACAGCACTCTTGTGTCTGCGAAGATGCAACTCTCTTCACAACCGTTTCGTTTTACATGTTCCATGACCAGCATTCTTTGGGAATGTCAAGATTCCCTCTGTGGTGTCCTGCTGAATATAATTAACTGTGCTGTGCTAGATTTCAGCCCTTGAAATAAAGATAAGATCAGAAAATTGGGACGTACCTGCATACTTTTTAGGTGCACGTGAAGGGGTGTGGGACAATGTCAGCAGCAAAGGGATGCTGCGACTTATGGATGTCATTGGACGGCATTGTGGATGTCACTGCCCGAAGTGCCCTCGTGGAGTTGTATGGGCTGCCGCCGGTCCACTTTCCTTTGAGTTGC
Source organism: Polypterus senegalus (assembly GCF_016835505.1). NCBI lineage: Eukaryota > Metazoa > Chordata > Cladistia > Polypteriformes > Polypteridae > Polypterus > Polypterus senegalus. The sequence goes on from NC_053168.1 coordinate 37,551,700, forward strand.
TCACTTGCTGTCAATACTTTAAATGCACCAAAAAAGTTAAAAGACTGCAAACTTTTAAAAACAATAGTGTTGTATTATTGAAGCATGACGGCTAGGGACTTAAAACGTGCTTTTAGAGCACTTATTTAAACGTATGCGCGCGCGGATCGGATAGCGAGAAAACACGCATGCGTGCGTCGTTTGGGGCGCGGCGTGGATCAGGTTGTATGTTATAATATTTGTGAAGATGGTGTGAAAAAAAAATCAAAAAATACAACAGGAAGTGTAAAATTCCTGCATTTGTATTTCTTACACACACACACAATTATTTTAAGATAAACGGCAAGAAGGTTGTATGGTGTTTTAATTATTGCGGCATTCTGGTAATATGGGTATGAACCCCAAACATGTTTGTTTTAAATACTGTGTGTGTGTGTGTGCGTGTGTGTGTGTGTGTGTGTGTGTGTGTGTGTGTGTATATACCATACCATACCATACCATATTTATTTGTTGAGCGCTTAAAAACACAGCATTACAACTGACCAAAGCGCTGTACAGTTACAACAAGCAGGACTAAAAGCAAAATATTAAAAATAAACATTAAGAGAGAATTAAAACAGAGATACTAAAAACAGGTCAAAAGACCAAATAAAATAGAGAAAATAGCAAAAGGCAAGTGGAAAATGAAACAGGTTAAGAATTAAAAAAAAAAAAATATATATATATATAGAGAGAGAGAGAGAGAGAGAGAGAGAAACACAGTAATACAGTAAAATGATACTAGTCTAAAAATACAAGGTGTAACATTCCTGCGGTAGAAATAATAAAGAAAGCGTTAAAAATCAGTCAGGAGAAGTCTAAAAGGCATGTTGCTTTATACTCATCCTTATCGTGGGCTAAAAGAGACCTACAAGCATCCCGATGTACTCTAAAGGGTCAAAGGGATTTTCAAGGTGAGTTTATTTTATACTTTTTCTTCTTGAAGACCATCTATCAAAAGAAGAGGCTTATAAAGGTCAAAGATTAGCCGCGTTTCCTTAGGCAATAGAACAGATAGGAACATCCTGTCTGGTAGGTTTAAAACTTGAAAGTAAAGCTTTTTCTCTTTTGTTTTTTGTTAGTTCAGTTTTCCACCCATGAGGACTAAAAGCACATATGTCTGCCAGATCTGACATGCAGCCTTTTGAAAGTCTGTAAAATGTGTGCTGTCCACATGCATGACTTCACGCCATGGACTGGTGGCATTAAAGATCATCTGTCACTTTGTATGCCCAAAATGACCCCAAAACACAGGCAGTAACAGATAACACATTGAAAAAGTGTGTGTCTGACGTCCGCAAAACAGGCTTAACATGTTTAATTTTCAGCACCAGAATGTGAACCTCTCTGTCATCTGATTGTCAGTTTATGGTGGGTTGTGTTTCCGCCATCTTATTTATGATGGGTCAGACATCCATTGCTATCTAATTACTGTTGTTTTTAGTTTGGTGCCTGGTAGGGTGGCATGCTGGTACAATGGTTAACACTGCTACCTCGTGGCTCGAGAGTCTTGTATTTGAATCTCAGCCCAGTCACTGTCTGTGTATCTTCAGTGTGGGTCACATCTCAAAGACCCCCAGATTAGGGTTATTGGTAGATTTATTTAAATTGCCCCATATGAGTGAGGGTACACCACCAGGACAGGCACCGGCCTCCTCTAAGGAGCTATAAAAGACGTCTCCTGTTCATGGTCCAAGCTGGGCATGATGTCCTCCCCAGCCCAGCAAATCTACATACAGTACCTGTGGCAAGACTGAGTTTCCAGTATGTCTTCTCTGCACTGGACAGGGTTCACTGGAGCACATCCTCAGTAACCGCAGCTCTCAGTGAAGGCCGCTACCACAGCTGACACGACCAGGTGCTCATGTCAGTGGCTTAGGCTATATGTAGAGCCATGGCTAACGACAGAATCATCCGCAGCCAGAGGACCATCGCCTTTGTCAGGGCAGGATGAGCGGCCTCAGCCACAGCCTTCAGTAGCAGCCAGCCTGCTCACCTCAGCGTTGGACTGGTTACCGTGAGGAGACCTGGGCAGACGTCTCAAGTTCCTGGACAACTTCTTTGAGGCCAGACAAGCTGTAAACATCTGCCTCTACAAAGCAGGTGCTTATAGTGGAGTTGACAGTCCCTTGGGAGAACCACATTGAAGAGGCTAACAAACAAAAGTGGTTCAAGTACCATGAGCTGGTGGAGCAGTGCGAAAGGAGTGGCTGGCATGCTCATTGTGTACCCAGAGGCTTTGCTGGCTACTCTTTATGCAAGGTCTACACCCAGCTTGGCATCACAGGAGCTGCAAAAATGAGAGCCATAAAGTCCACCATAGAGGCTGCAGAGAGGGCCTCCATGTGGCTTTGGATCAGGAGTTTTGAATTGTGAGCTATTGCTGCTGGGACTCAAGTCAGAGCCTGATCAACCCTGGCTGGGTCACCTGAGCGAGGGTGTCTGATGTTGTGAGACCTGAAACACTCGATGACCTCAGGAAATATCAATGATGCTGTGTCGCAGTGCATCCTTGGATGGATCTTTAAACTGCTGAATAAAAAGTTGATGAAAAAAAAAAAAAGTGCACCAGAAAAGGCAAAAATCCCACATTTCTCATCACCTTTAATTTGGGATCCAGTGGCTGTAATTAAGTTCTTCATGCTGAGGCATGCAATCCCCTCCCCAAATGTTGCTTTTGTTTGTGCAGTGGCAGCACCATTGGTTTGGTTCAATAACATCTAGGCAATAGGGAGACTGCTACATTATTGTAACTTTAAAAGTGTTGGAGATATGGTGAGCTTTGGGCACCATGCTTCATGCTGCTGACACGGTAAGCACATCCTCCTTCATGTCGATGGCTTCACTTAACAGAACAAAACCAAAAGTCATCAACACATCAAATGTGAAATCAAACCTAACGTTACAAACAACACATAAGATCTGAGATTGCCATGAGGGTGGAATGGTGGCACAGTGATAGCGCTGCTGCCTTGCAGTTAGGAGACCTGGGTTTGCTTCCCGGGTCCTCCCTGCGTGGAGTTTGCATGTTGTCCCCATGTCTGCGTGGGTTTCCTGTGGGTGCTCCCGTTTCTTCCCACAGTCCAGACATGCAGGTTAGGTGAATTGGCGATACTAAATTGTCCCTAGGATATAGCGGGTTGGATAATGGATGGAGTTTGCCATGATTTATTCATACAAAACATGTTACCATATAAAGAAAAAGTGTGAAAATGATTCCGTACAAAAAGATCAATTCCAAAAAAATGTGGAACATACCACATTTTTGGATTTCTGGAGGTCAGCTCCGGAAAGCGAGATTAGATAATCCAGGATTTCAGAACAAATTCCATCTTGCTTTAGCACCTGTGGATTACCCGGTTCCAAAATACCGGATTTCAGCCGGTTTACACAAACTCAGATACATTTATCTGAAATAATGTGCATTGACAGCAAAAATTGACAAGCCCTTGTGAGTGGAGCACTGAACAGCAGATCAACCATGGACTACAAGCCTGACAACCAGAGGGGGTGAGGTTCATGCCAGCAGAGCAAGAGGTGCTGATGGAAGTGCATAAAGATTATCAGCATATCCAACAGAAGTGGAGTAATACAGCAGTAACACCCAAAGAAAGGAAGATGATGTGGAGGAATATCACTGAAAGAATAAAACAGTTAGTCAGTGATATCTGTGTAAACTTTGTTTGGTAAATTGTTGAGCTGTGCAGAATGTACCCCTGGTGATATTACACTACTGAAACGTTATATTATATGCCTTCAAGTAAGAAAAGTATTCTGTTTTTGCAATTTTAATATCATCAAAAAAAAGCCTAGACCCATGACATTAAACGTTCAGCACCCAGAGAGCTGTTCTAGTCACTACACGTCATCCTGCCTGCACTAAATCCCACTTTGTCAATGCCAAAAGAAACCAAAGCTTCATTTCTTTCACGTACAAATCTGCAACAGAAGTCTCTCAGTGCCCACTCTTTGAATGGTTACCCTGTTCAAACCTGAGACCACACATATTTGGCCTCAATACTTGTACAGAACTGATGTGTGTGGCATCTCATATAATTTTAAGAATGTATAAGAGGACACATTGATATTTGTATTGAGCATTTGATAAACTGTACATACTTCATTCATAAAAGCCATCAGCCAAATGAACTGCAATACAATGCAAAAGTAACATCGTTGCCTTACTCCATCAGAAAACCCTGGATCAAAACTGCATTAATAAGTATACTGGAGATAGGAAGCCACTGAAGGGGAGGGTCTCCAGAGGAGTTTCTTTAAAAGGCGAGGGGGACTCCACAGAAGGGATGAAGGTAGGCAGTTAGTCTAGTATTAGTTATTATTACTCAGAAATAACACACATTTACATTCAGTCATCCTACTTACTTTAACTGGATTTAGCACTAATCCTGCTTCCTGGAACAGACCCCTGGTTACACTACCGTGAAAGCCAGAGACTAACACCAGAGGGCCCTTTAACACAATCATGTAGTTTTGGGATTTTTAGGATTTCTCTGACCATTATAAGGTCTAATCTTTGGATGAAACGCTACAACATCCACTTCTCAGAAAACCATCTTTAATGTTCTCCTTTTAAAAATTATTCTGCTTAGAGCAGAATGATGGATTTCAAATTGTTTGGAAATGGTCGGAGGACCCTTATTAGGAATAATTACCTCCCAGATATCATGGTAGAGGCCTTCTGTCTTTGGCATGCTGTTGCCAAAACCATGAAGTTTCCAGCCTGAACGGCTTGTATGTGGCAGTGGCGGCGATTCCTGATCATCAGCTCACTGAGTGCACTTGGAATGTAGCGTCTCAGCTGAATTACTGACAAAACTGATAGAGAAGCACTAACAGTGTACTTCATTTTTCACACATTGGATCCTACATGTTGCCTTATTTTTGGTTAAATAAATAGCAAGTTGTTTTTCTAATGCTGCAGCACACTTTTTCTAGGTGAATAGGATTTGGACAATTTGAAGGTGGTGTGGTGTCAGAGTGGCCATCACAGCTGCCTCACGTGCCGGGCATTCTCGGCTCAAATTCCTCTCTAGTCATTGCTTGTGCGGAGTTTGTGGTGGTTCTCCCAACTCCATAAAAAAACCCTACAGGTTGGTTTAATTGATAACACAGGTAATACACTGAAAATTTTCTTGTATTACTCCATGTCATTTTTATTTAATTTTTGGGTGCTGATTTCAAAAATTAAAAACCATTTTTTTCACATAACATTTGTTCACAAATGACATTTTTTATGTCAGTTGTAGATATGTTAAAAACAATCAATTTGTTTGAATTTAATATTTTTAAATATTAAAATGTATGTTTAAAACAAAAATTTTAAACAGTTCATAACTATTTTTCCAGGCCTGATGTTAGAAAACCGATTTCTGATGCAGGATTTGATGATGTGATGAACAAGAGGCTTGGTATCATTAAAGAATTTCTAAGTTTTGAGGGAACAGTAAAGATTTAAATTTAAAATTTACCTGGTGAGGTGTTCCGGGCATGTCTAACCGGGAAGAGGCCCCCGGGGAAGACCCAGGACATGCTGGAGGAACTATGTTTCCCAGCTGGCCTGGAAACACCTCAGGATTCCCCCGGAAGAGCTAGAAGTGGTCGGGGAGAGGGAAGCCTGGGCATCTCTGCTCAAGCTGCTGCCCCCATGACCCGACCTCGGATAAGCGGAAAAGGATGGTTGGATTAAAATTTGTCTTGACTTTCAGACTGCTTTTGATAAGGTGTCACAGGAGGAGTTTGGCATCAAACTAAAAGAGGTGGGAGGTAAGCATGTATGTAGAGAGGGGGAAGCAGAGGGTGATGGTGTGAGGAGCCTCATAAAAACTGTCCGATGTTAAAAGTGGTGTGCCACAGGGGTCAGTGCTAGGGCTGCCAGAGTACTGGGTGTGACTTTGGTCTCTTGAGCAGCTCTTTTTCCTACCCTAACAACCCGCTTCTTCTCTTCTTTTGTAGGCATCTTTTTGCGTTAAAACTGATTTAGTGCTTGAGTTGCAAATACTTAGTGTGTTTTTTTTTTTTTTTTTTCCACTTAATCTTCAGTCTGCCTCAAGAATGATTTAAAGAGGCAGAGGAAGTGACAGCGAAGGTGGTAGGGATGAGAATGGCGCCTGTACACGGCAGCCCTGCTGGCCACTGCCGAGAGTTGATTCTACAATAAAAATAAAACAAAAATAAGAGGAATAAACTTGGAGGTCAATCATCACCCCAAAAGCAGATCGTAGAGGTCATGTGGTTTTTTTGTGTACCAAATTTTAGGTCAATAAAAACAGTATGCAAGATACAGGTGATTTAAAATCCTTGTTTAAAAAATGCAATGTCTGGCAGATGGATTTCTGAAGTGTTATTTGCAGCCGCCTTTCTATTAGCCCAGCCAACTTCCTCAATAACAAGTTATGCTACCACCTATAGTGCCCCTGTGTCAATGCAAGGGAGTGCATCATTCATTGCTTTTATTATGAAGCTAAGCTGAGCCTGTGGTGTCCTCAGATGTCTGCCCACCTGATGACTCTAGTCGTGCAGGCCTCCCATCGTGCCCATGCTTCCTGCTGGCCCTGGGACACTGCCTTAATGAGGTAGTGCTTGTGCTCCGCCCATGTAACCTCCTCCACTCCTTTGTGGCCTTACTCCATATCAGTGTAGGTTCTCCTCTACCCAGTCCTACTCGGCCGTCTTGCACTTTCTCCATGACTTCTTTATGTTGCAATGTGCTGATGGCAGGGCCAACCTCCGTCTCTGCCCTCCATTTACATCCTGTACCAGCATACACTTCTGCCTTCCTTATCAGGTGGTCCTTGGATTCCCTCAGGTCTAGTTCCAGACAGGTTTTCTGCTGCATGTATGGAAGAGCTGTGTGGGAGAAGCAATGGGGGAGGCCAAGCCACCTCCTAATGCAACAGTTAGCTATGCTATCGATCCTGCTAGCAACTGAGGCCACATCACAGGCTGGAAAAAGAGGTACTGATAAAACCACACCTTGTATTTCCCTGGAAGCCAACAAGCTGTCAATTTTTGCAAGCCCTGCTACCGACTGTTTCTGTGCTATCTTCCCAACCTTTGTGTTTCACAACTCTGACGTATATTGTCTCCCTAAACTTCTGATAGGTTGATCTACCAGCTACGGGATCTCTTTGCCTCCAGTGACAAACACATTATCCTTCCTAATCGACAGGATTCAAGACTTTGACTACAGCTGCCTGGAATATCTCATCTTAGTTCTTGCTTCCGGTATTGAAGTGGGATGGCAGCTTTTTTGCCATTGTTCCTCCTCTATAATACTACCGGTTTAGCTGCAAAAACACCCGTGATCAACTAAGACGAGAGTGATATCAGGAGGCACAGTGCAATCAATAATCAGAAGCCTTTCCAATGTACATATGTTATATGACTTTGCATGGCGACAACGAATTGATAAAGATGGAGCACCAAACTACTGTGGCTGCCATCCTGGAATGCACCAGGCCACCAAACTAAATTTTGGATTAAAAAAAAAAAAAAAAAAAAACACATTTGAAGTGACAAAACCATGAATTTCCATGTAAGTAGCTGAACGTGTATCGTTGTTATCTGCACATACTAGCTGTATGAAACCCAAGTCATCAACACAAAAGCTGCATTGTTTTGTTTTTTTTTTTTAAATTTGATTCATGGGTGGTACAATTACTCTGGTAATGCACATCCACTCCCCGTTTTTAAAGAAACCTTTATTTTTACATAATTCCATATTTTATTTTCTACTACTCTTGCATGTAATTACAAAATACTTAATACATATTATATAACATTAAAATGAGAATATATTTTAAAATAAAACAGTAAAAAAAAAAAAAAAAAAAAAAAAAAAAAGGTTAAACATCTACATTTGGAGTGAAAGCACAAAACAATACCTCAAGAAGAAATGCATAGGATAATGTCTCCAAGCAGAACACACACACCTTTTTAGAACTAGTTCCCTGACGAAACATAAAAGACGAACAACAAAAAAAAAGAAAATCTAGCAGCAATGTGAATTGTAGTATTTCCGAGGCCTATAATATTCAAATACTACTAAATAAAGCACTGATGCCACCCATATTAATAAAAGAAAAATGTATAAACATAATGGAATGAAAAGGCTTTTTGTAGCATATTAAAACTATAATATATTCAATTCTGTATGATCTTGGGAAAATAGCTACATTTCAATTCTATAAAGAGCTGCAGAGGAAGGCGTCCAAGTTTGCAGGAGGACAATGTGCAAAAATAAAGTTTTGAGCTTGTGCCTAATGTTCTAAATAGTTGTAGTGCATTTGTGCAAAATGCTGCATTATCTGGACTCCAACCTATTAAATCTGTGGTAGGTCAAAATATCCTCCTATTTCAATGACTTTCGACTGGATAGGAGTTATCATGACAATCATTTGAAAATATCAGAACCATCTAATAACTACAATATTGTCCATGAAACCGTGAGCTACTGCAAATCCAACTTAAGACCGATCAAATCTCTATCAATTGTACTGGTAGTTTTAGAAATGGATTTAATGAATGACTTAAAACATCTAGATTATGAACTGGCATCAATTATATACCATTATTGTGAAATACTTGCAAGGATTCAGGAACAAAGGCATAGTTAGCAGTCATCCTAAGCGAGTTCCCTTAACTTTGAAAACATAAAAAAAGGACTGAATATGCATCTTCAGAATGTGTAAAACGTTGCATAGCACTTAACATCAACATGCAGCATTAAAACTTCAGTTAGTATCTTTGGAAAAATAATTGATCACTCAATTGTGTATTGTAATGGTTTTGAGATAAAAGATACAAACAAAAATTAAAAAGTTTACTGCTCAAACAGGTCTATAGCAGGCATCAGGTTGCCACATGCGAAGATCCATTAAAACTTGGTTCAGTTTTTGCATCCACATATTGCGTTCTTCTTTTGTATCTGCAGATAGCCAGTTCCTGAAACAGAATGATTCATACTCTTCAAACATTTTTCAAAAGCTCTGTTACATATTTCAAAAACGTAAAAAAGTATAATTTATAGTAAACATACATTAACAATCAGATTAAATTTGGAAGGGTACTTAAATTACTGCATTATTCACAGTAAACCTTAGGTTAGTTTTATATAAAAAGAATAAAGCTAAAATTCTTACTTTGTGACACAGAGTGTGTTCCTGCACTGGCTAACAAGCGTTTCCTTGTCATCTTCTCTTTGAGGCCTTACTGTGATTAATTCAAAGGTATTGGGACGAGCACAATACTCCCAATTTGCTGGTTCAATTTTCTTACTAGTGCAGTTGGCCAGATTTATACGACCAATTGGACTCTTGAGGGGGGAAATTAAAAAAAAAAAAAAAAAAAGGATTAGGTAAGTGTCCATTACCCAGAAATGTAGGCATGAAAAATATGTAAACAGCACAAACCTTCCTTTTTTCATCATCGGGGTAGGTCCAGTAAGAAATGCAGTAACCTGAAAGTAAACACCATCTTCTGTGCCATGCGCCAAACCCACTGACATCTTCAAACATTGTCTAAAACAGACACAAAAAATATTCTAGCTTTTTGGGGAAGTGCTAGCATAGAACATATTAATACACACCAACATATAGTATATTCAATTACAAAAACATACATGTATGTGTAAGCATGAACGCTGTACGTAAAACATGTATCCTGAAGTAATGGGTATACATTCTGTAAACACTGAAACACACAACATGCCAAATTTTATTTTTTTGGGCGGGACAATTTACCACTGAAGGAGGTTCTGTGGAGGCTACACTGCACCTCAATATAGATGGCTACATAAATGTTACACTCTTTTGCTGTTTTGTAATAAGACTCAATGATAAAAAGATTTTCAAAATTGAGACACAAACATGGATCGAAACACACAATGCCAGTGTTATGAATCTGATTAAAAAAAATTGAACTGTTTAGCTTAAAAAAATTGGCAATATCTCATTCAAAATAGAATGGATCAGGAAAGGAACTAAATTACAAACATACAGTCAAACTCATAACATGTAAATAAAACACCCTGAAAGAAAACTGCAGCACTGAAGTTAAAGCTTACAGACTCATTGAAACAATGACTATAATCAGCGTAACCAAAGGACTAGGAGGAGGATGATTCAAACTAGTGAAATACAGTTGATTTCTCTTACTGGGTCATAAACGGCCCACACAAGCACATCATATATATTCACATAACACATCCTCAGTTGCTTGGTTGTGTGCTATAACAGGGTTTTATCTTTACAACAAAAGGATGAGTACTGTACACATAAAACTCAGCAAACACAACAAATCATCCACATGGGATAAAAGCTGTACTTTTCAACAAACACTCCAATTCACAAGTATCTCCTTGAAGGCAACTCATTTCCTCATGGGTCTTGGCAGTGGCTACTTGGAATAAAATATTAATCCAGTCACTGTTCTGCATAGTTATTTTGATGTCATTTATTTTTAGTCAATCACTCCCACACATTGTGAACATTAAAACATCATGCCAAGAAATCAGAAGGTCAAAATCATCTCTACTCCTTTTAAATCAATCAAGTATGGTTTCAAAATTTCCCGCTTCTATGCCCGTCACACCTCTATAAATGTGCTTCCACATTAAAACCATTAACATACTTTTAGTTAAAGTAAAAGTTGCTCTCACCTTGGATTAGACAAACCCTTTCCTTCATCTTGCCTGTGGCACCACAAGCAGAAAATATGGTCCCCTGTGTTAATTTTGTTAGCCTTATGATTTCCCTTCCACCATTCTACATTTTACTAGACTAATGTGGTAGCCACATGATTGCAGTTCCAACTAGAATGTCAGGAAACGTAAGCTAATTTGCCACATGTTTATGCACTTACCAAAAATCCTCTTTCTTCAATGGAGGATCCAACTTGACACTGATGTTTTAAATAGACATGGCCTTCAATAGGAGATAAAAATGGCACCTGTAGAAAAAAAATAAATACAATTTTTTAAAATTTATTTTAACCATGAATAGACATATTGTACAATTGGTTACATTTCTTTTGGTTTTCCAATTGGAGCACAGGCAGGTAAAGTGATTTGTTTATGGTCACACAGTTTCAGTAGTGGAATTTGAACCCTCAGCCTCAGGGTTTGAGGTAGAAAATCCAGTCTTAATCACCATGTCACATTGCCTACCTATACTTGTTTTATACGGAGGAGACAGTTTCACTATTTCAAAAGGATGACAGTTAAATAGGAGTATCTCTTACATTAAGAATAAAAAAAAAGTACAACCACCCCACAAAACACACAAACTAAATAAAATAAGGCTGAAACAAACCTGAACCAGTAACAATGAAAAGGCTTGTTCTTCGTGTATTTGAATCAAGAATGGCCTTTATCTGTACATGTGTTAGCGTGACAGCTACCAGATTCTAGTTCAGATTATATCAAGGGTGATCAATGTTTGTCCTGGAGGGCCACAGGGGCTGCTGGTTTTTGTTCCAACTTACCTGCTTAATCAGAAAACAATCCTTGCCAATAAAACAGGTCTTATTTAATATTTTGACTCCGTGTTTTGTCAGATCATTCTTAACCTCATACATTTTTTTGTTTCTAATGATATAACCCAAATAATTGGAAGCCTAAAACAGAGGAGTAATGTTAAGTTCCAAGTACTTTATTAAGCCAAATTGTGCTCAGTGAAAATTATCGCTACCAAAGAGAAATAAACAGTGAATGCAGCTGTTTAAAGACTAAAACAGGCCATTTAAGCTTCAAAATGTTAACAAGCGAGACAACTAAAATGAAGCAGAAAAATGTCACTTGAGCCATAAGTGCTTTATCAGCAATAAATGATTTCTCATAAAGGAACTGGATTGTAATGAAAACCTGAAGCCACTGTGGCCCTCCAGAACTGATGGTGTTCACCCCAATTTTAAAGCCATTTTTTGCTCAGAGTTGAGCAAATAAAGGATATTAAATACATGCAATGTTGTCATTTTGTCAGTATTTGTTCAGTTTGTATAGAACATAATGCTGTTTAATAGCAGGAACAGCAAGCACCTTGAGAGGGGAAGGATGGATTCCACTCCAAACACATCAGAGTAACAACATAACAAACATTAGATAAGTTATAGTATTGTTAATTATGATTTAACATTGAGCAAGTCTGCAATTTTGTGAAGAATATGCCCACAACAAAGACACCCTCCTACCGCAATATGAGGCTTCCTCAGTAAAAATAAGGATCCAGGGTAAACTGATATATAATTTTCTTAGGTCAGAGCAATGCAACATTACTTGCAATGATAGTGCAAAGGAAAAAAAATCTAACCCCCAACTCCTCCTTATTCTAAACTGTTTCATGACAAATTTAATGTGCTATAACATTATGTATATGCAAGTATCCAATATGAGACATAAACCATTCTTTATTCATCTTATACCAACCTTATCCAGAGTTAGTTTATTTTTTCCAATAGATGCTAGTGTTAATCTGTGTGATCCAACAAGAGTGAAATTACTGGTGCGAACTGCATTAGGACCACCAGGGCTCGCCATTACTATAAATGAAGGGGAGGGGAAAAAAAGGGGTGGAGGAGGTTTTAAAAAAAAAAAAAGCCATGAAAACCATGTGCAACAACTAAAATAAAACAATACATAAAAAACCTCTTGCATGCTAAGGTTAAGTATTTTAAAACACACACAAAGATTGAAATTGATACAGGAATAAAGTTAGACACACCTGGTGTATGAAGATTGCTTTTCTGTTGAAATAAAAATAAAAAATACATTTTATACAGAAATTAGAGAATATAATTAAATGTTATTAGCATTTAACAAAAACATGTATAATTAGCAGATTTCTGAGATTATTGCCGCTACTACTGTAGGTAGTTCCAAGAGCAATGCCCTTTACTAGACAAAGGGACACCAAAAACACATGCCTTTGGAGTATGGAAGGAAACCAAAGCGGAGGACCCTGTAGATATACCAGCAAGTTAAGATGCCAGTACTGAAATTCTGAGGTGGCAGCTCCTACTTTTACTCCTGAACTACAGCTGGTTTAAAATTTACTACACTAATAGTATACTACTACTACTAAAACTTACTACACTAATGCAGTAACACCACCATGGTATCTCACTAATTCATAATTTACTACTGTGGTTTAACACATCATAAAATGATGTGTTATAAATCAAGTTATCAGATTCATTTAAAGGTTTACATATCTAAATGTGCATTTAAAAATGAAAACTGCTTAGAATTCATCCCAAATAAAAATATTTCATTAAAAAAAAAACAAACAAAAAAAACCAAAAAACAGGGTAACTACTCAGTGTCAAAGACAAACACCAACTGCAAAGCACATAATTTATGAATAGTATAGGAATTCTTCATGAAGACAGCAGTCATGGTTTTAAAAGTACAAAATTAACACATCAAAACACAACTACAGGTTTGCAGTTATGAATTCCAACTTGGTCAGACATTTGCAATTGAACCTCAGTTATTGCGAACAATAGAACATTGTTTTAGTTTTGTTTCAGTTAACACTATATGATTGGATTTAAATAACATATAATATATAATGCTGAACTAATGGTGAAATTATTTCAGGTCCCCATAAATTGTACACTAATCAGTCAGCAGTGTATTATTCTCCACATGCATACAGTGTGTAGAAGTGATTAAGGAGTCCAATATGATGTTAGATATACAGTAGTTGCATATGCCAAGTACAAAATAATACAACTCAACTCTGGTAGCTGAATCAGGCCTCCATTCTACAAAGATGGTAGAAAACAGTACAGAAGGTCAAGAGAAGAACTACACTGGATCTGGCTGAAGCAGATGAACCTTCATTAGTTTAGGCAATGTCAAAAGGAGACATGCTAAAAGTGATGTTAGAAGGGAATTGTAATCCGATTACAGCTGTCATTTTAAAATGGCTTCTTCAACCAGAGCATGGAGGACACATATTGAAGCAGATTAAGGGAAGATTTCACATTAATGTGAGAAACTGATTTCTTCACACAGAGAAAACATGAAATGAATTATCAAGTGCATTAGTGTGATAGAAAGTAGTACTTTGGAAACTGAATAATATATTTTCCAAAAATTACCTGAATGGGGATTGACAAACTAATTTGGTCTAAATGGCATGCTCTCATTAAAATTGCTTACATTGCCATCCCAATGTCATTTTGTGGTTGATGCAGTTTCCTACTACAAAAAGTATGTTATCATTCAGAAGCAGGCAATTTTCTCCTTACAAATATTTTTTTATAAGAACTGCACTTGTAAATGGGAGAAAAAAAATGAAATGTATACATTTAACAGGTTTAAGGATTTGATGCCATAAAATGATGAATTTTATTAATAAAGAGTTCAGTAATAAAAATAAGTTTGGAGTGAAAAATACTAAATCACAGTAATGTTTACCAAGTTTTTCTACTTACAGTGATTGAAGTAAGAAGACGCTTTGGAGTAATTGCCTAAAGGGGGAAAAAATACAGAGTAAGTTAATTAACTTTCATTACACCCTTTCATGTTTCAAAAATGTAACTTATAACTAAGAAATTTAAAGAAGCATGCCGAGGTTTAGGACAAAGTAACTAAACATTAATAGTCATTCATTATATTTTCTTCAAAAAAAATGGTGATTTCCTTAAGAGCTGAAAGTACTAACCAGGATCATTTATATAAAAAAATAAAAGAACCCATCCCAGATGTGAGCTTATATTAAAAAAAAAATAAATAAATAAAAAATTTTTTAAAAATTAAGGTGTCAAAAAATACTTCGTACCAAAAAGCACATTGCATGGGACAGATGAAATTTTGCCAATCTCCAGAGATGCTAGACAACAAAGACATTTTAAGGTTTAAATTTACTTCCCGTATAGGAGGAAAATGCCTAAACAACATGTGCCTGAAGTAATACAACAAAGCAAAGTGCACAGGGAATCCTCTATGGGGGGTTTAAATTTCAAGTCATTTCTATGGACATTAAAAAGAAGTACTTATATTCATGCACTTTAAAGACCTCTATTTGATTTGGCATTTTTGATGCAAACTATAACCGCTTAGGGAATGAAGAGCCGAGGTCAGTTCAGGCACATCAGTCACTTAATCAACACTAATTTTAAACTTTACTACTTTATTTTTTAATTTGGGGGGTGGGGAGGAAGTTTCCACCTCTCTGGTGTATTCATTACCACTTAGTGATAGCGGCACATACAGCAGCACATAAAGGGAAAGGTGCATGGATATGCTAAATTCCTCTCTACAGGCTTTTAAAGACTATTGGAAACAAACTTCTGTAACATTTTATACATAAATGGTTATATGTTAACAGACTGAAGGATTAAATTCTGGTGACAACAACTGAGACATACATAACTAATCACTGATAAGAGGTTTCAAAAGTATTCAGGTTGTATCATATATATTTTTAAAGAAATGTAGTCATCTTTACATGAAGCATAAGCACAAAATTCTGCTTCAGGATAACAAATGTTAGGTTATATTTAGAATACATTCTATACTATTTTAAAATGAATGGCTTGTTAGCATACAGGATTATACACTTTCAGTTTACCAATTGACTTTTTTTTAATATAAAGATGGGACATATTGGCAACCAAATTGGTGACTGATATAGCAATTTCATCAGGCAGCCATTTACAAACAAGCATTGAAATTAATCTTTTCAAATGAGCTTAGTTGTTTGCATTAATACTTATTTATAGGAGAACCTCTTGATGAATACTGCTACAAGTTGCTTCCTGAAGTAAATGGATTCTGAATGAAATTAACTAGATTAGTAACTATAGTAATAAAGGAAATTAGTCAAACACGAAGAATTAATGTTGTGAGCAGTGTGTTAAAGCAACTGCAGACAACCCATAGTATACTGTATAGTAACTGCTAGGCTTTAAAGTATATTATTATTAACGTACAACAGCGTCATCCAAGATAATATATTGAAACAGCTCTGCTCAAACAGGTGTTCTAAAACTATAAAATGGTTTATGTTCAATAAAGATTCAGGAGTTGAACACATTAAATAAGGATTAATTTAATAAAAGTTTGATTACAAAAGGAAAAAAAGGCAAAGCTCATCTTAAGAAAACTGTAGCCTCACTGGTCAGTAATCTCCTGTAAATATTTTTATATAAACATGTTTGTTCTTTTCACTTAAGTGATGATAAAAGGTTGTTAAGCACCTTAAATTATTTGTGTTCTCTCAAAAGGTTACCTTTATTTAAAACATTATAAACAAAACCAAAATTTGTTTTAATTATAAGAACAGTATTAAGGTTTCAGAAATACATTTGTAAAGTAATTTGCATTTATGTTACTTCTGAAGATACAAGCCCAATTCAACTCTGCACAGGATTAAGAGGGCTTGAGTATGTTAAATTACAAAATAAAAATGAGTTGTCAAGGAAAAAAATCAGTTTGAGAAAAATATTAAATTTACAGATTTCAGGGCACAGTTATATGTAGAAACTATATATTTTACCTCCTGTTCATCTGTAATCAGAAAGTACCGAGGGGAAAAAATGGATCTACAGGCCTGTTATGTTTAAGAATGTCTTTTCATGAAGTAAGCTTGGGGTATGTGTGGAGGGAAAATTTTAAACAATATCCCATTAATTTCAACTTGTATTTCTACAGCATTTATAAACAAATATTTAAACAGACATTTAAAACTGAACAACTTTAACATCAATGAATTCTTCAAATGCTGTAATAAGCCAACTTTCAGTTCTTTCAGACTATTTGTTAAAACTAGCCAGGCTTAGATTTATTAAAGCTGAAGCTTGTTAATTAGTAAGAGCATCGTAAAATTTTAGGCACAAATATAACCCAAAACATTTAATTTCTGCACTACTTTATCTCACTTTTTAATATAATGGCAAGTGAAATCCGGATAGGATTAAAAAAGTCTTCGAATAAACACACTTGCTCTAGATATTCACTTTTATTACCTTTGATTTACTGCTTTTTTTCCTCTTTTCAAATGGAGCCTCTCGTCTCTGTACCTTTATAAAAAAAAAAAAACCACACACTATTACATGCAAATCTGAAGTTTGTGATTCCTGCTAATGTATTCAAAATATACAACAGCAGCTCATAATTTAAAATAGTTTCCTAAATAAGACAGTTAATACCAGAATATATTTGATCACATTAAAAAGAGTTTTACCGCAACATAAGACAGAAATAGGGTATACTTAAAACAATTGTATAAAATGCATAAATTTCATAGGTTTTTGAAAGTATCACTTTGCCAGTAATATTGAACAATTATCTTTAATTGCAATATTTTACTGTAAGAACTCATCTGGTCCATGTTCAAAATTAAATTTTTTGGCAATGTACCATAAGCTATTGCAGCACGACAGTATAGCAGTTTCAACCAAATCATGTTACTTTATCTGTATTTTTTTTTTTTTTAACAACTCCAATGGTTGCAAATTTTCAGGTGATTTTACCCTCTCCAGTAAGAAAGAACTTTAACTACTATTCACTCTAAAGAAATGCTCTTTCTTCCTCTGAGCTGCATAAGCATTTCAGGCTTATGGTAAAACATCTATGTGACACTATGCAACTTTTCCAGCGATTTTCAGATGTAGCCTTCGTTTACATAATCTTAGAGAGCAAGAGGTAGATGGCAGCAAAACTCCTGTGAAGCCAATGTGACATAGCCAGTGACTGAGACCAAGTAGTCTGTGACTTGCTCCAACAAAACAGGTTTGCTTTCATCTTCAGACAGAGGAGTGGACTGACAACTAATAAATGTTCATCCGGAAGAACAATGCATAAAAAAATTCTATGAACAACCATATTGCAGAATGGATAACTGCTTTTCATGCTTGTACTATGGCCAAGGAACATAAGACCATTTTACAGACCATTGATTTTCCCTATTCAGGGAATAATGCCTTCATACACACTGGTAGATGAGTTAGGATTGACAGGATTGACTCCAATGCCTTCCATAGGCATGGCAGTGACCAGCCACCAGGTCTAAAATACAATACAAGCATAAAAGAAATGTACATGGAAATGGAGACTGTCATTGTTATTTGCTCAATGTCCTTATGATGTTTGTAATGTCATATGCTGCAATAGACTGATTTATTGCTCTAGTCTGACACTTGGCTTAGAATGTGGGCTTAATAAAAAGTACGGATATAAAAAACCCAAGATTAGATTGGTTAGATGGATTTTGCACTTCAGCTTCAATTCAAGGAAGTGTTGCCACTAGCTATGATATTTAAATTGAAGCGATCCCTCACTGGATAGGGTAAAATAATTATATTATTTATACATATTTATTTGCTTACCTAAAGAACTAAAAAATTTGTATGCAATTTATGCATAAAGGATATATAAACTTGTGAGGATATGTAAATGATATATAAAAAGAGAACTAAAATAATTTGCAGTAAATGTAATTTAATAATATTAAACATTATGCTCATACAATAAATTGCTCAAATCTGAAGGTGATACCCTCCCCACCATCTTTAAAATTCAACAGTCATCACAGATAATCTTGTGGCCTTGAATCTCTCCAGTACTCTAAAGCAACTGAAAGGCTCCCACAACATGAGCAAGTACAATTCTTTACTCAGTCGGTTATTCATTCCTTACTGCTCTGCTGCCAATTGCTTTTGGTTTATGCCTAGGATAGGGGAGTATGGAAGAATTCTAAATATTTTAAAAAATGTTTCCAAATATCAGGTACTGTATACACTATATTGCATGCCTAAATTTGACAAATAATATTAAAACTACAGGCTAAGCTTGGTAAAGAAATTCTCTTGCCAAGACTCGTCCATTGTCTTAATGCAAAATGATAGAATGCTTGCGTATGAAGGAGTTTTAACAGAACATTGAAAACTTGGACAGGTGCATCTTTCCTTTTAAAAAAAAAAAGAAGCTTTTCAGAATTTTTAAATGCACTTTACAAATGTAGTGTAGTTCAAAGCACACAAATTTTTTACTTTAAAATGGCTGATAAAGAATTCTAGGAAAAGAACCAAGTCAGACTGAACATTCTTGGCTATATACTGTAAATTGCCAAGTTTAAATTACACAGTAGATCTATTTTTAGTATTAAAAACATCAGAGGTAAAATATCTGTGTTTGAAGTTAATGCAATGAACAAACTACAAACAGTAAGCATTATTAGGATGCTATGAATAAACGTTCACAGATGTGAAACTGTGTAAGAATAGGAAGATTTTTTTTTCGTTGAAGTAGAGGTTAAGTTATCTTTATTGGTTACAAAACAGAACACAGGATACAGTACTTACCAAGCTATAAACTTCCAAATCAATTTCAAAGTCATTTGACACCTCTGAGCTGAAAACAAAAAGTCATTAAAATTGTAATATTTTGTCTAAAGCATAAAAACATTTATACTAACACATTCACACTAATAGATAAGTTTAATAGACTAAAACCAAATAAATACATGAAAGCTAGACAGCATAATGCTGACCAAACTGCATTCATAGTAAAGGTGCATAAACAGAGTGACATTTGGGAGTGCTGAATTAAAAATGGCAAACGTTTATGAACCAGTGAGGAGTACTGCAATAATTCAATAACATTCCCGAGACTTAATTTTAAAATGTATCAAATAATTTATGAAAAAAAAAAAAAAAAAAAAAAAAAAAAACCACAAAACAAAAACATGACGTTTTAGCATGCAGTAATTTTTGTTGTGGTTTAAAGTTTAACACCACCTCTGTGAAATTACTGGTACATATCAAGAAGGCAAATGTAAAAATTAACACTAACATTGTGCCGATGCCAAAGGACAAGAAACAAAAATGAGGTAAGACAGTAAAGTATATCCTTGCTAGTGTATTTCCCTTCAACACCATAGATTAATACATAAGAATTTTTTCCTTAAAAAACAACTTTAAAGTTATTAAGTGACTTTAACTCACAATAACAATTCAGAATGTCTACCAAAAAAAAAAAATAATAATTTTTTGACTAAAGACAGTTAGGGTCCTTGCTGTGAAAGGTAGTATCGGGATGCTCCAATCAGGTTTTTTGTTTTTTTTCCCCCCTTTATCCCTGCAAAAAACAACTTTACACTAATCTCCTACATAACCAGATAAACAGAAGCGTTATGTCCTATATTAAATTACATTTTTATAATTAAACTATAGGCCACAGGTGTTAACTGTTTATTTCATATTAATAAAATGATGTAAACTTATTGTTCAGTGTTCATAAAATACTAAAATAGATTAAAATGTCCTTAAAATACATACTTAAATATATACAGAAATATTTATCCATATATGGCATAAAAGAAAATAAAATATTTCTCATTAATTACAAGCTGTCATATCGTTTATTTTTTTCCTGTAATGCATCAATATGAAACAAGGCTTAATTATAAAAAAGTAGTTTTTACCATTTCTCTAACAACAAAAGTATATATACACACGCTAGCTGTGCAAGCCCGGGGTCTTAGAAACTAATGAAAATCGGCAGAAAAAAAAAATTGAAATGTAGAGATGTCAGGTAATTGAAAGGAACTACTCTGGGTGTCTCTCTCCTAGGAGGATTCCTTTTGCCGACATGCAAGCATTGCTTGTGCATTCGCGGCAGGAGCACAAGTAAAAGGAATATTGTTGTTGCCGATGCTCTCGGCCAAGTGATTATGCCTTTCTTTGGAGGTTTCGTTTTACTGACATGCTGGCCTCGCTTGTGTAATTAGCAGCTAAGCGAGTTTTCCGTTTCCTCAGAGGTGGAGCCCTTACCCAGACTCCACATCTCACTTCCAGGCCGAACAGACACACACACACACTTTTACACATATATATTATAGGCTATATATAGGCTTTTTTTCTTTTCTTAAAGTAAAACAGTTTATTAAAAGAAAGTTTTAAAAACTACCACCCAACCCAAACATACATCACATATAAAATGTTTGACTGGTTTACATTAGAATTTAAGGTTAGAATTTTTAGATATTTACAAAAGAAATATTAACTTACAGGGAAAACTTAGTTGAAAATGTGAGTGCGTCTCCACTCAGTGCATTCTGGGGATTGGCCAAAGGTGTGGCAACAATATTTTCAGCTCCAGCACGGATCATAATAAAAAATGAGTAACTTGCTCCATCTAAGTAGAGTAAAATCATGTTAAACCTTAAGCAACCTATAAACATGGCAATGTATTCCTTCCATGTATAAGGAATTCTATCATGATTTTAATTAAAAGATAATTGAACATGCCCATTACCTGTTTTGTTTGCAGTTGAGCAAATAAAGTCAGCTTTAAGAGGTAGGCGTAACTCAGATAAAGATATTGTGCCTTTAGATGCAGAATAGCAGCTTTGTTCCTTAGCAGAACCTAAAACTTTTGCTCCAGTTTGCTCTTCATTCTTTAATTTGTTTATCTCTGCGAGCAACGCTGCTCTTTTCTCAGCTTGGACAAAAAAAAAAAAAAAAAAAACCCCACACAGGTTAACAGTTTTACACACAAGTAAAAATTAACCTGCAATAAGCTGATTTTTCCAAAAAAATAAGCAGTAAGAGAAGGAAACTGTACAACCCACGGCACATATGTAGGCAATACTAATTAAGTAACAGATTGTTTTCAGATAGCCCAAAGCAGCAGCTCTTTCAGCTTTCTTAAAATTATTTTTCTTCCAGTCCTTTAAGATTGGTCACTTTGGGGGGGATGGGGCATTTAGCTTTGAATGTTACATATTAAAAATATGCATTAGTTTGAATATACACTCACCTAAAGGATTATTAGGAACACCTGTTCAATTTCTCATTAATGAAATTATCTAATCAACCAATCACATGGCAGTTGCTTCAATGCATTTAGGGGTGTGGTCCTGGTCAAGACAATCTCCTGAACTCCAAACTGAATGTCAGAATGGGAAAGAAAGGTGATTTAAGCAATTTTGAGCGTGGCATGGTTGTTGGTGCCAGACGGGCCGGTCCGAGTATTTCACAATCTGCTCAGTTACTGGGATTTTCACGCACAACCATTTCTAGGGTTTACAAAGAATGGTGTGAAAAGGGAAAAACATCCAGTATGCGGCAGTCCTGTGGGCGAAAATGCCTTGTTGATGCTAGAGGTCGGAGGAGAATGGGCCGACTGATTCAAGCTGATAGAAGAGCAACTTTGACTGAAATAAGCACTCGTTACAACCGAGGTATGCAGCAAAGCATTTATGAAGGCACAACCTTGAGGCGGATGGGCTACAACAGCAGAAGACCCCACCGGGTACCACTCATCTCCACTACAAATAGGAAAAAGAGGCTACAATTTGCACGAGCTCACCAAAATTGGACAGTTGAAGACTGGAAAAATGTTGCCTGGTCTGATGAGTCTCGATTTCTGCTGAGACATTCAAATGGTAGAGTCAGAATTTGGCATAAACAGAATGAGAACATGGATCCATCATGCCTTGTTACCATTGTGCAGGCTGGTGGTGGTGGTGTAATGGTGTGGGGGATGTTTTCTTGGCACATTTTAGGCCCCTTAGTGCCAATTGGGCATTGTTTAAATGCCACAGGCTACCTGAGCATTGTTTCTGACCATGTCCATCCCTTCATGACCACCATGTACCCATCCTCTGATGGCTACTTCCAGCAGGATAATGCACCATGTCACAAAGCTCGAATCATTTCAAATCGGTTTCTTGAACATGACAATGAGTTCACTGTACTAAAATGGCCCCCACAGTCACCAGATCTCAACCCAATAGAGCATCTTTGGGATGTGGTGGAACGGGATCTTCGTGCCCTGGATGTGCATCCCACAAATCTCCATCAACTGCAAGATGCTATCCTATCAATATGGGCCAACATTTCTAAAGAATGCTTTCAGCACCTTGTTGAATCAATGCCACGTAGAATTAAGGCAGTTCTGAAGGCGAAAGGGGGTCAAACATCGTATTAGTATGGTGTTCCTCATAATCCTTTAGGTGAGTGTATATGAACATAGGTTAACAATTCTGAAGGCACATATAAATGTTCCTTTATGAGCTACAGCATAGGAAATCAGCAAGGAGAGGTTAAGGTCTTTAGGAAAAAAAAGTGATATAGTAAGTAATAATCTTTAATACACACTGAACATTGTTATGTTTTCAGTACCAATATTAGTTTGCTAATTAACAGTGTACAGGAGGTGGGGCGTAGTCTTGTGATGTGATGCTTTTTATATTAAAAAAACAAAACAAAACAAAAAGCAACACCCTGGGTTAGTGAGGATAGTACTGACTAAGTATTACATTCTTCTTTTTTACACAGTCACATGTATGAATAAACCATCATTGGATTATTTAGGTACTTTTTTGCTCTCCTCCAATATCTACACTTGCACTACTCCAATGAACCATCAACCAGCTCTAGCATGCTAGATTATACTTTTATTCTGTTTAACTTGGGTGGCATGGTGGCGCAGTGGTAGCGCTGCTGCCTCGCAGTTAGGAGACCCGGGTTCGCTTCCCGGGTCCTCCCTGCTTGGAGTTTGCTTGTTCTCCCCGTGTCTGCGTGGGTTTCCTCCGGGCACTCCGGTTTCCTCCCGCAATCCAAAGACATGAGGGTTGGGTGGATTGGCGATTCTAAATTGGTCCTAGTGTGTGCTTGGTGTGTGGGTGTGTTTGTGTGTGTCCTGCGGTGGGTTGGCACCCTGCCCAGGATTGGTTCCTGCCTTGTGCCCTGTGTTGGCTGGGATTGGCTCCGGCAGACCCCCCGTGACCCTGTATTCGGATTCAGCGAGTTAGAAAATGGATAGACGGATGGATGTTTAACTTTGTGCTTTTCTGATAATCACTCTAATGTATTATGTCTATACTGAATCTAAGCTATTTTGGATAAAGGAGTCTGCCAAACAACAACAATGAATCACACTTCAATTATTAGAATATGACATGTATTATATTTAGTTATTCAACAGTGCCCCAGTTTATGCGTATATAAAAGAAAGACTAGAGTGGAAAGTTACATGCTCTAGACTGTGTTAGCATGGTATAGAAGCTGGCAATAAATGAGTAACTATGCAAATCAAATTTTCAAAATAAAAAAACAGTCACACATCTCTGCATTACAGTATAATCAGAACAAGGCACACAGCTGCAAATGTATGGCCCACTGCTTTTCCTCGAACTGCATCTGCTTATGCATGAACAATCAGAAATGTAAATCTTCAAAAATAATTTATTAACCTTCAACGATAAAACTTCATGTCCGCCAGAGTAGAAATATTACTGCAGTATGGGCTGACTGGTGGCCATTTAAAACTTAAATCATAACAATATTCAACACCTATTCATCCGAGATAAATGCATTAAAGTTGAAAATACATGAATGAATATAAATAGAAATGTTAGCTTCACCCTTGGCAGAATAACATACATGTTACATCTTGAACTTTTAAACTACATTTGAATGTATACATGCTTCCAATATAAACATTCAAATTTAAATTGGCTATTCTGATAGTCCTGATACAAGAGAAGCTATATTATTTCGATAAGTTACGTATTCCCAGCAATATATTGAACAATTATATTTCTTCTGTATTTTTTGTTAAATCATGTTCCTTCATCTAACTATATTTTTTAAAATGCATCATGAATTAATATGGTTTTGAAGGAGCATTATTCAAGGGTATGTAGCCTGTGTCAGGGAAGACTTACTGTATGTCAAGACACAGAACTCTAGAAGAGACAATTTAATACTTTAAAAAGAATATTCATATGAATTGTTCAGGAAGTTAATTTAATAAAACTGAGAAAACATTTCTTCTAAAACATGCAAATATTTATACAAGGACATAGCTGCAATACATACTAGAAATGAGAAGAAGCCTTTCTGCTTCTGCTTCCTCTTGTGATCCTTTGCCATGTTCTTCATCAAAGCAACAATTTAAAGCTTGGCTAGCTTGATGAATTACTGTTTGTTGCACGTTTACTTCATTATTCAACATCTGCAAAAATTTTAAATTGTCACATGAAATACAATTACCGGGCACAGTGTGTCTAAACAAAGTAACAAAAAAATACAATGAATTATCAAAATTAGGGTACCAACTTAAACATTAGGAAAACCGTATATTAGAAATGACCCATTAAGTAATTATTAAAAAAAAAAAAACCATCTTTCTAAAAACAATCATGCTTTCAGGGATGTTGTGTTGCACACCAGTCTAATAAGAATGAGAATATTTTAATCATTTCTTTAATACATTGTAAAATGTTTATTTCCACTGCCTTTAAGGAAGCATGAATGTTTTGAAATGCACCAAATGTACATTTTCAAACCTTCAAGTCTTGGATGTAGGGATGCTTACTCTGAAAATCTCTCTATAAAAAACATACATACACCACCTTTGCTAAACTGCCTGGATGCTTTTAGTACTTAGCCTGCTTTCAGTTTTCATCTACCGTAATACTTTCATTTTAGAAGTTTAAAAAAAAAAAAAAAAAGATTAACTTCAGACAAGGGCTTTTAGGCATGAACTTATTACCTTAAAACAGAATGAATATGTAAATAATTAACACATCTTATGAATCTGGAGTACAACTCAGTGTGTGCGTTTGCCTTTAATGTTTACAATATTTGTATTATTAGTTGAGTATTTTTCCTGATATAATTAAAAAAATTACCTTTATTTTTTGTTTGATATTCACTTGTGCAGTACTCTTCACTTCTAGCCTCTGAGAAACATCTTCATTGCGAACAATTACTTGTTTAACTTGTGGCTGATCAACCTCTTTAAATCGCTGAGATCTGTAGGCATCGATACTTTAGGGGCCGATGAGGGGAAGAAAACCCAGAACAAAGTCAATATTGGTAGTGAAAAAAAAAATACCCAATTTAACACAAAATTACATATTAACTAAAAAAAGGCAGTGTTCAGTTAATATATTAAGTGTAAAGCAAAAACAAAATTGTTTAAAAAATGTACTTAATATTTAAATATGTTTGAAGCAGATGTGTACATGTTTAATATTTTCTCTCTAAATATTTCCAACCCAGCTCAAAAGCTATTTTGATTAAGTATTTTCATCCTTCACTTTCTGCTATTATTTGTAAAACAACTGTAACAATCACCTGTAGAGAAGACTTTTTTCTTCTGCAACAGAATCAAGGCTATCCACAGATGCTGCACGGGGAACACGAGCCCTTTGGTATCTTGTACCTTTTGTTTTCCTCTCAGGCGTTTCACTAGTTTCACCAGCGGTTTTTCTTGGTGATGCCACCTAGGCATAAGCAAAATTTGGACTTAAAAGGGAAGCCTATAAGAAGTGATTTTAATGTCCATGACCACCTCATGTATCTACTGAAAACAGTAAAGACAAATCAAAAGAATTTGAAAAATCTCTTCAGGCACAATGGTATAATTAATTATTTCTCACCTCTGGACTTGTTACCACAGAAGCAACAGTTTCAACTAATGGTGTAAGAGACATAGAAGAAATGTTGAGTTCATTATCATTCATATCTTCTTCTTCCTCTTCTTCCTCTTCCTGGCCATGGATGTCAACCGAGGTTTTGCTTTCGTCTTGCTCAGATCTCTCATGAACATCATTAAAAATGTCATTGATAATAGCTGAACTATTTACATCATCTTCTGTTTCTGCAAACAAATGCTTAGTATTATAAAATACACAATAAAACCCAGCATACAGCCGTGTTAAAAAACATGACAGACATATAAGACCATAGGTTTGACAAACAGGAGGCCACTTAGTCCTTTCAGGCCCATTAAGTTAGCTGATAGCTACATTTCTCCCAATTATCACATCCAGAAACTTTTAAAGAGGTTCTGCTTTAACTACATGATTAGTTATTCCGATTGGGTTTTGCAAACCTTCAGGTGAGGAAGTCCTTCCTAGTTTCAGTTTAAAATGCAATTCCCCTTAGTTTCCATAGTGTCCTTGAGTATGTGGTTTACTATTTAACTGATTGATCAATTAAACAGATGTCTTTGAGAATTCTGAAAACCTGGGTTTAGGTCTTAATGCAGCCTTCTTCTTTCAAGACTAAAGAGGTTTAAATCCATTAGCCAGAGAGAGAAGGTTAGGCCTTTTAGTCCCAGGATAAACTTGGCTCCTGTTTTCTACACAACCCTGGTGTATTTTTGTAGTGTGATGACGAGAACTGGACATATTGCTCAGTCGAAGCCTTTCCCCTTTACATCTATTCAATTGGTTTCACATTTTAACTTAAAAATGTCATTTCACCTAGATATTGTCCAGACTTTGAGAATGCCATATTGATATCAATCCCTACATCTTTGTCCAAGGTTGCGTTTTATAAGAGAGCATCACCCACCCTGTATTTACATTTAATGATCCTTTTGCCCATGTATAGATTTTGCATGTTTCTCCATTAAACTGCATTTTTTTTTTTTTTTTTTAAAAAGAAGATGGTCCGGGTCTTTTTTTGAGTCATGTGTGAATTTACCAATTATACCAGAATGTCATTAATATAAAAGTAGTAGTTCACAGACAGATTCTAGAGAGACCCTACTTGATGACCTCATCCCAAATGAAACATTATCCTCTCTTACCTGTAATCTTGGTCTCTTGTCAATTAACATTTTAAAAATTTGAAACAGTTTTGCAACTTACCTCTGATGGCTATATCTACTAGTATGTTATTCTAGGTGCCACTCAAAAAGTATAACAGACTATTTATGGCAGGACCTCCCTCATAAAACCCAATCTAGATTGTATTTATTACATTTTCATGTTTTTAGCTTTGTCTTTTACAAAAAACCACCACCACCCCTGGCATATATAAACCCTGTCTGCTAAAATAAGATAATGCAAGCACTGACTGACAACCCCCTTCCCCATCACAATCAAATTAGGAGTGAGTACGGTAACCATTTTGAAAATTAAATAAATGAGACAAATATTTACAATGGAAACTTACTGCTAACTACATTTTCAGTATCAACATAAAGTTCTCCTGGTTTCTTCCTCAAGGGTGTAATTTGCTTCACAGGGCTTGTTTGTATAGGAGTACATTCTATATTTGTTTCATTAGTTAGCAACATATCTAAAAACAAAGAACAATTAACAGTAAAAATGGTATTTTAGTCAGTTACAGTTATCAAGGCTGGTATAAAACAACATTTCTGACCAATGGCATCTGCTTGTAGATTACAAGAAACTAAAGGTCTGCCATTAACTAAAATTTAGGATCATGTAATATCTTGCACTTCTTTAATGAGTTGACTTTGTGTACCACAATGTAAAAAAAGGCTTGGAAATACACAACTTCAGAACCCATACCAAAAGAAAGGCATGCATGTTTAACAACATTTTCACCATACAAGTGCATTCAGAAAGTATTCAGACACCATCCATTTTTTTTTTTTTTTAAACATTGTTATGCTGCAGCTTTATGCTAAAAAAAAGTCATCATCAAGCAACACTTCCCAGAATGACAAAGCAAAAAAAGATTTTAGAATTTCTTGCAAATATATATTAAAGGTAAAAAAACGAAATCTCATATTGACACAAATATTCAGATCCTTTACTCAATATTCAGTTGAAGCACTTTTGGCAGCTACTACAACCTAGTGTCTTCTAGTGTTTGACGCTACAAGTTTTGCACATCTGGATTTGGAGATTTCCTGTTATTTTTCTTTGCAGCTCTAACAGGTTAGATGAGAACCATCGGTGGACAGCTATTTTTAGGTCTCTCTAGAGTTGATCAAATGAGCTCAAGTAGTGCAACTTAAGGATATTCACAGAAATGTCCCTAAGCCACTCTTGGGTTTTCTTTGATTTGCTCTATTAGAAGGTGAAGCTTCGGCCCAGTCTTTCTCCTCCATTATGGTCAACAATCATATCCTCTTTGCAACCCTCTCTGAACTTGGCATTTTTGGGACTGCCCACAGGTGGTTGGGTTCTGGCAAAGAGAGATATCAAGGGTACTCTAAGCATCAGCGCTGGGTCCTCTCCTCTTTTCTCTATATGCATCCCCACTAGATCCCATCCATACAGTACCTTGGCTTCACATATCAGTGGTATCCTGATAATATGCAGCTGTACTGGTCGTTCCCCATCCAGGAAGGCTACAAAGTACCTTTGCATGTCTCACCGATACTGCAAGCTGGATGAAGGTGCACCACCTCTAGATGATGGACTTTATTATTCCAGCATGTCAGTCTATACTGCACGTCAAAGTCTCTTCAGCTTGGTTCACTATTGCTAACACCCACCAAGTCAGTACGCTATCTTGGAGTGGCGATCAATGGTCAGCTGTCTCTCCATCTTGCAGATTCACTCCATAAATCATTTGCAAGATCAGACCATATCTGATGGAGTATGCAGTACAACTCCTGGTCCAGGCTTGTCTGGACTACTGCAACTACCTGCTGGTATTAGTGAATGCATGTGTAACCAAACTGCTGCAGAGATTTAAAAATGAAGTGGCACGTCTGATGTTCAACCAGCCAAGGTGTGTGTGTGCGCAACTCCTCTTTTCAGATCACTACAGTGGACCCCTATAGCAAAACATATTAAAAGTTCAAATCCTTGATGCTTGCCTACAGATTAGTCAGTGGGTCAGCTATGTATATGGAGAAACTTGCAAGGCCCTCGGCTGCTTCTCACCCATTCATGTGTGCTGACAAACAGTAGCTGGTGATGCTCCCATAGAGCCCTGCAGGTGTCCAAACTGGGACTCTAAAGCCAGGTTTATATTTCACGAAACACATGCTCCAGCGGACGCTATTGCTACGCAAGCGTTGTCTTGTACTCTTCACAAGTATAAACTTTATACAAGTCTGGAAGATTCCACCAGGTGGCAGTGCGAGATATCATCATGGCGAGAAAAGGTTTTGCTTTAGTGTGTTGTAATTTGCCTGAAACATCCATTCAATTCCAATGTCACCTTGCAGCAATATCTCTGAAAAGGATGTTTAATGATTAAATACATCAATCCAGGGATGCACCCATTCCTGCAAGCATCAGGCACGAGACAGAAACAATCCCTGGATAGGGCATCAGCTCATAGCAAGGTGAATACAAGCACTCACATACAGTAGCGTCATTTTAGTATCTTCAACTCCCCCAACCTTCACGTGTAAGGAAACCGGAGCACACTGTGGGAACCCCACCAGGAAAACATACAAACTTCAGGTAGTGAACACAAGGGACGACTCCCCGTGAGGCACACCATCCCACCACAACGTGTCATCATCAGTATTTAATTATGTAAAACGTAACATACATACTTTACATGTATTTTATCATGAAAGTGATATCAAATATACATGTAATGATTATAAATGTGCATAGAGCTGGAATATCATAAATGTAATGTGTTCTGTGAGGCGATTGCAGCTATCAGTTCAGGAGGGAGCCCCAGAAGCACGTAGCGATTAACAACTGACGACGGTCTACTTTAATGATAAAGTAAACTACAAGTTTAAAGTGGAAATTAAGATTAAAGCCGAAATATCCATTTTAATCACAAAATACACCTTTTCACCATGTCTTTAAAATTTTTTTGTCTGTGGCTCAAATATGCGGCTGTACATTCCGATACTGTTGTGAAGGTGACAAAAAAACCCACACCACCAGACGGCACAGAAGATGACGTGTGACTTTTAAAGTGTAGTGTGTCATTATATATGACGCCACATTACGGGATTCATACCGGTCAATCTTCCTTCATAAAACAAACGTATACCAGAGTAGTGAGATTTCTTCTCTGCACTTTCCCAAGTATTGGAATTTTGTAAACATGCTTAACATTTAGAATAGAGGCCTTTAACATTTTTATTAGTAAGCATTTTCCCTACTATAGTGGGCTTCTAACACTGTAGAACGAATTGGTATAAACGCATGGAGATTATATGCATACCAGTTATACCTGTCCCTGTCACCCAATGCACCTTTGCATAGTTTCATATTCATAACTTCCATTGCTGTATTATTTATTTTTATTTTTGAGAAGGATGAAGGCAACAATACTCCTCCAATAAACAAGGAGAGTTTCCTTTACAAAAATAACTATCAAGCAGACACATGCTCACAGTCCAAAACCTTTCAGCATAACAAAAGCATTCCTTTGAAAATGATGTTAAAGTAATAAATACTACGTAAAACATAAAACACAAAAAGGTTTGCAAGTTATTACCTGAAGGACTTCTCTCTTCTTTTAAAGACGTTTCAGAATTAGAATTAGCTGGAGGTTTCAAAGACTCGCCATCCTGTGCTTCTACAGGGGCTTCCTAAGATATTTACAAATTGTAAGCTATAATAGATTGATATGTTACAAGGGTATACACATTTTTACTGTGAATTTTAAACAATGACATTTTAAAGCCAAGCAGTATGCCAAAAAATAGGATTTATTTATTTATTTTACTGATGCCTTTATCCACAATTACTTCAGCTTCTAACAGAATTATAGCTGAGGCAACAGCTTAGGGACATTAAGGAAGTTAAAAGGGCCCAAACACCGATTAACAGTGCAAGGCATACAAAAACGGTCCTCGATTGCTATTGTCATCTATTAAATGAGTATATGGAGATTTAAGGTAACACCAATTTTAAGATGTACTCTGAACTTGTTGATTTGAATAAGGTTATCTATACAGGTTTCAAAAGATCAACCCTCCACAAATTGCACACATAATTCATAAGATTAATGTATGGTCTTGTTCAGGCCTTTGTTGTTTGGATTTTGAAAATTATTAATTTTACACTTCTATTGATATAATGCAGTTTAGAGTAAGATGTTGCATTAAGAAAATAAATATTAATCAGAGCAACATTTAGATATAATGCACCTTAGCACTACTCATACCAACAAGTTAAAAGCAAAATGCATCTACCGATAAATCTTACCCTGCCACTGTCCCAACTTAAGTTATTTTTGAAGATCAACTGTTGAAATTCAATTTTTGCAATTTAATTTTAAAGGGATTTCATTTAAGGTATTTAAATGTTACCTTTTTATTGTCTTGGGGCTGTTGAAGTGAACAGTCATCTTTATCAACTGTCCACATATTTCCCTTTTGGATACGACTTCTAATAGATGCAAGCTCTTTTTCACGCTCCTAAATTTATTAAAGGCATTTAAAATTAGATAAGCTGTTCTTGATGGAGAAAAAGTAAAAATGCTTTACACATTGTATAAAAAATAAAAATAAAAACATTTAATTGGAATCAAATCTAGAATATAAAAAAAGATGTGTTAATTAAGATAGATACTAGAATGATATTTGCAAAATAAATTAGTGGAGAGAAAAAAAAAAAATCCATGATGTCTGGAAACATGATACCATAATATGAACTCTAAATGAACATTAGGATTATCTCACTAATAATGTCCACAGAATTTGTCTTTAAAAAGACTTCAGTACAAATACAAAATGATCCCACAGTAAAAATACACATTTAGACCATGTACCCTGTAAAAATCTGTTTTAACAAAATGACAGACATGTTACAACCAAAAGAACTAATTGTATACCCATGTGACAGAGTTCAAAACCCAAACCTCATCAAGAGAGATAAAACAGGTCAATATAATTGTGCCTTCATTTACAAAAACACCACAAGACTGAATATAGCAATAAAAAGTACCAAATACCCCTCCTTGAACCGTCACCTTATCGTGGTGGAGGGGTTTGCGTGTCCCAATGAATTTTAAATCGCATATTCATCAGACCACTAGGACAGCATTTTTTCACTTAAGAAACATAGCTAAAGTTAGACCTCTTATATCATTGAAAGATGCGGAGAAATTAATTCACGCTTTTGTTTTCAGTCGACTAGATTACTGTAACGCACTCCTCTCAGGACTACCCAAAAAAGACATAAATCATTTGCAACGAGTGCAGAATGCAGCTGCTAGAATCCTAACTGGGAAAAGAAAATCCGAACACATTTCTCCAGTTTTGATGTCACTACACTGGTTGCCTGTGTCATTCAGGATTGACTTTAAAATTCTGCTTATGGTTTATAAAGCCTTAAATAATCTCGCTCCATCTTATATATCGGAATGCCTGACGCGTTATATTCCAAATCGTAACCTTAGATATTCAAATGAGTGTCTCCTTATAATTCCAAAAGCTAAACTTAAAAGAAGTGGCGAGGCGGCCTTCTGCTGTTATACACCTAAAATCTGGAATAGCCTGCCAATAGGAATTCGCCAGGCAAATACAGTAGAGCACTTTAAAACACTGCTGAAAACGCATTACTTTAACATGGCCTTTTTATAACTTCACTTTAACTTAATCCTGATACTCTGTATGTTCAATTCTTCATAATAATTATTCACAGTGGCTCCAAAATCCATACTGACCCCTACTCTCTCTTCTGTTTCTTTTTCCGGTTTCTTTGTGGTGGCGGCCTGCGCCACCACCACCTACTCAAAGCATCATGATGCACCAACATTGATGGACTGAAAGCCAGAAGTCTACGTGACCATCATCATCAGGTCCTTCCATGAAAACCCTAAATACAAAGAGGACTGTTTGACTTATGTTAGGTAGAATGCCCAGAGGGGACTGGGCGGTCTCTTGGTCTGGAACCCCTACAGATTTTATTTTTTTCTCCAGCCTTTGAGTTTTTTTTTGTTTTTTCTGTCCACCCTGGCCATCGGAACTTACTCTTATTCTATGTTAATTAATGTTGACTTATGTTTATCTTTTATTGTGTCTTCTATTTTTCTATTCATTTTGTAAAGCACTTTGAGCTACATTTTTTTGTATGAATATGTGCTATATAAATAAATGTTGATTGATTGATTGAATGATCCTAGGAGCTATGTTGTCCGGGGCTTTATGCCCCTGGTAGGGTCACCCAAGGCAAACTGGTCCTAGGTGAGGGATGAGACAAAGAGCGGTTCAACAAACCTCCAACGATGAGCGAAAACTTTGGACAGGCGTTTTCCCTTGCCCAGACGCAGGTTACCGGGGCCCTGCTCTGGAGCCAGGCCTGGAGGTGGGGCACGATGGCGAGCGCCTGGTGGCTGGGCCTGTACCCATGGGGCTCGGCCGGGCACAGCCCGAAGAGGTAATGTGGGTCCTCCTTCCCATGGGCTCACCACCTATGGGAGGGGCCAAGGAGGTTGGGTGCAGTGTGAGTTGGGCGGTGGCCGAAGGCGGGGACCTTGGCGGTCTGATTCTCAGCTACAGAAACTGGCTCTTGGGATGTGGAATGTCACCTCTCTGAAGGAGAAGGAGCCTGAGCTAGTGCGCAAGGTCGAGAGGTTCCGGCTAGATATAGTTGGGCTCCCCTCGACGCACAGTGTGGACTCTGGAACCAATCTCCTTGAGAGGGGCTGGACTCTACCACTCTGGATTGCACCCGGTGAGAGGCGCCGAGCAGGTGTGGGCATACTTATTGCCCCCCCGACTTGAAGCCTGTGCATTGGGGTTTACCCCGGTGGACGAGAGGGTGGCCGGAAGGGTCCCGACTATTGTTTGTGCGTATGCGCAGAACAGCAGTTTGGAGTATAAACCCTTTTTGAAGTCTCTGGAGGGGGTGCTAGAGGGCATACCTTCTGGGGACTCCCTCGTTTTGCTGTGAGACATCAATGCTCACGCGGGCAATGACCGTGAGACCTGGAAGGGCGCGAGTGGAAGGAATGGCCACCCCGATCTGAAACCGAGCTGCGTTTTGTTATTGGACTTCTGTGCTTGTCACTGGTTGTCCATAACGAACACCACATTCAAGCATAGGGGTATTCATGTGCACCAGGACACCCCTAGGCCTCAGTTCGATGATCAACTTTGTGGTTGTGTCATCAGACTTGCGGCCACATGTCTTGGACACTCTGGTGAAAAGAGGGGCGGAGCTGTCAAATGATCACCACCTGGTAGGCCCAAATGTGTTGTGAGGGTCTGCTGGCAACGGCTGGCAGAGTCCCCTGTCAGAAGCAGCTTCAACTCCCACCTTCGGCAGAACTTCGACCACGTCCCGAGAGAGGTGGGGGACATTGAGTCTGAATGGGCCATGTTCCGTGCCTCTATTGTTGAGGCGGCTGACTGGAGCTGTGGCTGGTAAGATGGTCGGTGCCTGTCGCCCGAACGCATTTGTGGACACCGGCGGTAAGGGATGCCGTCAAGCTGAAGAAGGAGTCCTATAGGACCTTTTTGTCCTGTGGGTCTCTGGAGGTAGCGGATAGGTACCCGCAGGCCAAGCAAAATGAGGCTTCGGTGGTTGTTGAGGCAAAAACTCGGGCATGGGAGAAGTTTGGGGAGGCCATGGAGAGCAACTTTCGGATGGCTTCGAGGAGATTCTGGTCCACCGTCCGGCGTCTCAGGAGGGGGAAGCAGTGCAGTGTCAACACCGTATATGGTGGGGATGGTGCGCTGCTGACCTCGACTCGGGATGTTGTGGGTCGGTGGGGGGAGTACTTCAAAGAACTCTTCAATCCCACTAACATGCCTTCCAATGAGGAAGCAGAGCCTGGGGACTCCGAGGTGGGCTCTCCCATCTCTGGGACTGAGGTCACCGAGGTGGTCAAAAAACTCCTTGGTGGCAGGGCCCTGGGGGTGGATGAGATACGCCCGGAGTTCCTCAAGGCTCTGGATGTTGTAGGACTGTCTTGGTTGACACGTCTCTGCAACATCGCATGGACATCGGGGACAGTGCCTCTGGATTGGCAGACTGGGGGACCGGAGGGTGTGTTCCAACTACAGAGGGATCACACTCCTCAGCCTCCCTGGAAAAGTCTGTTCAGGGGTTCTGGAGAGGAGGGTCCGTTGGATAGTCGAACCTCAGATTCAGGAGGAACAGTCTGGTTTTCGTCCTGGTCTCGGAACAGTGGATCAGCTCTACACCCATAGCAGAGTCCTGGAGGGCATATGGGAGTTTGTCCAACCAGTCTACATGTGTTTTGTGGACTTGGAAAAGGCATTCGACCGTGTCCCTCGGGGAATCCCGTGGGGGGGTGCTCCGGGAGTATGGGGTACCGGACCCCCTGACAAGAGCTGTTCGGTCCCTGTACAACCGGCAGTAAGTCGAGCCCATTTCCAGAGAGAGTTGGACTCCGCCAGGGCTACCCTTTGTCACCGATTCTGTTCATAACTTTTATGGACAGAATTTCTAGGTGCAGTCAGGGCATTGAGGGGGGTCCGGTTTGGTGGACTCAGGATTGAGTCACTGCTTTTTGCAGATGATGTTGTCCTGTTTACTTCATCAGGCCGTGATCTTCAGCTCTCTCTGGATTGGTTCGCAGCTGAGTGTGAAGCGGCTGGGATGAGAATCAGCACCTTCAAATCCGAGACCATGGTCCTCAGCTGGAAAAGGATGGAGTGCCCTCTCAGGGTTGGGGGAGAGATCCTGCCCCAAGTGGAGGAGCATCTCGGGGTCTTGTTCACGAGTGAGGGAAGAATGGACCGTGTGGTCGACAGGCAGATTGGTGCGGCATCCACAGTGATGCAGGCTCTGCATCGGTTTGTCGTGGTCAAAAAAGGGCTGAGCGATAAGGTAAAGCTCTCAATTTACCAATCGATCTACGTTCCTACCGTCACCTATGGTCATGAGCTATGGGTAAGCACTTTGAGCTACATTTTTTTGTATGAATATGTGCTATATAAATAAATGTTGATTGACTGACCGAAAGAACAAGATCGCGAATACAAGTGGCTGAAATGAGTTTCCTCCGCAGGGTGTCTGGGCTTTCCCTTAAAGATAGGGTGAGAAGCTCAGTCATCCGGGAGGGGCTCAGAGTATAGCCGCTACTCCTCCACATCGAGAGGAGTCAGATGAGGTGGCTCGGGCATTTGATCAGGATGCCTCCTGGACGCCTCCCTGGTGAGGTGTTCCGGGCACGTCCAACCGGGAGGAGGCCCCGGGGAAGACCCAGGACACGCTGGAGGGACGGTCTCCCGGCTGGCCTGGGAACGCCTTGGGATTCTCCCAGAAGAGCTGGAAGAAGTGGCCGGGGAGAGGGAAGTCTGGGCCTTTCTGCTCAAGCTGCTGCCCCCGCGACCCGACCCAGGATAAGCGGAAGAGAATGAATGGATGGAAGTACCAAATAAACAAGCAAAGCAAAACTCTGCCCTTCTCTATTGTAAGTGGAGTGGCAGATCAACTTCCCACTTTACAGCATACCCAAACACTCCCTTTCTCATCCTTCTGCTAGTTAAACTACCACCATAAACCCTCCTCCCTGGTCTAGAAGCCCCTTACTATGGGGCTTTCATGGACCCCAAAGTCACTTTGTCAAAACTGAGCAAATCAGCAGTCAGGGGTTGCTTTAATTTGCCTTGGAAACAATTCGCTAGAAGCTCGTCTAGTGTTACCCTGCAGTCTTTGCACCATTATTTGTCTTTAAAGTATAGGATCTTTAAGGAAGCATTCATGTTACCTGCTCTGCTACAGAAACAATTCTAGTTAATTATGTGCGGGACTGTACTAAGTGCCCTCTGGCGGTCAGGAGGCACTACTACTGTGGAAAAGTAATTTTGTTCCTGCACAATATTAGAGAGATTGCCTCTCTAGTTTGAGCTAGGGACATTGCCCACAGCCTTTGAGGCATAATAAGTATCTCCACATAACTGATTGCCGTCTAGATAACCTTCACAATACAAACACTAAAATATGCACATAGTATGCAACAACATACATTTTGATATGATGAAATATTCTATTAATATGTTCATTAAATATTCTTCCCTATATTAATTTATTAAATGAGAATGCCTATACAAAGACATGCAAGGAAGGTAAAATTGAAGCTGCAAAAACATACCAATCGCTTCTGCTGTGTTAAACTTGCAGTAGCAGACTGCTGTGGTTTAAAGAGTTTCTCCTGAATTATCTTAGTATTTGGTGTAACAGTGGGTGTTTTTTGTCTGATAGTAGACAATGGACTTTGAGTTGAACGCTCTTGACATCTTTCTCCAAATCGTTCCAGAAAAGATTTTACTCCAGGACCACCTACAGATGGGGTAGGAGGTAGGAACATTAAACAGGTTTGTACATTTTAAATTATGCAATAAAAAGGTAAGTAGATTCGTTTTAAATACTCAACCAGGTGTTGAAATTTCCTTTGTTTGCTGAACAGGTGTCTCTTTGGTATGTGGTTCTTTCTTTGGAAGAGAATAAACTGGCTTTGTTGACTCTAATAGTTCTGGATCAGTTCCCTTCAAAGCTGACAATATCACTCCACGTTTAAGTTCTGAATCATCTTTTGTTATAACACCATGAGCAGTTTGTTTAGACAGTGCATTCAACACCTCTTTGTTTTGAGAACCTCTTGACTGTTGAGCTGGTGAAGGTACTGGTATGATTGCATTCTGAAGACTCGGTGGAACACTTCTGGTTGAATGGATAGGTGGGTAAATATTGGAATGCTGAAATAAAAAAAATAAATAAAATAAAAACTCAAGTGTAAATGAAAAGTAAATGACGTTCTGAATTATTTATGTGAAAAAAGTTTAGAATGAATTAAGCCAATACTATACAGAAATACTATTTATATCAAATACCAAAAAAACAAAATTATAAAAACATGGTTCTAAATTTAAGATTAAACTTGAAAATGGTCTTATCCACATGCATGACAGGGCAACAGATATAAACCATAATTTGTATCAAACTCTATGCAATGCTATTTTTAATTAAGTAGAAGGTGCATTAAAGAGATTAAACAATAAAACCAATGTTATGAAATGTACTGTTAAATAGGATGTGAAGAACAACAACTGGCTACCACTTAAAGTATTATATCACAATTGAGTTGTAATTAACCTACAAAATAAGTGAAAAAAGTGTGAGAATGTTAGAAGTTAATCCAGAAAACAATATTTAGGCTAAAATCTCAGGTACTCATTAATATGCTTACTTATATTTACTTAGTGAGGACTTCAAATCATTCAACTTCTGTGATACATGTCTAATTTTCAAAGTGCTCAACACTTAAATCCTTTTGTGTACTCACCTGTTGAACAGAAGACACTGGCTTATTCACTGATGTTTCAACAGCCGTCTCAGAATATGATGCACAGTTTGATTTAACATTGCTGTTTTGTGCACAAGCAGATGCTACATTGGTAGTGGACGGTTTTGATAAACAAGTGGTGCCAGGCTTTTCTTGTGCATTGTTTTTCTTTATAGCTGGTTGACTTAGGTCATCCTCCCATGTGTTAATTGTTTCAGCAAGACAGGCTAATCTGCCTTTTCTTCCAATAGCATGTGAAGAGAATTCAGACTTTTTAGGTGGAGAGGTTGGTTTCTGAGGATGAATAGGTGAAGTCCAAGCATTTTCAGTTGGAATATCTATTAAAGACAAATTAGATTCCTCTAATATATTAAATACTGGAACAGAACAAGACAGTTAAAATTTATGGAAAAAAGCAGCATTCAAGTAAATTAAAAACACATACCATTATTATCCCAGCACTGTCGTTGCACAGCTAACTTCTGCAAGCGAGACTTTACTGAAGTGTTCAACTCCACTTTATTGCTCAGGGTATCATTGTTTACTTCAGCGCAATCAGACTTTACAACACAAGATGCAGCAGGAGTAGTGGGGATTGGTGGTTTGCTTACACATGTGGACACAGATTCAATTAAAGGTTTTCTGTTTTCTTCCCCTACTTCACCAGTTTCTTTGTTATCTGAACATCTTCGTTTAGAAGGGGATGGCTTGTTAGAGGTCTTAACTAAAGGGGGGAGGGGGACAAAAAAAAGAGAGTAATTCAACATACAAATTACCAGATAATCAAGCAAAAGAAAGTCCTGCACCTAAGAGTATTGTACTTTGTAATATACTCACATTAAGTGAATTTATTCCATGCTTATCAGTCAAATGCTACCAAATTAGAAAGGTTTCATTTGCATCTATCCTTAACAATACTTTGGTCTTAAGGAGGAAGTACACAAAAAGAACCAACAATGGCAAAAGTTCAAAAGTGACTTTTGAAAGTCTTAACTACAAATAAAACATTAGTGATAACATTTAAATTAAAAAGTTGCTACTGTCCTCGATGTCTATCTGTTGCATGGATTCACGCAGAAACAGTAGTCTAGCAGTGGCTAATGTGTTATAATTTAAAATGCTAATGTGCGGTTTTAATCCAGGACTCCAAATTCATTTTCTGAACCTGATACTGCCTGTGCTCACTGTAAAATACATGCAAATAACTTTACTGTATCCCTATCTTGTATGTTATCTTTGATAAAGTCGTCACCTAAATATAGATATCTAACGGGATGAATTGTGCAGACCCAGCATAACTCACTCCCACTCCATTATTTGAATGAGAGTTCTCCTTTCATGTGGAAACATCTTTGTTACCGATATAGAACTGCTAGAAGACAGAATTTATATAATTCTGTAAACACCAAACACAAAACATGTTAAGATCGCTTAAGCGTTGGAAACATGGAACTCACATTAACAAAAAATTTACAAGAGACTTAGAAATCAAAGCATACCCTATTATACAGTCATATTTATATTTAGCACCATTAATTTCACTTTGTTTCTGAAGAGCAGCCTTTCTACTGTGTCTGTTGCCCATAGAAAGCAGCATTTCCATCTTGGGCTGTTATACAGAGAAAGTTAGACTGTCTATTTAAAAGCCAGCATCCAAGAGGTGCTGTTAACAAGCAATATTGAAGCAAACCAGCAAAAAAAGGAGAATTTAATTTTCATGGGGATGGAATTGTTTTGTCACAACAAAACAAAAAAAGATTAAATTGTCTTCAGTCTTTTCATCTTGCTACTTGTTTGCAGGGCTTGGTTCTCTTAAAAAGAATCATGAATAAAGGACTTTACTTAACTGAAGCAGTCAATCGTTAAGGAATGCACAAAATTTAAAACACTTCCCACTAACCAAGCAGATTTTGGTGTCAGTTATTGACACTATGTACATTGTCTAACTGCTTAATGGAGGTATTATTAACACAGTGATATTATAAACTGGATGACTGATTATAAAAATAATCTGCAAATTAGGAAAACCAAGTGCAGAACTTTAACATATACACACATACAACATCCCGTTCGTGTGAAGATTTAAAAAAAAAAAAAAAGTTTCAAGCAAACTACTGGGTCAAAAATCTCTTCTGTAAAAAAAGAATCCCACATATAGATTTCTTCACACTAATAAGAAGTAGATTCTTTCAAACATGTGTCACATAAATTAGGTTTTTATTGCCATGCAGTAACAAAGTCAACAAAAGCTTATTTTAGTCAAAGTGCACAGTGCATGAAGGAAAAAGGGGCAGTACAATGCAATCACTGTTTTTACTCTTCTTGACATTAAAAAAAAGAGAATGTTAGACTACAGATATACATTTTGATAGAAGCTG
Source organism: Polypterus senegalus (assembly GCF_016835505.1). Classification (NCBI taxonomy): domain Eukaryota; kingdom Metazoa; phylum Chordata; class Cladistia; order Polypteriformes; family Polypteridae; genus Polypterus; species Polypterus senegalus. The sequence continues at coordinate 37,593,033 of NC_053168.1, forward strand.
ATGGACAACTGACATTAACACAAGGTAAATACATCAATTTTTTCAAATATGTGAAAGTAAAAAATAAATAAATAAATAAAAATTAACTTAAAGCGCCTTTCTAAATAAAGTGATGCGATTTTACAGTTTGATCCAAACACAAGCAAAAAAGACTACTTTGAGATAGTCTCCTTTTCAAATCTAGTGTAAATTATAAAAAAAAACAAACAAAAACAAAACACTATTTTATGAGTCGAGTATGATGTTAATACTATAAAGCTTACCTTCCACAGGAGTCTGTTCAGATTGGTTATTGGTTTCTGACAGAGGCTCCCGCAAACGTTTTGCCATTGGCCTTACAGCTGCTGCAGGTCTCTCAGACATTTTTTTCTGCAAATTTTCCCTCCGTGCCCGTGTTCTTTCTAAAAGTTTCTATCCAAAGAAAAAACAAAATAAATGTAAAAATGTAAAAACAAAAGCATAGATGTCTAATCTGTCAGTCTGAAGGAAACTAAAAATACAAAATGGTCAGATTTATAGATTGATACAGATAGATTGGGAAAATGGAAAAAAAAAAAAAAAGAAAATCACAATGTACAGATGGGTGATGAATTTTGAAGCGCTTGTTTAATGTCTTATTTGCATCTTATAATTTCCCTCACATAGACAGTGTCATATTAAATGATATTTCAGTGAATCATACAACAATCTTTAGAATTTGATGGGAATACTGTAATATACACTTCATTTTTCACATTTTTTCAGAACAGAAGACACAGCATTTAAAAGGAAAAATAGGCTAATAGGTCTGTATATATACCTTTATGCCTTCCCTATAAGGGCACTCGCACTTCTGCGCAAAATGACCATGAATGGCAGACAAGAATTTTAAGCTATGTAGGTATATTTAATGGCAATGAGCAGGTGTAATCAAGCCGATATATTTTCTGGATATGTCACTTTAAAGCTCCCAGCTGAAAGCATTAAAATTAAACCCTTATCTATCAAGATGTATGTTCTAACCTGCTTCTTGCATAGTAAACAGCAATTATCTGAATTTTAAATATTTAAGATTAATTAATATTTCCAGGCAAACATTTTCAAAGGGAGTTCAGGTATGTGGAGGAATGAAGCCAGTCAGTCAGTCGGGCAGGCACTGGATGGTCACACTCGCTCATCATAGTCCAATTTAGACTGATCAGGCCACCAAATCTTCACATCTTTATGATGTGAGAGAGAAAACCCATGAAGACAAAGAAAATGAACAAACCCCTCACAAATACCTAGGCCAGGATTCACAGGGAGGCATCAAATAAACGATTAAATAAAATTAGAAGTGTTTAAAATAACGCTGAGTGAATTACTGAATGTAGAAACTATACTCAGGATAAAACCTTTAGCCGTTTGAAAACTTTTAGCTTAAACCTAGACCTTAGATGTCAATACTTCTTACACAAAATTTTTCAACAAAATCATAGCTAGAAAGGATTTAAATGTAACTTAATGAAACATGATAGCACCCTTATAGCACAGATGATACTGAAATCACAACAACAGCACAAACATTTAAGTGTTTTCAAGAGAAGTTAGCTTCACACCAAGGATCATCTCCTGGTGTGCCTGATGAGGGCTGTAATGATTATTCACTTCACCACAATCTGATCTCGTAACCTAAATTTACAAGTAAAGACGCCTGCAAATTTAACAGATGTTTAAATATTGAATGGCATTGTTAACTTTGAAAATACATGCTGTTTAATGATGCATATAAAAATTGTACATTGCTCTGAGCCTTTCAGGGGAAATTACAATCATTTTCTGAATCAGTTTTGCATATTACAGAGATAGAAGGTATTCACGCCTCCCACTGCAGCATTGGGAAAAAGCCTAGAAACAATCCTAAATGTGACATACATTGCAGGCCAACAGTAAGATTATAAAAAAAAACACAACTGATGAAGCAAAACTGGAACATGAGTGAGGGGGGAAAAGGAATGAATGACTTATTCAAACACCTTTGCCATCCCCTTCAAATACTAATATACTACACTTTACTATAGTACTTAAAATTAAATATTAACAACCATTAATGTGATTCTACAGGAAACATAATTTTGAGCTGTATGTCCCTACTGAGGCCAACATTTTGTAAAACAGGACTTTAAAAAGACACTGCAACTTGTGTCCATAGAATTTAAAGGCATATTAAGGAGGTGGTGTTGGAGGTTGGGAGCATGCACGAATACGCATAGTAACCAAAATAATTCACTAATATGATTTAAAAGGAAGGCTGGAATTCTTTAGAACATCCTCACTAACAAATAATTCAGAATCGGAAGGAAGCATGAGGAATTCTGGTTAATAGAGACTACATTTAAAAGTTTTTAATCTGAAATAATTCAGGAAATATTGATTCATTTCTGATATCAAATAGTCTTCACCAGCAGAAGGAACCTACCTAGGGAGCAACTGGCAAGAAAGGAATAATAATAATTCCATGGATTTATTTGCTAACAATATACCAATACATTAAAGTCCAACCCATAATATATATTGAATCTCCCTAACACATAAAAATACGGCTGCCTATAGAGAAGAAATCTGATCAATGCCTAATGTTATGTACTGGAGCAGAGCCCCAAATGTATACAATTCTGCTTTAAAATGACATGCGAGTACAACATTCTTGGATGAGCTTTTAAAAAGCCCAACATTTGTGATCACTTACCACATATATTTTTTTTAGAAAGTGAAACAGCACCACCATAAGGAATGAATGGAAAAAAAAAAAATCACAAGAAAGTTGAGATTATTACAGCATTTACACAGTAGAAACTATTATGTGCTATCATAACATATTCTTCATCAAGTGTTAGTACAAAAAAACTTCACATCTTTATCTGTACATTTGTGGAGCGGTATATTATTCAACATCACTTAAAGTATAGGACCGTGGCAGCTCACCATTCTGGCAATTGTACTTGATTTCCCTACTGCTCGATTCATCAATGGGGAATTCATTCACCATTTTCCATGATCAGTGTGACAGTTAATTCATCTACTAAACCAAGCCAGGAAAAGACCTTGCAACATTTACTCAAATAAGCACACCAGAAATGGAACCCAGACCCCAGTCTTCCTCCTTATCCAACCTAACACTATCTCTGCCTCAATCTCTATATTACCTTTTCTGGACTAAATTTGACAGCTGTCTTCGTACAACTCCAGAACACTAAAAACACTTATCCTTATTTTTACAGTTCCTCTGGCTTAATCATCTCTGCCGCAGTAAAGTTAACTTCCACAAAGACGAAGGCTTGACACGTCAGGAAAAAGAGTAACACCAGAAAAAAAATCGACATCCTTTTTTCACCCCAAAATTCATCTTACAAAAATCTACAATTTTGCAAATGGTCATTACACCCAAGCGTTTTTTCAGATGTTACTTTTGATCTCCTTCAGTCAAAATCTTTGCTGCAGTTCACCTCACAAATGAGATGAAATTGTAAGAGGAGCCAGTATAGCTTTTGCAATTATGTCATCACTATTACAATCATATCTGGTTGATAAGGTATATAAAAGAAAAAGGGGGGGGGGGGAGAACGGGGCATTTTGCAGATCATTTTAGCCATTAGAAATCAACATATCAACATACAGGGCCTAGCATACATCATTTTAAACCCCTTACTGACAGCCATGAGGATCGGTCTGTGCTATTTCACTCAATGTTTCAAACACACCAAACTGAAGTAGCCAAGCTCATTCTCAGACTAGGATCACACATTTCTACAGTACTACATGACCAAGCAACCTTTTAATGTAATCTCTGCTGCTTTTATGCCTTTTGTCTCAGAGATATCATGGTGGATGAGCCTATGGTGTGCCAGATGATGGACTGTCCAGCAGTCCAGTATGACTGTGTCTCTGATAAGGATGTGAGCAAAGCTGGAGCACAATAATGGGCAGTCCTATCACATTTTCTCTGTACACATCAGAGTATAGGTATAGCACCAGGTCATATCACTTAGATATTCTGCACTTATGGGTTGTGGGGTGAATTGATACGGGGGATGAGATAGTATGCAAGTCAGGTGGAGAACCTTGTTCCTTGGTGCATAAAGAATTGTCTGCAACTGAACATTAACAAAACCAAGAAAACGCCTATTGACGTTTGTGGTACCTACACCCAGTAACTATTATTATTATTATAGTAAGGCTCTATTGTAGGAATGAAGCTGGACAGTTTAACATCTGTATCAGCGCAACGGGCACTAAGCAAACTCCTGTCAATCATGGAGAATTCACTGCATCCACTGAACAGTGTCATCACCAGGCAGAGGAGTAGTTTCAGTGACAGACTTTTGTCACTGTCTTGCTCCACTGACAGACTGAGGAGATCGTTCCAGCCCCACACTATGCGACTCTTCAATTCCACCCAGGGGAGTAAATGCTAACATTATTCAAAGTTATTGTCTGCTTTTACATGCATTTTTATTACTCTTTAATTTAATGTTTTTTTGTATCAGTATACTGCTGTTGGATTATGTGAATTTCCCCTTGGGATTAATAAAGTATCTAACTATCTATTCAATGAATGGATACAGCGTATTGCTACAAGTATTTGTAAGTCTGCATTAATAGCAGGCTTGATTGGTCTTGTGACAAAGAGGAACTATATAAAACAGGGCAAAACTGACTCTAATTTGTTTTCCCTGGGAGATTGTGCTCCTGTAACATAGGCAATAACATCCTTCACATTTTCCATCACTCTGTGATGGTCAGTGGGATTTCCCATGTTGTATTGCACTAGGCTGTTAACATCACTTCAAGAAAGGTCCACGGAATCAACAAGCTAATTAAAAGGCAAACTCAGTTATGGAACAGACTCTCCAGATAGTAACGAAGGAGAGGATGAAGACAAAATGGTGTGCCATTATGAACAATGCAGTAAATCCACTCCCTAACACACTAACACTGAGGACTATCAGTCAATAAAAAGTCTGTCAAGAAATGCTACTGGGGTAACTCTGGGACTGTAACTGCCAAGTTTTGATTCTTTTTAGATATTCTTCTGTATATTTGAGAAGGGATTGTTGTTTGTCTTAATATGTTATATATTAACCTTCTGTAAAAAGCTACATTCCCCCTGGAGACAAAGTTATATCGTTCCCTCCTTCAACTCACTTATATAACCGGTTTTTCCTTTTGTCACACATCTGATAAATGCATACATCCAAAGTGTTTTCTGTCACGCCTTGTATTTTCATCAAGTGAATAACCTTTATCTAGGGTTTCCATTATTATTTGATGATATCAATGTACTTTAAACATAAAGCGGGGAAATGCAACCTTCAAGGAAGTGTATCCTGAGGCTTAGGATAATTCTAAAAAATACAAATCAACACGATAATCTTAAACTGGTGATCGAGAATAGACTTCACTAACCTACAAAGGCCAAATATCAAATACCGAAGATTGCAAATCCAAATATACGTTAGAATTACTTTATCAAGTTTAATCCTGTCTCTCCTTTCTGTAAATAAAAGTGCTTAACAGTCAAGACAAATTACGCAGACTGGTTATGCAACGAGAAATATAATACATGTCTTTGTTAATCAGCATAAAGATTTAAGGACCTGGTGCTTCCTTTATGCCAGTCATGTATTTACACCAGTCTGTATCGTTGGGCAGTTCCAATCAATGAAGTTAAGGCACCCAAAAAAGCCATAAGGGTAATTTCAAGCAGCATAGTCTGATTTTACAGTAAAGGCGACGATCTGGGCTGAGGCGTCGCTGCCAGTCCTTCAATGCAATCGACATGCTGCTATTGTGACAGCGCCTGTAAACTGCCTTTATTTTCGGAGCGCTTCACTGCCGCTACATTCTAATGGGACCGTAGCCCCGAGCTCCACAGCTGTCTGCCATTCCATCAAGAAAATGGGTGCGGTCTATCAGCAACTCACAAGACGTTAGCCTCGCCTAACACGAGAGCAAAAGCTTTCAGTAAACACGTGTTATTTCAAACTATACTATATATTTAAACGTTTATATTATCTATGCCGAATTAGGTAAGATAGAAATGTCTTCTATAGTACAGGAACTCCATACAACTCGAAGAAGGGAGAAAAATAATAAAAACAATCGTCTGTAAAGAGCACCTCATGCTGGGCTAAAATTTGAGGAAAAGCGTGCATTAAATTAAGGCTGTTCTACGTACAACCGTTCGCCGTGTACAGTGCTGCAGTGTGTCTGAAAACAAAGACATAAAGATGGTTACTTCAAGTAGACAAAATTAAACAAAATCCGTGTTAAAACCTAAACCGCACTTACCTCAGTGAATGGATCCATGCTCTAAATTATTTTCGAACGAAAAATACAGTATTAAAAAGAGTCAAATAAAACAAACAGAAATCACGCTCCAACTCTTTTTCTGTCTCCTTCCCAGTCGTGCCTGTTCAAATTTGAATTTCAGCGCTCCACTCCTTGCGCAGCCGCAAATCTTGCAGAGTCACGAGGGCATTCGAAGGCGGAGCAATAAACTGTCAGCCCCCTACTCCAATCATGTATCATAGTTTTATCGTACATCCAATCAAATTATGCAATGGGCAGTGCTCACGCAGACATTGTGGTAGGTTGTTACGTGTTGACGTTGGCAGAATTCCTGGAGTTGTAAAGTGTACGTACGTTTCGCAGTAGCTCATGCTTTCCTGCTGTGCAGTGGAAAAAAAGATGTGGTTCAACGACCAAAAGTTTTGATGAGGCATTTAACAGTACTTTGTGTAACTTGTATGACATTAGTCGAAGACGCGAGAAAACTCGTGTCTGGGTTGAATGTTAATAAACGTATTTTACTGTTGACGACAGATACTTGTTTACTGTAATGGCAGTTTAAACTTGGCCGGCACAATGCATTAAATTACATGGTTTGTCAGTGCTGCCTAAATTCAGCTGTCAAAAGTTCAAAATTTGAGAAGGTGCAGGCCTGCAGATGTTCAACGGAAATCATGAGCACGTACACTGTAAACGCGACTAAAGCATCCAAGGTGTCTCGTTGGACCGATGGATTTTCCCGTTTGTTTACGCACGTGTATGGCTATTCGTTATTGTACTCTTTGACCTTACTTTAACTATTGGGTAGTTAACTGATGCTACGTCTTATTTAAAACATACACTATATCGGGAATGATATATTCTTAGCCATTAGAGGTACCGTAGCGAAATAAACGCTCGTTTTAAGAAAGAAAAAATCCGGGAATAATTTAAAGGAGTTAATTCACAGCAGCACAGTTCTGTGTGCGACACTCACAAACCTCCTTCCCTCAATGGCCAATGTCACCCAGTCATGTGGGACGCTGCAGCCATAAATGCCAGTAGAAAACCAACCATTATTAAAACGTTTAAAGGCAAAATGGTTCAGAATGTAAATATATCCACTATTGCCATATTAAGAAATCTTCTACTCATATGCCGAGCAGAAAGATTAAAAAAATTCCTGTTTAATGCATGCAGTGTAATCGTGCATGATGGGAGCCGGCCCTCTGGTTCTCCAGTACATTTATAACTGTAAAAGATGGTACGGTGGTGCAGCGATTAGGGCTGCAGTGTAACGGATTCAATTGCCATTGTTTCTGTTCCATTTCTGTTTTGCTGCTTGTGCAAAGTTTGTATAATGTCCAGTGTGTGCCCAGTGTTTTTCTTCCCACAATTTTTGTATGCTTTTAAGCATTTGAAATAATTCTGAAATGAGTTTCTGCAAAGGTTGCATTAATATAATATAGGTCCACATGTATTCATTTTACAAATGTAACGTGGTGCTTGCCTTTTACACAGGCTAAGACAGGAAAAGTGCATGTAAAAATACTGTCTGCAATGTACCAAAACCCTAAATGCTCGTTTTTGGTATAGTGCCTGTAACTGGATAGATAGAAAGATAATTTATTCATCCACCTAGGGAAATGGTAGTCAGACATCAGACCCTAAGGGCAAGAATTATGTTCTTTTCCAGCAAAGCAAAAATAATAAATCAATAAATCTTTCTCTTTATTTTTTCCCATGTCTATTTGGGGTTGATGTGCTTGATTAACCTTCTCCATACAGTCTGGTCCTGCACCTGCTCCTCAGTTAGACCCTTTCCCTTCAAATTTTCTTTGACATTATCATTTCATGTCCAATTCGGCCTCTGTCATTTTTTCTTCACCTGTAAAGGGACACCCACATAACACCTGGCTGTGGCAAATAGATGGTCATTTCCGGAGGGTGGGACTGGACTGTGTGTCTGCCCTGGGGGTTTCCAACCAGGATCCCAAACTGTTTCATCATGTGGTGGGTGTGGCAACACACTGTACCAATGCATGCCCCCCAAGCTGACCTGACATGTACTTCTATTCCCATCACTCTTTTGCCCACATATTTATTGTCTCTTCTCATCACATGTCCATATCACTTCAATCTACTTTCCTGTACTTTCTTAGGTGTCTCTCCCACTTTTGTTGTTCCTCCAAATGGCTCATTTCTTATTCTGTTCTTTTTTTAACTCCACACATCCATCTCAACATTCTCATTTCTGGCATATCTAACTTCTTCTCCTGTGCTCCCGTTACTGCTTATGTCTCAGCTCCATACATCATACATCTAAAAACCTTAACCCTTAACCTACCTCTGCTCACATAACACTCCTCAAACCTTCTTCCAATTGTTCCATCCCCACTGCACTCTGTGGGTTACCTCTAGTTTTCCATCTTGATCTAAATAATTAACCATAAAGCTAATTCATAGTACGGCAGCACAGAGGTGCAGTGGTACCACTGCTGCCTCACCGTAATGAGACCAGGATTCACATCCCAGGTCCTCCTTGTGTGGTTTCCTCCCACAGCCCAAAGACATGCAGGTTAGGTAGAATGGCGGTACTAAACTGGCCCTGGTGTTTGGTTGGTGTGTGTGTGTTTGCTCTGTGATGGATCAGTGCCCTGTCCATGGTTTGTTTGTGCCCTGCGCCCTATGCTAGCTGGGATAGGCTGCAGCAGCCAATGCAAGCAAAGTCTGTTCAGGACTAAGCAGGTTAGACAATTCAAAGTCTACCTAATGTGGTAAGTCATAGCTTTCCAAACCTTTGGTGCAGATTTTATGAATGTATGGTTTTCTTTAGAAGATCTAGCCATTTTAAGCTTGGCTAACTTCCACTGCTAGTGCCAGTGTTTGCTTACAGTATATGGTATTATCATGTTACTAATCAAGAGTTTTAGCTACTCTGGGATCTTTAAGTTGTCAGAATAACCTTTTAGGACTGTGTTACCTAAACCCAAGGCTCTGATAACCTCTAGAAAGTAGACAGTTGCAACCAACTTTGACCAGTGGTCATTTAGTCAAAACAAGAATACTTAAGATTAACAATAAAAGAACTAAATGCTTTTCATCATCATTTTTACCTTTTCCTCTATGATACAGTATGTTCAGAATGTTACATGTCATTATTCATTTTAATATAGATTAATGCTGTATGTCACTTTTTGGTGAAGGCTTCATATTTATTAAGTGTACATTTGTGTTAATACAGTATAATCTGTTCATAAATATGCTTAAAAGACACAGTTATCTAAAACAGCATTAAATAAAATTGGTGCCTTACTACGTGAAAAAGAATCCATTGAAAGCTTTTCAAATGATGACACTTACATGAGGATTGATTCCAGAGAAAATCATAGTTTTGGAATATACGTAACAGGCAAAATAATATGTTTGGTAGAGTTCATATTGTTTGGTTTACTTCATTCCTTTATTCCTGTTCAAAAATGATAAAGATGACTACAGTTAGGGTGTAATTTGATACACCAAGCTTTGTTATGTATTATTAGGTGGACTTATTTAACTGGAGTTGTATAAGGATAGATTTGATGCCCTAGGACACACTGGCCTTTGGCATACCACACATTGATCATTAGGCTGGCTTGTCCATGTCTGAGTATTACAGACCACTGGACAATTTTGAACTTTTAATAACATTTTTATAATGTGCTCCTAGCATCAGTTAAACATTTTGTTTTACTCTTAATGTATCCTTTCCAAAAAACATCTATATACAGCAGTACTTATCTTTGACAGTAGCATTCCTCTGGCTCATCTCCATATTATACACATTTTGTCTGTTTTTGTATCCATTTAAAAAGTCAGATTGCATCCAGCTGCTTTTCCGTTCACTTTCTTCTCTGTCTTCATCTCCAATCTCCTTTACTTCCTTTATCCTTTACAGCTGTGCTGCCTTGACCCCGTCTCCAGTACATGCATCTTTAGTCATTTTCAGAAACTCTCTAGATGCTTTGTCTTTTCTGAGCTCTTTTCATTCTCATTTACCCAAATTCTGCACTTCTGCTTTCTCATTTTACTCCTCTGGCCCCAAACCCAGAAATGCTATCACACCCTTTGTTCTTGTAATGTTTTCAAATAGAGAGCAATCTTTAAACACTTACAGTACATTGTTTTTTTTCACAAAGCCTGCACTTGTTCAGCTCTGCATTCTAAATCAGTCACAATTTTTACATTTAAAAAATGCTGGTCTTTGCTATTATTTCTCCTCACATTTCCTGCATTTTTGATTTCAATACATATATTATTCATGCTGTCCCAGTTAGGATTATCAAGAAACACAATTTTGTCTCCACAGAAACTTCTTTTTAGTTCAATTTATTGTTCTTGTTGACTTGTGTACATTTCATTGCCAAACAGCCCCAGCTGGCCATAGTCAGATATCACTATAGTCTCCTTCTCTTTTTATAATTTTTTTATTACAGAAATATGCATTACAATTGAAGAGTTAAAATATAACCATCAAACACACATTACTGTTAGGAAAAGATAACAAATCAGTCCAATCCCATGTAAAATGAATGCAGGAAATCAATGACAGACTCAGAATGTTTAATTTTTCTGGTATTTATGATGACTCTTTCTGATAAAAGACAAAATAATTGACCTTTTCCTTTTTTTTTCTACCCCATTTCTAAGTTCCACAACATAGGATCACAAACCTGCAATAAAATTATTTCCAACTTTGTTTATTGTCATAAGCATAGCTCTGAAAGCAGGGGTGTTATTTTGTAAAGTGGGGTTTACTGCTTGGATTTAACTTCATTTTAGAACTCATACTTGAATTGTCCTGATTGTAAGCTCCTTGTGGACAGGCCTTCTATTTTTCTTTAAATAACTACATACAGGCACACCTAACAAAGAAAATGTCAGAGGCAAATGAGAGCATGCCATGATCATGCAAATATAAAGAACTTTAACTGGAAACTGGTTAATAAAAAGGGGATTCAACTGAGTTAAAAGAAGCTGTCATTGACTCTGAATTATAATAAGTAAGAAATGTATAATGAAGAAAACATGCAAGATTTACTGACTTCTAAATAAGAAACGGCTGGATAAAGAAATCAGCAGCAACTTGTGCCCTCCAGCAGACAACACCTTTCCTGTACACAATACTGCTATAATCAGCTTATCCCCAACAGAAAACCGTGACTCTTCCTTGTCCATGTGTGTTTTCCAGAGTAAGAAAATAATAAGGAAATTTTCAAAATTGGATGGATAGCATGATGGCACACTGGTTAGCTCTACAGCCTCCGTGGTAAGAAAATGACTTCACAACACTATTCTTCTCCACCAGTATGGATTTAGCAGTTGATCCCCATGTTTCTTTGGGATGTCTTAGGGCACTACAGTGTCTACCCACATATCTTAAAAGACATTAAGGTCAGGTTAATTAAAAGTGCTAGAGTGGACCTTAGTTAGAATGGGTGTGTTTGTTAGGGTATTATGATGGTCTGGCATCCTTGCAACAACTAGTTTTTACTGTGTGCCAGATGCTGCTAAGATAGGCCCTGTCTATTCAAAAACCTGGTACTGAAATACATAGTTTTGAAAAATGAATAAATAAATATTACTTTAAAGTTTAAACCCAACACATCCATTCATCGTTCCATATCTTCCTATGCCTACATTTTCCAGTTTGGAATCATGAAGAGGCAATCTCATTTAAAATATTATTTCTGCAAAGGGTGAAAGTGTAGTTTTTACTTTGCAGTTTATGAAGTAACAGCAATTTCAATAAAATATTTTCTCATAAATTAGAAATAAAGTCTGACATGAAAAATAAATTCATCTTTGAACTCACTAATGTAGTTACTGGCACAAGGTAGAAACCAATCCATTTCATTTATTCTCCCAAACCTCTGAACTGAGGAGAAACACAGGAAGTCCACAGTCCAGAAGTTGCTGGGGATGCAATGAGTGGAAGGCAGAAACCAATCCTGGATGAGGTGCCAGTCCATCACAGGAGACACACAAACACACTCACTATTAGGCACTAACATAAAGCTGACAGCAGACCATCAGAAAAACCAATACAGGCATGGGGAGAACATGCAGACTCCACATAGACAGGCTAACATTTGAACCCACAACTCTGGCACTGTGTCACTGTGCTGCCCAAAATATACAATCAAAATGGAAAGAAAATACACCTTTTTTATTTATCGTTTTTCTTTTCTATTCAGTCACTATTCCTAAACAACATGAAGCTCCTAAGCAGAGTAATACAAAGAAAATGCTGCATCATGTTTGTCATTCATTAACATGTTCAGTAACATTTTCAAATGCAGCCTCATTATAACTTCTAACAACCTGCACATAAATGGTAACGTGTTTCTGCCTGAAAAGGACAGACATGGCTGTGTAAATTAAAAAGTGACATATTAAAGTAAGGTAAACATTGGCTTTTCTTTAATTACCACTTACTCCACGTGCAGTTTTGGGAAGCAACAACTGACCGGACAGCAACAATTCAAAAAAATTTACAGTCTTTATAAAAGAGAGGAGGCATTACCGGAATATACAGATTAAACCACTAAAGACAAGGAGCAGGAGTCATCAAACAAACAGACAAATATATATATATATATATACTGTATATATATACTGTATATATAAACCAAGTGGTGCAACTTGTTAGTCAGGTTAGAGTTTGGATTTTCAGTGACAAGGTATCAAAGGTTACACCAATCACCTAATCAGAGTAGTGAGGACTTCCACTACTTCAACATTATCATTCACTTTTCTCTTTAAGGATGACAGGTAATTTTCTTTAAAGCATGACAGTTTGTTGCAGATTCCAATCACTTTTGAAGATGACATTTATGTCTAACTGAATACCCAGTACATCCACATTTTTTGCATGTTACTTGGAAATAAGTTTTTTAAATATATATATAATTCTAGAAGGCTGCATAAATGATTTCTTAATCAGGTTTGTGCACTGTGTCATTTGAAGTGCATAAGAAATTATTTTCAAAAGCTTCTATTATTTCACTAGGTGGCAGCATTTCATCAGCTGCAGCAACAATGGGTCAATAGAATACAGTACATGGTGGAGCAGCTGACGGGATTGCTTATCTTCATGGGTCCTCATTTTATTCCAGGTAGTAATTATGTGTTTATCCATTAGTCCTACTGAGAGTACATACCTGCTTGTTGCAGATTTGGGTTTTCTTCTATGTATTATTCATTGGTAAAATCTGCCTAAATAATGCATTAGTTTATTTGCCCAACCTTTCCTTTTTGAATGCAGAGACAAAGTAGACTGAAGGCCTTCCTGTTAGTATTGAGTGCAGATGAGAAACCATTCTTGGACAAGAATCCACTTATAATGTACAAAAAACAAATTATACAGCTTGCTTGTCGATAACAACATAAGAGGCAAAAATAAATAAGTAAATAAATAAATTACTCAAATATACAGTATTTGTAAAATATGAAACCATTTAAATATAATGAAAATGTCTTAAGAAAATCAATTAACACTGAATCATTAAAAAGGAACACAAAAAAATAAGAACTTAGCAAGTTATGATTTAATTAGCAAAAAATGTTCACCATATATATATATATATATATATATATATATATATATATATATATATATATATATATATATATATATATATCCATCCATTATCCAACCCACTATATCCTAACTACAGGGTCATGGGGGTATGCTGGAGCCAATCCCAGCCAACACAGGTTGCAAGGCAGGAAATAAACCCTGGGCAGGGCACCAGCCCACCGCAGGGCGCACACACACAAACACACACACCAAGGACAATTTAAATTCACCAATGCACCTAACCTGCATGTCTTTGGACTGTGGGAGGAAACCAGATTACCCGGAAGAAACCCACACATACACAGGGAGAACATGCAAACTCCATGCACGGTGGATCCAGGAAGCGAACTCAAGTCTTCTAATTGCGAGGCAGCAGCGCTACCCACGGCACCTCCGTGCCGCCCCATATATATATATATATATATATATATATATATATATATATATATATATATATATAATGGCCTCCAGGGGGCACACCTGCTACCCAAATTTGATACAGACAGACACTAGGCACTAGTCCAGCAACACACACATTTTATTTACAAGGGGGAAATACCTTCCCTTCATTCCCCCTACAGCAAACACAGTACAATGAAGCACAATATACAGCGCACAATTCCATTTCTGTTCTTCTTGTCCTTGTCCTTGTCCTCCTCCTCCTCCTCTGCCAAGCTTCCTCCCTCTTCCTCCCAACTCTGACTCGCTCGAGTGAAGTGAAGAGGTCCCTTTTATGCTGCACCTGGGAGCACTTCAGCATTATCTGAAAGTATTTCCAGGTGTGGTGGTAACCCAAAGTAGAGCTTTGCAGCTTTCCCTGGTGGCCCCCACAGAATCCAACATGGCTGTACTAAACTCCAACTCCCATAGAGCCATGTATGCATGGAACCCAGGGGGGCTGACATCTAGTTCTCTGGCAGGGAAGTGGCCCCAGCTAGTCCGTCACTATATATATACTGCTCAAAAATTAAAGGAGCATTTTTTAATCAGAGTATAGCTTCAAGTCAATGAAACTTCTGGGATATTAATCTGGTCAGTTAAGTAGCAGAGGGGGTTGTTAATCAGTTTCACTGCTTTGGTGTTACTGAAATTAACATCAGGTGCATTAGAGGGGCAACAATGAGACGACCCCCAAAACAGGAATGGTTTAACAGGTGGAGGCCACTGACATTTTTCCCTCCTCATCTTTTCTGACTGTTTTTCACTAGTTTTGCATTTGACTACGGTCAGTGTCACTACAGGTAGCATGAGGTGATACCCTACAGAGGTTGCACAGGTAGTCCAAGTTCTCCAGGATGGCACATCAATACGTGCCATTGCCAGAAAGTTTGCTGTGTCTCCCAGCACAGTCTCAAGGGTATGGAGGAGATTCCAGGAGACAGGTGGCTATTCTAGGAGAGCTGGAGAGGGCTGTAGAAGGTCCTTAAACCATCAGCAGGACCGGTATCTGCTCTTTTGGGCAAGGAGGAACAGAATGAGCACTGCCAGAGCCCCAGAGAATGACCTCCAGCAGACCACTGGTGTGAAAGTCTCTGACCAAACAATCAGAAACCGACATCATGAGGGTGGCCTGAGGGCCCGACGTCCTCAAGTGGGCCCTTTGCTCACTACCCAGCACCGTGGAGCTCGATTGTCATTTGCCATAGAATACCAGAATTGGCAGGTCCACCACTGGCACCCTGTACTTTTCACAGATGAGAGCAGGTTCACTCTGACCACGTGACAGACGTGACAGGGTCTGGAGAAGCTGTGGAGAACGTTATGCTGCCTGTAGCATCGTTCAGCATGACCGGTTTGGTGGTATGTCAGTGATGGTCTGGGGAGGCATATCCATGGAGGGATGCACAGACGTCTACAGGCTAGACAATAGCACCATGACTGCCATTAGGTATCAGGATGAAATCCTTGGACCCATTGTCAGTCCCTATGCTGGTGCAGTGGGTCCTGGGTTCCTCCTGGTGCACGACAATGCCTGGCCTCATGTGGTGAGTATGCAGGCAGTTCCTGGAGGATGAAGGAATTGATACCATTGACTGGCCCCCATGCTCGCCTGACCTAAATCCAATAGAACACCTCTGGGACATTATGTTTTGGTCCATCCGGCGTGACCAGGTTGCACCTCAGACTGTCCAGGAGCTCAGTGAGGCCCCGGTCCAAATCTGGGAAGAGATCCTCCAGGGCACCATCTGTCATCTCGTTAGGAGCAGGCCTGACGTTGTCAGGCATGCATACAAGAACGTGGGAACCATACAAACTACTGAGTACGATTTGGAGTTGCTGCAATGAAATTTCGGCAAAATGGACTTGCCTGCCTGCCGTATCATTTTTTCACTTTGATTTTCTGGGTGTCTTTGAATTCATCCTTCTGTAGGTTGACAGAGACAGTGACCAGGCTGGCTGAAACATTAACACTGTAACTGTTGGGTATCAGTACCACTCTGTTGACGCTTAATTCATTTATATGTAAAAAAAACAATTAGAAGTCAACATTTATTTAACTTTTTTATTTTTTGAGTTGGTTTAGCCATTCTTTAACTTTTCCTTTAACACTAAAAACCTTTTGTTTTACTTTCAGGCATCTATTACATTTATTGATGTGAAATATTTCAAATGCCCACAAGCTTGTTGATACTTGGCTAAATCCAACATTATGCGCATATTTACAAAGATAAGTATAATATCTAACATCCAGACTGTGAATAAAAAGTAGCGGTACCACACTGCAGGGGACCCTAAAAGGGAAAGGAAGAAAGAGAGAGAGAAAGAAAAAAAAAAACACAAATATTATTTATAAATGAGGAGACAGAGTTAAATGAAAGATGAAGTAAAATACACTATAGTTTTACCCACAAGATACAGTACATTATATCCTATTTTCTTCAAAGAATAAACACTTCTGTCTCTATGCAGAAGAAAAATGAAACATCTTTCTGTTCAAAACCACCTGTTTATTTGTTGCTCAGCCAAATAGATAGATAGATAGATAGATAGATAGATAGATAGATAGATAGATAGATAGATAGATAGATAGATAGATAGATAGATAGATAGATAGATAGATAGATACTTTATTAATCCCAAGGGAAAATTCACATAATCCAGCAGCAGTATACTGATACAGGAAACAATATTAAATTAAATAGTAATAAAAATGAAAAAAAAAAAAAAATTAATGTTAGCATTTACTCCCCCGGGTGGAATTGAAGAGTCGCATAGTGTGGGGGAGGAACGATCTCCTCAGTCTGTCAGTGAAGCAGGACAGTGACAAAAGTCTGTCACTGAAGCTACTCCTCTGTCTGGAGATGACACTGTTAAGTGGATGCAGTGGATTATTCATGATTGACAGGAGTTTGCTTAGTGCCCGTCTCTCTGCCACAGATGTTAAACTGTCCAACTTTAATCCTACAATAGAGCCTGCCTTCTTAACAATGTATCATAGGTCCTGAAAAGCCTAGGGTATACAAGGAAACAGGGAAGGAGACAAGTTCACACTTTAGAGCAGTTTAAAAGTCAGGGGTCAGGTAAACAGTAGCCACTCTAGCCAAAGGCAGCCAGTGTGGCACAAGAAGACACCAGTATGACTAGGTATCATTCTGTGAAAACACATTCACATTCTTTTGCATTTTATGAGTGCTTGCTCATTTTTGTCACTCTCCAGAATGTGACCATTCTGTCACACATAAAGCACAATAAAAAGCTTTAGAATTGAAGGGTTTGAATTTTGGTAAGCATGTAATATAAAAAGAAAGAAAAAAGTGCTAGTTTTTTGCAGCAATACATCACTTCTAATTATTCTAATTAAAAAGACACCACTTTGAGGCAGAGTGGTGGCTCTGAGGCTAGGGATCTGCACTGGCAATCGGAAGGTTGCCAGTTTGAATCCTGTAAATGCCAAAAGGGTCTCTGCTCTGTTGGGCCCTTGACCGAGGCCCTTAACCTGCAATTGCTGAGTGGTTTGAGTAGTGAGAAAAGTGCTATATAAATGCAAAGAATTATTATTATTATCACTTCTAATTAAGAAGTGGGGTGGAGCAGAAACTGGCAGCCACTTTGTCCTCCCAGCCTACTGCTTTCCAACCTAACCGAAACTGAAAACTGTGATTGCTCCTTGTTGATATCTCTTTTCCAAAATAAGAAAACAATCATGAAATTTTCCCTGACGGTACAGGCTCTCCTAGAAATCAACCATCCAGTGCACACCCTTAACCCCATTTCGAGTCTTACCTTTGTAAACCTATCCAATAAGATTTAAATAAAAAAACCTCTAAAAGAAAAATATGAGCCCTGGTTGGTTGATGTGAGTTTAGCATGATCAAAACAAGTGTCACTTTTATGAGATCATATTTTTGATGTGTTACTGTGCTGCAAAAAACAATAGTTCACATGGACGGTCATTCAAAACAAGAGACCTATGGAGCAGCAAAGAAAAAAAAAAAAAACAAGAGAGATGAAAACTATAACTGTCATTTAAAAAATGAACTAACATTATAATTTGAATAAGCTGTAAATAGTGAATTTGAGACTAATGACTAATGAGAATGACCCTACAGATAGTCAGGAGAGGGTTGGTATCACTGCTTCTAGCAGCTTTAGCAGTACGTATGTGCAGTCCAGTTCTGTGGAGTCACCAACATAAATGTAAACAACAATGTGGAGGACACGTATGCCAGTGCTTAACCCAAATGAAGGATTACATTTCCCGTTTGTGACCCCAAAACACTCAATTACATTCCACATTTATACTGCACTAGCCATTCCACGCGGCTTCGCCCGTGTATTAGTGAAACAGGACAGTGAGGAGGGCCCCGTCCAGCTCTGTACTCCTGACGTCATGCTTCCCCCTTCCTTGATAGCCAGAGGAACATTGTGTCTCATGTATTGAATGACTGGGACAGGTTCAAGGTGTGGACTGATGATGGTACAGGAGATAATTATACTACACAGGAGCACTAGAAGAGTTAAATGCTTAAGCCCTTCACCTGTGGATCTGCATGTGAGTTGATGGCTGCCACTGAATTGTTCAGTTGTCACTTTCAAGTGTACTGAAATGGCCAAATATTCTACACCTTTGGACAACCGCCAATGCCTCTTAAACATCTTTGATTCACAGGTGATGATTTCAGTAGTGGACACTTTGATGTTTATGAATGTTTAAACTCTCAAAAGCTGGATGTGAAGTTATCGATAAAACCGGTTGTATGCTTACAACGCTTGACAGATGCCGAATGTCACTTCAACACAACAAATCCTGCAAATACTGTCGTAATTGAAACAAACGATGAAACTGAAACCGATTATGACAGCAGCAATCCAAGCTGTGAGATTTGAGACAAGATTACTGTTCACATGGCCAACTGTACGTTGCATGCTCAAGAGTAAGCTCAGCGCACAGCTTGGTCATATTATAACCGGAGGGCCGAACTGACAATGTGGTATACAAAGAGATCCTTAACAAATAATTATTGGTATATTTTCCCTCAGTTTAAAAAGGTTTACTTTTCTTTTTAATAAAAATTTTAAGGCAGTACTTTGCCGCTGTGAAGCGCGGGTATTTTGCTAGTATAGAATACGCCTTGTAAAAATTTGGAATTCATGTTTGTTAACTGCAGTATCAGTTGAAAGTTATTCCCACAGATATGATGCTGCATTCATTAATTAGTTTGCTATGTTTATTGCAATACTGAAATGAACAAAAAAAAAGAAGGTGAGGTTGACTCCAGACAAACGGGTGAGGAAGGCAGGCTCTATTGTAGGCACGGAGCTGGACAGTTTGACATCTGTGGCAGAGCGATGGGCACTGAGCAGGCTCCTGTCAATAATGGAGAATCCACTTCATCCACTGAACAGGATCATCTCCAGACTGAGGAGCAGCTTCAGCGACAGACTGCCATCACTGTCCTGCTCCACTGACAGACTGAGGAGATCGCTCCTCCCCCACACTATGCAACTCTTCAGTTCCACCGGGGTAAACGTTAACATTATTCAAAGTTATTGTCTGTTATACCTTCATTGTTATCACTCTTTAATTTAATATTGTTTTTTATCAGTATGCTGCTGCTGGAGTATGTGAATTCCTCCTTGGGATTAATAAATTATCTATTAATAAAGTATCTATCTAAAACAAATATTGAATCCTTTATTTATTGGTCAAAAATAAATATTAAGAGACATATTACTTACAGTGAACAACAATTACTTTTCCGGTGTAGAATTTACCTAGAAGAAACAAATACATGAAGCGAAGTAACAAAATAACTTTAATGAGATTAACTAAAGTGACAACTATGTTAGAGTCTGTGGCCACCTGTACAGAATACAGTGAAATGGTTCCTTCAATGTCTGCTGAGCCTCTATTATTCATGTTTTTTTACAAACTGAGGGTAATAGTTTCTGACACACACTGCATACAGTATATGAACAAGTATTTATTAAATATTTTTTACTAACATTAACATACTGTGCAAAAGTGTTGGGCACAAGTCAACAAAATCTGTTAAGCAAAAGCAAAAAGATTAAAAAATTAAAACATTTTTATAAACAGCAATACTCAGTAGAAAATACAACTCAAATTAATATTTGGTGTGATCATATATATATATATATATATATATATATATATATATATATATATATATATATATATATATATATATATATATAAACTGTTAAAAAAAATAAAGGAACACTTTGAAAACACATCAGATCTCAACGGGAAAAAATCCTGCTGGATATCTCTACTGATATGGGTATGACTGGGTAATGTGTTAGGAACGAAAGGATGCCACATCGTTTGATGGAAATGAAAATGATCAACCTACAGAGGGCTGAATTCAAAGACACCCCGAAAATCAAAGTGAAAAAATTATGCGGCAGGTTTCATTGCAGCAACTCAAAATCGTACTCAGTAGTTTATATGGCCACCACGTGCTTGTTTGAATTCCTGACAACGTCCGGGCCTGCTCCTATTGAGATGACAGATGGTGTCCTGGGGGATCTCCTTCCAGATCTGGACCAGGGCATCACTGAGCTCCTGGACAGTCTTAGGCGCAACCTGGCGGCGTTGGGTGGACCAAAACATAATGTCCCAGAGGTGTTCTATTGGATTTAGGTGAGGTGAGCATGTTGGCCAGTCAATGGTATCAATTCCTTCATTTCCTGTTTTTTTTTCTTTTGCACACACATGCTGACACGGCCTTTCACTAACTGCATGAAAGGGCTTATTATCAGTAAATTTCAGCTCTCAGCATTACAGTAAAATTAATCAAGGGTAAAGATTTTAAGGGTGGGCAATGGCTAGCATTGCTACTTTATAATTCTGCACTTGTGGATTCAAATCCTGGGTCACATCACAAATCTCTGAAGCATCTGATTCTCCTTGTGTTCATGAAGCTTTCATATCAATGACATGCACACACTACTCTTTTAGCAGGGTGCTCAGGTGTACTCCCACTATCTCTCTATAAACTGGGTTGTAATGAACCTTTCATTTATCAGAGTAAGTGTCAGCCACTAAGATGCCAATGCAATTCGTTTAACTTACCAACATATGGGGCTTTTCCCTACATTTTCTTGCTCTCTAAAAAGACACCACAAACTTCAGCTTATATCAAATTTGGCAATCCTGATTAGCCGAATAACTCATGAAATGCTTCACTTTGCTTTGTTACTGCAATTTTAAATATGCAAAATAAAAATAAGAACTCTTTTCTCTTTTTTTCTATATTAACATTATCAGACAACCTTACCTTTTGCATTTGTTTCATTTGATGTTTTTGCTCCTGTAATTAAAGAAAAAAAATATGACACGTTATATGACAGAATCCTTGCCTATCTTCCTCTGTACTATGGAAGTGTTGTAAAATAATAAGTGCCATCCTAACCAAGAATAAAATAGTTGAATTAGCCCAAAATATCGCAAATATGCATATCCATTGCCTGAACTCAAATCCAGAGAATATTGGGTGTAAGGCCAGGATTAAGTGTTTTAATACAGACACAGTGGAGGAATAAGAACATGGAAACAAACAAAGAAGAAACAAATGAAAAGCAAAGCTTCTTTATGTTTGATTAAATATAGGTAGTTCTCTGTCTAATCTGGTGAGGAATGGCAGCTTCTCTCATGTGAGGGGTGGAGGTAGTCTCGCTGAAGCCAGACGTATCTTTATATATAATACGCTACCGTGGCTGTTCGTTTGTCTGTCCAGGATTTTAAATCACTGGTAGTTCGCAAATCATTTGACCCATTGACCTAAAATTCGGTACACATACAGTACGCGACGTCTGCTTTCGGGATGATAATTGATCTCCAAGGTTATTCCTCTTTTTATTTTTATTTTATTTTATTGTAGAATCAACTTTATGTAGCACACAGCAGGGCGGCACATGCATACAGGTTCCGTTCTCATTCCTACCACCTTCCCCTACCTCTTCATATCTTAGATCATTCTTGAGGCAGATTGAAGACTTAAGTGCCAGCTTAAGTAAAAAATGAAAGACTGACTTAATCAGATTTAACACGAAAAGATGCCGACGAAAGAAGAGAAGAAGCAGGCCGCTAGGATGGAAAAAAGAAGATCTGCTCAGGAAACAGCAAGCGCATCAACCTCTGAGCAAATGAATGCTAAACATACAGAGAAAGAGGATGAAAACTATGAATGATTAAGTCAAGTGCATTCACTGCACGCTAATCATGCAGTGTGCCGTTACTGGTAATATATATGGGGTACAGTGGAACCTCAGTTCACGACCGTAATTCGTTCCAAAACTCTTTGGTGCCTTTGGTGAAGGACTTTTTAGATTTAATGGATTCTTTTAGTCTAATTCAGTCTGTAACTGGTCCCACTCAGGAATGTGGGCATACACTGGATCTTGTCTTTTCTCGCGGTATATCTGTTCTTAATCTGGAAATTGGTGATGCAGTATTTTCAGACCATATGCCCGTTTTATTTGATTTTGTTCCTCCCTATGCACCTGAAATCTTCCACTGCTGCTCAGTTTTCTGCTGTTTTTAATTACGAAGTGTCCTCACAGCCCTCGGTGTCTTCCAATACTGAGGAGATAACACTTCAATTTAATTCTGCTTGCCAAACTGCTCTGGACTCTGTGGCACCATTAAAAAGCAGGCAACTAAAGCTCTGCTTCAAGCCGTGGTTAAATGCTAATACCCGTGCATTTAGACGGGAGTGCAGGAGAGCTGAGCGGAGGTGGAAAAAGGACAGGTTGTAGGTTTCTTTTGAAATATTGAGAGAAAGTTGGTCATGTTATCAGAAAGTTTTGAAAGCTGCAAGATCAAACATTTTTTCTGAAGTTATTGGCTCCAACTCTCACAACCCTTGTGTACTTTTTAACACATTGAGTTCTGTACTTAATGTTCGTGAACCTGTCTTTCTGGAAGCCTCTAGGGAAACTTGCGACATATTTCTTTACTTTTTTTTGGAGAAGGTTGTAAGCCCTAGGGCCCTCATTTCACCACCTTCTCATGATCCATCCATTTTAATACCCTGTTTGGCTGTGCTTGACCATTTTGAGCCTGTCACTCTTCCCTCTTTACAGCAGCTCATTTTCAGTATGAAGCCATCTGGCTCCCCCTTTGATGTTGTCCCTCCTTGTCTTCTTAAGGAGGTATTTACTACCTTGGGTCCTTCTATTCTTACAATTATTAATAGTAGTTTAACCTCTAGTGTGGTGCCTAAAAGTTTTAAACATGCTGTTGTGCAACCACTGCTAAAAAAACGGGTCTGGACCACTCTGTTATGTCTAACTTTAGGCCTATTTCCAAACTACCTTTTTTGTCCAAACTCTTGGAAAAAGTTATATATACCCAACTGAAGTCTTTTTTGGACGAACATGCAATTCTGGAAGTGTTCCAGTCTGGGTTTAAAACTCACCACAGCACTGAGTCCTCTCTGTTAAGTGTTTTTAATGATATTCTTTTAACAGTGGACTCTGGTGACTGTGTACTACTTATGCTTTTGGATTTAACAGCAGCCTTTGACACGATAGATCATGAGATCCTCATCTCCAGGCTGGAGCAGTCGGTGGGCATCACAGGTTCAGCTCTCCAATGGTTTAGGTCCTATCTCTCAGATAGAAGTTTTTGTGTCAGTATTGATGATTTTACTTCCACCTCTTTTGCCCTCCCCTGTGGGGTACCACAGGGCTCCATCCTGGGACCTCTTCTGTTCTCCTTATACCTTCTGCCACTCGGTGCTATTTTTCAGAAACACGGTATTTCCTTTCATCTTTATGCAGATGATTGTCAGGTTTATTTCCCTCTGAAGCGCCAAGGTCCATGTTCTGTCCAGCCCCTGCTTGACTGCCTTTATGACATAAGGAGTTGGATGGCATTAAATTTTCAAATTTTTAATGAGAACAAAACAGAAGTTATGCTATTTAGATCCAATAGCACCAGCGGAACCCTCTGCATCGACCTTTCCACTGTGGCTCAATTTGAGAAAACCGCGATCACAAATTTAGGTGTGAAAATGGATCCAACTTTAAAACTTGACAGCCATGTGAACGCAGTGGTAAAATCTTGCTTTTTCCAGCTGAGGCGGCTGTCAAAAATCAAGCCTGTCTTGACTAAGCGCAACCTTGAAACAGTGATACATGCTTTTATAACATCTCGTCCAGATTACTGCAATGTGCTTCTGTTTGGAATTAGCCAGGCCTCCATTGCTCACCTACAGCTGGTACAAAACGCTGCTGCTCGATTTTTAACTGGCACAAGAAAGCATGAGCATGTTACCCCGATTTTGGCTTCCCTTCACTGGCTTCCAATTCGTTTTCAAATTAATTTTAAGATTCATGTATTTGTTTTTAAATCTTTTAATGGTTGTGCCCCTTTTTATCTGTCAGAACTGCTGTACCCTTATGTACCGTCTCACTCTCTCAGGTCAGCAGACCAGATGCTTTTATGTGTTTCCATGGCACGATGCAAACTCTGAGGTGAACGAGCCTTTTCAGTTGCAGTCCCAAAACTCTGGAACAATTTGCCATTGCACGTTAGGCAGGCTCCTTTGCTAGCTGTATTTAAATCATTTTTAAAAACACATTTTTACTCTCTGGCTTTTAACTGAGTATGGGATGTTGGCTAACTGTATATTTTTTATTAAGAATCTCTTCAGTTCTTATGTGTTTATGTGTTTCTGTTTCATTTTCCCTTTGGTTTTGTGTGTCTGATATGCTGTGTTTTTATTGTACAGGACCTTGGTCAGCCTTGACGTTGCTTAATAAATAAATAAATAAATAAATAAATAAATATCTCTGGTCGTATTGGTTGTGACCCGAAGTAATTTCCCCTATAGGATTGTATGTAAATACAATTAATCCGTTCCGGACCGTACAAGCTGTATGTAATTAAAGAAAAAAAAATATGACACATTGTATGACACAATCCTTGCCTATCTTCCTCTGTACTATGGAAGTGTTGTAAAATAATGAGTGCCATCCTAACCAAGAATAAAATAATTGAATTAGCCCAAAATATCGCAAATATGCATATCCATTGCCTGAACTCAAATCCAGAGAATATTGGGTATAAGGCTGGGATTAAGTGTTTTAATACAAACACAGTGGAGGAATAAGAACATGGAAACAAACAAAGAAGAAACAAATGAAAAGCAAAGCTTCTTTATGTTTGACTAAATATAGGTAGTTCTCTGTCTAATCTTATGGGGAATGGCAGCTTCTCTCATGTGAGGGGTGGAGGTAGTCTCGCTGAAGCCAGACGTGGGAATGCACAGGGAGAGACTGAACACGTGCGGAAATCATCGGCGCGCACAAACCGAAAGGGCTTGTTCGTCACCCGAGTGTGTGGTTGTGAACAGATGCAAAAGTTTGGTGAACTTTTGGTCGTAATCCGATTTGTACGTGGTCCGAGATTTTCGTGACCCGAGGTTCCACTGTATGTCTTTCAAATAGCGAGATGGTGATTCCACCCAGTAAACAAAGCAGTCAGAACCGGTTATAACTGCATGTGTGGTGACTTTGAACATGTCTGAACCTGCATAACAAGCAACAACACTGTATGATGTTCAGTTGAACAACGTGTCAATTTGAAATTTTTAGTAAAATTGCACAAAACACCAACAGAATGTTTTCAAACGCTTACTACAGCTTATGGGAATGACTGCCTGTCCCATGTGCGTGTGTTTGAGTGGCACAAAAGAAGTTTTGATAAAGCCGAGAGAGAAAGTCAGAAAAAAACGGCTGCAACTGTGGGAAAATGATTTCATTCTTCACCAGGACAATGCGCCTGCTCACACAACACTTTCTATAAAGCAGTTTTTGACCAACAGGCACATTACTACACTTGAACATCCTCCATATTTGCCCGATTTAGCACCGTGCGACTTTTATCTTTTCCCAAAAGTTAAATCAGTGCTTAAAGGGACACGTTTTGAGTCAGTTGATGCTGTAAAGAAGAAAATGGCAGATGTGTTAAAACAGCTGACAGAAATTGATTTGATCCATGCCTTCAACCAGTGGAAAACAAGATTGCTGCAATGTATTAGTGCAAATGGGGAGTATATTGAAGAGGACAAGCATTAAATTTGTAAAACATATAAATAAAGGTGAGTCATTTAATCAGTCTCGTTATTTAATAGACACACCTCGTATGTCTGGAGACAACCATGAGTGAATTTTGCTTAAAACTCGGCAGGAATAATTAGATGGCTTACAGAGTGTCACATTTCTAAAGCAGTCCAACGCCTCATGAAGGTGGCACTCAGAGTAGGAGCGGTGATTTTGAACTGCAAAGATCAGAGGTGTTCTTGTTAACCTGATCTGACTGACAGCAAGCTTCAGTTTACAATGAACTGTTTACAGTGAAAAAGCCTCCTGAAAAGACTGTTAGACATATAAATGTGTGCAGAGAGCACATTGCACTTTTTAAAAATAAACATAATTTGATGCAAGGGAAAAACCTTTCTGTAACATCGGGTTATATTCGAAGATATCAGTGGACGAATGTTAAATTTGAACAATAAGTTGTTGCAGGTGCTGTGTGAGCTCTCTGTCATTTACAACGGTAGTGTAGGAGTTCATGTAAACCTGAGATAACTGGCAGCTATATTCATGAACATATGAACTGCAAAATATGCATTTGAAGTAAATCGTGTGTTGTTAAGTGAACTTATAACAAAGAGCCACAAGAGGTACAGATTTCAGTACTCAAAACCCCTGAATCAACAAATCTGCCTAACAAAACCAGCAGATGAACACATGAGGCTCCACCTTATGACTGCACGTCTGAACGAATAAGTAAAGAAATGTAACCTTACTGTCTAATCAGTGGCGTAGCTCGAGTTCGTGCCTTTCGGGGCGGGGCGGTGCTTCAACATGTCTGAATATGTTAACCTATTTAAACAGAAAATTAAAATGATGTATAGAGAAAAATTAAGAAAAAATTTGCATAGATCTATTCATATATAGAGAAACAGCAATACTTTTTCACATATAATTATTTATAAGCATAAACTACGTAGACAAGAATATAGTATAGACGCATTGATAAATCGTGTTCTAATTATTAGTTTAATACAATTCCGATGTAAAAACCAGAACCAGTGTAGCGTACAAAGTGATAGGTGGGGATGTTTTCTGCGCAGAGCAAGAACGCATTTGGATTGATAATGAAATGAAATTATACATTTTAAATTAGTTATTTATCTTCCTGGAAATTATTATGCTTATTTTTGTTATTGCCTCATAAATTTCAACTACTATGTCTGATGCTGTTACAGAAGGACAGTCTGAAAATTATTTTTGAAACATTTGTGGATAAAAATAAGAGAATTTAACTTTTTTCATTCATCAGTGATGTTTTCCGAACACTGCTGCTTACACACAAACTGTACTGAGCCTTTTGGCCAATAATGCCACCCCCAAAAATGTGCCACCTGGGGTGGACTGCCTCCTCCACCCGTCTGATGTGAACATGAAATTCAAATAGACAGGTTTGAGAATATTATGAAATGTTATGTTATGTTACTATGAACAGTGTCATGTTTTAGAGCAAAGCAAAAGTAAAACATGCCATTAGGAAGGATTATTTTCTTTTTAAATTGAAAATACTTGACTAGTAATTAAGGACTTTCTTCACGAATATAACATTACAAAGTAAACTCAAAGTGAAACCACAAAGTTACTTGTAATTCCAGTCCTTTGTAATTTGTTACAGTGCTGTGAGTCTATACTCAATGAAGAGTGCTATACTGAAACACTCTGAGACTAACTGAAGCCTTTCTATGTTACCTGTCATAAGACTTGCCATTCATACACCAGGATTAGCATTACACTTTTAGATCAGTTTTATACTAATTAGATTTATGAGTGCCATTCACAATCTATTGTAGTTTGACTAATTCATGCACTGGAGTCAGATGAACTCGCTGCAGCTGCTTTACCGGACTACAAAACAGGGTCCAAATTCTGGGTCAATCACTTACCAGTGCACACATTTTAAGTTCTCTTTGTCTCCAGCTACCTTGATTTCTTCCCATACTTCATAACTTTACATGTTAGATTAAGTCACTAAGTGTATCAGTAAGACTTTTTTTTAATCTAGGATAGGATCAAGCACCTTGTCATGCTGTCATGAATTAAGCAGGTTTGGTAAGTGAAGGAATTGCTATCTCCACTGTTCCTCTGTCTTGAATGCTTGCTCTTTGAACTCTAACCCCCATGAATGCAGTATAATGAAAAATAGATTTAAAGAAAAGCAACCAAAAAAGGAAATGTGGTCAATGAGCAGAGACCACGTGAATATCACATAAAATGTATGAAGCTGGCCTATCTTTAGCATAACACCTATCTGTAGCTTCCTTCCCAACTAACACAGGAGTGAACAGACATCACCATTAAAATTAGTGATAAGAATATTTTGATTACCAGACCATCGCCCAACCTTCTACCTGATAACGTATAATACAAAAGATGAGACCAAACTGACAGTCTGATCACTAGAAAAACCAAGACTGAATCCTGGCCTCCAAATAAAGCTTCAAAGTAAATGCTAAATATTAGTACCACTAGCTTACACTTATGCCTTGTAAATGAGCAGAAAAGGGTTTGGTGCCCTACTGGACAATGTAAGTTAGAGTGTGACTCTCCTGTTTCTAATGACCACAGCCTTCAGAAGCTGGAGTTTTCACAAATCTGTATAAACCAGTATGTCTATCAGGGACGTGCAGTTAGGGGAGGCCGGTGAGGGTCATCATGAAAAGTAAAAAACTAATAATGATAGCAGAAAATAAAATCGTCTACTGGTCTGTGCTATAAATTTGTTTTCTGTATGGTTCCAATAATTTTTATCATTTTTATAGTCAAAATCAATGAATTTACACACTTCCTGTTCAAATACAGGCATGAAACATGAGGTGCAGCAGCGACAAGCCTCACCTCCCCTCGGACTGCACTCTCCCTCAAACATGGGGTTGATACATGCAAACTGGCGCGTGCCTGTTGCTGTCTCTCTGTATTTCACCAATATAATGTTTGCAGAGACTTTTATTATACACCCTGACTTTCTGCAGTCTGGCTAATATCTTTAATGAACGTGTGGGACATATTTAGTCTTGCTGATCGGACAGAAAACCGCAGTGAAAATGCACAAGGTGAGGCAGACAGTACTGTGCCGCACTGAAGGGGGTGCATGTGAGCCCAACAGGTGTCTGTTGCTGCTGTTCTTCTATGCAGAGGCTCTTGGCACCAATAAGTTAACGATATCAGAAAGTCAAGTGCACTGCAGCAGTCCATTTATTTTTTGTTCTGACTGAATGAAGACTAAGAAAAAGATTATTAACTAAAGGAAAATAAGAAGGATTTTTACAAGAAAGTGATGGAGATTTTTGTGGAGAAGGATAGGCGCATGGACTTTATTGACAAATAAATGTAAAACCATAAACAGTTTTCAATTTTATAAAAAAATAGGATCAGACTAAGAAAAAAAAATGCGATATTAATATCTGTTTTTTTTGTACACCACTCAATACTTTCATTTGTATTGATGAGTATGAATTGTGGAATTGCAACGGCAAATTTAGAACATATGGAGTGTGCAGAGCAAATGTGTCTCTCACCACTATAAATGTAACATTCTTTCTTATCCAAATATGCACCTTACCTATGTGTGTGTAAAGAGTGCTGATGAGATACGGAAAATAACCAGTAGTCAATGTGCATGCTGCCAGTTGAATCGTGAATACGCTACTCTTTTGGGTTTATATATTTGTAAATCTGACTCTGAAGGAGTCAGTGCCTCACCAGCCATAAACCCCACAGCATGTCACTGATCTCGATCTCTTTTTAGATTAATATATAGTAATTACACATTGTCTTTTGTTTACAGCATATATTTATATGATCATTATTGTAATACACAATAACATGGCCAAACATTTGCAACACATGACCACAACACTTTGCTTTTGTCTATCGACTAACGATAGAAAATGAACACTTTGATGGAGCTTTAGCTTCAGTTTAGCTGTTGGGCAATAATGAGGAGTTCTCAGTCCAGTAAAAAATCTTTTTCTTTTCATTTTACAACAGGACCATCTGGGAACTGCCTTCTAGAACTGAATGAAGACTGCATGGTCCCCCTCAGGTTGTCTAATTCTTTGTATTTGTTATATTTTCTACCAGTGAAAGTTTAAATCAATGTCTCTGGCTATTTACTACTAGTGAGCTGAAAAGTTAAGATTGATCATTC
Organism: Polypterus senegalus; assembly: GCF_016835505.1. Lineage (NCBI taxonomy): Eukaryota > Metazoa > Chordata > Cladistia > Polypteriformes > Polypteridae > Polypterus > Polypterus senegalus. The sequence continues at coordinate 37,623,659 of NC_053168.1, forward strand.
CTGATGTCTCTAAATTGTCCTTGTTTAACCAAATGTGGATGACGCCATCCAAGTTTTGTTTCAGCCTAATGCCTGATTCTGTTCTCCAGATTTTCATTTGATATTTCTGTTCCTTGCCTAACTGTGTTCCGTTAAGTACTCAAGGGGACAACTTTGAGCAGCCCTGTGTTTGTGGTACATCTGGTTGAAGTAAGGGGCTGAAAGTAATAATAATTCATTACATTTATATAGCGCTTTTCTCAGTACTCAAAGCTCTATCCACACAGGGAGGAACCGGGAAGCAAACCCACAATCTTCCACAGTCTCCTTACTGCAAAGCAGCAGCACTACCACTGCGCCACCTGGGAGGACAGTAAAGAAAGTCCCCGTCAGCAAGTAGCACACCTTAATGGTTCCAAGGGTTGAATAAGCGGGGTGCAATACAGACAATGAGACGGGCAAGAAATAACGGAGAACAAGCTCTCACTCATACACACCTGAGGCTCGCCTTCCCGGCTCATCAGAGGTGAGCGCTACCACTCTGGGACACGAGGGGGTTCTGTCACTGATGGCATTATCTCTTCCTTCACCCACAGCCCAGAGAAACCACCCAATGAGGACAACTGACCCCGCTCCTTCCAGCCCAGCCACTATCTATAAACCTGAGACGTCTCATTCTGAAGAGAGCAGACTGAAGGAAGGAGCTCCTACGTGAAAATCGACAAAGCCATGAACCACCCTCAGCCTTACCTGGCTGTTTTGCTTTTGGTTTCTTGTAATGATTTATGCCATTGAGTACCTGTTTATTTTTAGGACTCTGCATTTATTAAAAGGGGTGACACATACTTTGTTTGTGGACATTGTGTTCCCTTGCTTGATGACAAGGTTAGCTGATTTTGACATTTCGTTCAGTCCCCCATTAAGAAAGGCACATTAATAGATAAAATAGTACCTTTTGTGGTAAGTGGCGGTGCATCTGATAACATGATAAAATAACCTCTTGACTTTGAATACAATGGAGCTTTATTTTGTATACCTACAGCTTTGTTGTTGATTTTTAATCTACATGGAACAGTTGAATCTTCTTATGGGAAAGTCAGTTTTCCATCATCACAGTAAAACATTGTTAATAATTTGTCTACAACTGTATAACCAGTATATCCTTTTGCAAAAATTAAGATCAACAAATCAATCATTATTTGAAAGTAAACTGTAAAGTAAATCATCAGAGTATAGCATGCACTTTGTAGATGTGTATCATTTTAGTTTAAAATACAATACCACTGTTAACAGAACTGGATGGATTTCCCACACCATTATTAAAAGCTCTTGTATTACTAATGAAATGTCTTACCTGTTAGGTCTGTACACAGACAGGTTAGCAGAAGAAGCGAAATTCCATTCATTTCTTCAAACCTGCTTGCGTATACTCAAGTTAATAAACTGATGAAAAGAGCTTCACAAATAAGGTTATGTGGAGTGCTGCATCAGACTCAAGCTTAAAAAAAAAACTTTAAAAAACTGCCAAAAGCTCTTCTGCTTTTTATAGTGTGGTAAATATACTAGACATTTGGGTAAAGCGGGTGGGGTGATCTTATCACGAACTTAGAAGTAAATGACTGCTAATGACTACACAGGACTATAGCAGAGGAAATGATTCACATTCTATAGTCCTTGTTATATGGTTATTTTCATTATTTAGTTATAATTATATTTAATTAGTTTATAGTTTATTTTAAGGGGAAAAACTTGAATAATGGTTATACAAGCCCATACAGTTTATACAATTTGATGACGGCTCACTTAATAATTAAGAAATATTAAATGCCCTAAAAACAAGAAGTTAATATTACTGAGGTTGAACATTTCTCATATTTCAAGTCAACTCAAGTCAAAGTTAAAGCAAACTTTATTGTCATCACAGCCATATACAAGTATACAGATGGACGGAATTGCAAAGTTTTTGTGTGGGTTTTTCTCCAGGACCTCTGGTTATTCTGAACTTGTCATATGAGTGAGTGTTCATGAAAGTGTCTGTGTGCATGTGTGCATGTGTGCGTGTGTGTCTGTGTGTACCCTGTAATGGACTAGTGCCCCATTCAGTGTTGGTTCTTTCTTTGTGCCCAGTGCTGTTTAGATTGGCACCAATGCCCTGCGCCGTGACTTGAATAAGGACATGAGATAATAGATGGTTGCATGGTGTAATGAAGGCTAGCATGAGGCCACAGTGGATGGCAGGGGTTGGCACTGCAGCCTCACAGTTTCCATGAACAGCCTGGTGACCCCAGCTACTGTACTGTCTGTATGATACGAGTTAGGTGGCCTGGTGCCTTTAAACTGTCCTTGTTTAAGTGAGTGTGGGTGAGTGCATCCAGGTTTGGTTTAAGCCTTGTGACTGATTTTGCTCTCCACAACTTGGAAATTTAATAAAAAATGTTTTATTTCATTTGATAATTCCACAAAAACAGAATATAATATTATTAAGGTCTCCACACTTAGAAAATAAATAAGTAACTTTTTTCCTCATATCCCCAAGATGTGCATATTAGGTTCATTGACGATTTGCCTTGTCTGACTGTGTTTCTGAGGGGGCCTTTGAAAGACTGGCACCCCATCCAGGCTTGGTACCTGCGCTGTGTCTGACAAAGCAGAGAACAAGTTCTGGCCCTGCATCTCCTGATAAGATTAAATGGGTCTGCAAATGTTATATTAAAAAAATAAAAGTTTTTGCTTTTAATCATTCATTAAATATTTCCTTTAACTCTGATTTTTCTGTTTTAAGGTTGCAGGAAGAATTCTGTCCCAACCTACAATTATGTGCATTTAAATTATACAATGGATTACTGACATAGCGTGACGTTTGTCATTTTATGTCACCTTTATCTAAAGATACTGTTTCATTGAAGATAGAATCTTAATATAGCCATATGAAGAACACGTTTCATGTGGTCCACTTAATTTCTCAAACACACACACACACACACATATATATATACAATATATTTACATACTGTATATATATTTTTTAATGTATATATCAAGAAAAATATCTTATTGTATCTTTAGTTTGGACACCCTCAACTCATGAACGTCAGGAAAATATATTCTTTCACCAACCATGAATCACATAAATTTAATTTGTTAAACATTACCATTATTTAGCACCTCAAACAAAGTTTACAAAATCATTTATTTTATTGTTGACTGTTATAAATTTGATTATCCTTGGTATTGACCAAAGACTTGTATCAGGGTGGCATGCATATTTTCTAATGATGACATTGTATTCGAATAAATAGTTGTGTAAAATGAATGGTAATTTATTATAATAAGAAAACAATTTATGGAAAAGCACTGGTTTTCCACAAAGTCAGTGTATTTCAGGGTACTTATACTGTTTGTAAAGTTTAGAATAATGCCAAGGTTTTCCAACTATAATAATACACTGATAATAACAATGCTTTATTTACAGTGTGCCTTTCCATACTTTAAAGTACAGAGACAACTATTCATATATATTTGTTACAGCAGATAGGACTTGCTCGTGATCACACAATTGAACCGACAGCCTTAGTGTTTAAAGTCTGTGGCTCTACTCATGAAGCTAAGCGCACTTGCACTGGTCTTGACGTACCTTTCCAGCTTACTTTTATCGTCTTTTCCGAGTCCTTATGGCGCACCTCTCAAACTGCAACTTGCAGCCAGTGACGCGGAGCCGTAGTCATGGTAACGGCTGCCCTGGACTCAACTGAGGCGGACATCGCGTGTCACCTCCGACAGACTCGCTGTCTCTGGTAGGCTGCTAGGATACGGGTTTTTAGATCCTGCTTCTGTGCACTCTTTGCTCATCTGCTTATTGTTGTTTTGTCAGACATTTTTCCGAATGTTGGTTACCTAGCAGGGCTCAGCCGACCGGCTGCATTTTCGAGCGGAGTAATGCTTGAATCAATCAACGTTACCGGTAGGTACGGCACCATACTGCACGCGGGATTCCCTGGTTCAGTTGCAGAAGGCAGCCGCGATCACAAAGTGCGTCTGTCGCATTGCGGGTGTTTTTCTCCTGTGGTTTTGCTTCTGAGGCTTTAGCTATTGATCATCACGAAATGCCCAATTATTTGGTGCTGTATGGGTTAATCGATATTTTAGAGGAAACAATCCTCAAGAGACGTGGTTGTTGGGAGACGAGCTACTCCTTCGTTAGCCATACAGCAATGTCTATGTCGTCTTTACCAAGTCCAGTAACAGATTATAGATTTTGCCCAAACGTACGTGATTTTATCCGACTCACTTTTAGTAACATAGAATGGGATGATTTAAAAAAAACATTTTGTATTTTTGCTGTTATTAATTATATTGTTTGTATTCATAATTTGATTAATTTTATCCACACTGTTGATCAGCGAGCACTTGGGTAGCAGTCTCGATGTATATTTACTTCAACAGGGAACTAACAGGATGAACATTTATAAGAGAAATGAATATTGTAATGTGATGACTTCAACAGTGATGTTAGTATATCACAACTGTACAGTAAAGGCCTATGTCTAACTACTCAAGAATGAGACAAAAAAGAAAAAGTTGTTTTAAATTTTGTAATTGTATGATTAAAACAAAACTTGAATGAGAAGCTGTCACTTCCACACCCATGTCATCCCAAGTGCACTCTGTTAATGTAGATTTTGTTTCAGTGGTCTTCATGTGGAACACCCATTCACCTCTATTTCCAGAACCTGCTCCCCTACATTAAAGGGTCCTCATGAGGACTGATTGCAATACTCGACAGCATGGCATTTCCATAAGAAGTCACACTCATGCACACTCATACACGCACACATCTACTGAGTTGTTGATTAGAAACTTCATTCTCGACATGGAGTAAATGCAAATCTAGTGGGATTATACTGTTAAAAATAAAAAAGCCAAGTAGTGCATTAGGGTGATGCTACAGGGGAACCATTATTCAGTTCCCAAAAGAACCATCCACATTAAAGGTTCCAGACAGAATCTTTATTTATTTAGATGAGTGACAAATTTCATAAATAACTAAATAGATTATAACAGATTTGTAAAATGCCAACAAGTTCCTGGATTCAAAAGGTTTCTTGCTGCTTTCAGTAACACAGGCTCATTTTAGGTTTTCTTGACCTCTTGTATCCCGCTCTGGTATCTGAATTAGACTAACAATAACGATTTCTGCTTTGTTCACATATAAGGAACAATTTGAAAGATGAAAGAAGCAATTTCATATGTAAAGAACCATTCCCATAATGAAATGGTTCTTTGTCACAACCCAGTAAAGTGCTATTTTAGAATCATAAAGAGTGTAGATTAAGGAGTGCACTTTTGGCCTCCACTATGAATGGTGTAGTGGTACGTTTCTGTCAGGACTGAGTTAAATACTCTGTATTAACATTTATTTGCTGTAACACATTCATACTTTTTATAAAAATATTTTTATAGTGTATTGTTAGTTTGGTGATGTAATTTCATCTTAGACACCATTTTGGAGTTTTGGGTTGTTAGACATGTTATCCGTGTGCTATTTGTGTGTGATGTCATGACAATCAAGCTATAAAAGCTGACTGCCCTCATTAAGCATGAACGTGCTTCAGGATGGAGTGCCAGCCCATCACACAGCCCATTAAACACTCACCAGCATTCACACTTTCATGGGGCCACTTTAGTAACACTAATCAACCTGATAAGCATCTCTATGGAATGTTCTTACTGATGATTTCCCATCAAATTAGGCATGGTTTTATTTATTACTTCATTCAAGACCTTCTGAATGTTTAATTTCAACCCTGTTACACCTGAGCCCAAGCAAAACTGAGCCGCTAATTGAACCATTCTAGACATTACTGCAACTCTTCAAGAATACCTGCCATGATGACATATCCGTCATAAACTGTTCAAATGTTTGGAAACTGAACTCAATACTATAAAGCCTTGCGTCATTCACTTACATTTTCTACCTGGCAAAACTCACTCACACATTCCTGATCCATCCACTTGTGACCACAGATGATTATATTTAAACCTTGATTGAAGCCAACCCCTTCCATGTGCCAATGAATAATGGCCCACGTTCAGTACTGGGAACAAGCCAAGTGGAATACTGCTTCAAAAACCACAATAGCAATAAAATAACAGCACGATAAAAACATAAAAAAAAACAATCATGACTCAAATCAGAGCTCAGTAAAAGAATGAAAAACCAGATTGTTTGGGTATTTGGTTTGTCTGGATTTTCTCAGACGTTACTTTTACAATTCAAATTTAAGGAAGAATAAAGAAGACTTTGATTTATGCGAGGGCGATTCCAGTTCGGCGCAAAGACGATTCTTCATGTCGTCAGTTTGCACACTTCTCGATGGTCCAGGATTTTTCGGGTGATTTTCTATGTAATAAACTTAATAAGTTACAGCGTAATGAAAATTGCATAAATAGATCTGGACCACCATGTATAATATGCATATTCAACTCACTTTTGCAGAAACACAAAAGTGCTAATTAGTAATTGGGTCTGCATGAGTGAGGGTGGATTCATGTAAAAGGTGGTTCAACAATAAACTATTGTGCTTCTGGGTTCGGTTCCTGGTTAATGAGCTCTTTTGTGAACCTGAATTAGACACATAGGTGCAAAATATTGATGAATGGTCTTAATGTTTTAGCCAAATATTTCTACGGTGAGAGAGAGAGATCCATCCATCTGTATCTTCCTCCATTTACTGAATCTAAGTAATTCATTTTTAGGGCTGTAGGGAGCTAAAGCTCATCTCAACAGCGATGGGTGCAAGACAGGCGCTAACCCTGGTGTGGGTGCCAGTCCATCATAGTGTACACTAAATGCAAAGACCCACACTAACACATGGCTGCCCGATGCGGAGGAATACAAACAGTCAATCAAGTTTTCTTTTTGCATCTAAGTAGTAGGTACAATAGAGACTAGTTCATGCACATCAGTTCGTTTTTGGGTATTATTTCACATCTGATTAAAAAAAGACATTTGGTCTTTCTAATTCTTAATGAGTAGATAGGAGCAGATACAATGTAGTTGATATTTATCTTATTTTAAGGAGCATCTTTTAAATATACCATTTGCAATTGTTAAAAAAGCATAAACCTTTAAATTATACAGGTTAATTAATTGTGAAAATTTTGCACTATTAAATCATTATTTTATTTAATTATGAGACATACTGTAAATAGGGTTTTCTTGTGATTGCTTATATTATTTGAAAATAGTTATTGGATGTTTATCTCCATTCCTTTTCAGAAAGGCTTCACTGGCCAGAGTTTGAGCTCTCCAAGAAGCACCTTCTCAGCCCTACAGATAACCCAGTTAATGCCAGCCAGATTGATCTATATAGCCTTTGCTCCACTGTCCTAAAAGACATTTTCACGACTAGCACCAACAGCTACAATGTACTTCTTCAGACAAAAGAAGAAAAAAAAATGCCAAAACTTTCTTCAGCTAATCACAAAAAGGTTAGAAAATCTGCAAGACAGTCACCAACAGGACATAGCCGGGAACATCGCAAGGCAAATCACTCGGTGCCATTACCAGCCAATAAACTGCACAATTCAAGCAGGTCACCAGAAGTCTTTTTAGGAAGCCCATTCTCCAGTAATGGTACATTCATCCGCCCTATAGCAGTTACCGGAAACCAAATAGGGCTGTCCTCTAGACCTAAGGGAAAAAGCAAACGACATTACTTCTCCAGCCTGCAGAAGACAAAGCCATCCCAGCTTCCAAAAGTTATTGACAAGGAGTGTGGGATCTCTACCAAGAGGCCCTGTATACTGACGGCCATCAAGCCTTCAAATGTGGAAAAAGAAAAGGCCAAGTTCTTCAAGTCAGAATTCACCTACAATCCCCAGTTTGAATATGATAATCCAGCATCTCCATACGTGTTGGAAAAATACAGCAATGCATCTGATAAATTCTTAATGCAAGTGAGTTTGGCGTGTTTTTTGGCCATTTATGATTATTCATATAATATGTTGATTTTTTTTATATTCTTCTTCATGACAGAAAACAAAGTTCATTTCCTGTGGCTAAATAATCCTCCTCCATAGTTTTTATCTTCTTAGTAGGATGTCAGTACCGATGTCTAATATGCTTCGTTGGTTGGAGGATTATTATTATTGTGGTGGTCGATGGTCTTCCTTTATGAAAAGTTAAAACGCTACAAATGTGCAATCTTGTGGTGGTCGATGGTCTTCCTTTATGAAAAGTTAAAACGCTACAAATGTGCAATCTTGTTATTTCAAAGAGCAAGAATATTCCTATATGGGCACTTGGCTATAAATTGTTCAAGGGTCAAAGGGATGGCTCTTGAAGACAGCATGCATTATGCTGTCTATCTTAAGGGCACGTTATAGTTCCTTAATTTACAACTTGTCATGTTTCAGCCAGCATTTTCCCCCTGGCTGGTGTTCACCCGTTTTGTTTAATTTTTCTATAATATTTGTTTCTTTTGTACATTTTACTGTGTGTGTATTGAGAAAGGGGTGGGGTGTAAGTTATAACCCTTGTTTTGTGGGTGGGTCCCCTGTGGGGCGGGGCCACCTGCCAATCACCACCAGGAATGGCCCTTCACCCAATTTAAGGGAGTGTCTCCACAGCTCCTTGTGGTTCACTGAATGCGCTAGGGAGTGGAGAGTCTTGGTGAGTTTCTGGGCTATTGCTATTTCTTGTGTTTTCTAGATTTTTGACCCTGTGCTTTGTTTTTCTACTTTGTCTTTGGATTTCATTTTGGGACTGTGATTATTGATTTTTTTGAACCCTTGCTCTATTTTTGATCTCGCCTCTGGATTTCAGAATAGGACTGTGTTTATTGTTATTTCTTGAACCTCTGCTCTGTTTTAGACTAGGACTTTTATATTTTATTTTGGGACTTGTTTGCTGTGTCTGCCTTGCCCTTTCAGGCATTTCCTTGTGTTTTTCAGAGATTTGGTGCTTGCACAGCTTTTTGTGAAAATAAACCTCTTATTCTTATCAAGATTCATCTCGGCCATTTTTGTTTCGACTGTGTTTTTCCTCTCTAGTGGGCAACCTTGGAATTGTTTTGGTACTTTTGTTGTGGGACTCCCAGATCACAACAGTCCTGGCCTAATTTTCTCTCTCTATCTATGTTCTGATTCTTATTCTAACACTTTGGGATTCTTTTGCAAATTTATTTAGTTTCTGTGGATGTTATTTAATTTTTATTGTTTTGTCAATTATGTCATTAATACTCCATTTTAGTACAACCTTTCTCAGTGGACACCACCATTCTGTTGTTTACAAGGCCTTGGTCATGTTGATAATGATAGTTACCCAGTTGCTCTCTGGCATTGATACATGTGACATCATCACGTGAGTGCTACTTAAAAAGACAGAAGAGCAGGAAGCATTGTAGGTTTAAGATAAAATCAAAATCTCTCGCTTTAATTGTTTTAAACTGGGCAAATGAATTATTCTGGTTTGGGCAAGTTAATTGTTTGTTTGAGTTTAACTGTTCTTAAAATATGTTTTACTGTTGATTTTTAGATTTTGGTTTGGTTTTAACGATCATTTGTCTTGGACTTTGCCTGTGTTTTTTGACTCCTGCCAGTCCTAAGAGCACGATTACATCACCTCCTGGTCAATTCTCTCTGTATTTCCCTTAGTGGACACTAAGCTCTTTCACAGCTGTTCATACCACTTTCTAAGTAGTGGGTTAGGTGTTTCTAGTGTTTGTTGGGTCGTCTAACCTCTGGGGCCCCTCAGGGGGGAATTAAACAAATCTGTCAGTCCCCAACTTTGTCTCTTCCAGGGCATCTAGCATGAAGGCACTACTACCCTTTAGTAGACAAGTGTTAACAGTCCATATGCAGGGCCTCCACCACCTCACCAGTGTCTCTTTCTCAGTCTCTGTCTCGGTTTTGAAGGTTTTCTGTGTGATATGCAGCCACCCTGAGTCCACCTTGCCCCATTTTACAAACTTGTGCAAAAGAACTAGGTAAGAGGAATCTTCACTGAATACAAATAAAATTATTAGCTTTACTACTGAAAGTCATACACAATAAATCAAACCCTATTATTTTAACTGTTCTTGTCATTAAATTTTATTGTTTTTTCCAAAATTTCAATTATTGTGTACAAAAATGTGACTGAACATAGATAGGATGATTATATATGTGGTGGCGATCATTAATTTCTCCAAAAGATTTTTAGACAGGTAATTTCATCTTCTTTATTCATGCCAGTCATCAATATAGCCAAAATAGAGCAGAATTAAACATCTGATATTGTTCGGCCCAGTTTCTGTTACAAATACAAAGCAAGATCATTTTCAACAGTCACTGATATACATTTGACTTTTCTTATTATTATTGCTACTGAAATTATTTAATATCATTTTCAACTCTGACTTACATAATGTTTTTGCTTTAACAGGCACAACCCATAACTAAACACTTTGCTATGTCTAACTTTAAAAACTCTCAGGCAGGGTAATTATGTGTCCTCAAAGTAAGCACTCTAGCACCAAAAGATTTAATCTGCCTGAATTCTGAGAAAGTCTCCCTCTTCTTATTTTCTCAGTAGTTATTCAGAGCTATTATTCAAATATATGGGATACACAAATAATCTATCTCAATATTACATGTCTTTACAAATGTATGGCAGAGGAAATACTGTTACAATTTATGGTAGACATATTATAGATTAATCCATAGCTCACATGGTGGGTTATGATGGTTAATTATCTTATATTAAGTGCTCCAGGCTTTACTATACTCTGGATTTGATGGTAGTGTGGGAGATGACAGCTACTGTAGAGGCAGATTGTTTCTAGTCCAGCGTAGTATCCACTATGATACACCACCAACAGCTGATACTGCCCTTTGTGTCTATGCGGTACCTGGAAAGGCCAACGATTGTTCACATTGGCAGTACTATTTTAGTCTCTCAAGGAATTCTCCAGTTTGTTTATTAATTAGGTAATTATGTTAATTAAAAGGTAACGGGATGATTCCTTTGTCTGGTCCTGTTTATTGCTCTTGAACAACATGAAATGCTGTAATGCTTATTTTAGCACTTGAAAGATGCGCAGGTTGGGTGGATCGGTGATTCTAAATTGGCCCTAGTGTATGTACTGTATGGCACCCTGTTGAATGACTGTTCCTGCTTTGAATCCTGTGCTTGCTGGGATAGGCTTCAGCTACCCTGTGACCCTGCTCAGGATAAAATGGGTTTGGAAGATGGATGGATGAACGGATGGATATATTGTTTGCCGTTTGTCATTCAGCACAATTACTTTCACTTCTCTGGTCTTAAAACACATATGTGCTCTATCTGTGACTTGAGCCCTGTTCCAGAAATAATAAAGCTTGTTATTTCTTCTACCAGGGTTTGTATTTCTTAGAAAAATCAGCTGTCATAGGTTTAGCTTGTTAATCAGCTCAGTGGCTCAGTGGAGTCTGGTTTTGCCTCACAGTTGAAACATCCAGGTTTTGAATCCTATGCCCAGTTATTGTCTGGGTGTACTTTGCATGTTTTACATGTTTGTTTGTTTTTCCCTGGTTAATTCTGTTGTACTCCCATATGCTCAAAAATGTTCTGGTTAGGTTAACTGGTGTTTTTAAACTGGCCACTTTGCGTGTGTATGAGTAGGTCTTGTGACGGACTGGCACCCTGTCCAGTGCCATTTCATGCGTTGTGCCCAGTACTGTCAGGATAGATTCTGTACCCCCATGCCCCTGATTTTGATTAATTAAGGACTGACAAACTCGTATTAGTGTACCTTGTGTTGTGTAGACACACTTATTACAAATTTAACATGTAATTGATTGTCTTAACTGTTCCATTTTGTCCCTAATTTTATTTCTGTTTGAGCTGCTTTTCAGCACTTTCATTTTTAAGCTTTTCCTGCTGAATCAGAACTTGTTACACTTCTGGTTGTAGGAAACTTTAAGTGGCAGAGATGTAATTACTGAACAACAGATCTAGTTAGCTGACAAGAAAACATAGGAATGGTAAGGGAGCTATGGGCTATCTCATTTAATGAAGTTGCTCTATTTATCAAGCAAAAAAGCATGCGTGTATTATAAACACCAGCTTGTCTTGCACCTGACCTGTGCTTAGAATGGTAGCCCTAGTGGAGGCAGGGGTCTGCTGGTGCTACAAATCAGCTGTTTGGTGGGATTCTTCTGTCCTGAGGGAAGAAACAAAAGGCTAGTGCTCTCTGTGCACTCTTCACTCCTTTGTCTATGTCCTCTTATAAACCTGCCTCTAAAGAGATAGACTTTGCTCACATTTGTGATGAGAGCTTTTTATAGATGAATCATGCATTATACAGAGTCACTTTCTTTTCCAGCTGATTCAGTGTTTCAGTACCTTTAAACAGAAAGCAGTCAAAAGTAACTTATTTAATACTGAGGGGCAGATTAACTAAGTTGGGGGCCCCTACGCCGAGGTCAGCCTTGCGCGCCACATAACTTTCCTGTTAATACAAATACCCCATCTCTCTGCACCTTACACCTAAAAGAATTGAAGCTAGTACGAAATGCAAATCACAGTGTGGCGTGTGATGCACACATTACTTTTAATTTATGAATGTAACAATATATTATGGGCCGTAGAAATGTGCACTATGAATTTCCATTCTGACTTTTAGACCATCTATATGATATCAGAATTTCTGAACGAAAAACCAAATGATGTCAATCAGTTGCAAAAAAACAAAATAAGGGGAACAAGGTCACTTCCACAAGCCCTCAAAGTGGCAACTCCTGTCTAGTCAGCCAAACTAACATTCACAAAACCTCACAGAATAGCAACATCTGTGTGCCTACCTTCATAAGGTTTTTGCTCTGGTGTTCTTTGCAGCAAACTCCTTTATAATTCCTGTTGAAGGATATCACTTCAAAGGGCATTGATGTTCAGACTGTTACTGCGGTGGGTTGGCACCCTGCTCAGGATTAGTTCCTGCCTTGTGCCCTGTGTTGGCTGGGATTGGCTCCAGCAGACCCCCGTGACCCTGTGTTCAGATTCAGCGGGTTGGATAATGGATGGATGGACTGTTAACTCTTCCTTGTTGCACTGTAGACCTCAGTCTATTTTATGTCAAAGGTAACTTTGATAAAAAGAGCTTCTCATTACCTTTGGTGGCAGGTAATCCAAGATGGACTAGGATAAAAAAATTGATCTGGAGTTTTTGCCCAGACTGGCACACCACAGTCAGCCAGGTGCCAACTATTTTTGCACCCTTTTCAATGCATACAATGCACCTGTATATAATATTCCCTTCATTGATGTATTAGTAGTGTAGCGCACTGGTTCTCGAGTTCAGTTGTAACCCCAACCCTCCTTTGCTGTTTCAACCAACTCTCCTTTTTAATGATTTCATTATTTTAATGATCTGACCTTTTTTATTTCTTTTGCTTTACATTAAAAAAATGCATTAATGTCATAGCTATATGAATTTACAATTAACTTTTGTATGTTTTTCATATCTTGAAATGCTTAACTTTGTTAGGTCATTTTATTTTTTAACTCTGTGTGCTTGCTGAGAACTGATGTTAGGTACAGCAGACCTCAGGGCAAACAACAATAAATGTCAAAATACAGCTACTGTGTTTTAGTATTATACCCATGTGTTCTTATTAGTAAACAAAGGCTTGAATAACCAGAATGTTAAAATGAACAAAATACTATAAAACAAAAAATATATATATGTGTCTATGCAAATTCTGGCTTCATTCAGTAAAACATTTAGCAGAACTAGCATGCAATTTCTGGACTGATACCAAAAAAGACAGAAATTTTCATTGTTAATAGTAATAGCAGTCCAATTAAATAAAGCTGGTTCAGATCAAGGAAATCCTGTAGCCACCGGGAATCTCCTGGTATGAAAACTCCATGCCATGAAGGCGCAGGCTGTGCAGATGCTGCTCTATCTTCATGCCTCTCTGATCCTCCAGCAGCTGCTTTGTCCTCCTGCCTCTCACTAGCTCTGCTGCTTCACTGCAGACGCTGCACTTGGCCGAACCCTTACAAAAATGAATGTGCGTGCGTCTAACATGCACAAAACGAAGTTTTTGGCCCTAACTAAACTTCCTTGTAAAATAAAAAATAACATAGTTTAGATAAAACCGAAGAGGAACGTTGTTTTGATAACACACCGGTCGTACCTAATCTTCCCACTGTGACCACTGATTAATACGTTTTTAAATTTATTTTAGAAATATTTTAACAGAACACACTGTGTCACGATATTGTTCCATATGTACAAGGTCTGTCTAAAAACGGACAGAGCAGAGTCGCCATAACCTTTAAAACCCCTACTAGCTCAATTAGTTGAAATATGAATGATCCTGTTGAATATGAATGGTCTTGCAGAGCAACATGTTTCCATTCTGCGTGAAGTTGTCAAAAACATTTACTGAGGCTTTTCAGATTTTGTAGCAATCTTATGGAAAGTATTATTTAATCAGCACACAATGTTATAAACAGTATCATCGGTCAGACGATCCCAAAACAGGACGGCGATCATGTTGAGAAAGTGCGTGTTTTGATTCCTGATAATCGTCACCTAAGTTGCTGAAAAAGTAGTCCTTAATAAAGGTTTGTCACAATTTTAACTGAAAAACTGCAGCTGCGTTGTATTGCTGAAATATTTCAGCTGTATCTCTTACTAGATTAGCAAAAAGCAAACTGTGCCGCACTCTGTCATGAGATGTTAAATCATTCAAATGCTGATGAAAACTCTCTGAAGCATGGGTGTATCACCGAAGCGGACTTGTTTTTGTTCCCGTGGTTGAAATCCACCCAGAAAGGTCGCCGATTTCAAACGATGGGAAACTCGCAACGGGACCTACCTACATGCCATTCCACAAAAGATGTTCCAGGATGCATTCCAGAAATGAAAAAAAAAAATTTGGGAGCAACTTATAAATAAGATGGGGGAATTGTGAGAGACAAATCTGTTTAGGTTATACGCATATTTATAAATATATATTTTTTAAGTTTGGTTTCTTTTTGGACAGGCCTGGTATATAAAGAATGTTTATATATTTTTTCAGCTGTTCTGAGGAGGTGTGGTAGTACGAATTTCATGGATTCCTTCACGCTGATCCCATTGCAGTTCTTTGTGCACAAATCGCTTATTTGTTAAATTAATTAAAAACCAAAACCCTCCATCTCTACTCTTCTCTCGGGCGTTTCTCTTCGGCATTGAGGTGGTACGTGGTGGTGGTAGAGGTTTAATACGATCATGTGATTAAACAGGCGCCCTGAGGACGTCATATGAGCCAATCATGTCACGACTTTCTCGCGCCTTCAGTGTTGCGCTTGCTCGCTCTTCAAGCCTGACGCCACATACCAGAGAGAATGGGAGAGAGAATGAGGATCATCCCAAAAGTTCATAATGGCCAGTTGTTCGCCGCTGGTAATGTATGGTAACGATTGTATGTTATGGAAATACCGATAAAGTAATTAAAACAATTATTTTTTTTACTCCCGAGTCATGACCCTACAAATTTGTCGGGGCCCATAGGCGACAGCCTAGGGTAGTCTATTCGTTATTCCCCCCATATGTGTGCCAATTACCAACCATACATGCCCTGCATATATTATTCCCACTATTCTTTTACCACCAATTGTTTTTGCACAGTTCCAGAGGTGTGCTTATTTAATGCTTTGGTCATACATAACAATTTTTTTGCTCATGTTTAGCACAGTAGTAGTTTCTGTTTTCTTTCCCAGACATTCTTGCTGATTATGTGCTGAATTGCAGGTTTTTAAATCAGTTTCAGCTAGATGGAGGTAGCCATAGGATCTCTACCTTTGACGGTTGTGTTGTTTGAGCTTTTCCTCTCTCCTTTTGGCAGTTGTGGTTCTGACCGTTTTCTCTAAAAAACAAACCATGTACTGTATTCAAAATATTTATGGGTATGTGCCAAGCTTTCTCATGGGAATTAATTCATGCTCAGTTTCAATTTCCAAAAGTGTATAAATGATCAGTGAAGTTGGGGGTAGTAAAATATTGAAAGGGGTTAAGAGGGTCAAGAATGAAAGAGAGAAACTCGTGCCGTTAAGCACAGAGCACTTCTGGCTTCTGGAGTGGGTTAGGCAGCTTATTCACTGTCTCCTATGGCTGTGTGTGTGTGGCTTGAAACGGGAAATACATGCGCACCAGAGTAGGAGAGTGGCAGGACTAGCAGATGACTAGCAGATTGGGGAATCCTGACTGGGACAGATGGATTTACTGTTTTGACCAGTAAAAAACAACAGGTAGCCGGGAAGCTGACTAACAGGTCTACCCCTTTACAGAATATGACAGTTTTAGAGGTCAGTTAACAGAATTCACATTTCATAGCCCTGGGACTTCCCTGACATTTGCTTGTCAATTTGCTCTTTAATATTTGTTGTTTTCTCTTTATATTTCCCTTACATTCATTTTGATTTCAGTAAACAACATTAATTTTGATACTTTGGACTCTTCATTTCATGACGGAGAAATCACTAAGTTATGCTCCTGATCATGTTGTAAATCTTATGACTATTTCATGGCTTTGACTGCAGAATCAAAGGGAATTAAATCAGCTAAGGAAAAAATGTCTTCATGCGTACTGACATCTTCTCCATATGGTACTTTTCTGTGCTTATAGGTAAAAAGGACTGTTTATTGAGAGTAGTCCCAGCTAGGAAAGTTAGCAGATGAACAGGCTGTGCATGCAACATGTTTACAGATTTGGTTTTGTTTGTGGTAGCACTAGACTTTTTTTTAAACAAGAGTGTTAAAGAGAATGAATGCTGGCTAACCCATCAGAAAACACTGTTTCCGTTCAGTAACATCTCAGATGAAACAGACAACAACTTGTGCCTGTGTACTGTCCAGACAAATCGATTACAGAAATTTACTTTTAGTTCAGCTTAGTTAACTTAAAGAAAATATGCTATATACAGTACTTTAAAAATACCGCATCCCTGGTCTGGTTTTATAATAACATTAGCCCTAAAATGAGACACCAGTTCTGTGTTTTTAGTGTTATGGGGATAAAACAGTTAATTAATGGAAGCAGGGTCACCTTGCTTCATCTCTGTAGGCTCTGTTTTTTCTCCCCATGTCTCAAAGACTTGTATATTTTCTTGATATGCTCGGTGTTGAGTGTGTGTTTGAAAGTGCCCTGCAATGGCCTGATTGTTTCCGGTCATTCATTATGATTGTGGTCCCCATGACCCTGAATTGGATTAAGCAAGTGAGAAAATGTTATTTTATGTTTTAGGATTTTAAATAATACGGGGCATCTTTTTCCTATTGTACTACAGAAGATGAGCTAGCATTCTTCCAGCTAAGCCAAACAATTTGGCAAATGAGTGTAACAAAGTGCTTCTGAAGTTTACTCCTGGGACGCCACTGTGGCTGCAGGATTTTGTTTCAGTTAGCAAGTTATTTTTCCTCTAATTGATCTCATTGCTTAATTAGCTGGCCTTTTTTCTCTTTTTGTGAATTTAGAAAAGAAAAGTAGGGTGAGATTTGCAATTATGAAACATTTAGATATATTTGTATTTTGCAATAGCCTAAATGCCTATCTCTTTCTTCTTATTTTCCCATTAATACACTCTGTTCCTGAGGTGTTTGCTTACTTGATTGACAATCAACCAAATAACGCTCAGTGCTGAAAGGCTGTGGCTACTTTATTGTCAGTCCTACTAGTGAATGATGTCTTAAATAACTAGAACAGCAGTACAAATGGAAGAAAAATCATAATCTTTATATTATCATGAGTTGGGTGGAACTGATCAGGTTCGTTATTGGATCAGACTACTCTCAGATACCCAGACACTATCCACACAAGCACTGATTATGAGTGATGCTTGCAAAGCCATTCATTCCTTAGTTCTCCACATAAGGATTCATAGGTTTGGTGTGACAAACACCATCCACAAATATAACCTGGACCGAAGGCTGCCTTGTATGTATAGTAATCCTAAAGCTGTCTGACAGGTGGGTGAGCGTTGTAGTGCAGTATACAAAATGTGACACAGGATGGAGAGATGTTAGGAGTATATGTGACAAGTGCAGTTTAATTTAGGGTGTATTTTTAACAGTCTAAATTAAGAGGTATGCATATAGTGTACAATTTTAACATCATTTAGGACATGTCTAATACAGACTGAGGAAAAGTGCATTCTGTACAATTTAGGCTTCTTTTCATTTTCTGAATTGAATTTTGAGGCTCTGCTCCCAAAGCTGTGTTATTATAGAAACACTGGTATAATCCCGAGATATTTGTGTTATCAGTGTTTCTAGTACAGTCTATAATAGCTACGTCAGATAGATTGAAGAAATTATTTTGCTGCAGTACCAACACAAAGCATAAAACACAGTATATTAAAAAGTACAAACTCCTTCCATCAGTGCACGACCCAGAACTGTACACAATGTGTTAATACAAATATAAGAAATATCATGTCTACGCCAGGATGCCTGCTTGAATTATTGGCACAGTTTGAGGAGGTGTTACACAGTGTGATTACTGTTGGATCCTCAGTAGTCAGTTTTAACAAATAGTCGTGTGGTAAATTGATAAGTTCAGATAGTCCAGAACAATACAACAAGTTGTCTTTCTTTTATTCTAGGTCGTCTACAACTCTCATGATTGTGCTTGTACAAGAAGATACTGTTTGTCTTTAGATTTCTAATTGTCCATTCAGAATAAACAGAGTATGTCAGTAGTTTAGTGTCTTACAAATGTAGGCATGATTGGCATTATTGTCATGTGTGCAGAATATAGTGAAATTCTTTTATGCTATTATGTGCTAATCAACATGCGTCATGTCACCACTCCCTGGCACGATGGTTAGTGAGCATTATTACCTTACCCCAAAATGTCTGTCTTCCTTATCTGAAATACCTACCTTACAAATATATATGTAAATAGAACTAAAAACAATAATGGTAAGAAAATTTAAATGAAATATATTTAAGGAACTATGGGCATACTAATTGTTGTTGTTCCTCCTCTTCATCTTTTCCCACTTCTGTGTAGGGTTGATGTTTTATAGATATCGGCATTGATTTTTACAGCCAGATGCCTTTCCTGATGCCATCCATTAATCCAGGCTTGGCCTTATCCGGCTCCAAAATGGAGGCTGAGTTGAGCATGTTAATTGTTAATTATACAATTTGCTTACGTTACTTTTCAAAAGATTTGCTTATAAATGTTTCATTTTTAGTGGATATACCTAAGCAAGTTAAGACACAGAGATATGAGAAAGGCTTGGGTTCTGGGCTAAGATGAACTTTGTATGTTGTTAAGATGGTTTTAGGGTCTTTGAATATGTCTTTCAGTGTTGTGCATGGACTAGTTCAAAAGAGCGCATTCATTGGACAAGCTCATTTTTCTGAGAACGGTGAAATTAACATAACGTATTTGAAAGTGAAGAACTTGAACGTGACATTCTGGATCTGGTTTATTAAACGTTTTACCTTACCTTATAATGTAGGGGTGGAAACAAATCTGAATACGGTATTCAGATAAACACAAATAATGAATTTTTACAAATATTTATTTCGTACAAATTTTTTGCCATTAATTTGTATTCAGAAAAAATAACATAAAATCAAATAGGCACTGTCTGTGTCTGCCTTCTGGTGCTTAAGCTGCACCCCCGTTGACACGAGCACTGCTTTCGCTTTTGGGAAAACGTTGTACTTCGCGAGGACACTTTATATTTTTCCCCGTTGGAAATGCAATATGTGACGTGAATGTTGACCAGTAGTGTAAAAGGTTAGTTCACCTACATGCTGGTCCCACAGTCACCATTTGTGTCATACGGTTGGGAATAGAGCGGCAATTTATATCTATACTTGCATCCATTTCATTTCTTTTTTTGACCGGGAGGATATTAGCATAGGGTGGCGCAGTGGGCAGCGCTGCTGCCTCGCAGTTAGGAGACCTGGGTTCGCTTCCTGGGTCCACCCTGTGTGGAGTTTGCATGTTCTTCCCGTGTCTGTGTGGTTTTCCTCCCACAGTCCAAAGACACGCAGGTTAGGTGCCTTGGCGATTCGAAATTGTCCCTAGTGTGTGCTTGGTGTGTGGGTGTGTTTGTGTGTGAAACCTGGGCTGGCACCCTGCCTGAGGTTTGTTTCCTGCCTTATGCCCTATGTTGCCTGGGATTGGCTCTGGCAGACCCCCATGACCCTGTAGTTAGCATATAGCGGGTTGGATAATGGATGGATGGATGGATATCAGCATATATGGTTATACATGTTTGTTTCTGGGTATAACTAAATAAAGTGTATTTAAATAAAAAAGTCTTCATAATTATTGTAGTTTATTCAAGAACACTGTAATAGCCTAATATAAGGCATACAAAACTGAAAAAAGTAAACTCATGGGTCATTTATTCTCACTCCTTAAACAATACAAAATGAACTAAACATGAACTAGTTCAAAATTGAAATGGTGAACAATGAACGTGAATTTATTCATTTTAGTCTGTGTGAACTGAACTTTGAGCGAGTTCTTGTTAGGTGTGAACTTGCACAACACTGATGTCTTTTGGACATTGGGTGCGTCCTGCTTCCAAGAATGGTGGGACCTTTTTATACTGTTGACCAACCTGGAGTGGTGGAGAGATGAGTTGGCTCAGACTGCGATCACCTTTCTTTCAGCAAGTGGAGGAAACAAACATATGCCTTTCCTGGTCTCTCCTACAAACTACAGACTCATTTGAATCATCAAAATGGATTTTCTTAATTTTTTTTCAGGCAATCAAGATCATGGAAGTTGCTTTGCAAAAATATGGTAGCTACGAAAAATTTGAATATGCATCTGGAGGAAGTCTTCTTACAAAGAGTCGAATATGGTTTCATGTGAAGAAATATATGGAAAAAGAGGAGTGCCTAGGAGAGGTAAATTTATCTATACTATATAAATAGAACACCTAGAGAAATGCATTATCTTATCAACTAAAATAATATTCATATTGTATAAAGTCTGAATTAAGCATGTTCTAATACAATAAAGTATAAATTGCTAAAGGTTTAAGTACCCTTGTGTTGGTGACTGTAACGGCTCGTTGCCTACATAGCAGCTTTGACCTGTTGGCTTTACATCTAAAGGTCCCTTTTTCTTCTTGTATTTGTTTGATTCCCACCAGAAACTAAACACACGTTGTCAGGCTGACTGCCTCAGTATGACAGAACTGCACTAAATGTCTTTGTTCGCTCGCTTTGATCGACTGGTTTTCCTGTTTAGACTGAGATCCTACCTTTCATCAGATGCTTCCAGCTCTGCGTCTTTGATATGCCAAATAAAATATTTGGAAAATGAATGTATGGTATTTATTAGCTTTTAAAAAATTGATATTAAGTACAGTATATTCTAATGTTCTATGCTCCTGGAAGAATATTATTATACGTTTGCAGTTTTATTACAGAAGGAAAAAGATCACTCAGTCTACTCATAAATTACATTTTATACAAATCAAATGATGACTGAAATGGGCTGATAAATTGATTTTATTTCTATTGTAGGAAGATTAATTGTGAATAGAAGTTTTTAATGGTATAAAATAAAACAAACATAGCTACATGCAATTGTACTGTAAGCTAACATTTTATGTAATACATTTCAGAGCAGTCACACCTAACTTGTTAGTCATGTGTGAGAGTACAGACGGCTTAGCTGTTAGCTAAACAACTGAGTGTGATGGATTGAATAATTTCCTCTCGTTTGTCAAGTTTCCGGGTCTTAACACTTGCTGCCTTAGAAAGGCAAAGAGTATAATTACAGACCTCAGCCATCCTGCACTGTCATGTTTTCTCACTCATTCCTTCTAGCAAAAAGTACAAGGCTATTGTCACTTGCATCACAAGGTTCACAGACAGTAATATTACTGAACAGCCAATCATGAACGAATATTGAAACAAAGCAAACACTGAATTCTTTTTATAAATGTATATGTTTGTGTGCATCTTTGTTTGTATTCTATTATTGTCAGCTGTTTGCAGGAGACAGGCAAGTAAGAATTACAATGGACTACGTACACTGTGACACGGCAACAAACATGTACTTGGAGTGCATATTCATATAATAAACCACAATAATACTGAAGCAGCATGAAAGATGAGATACTTTTGATGTCAAATGCCATTGGTCTGCATCTATTCTATAAAAGAATACAATCCACTGTCACTGGTATGCTTAGTGCATCCAAACCCAGCTTCCTTTGAAGTCTGATGATAAGGCTACTATAACAGACATTTGTAACTGCTTTGTCCATGTTAAATGTTGGGTGGCATAACATTTTCTTCAGCTAAACAAACTAAAAACAAAGGTTATACTTTTTGACTCCCCAACTTTTTTAACAGGATCATCAACAGCTTGTATCTGCTAACACTGCACATCAGGTCTCACGTCTAAAACATTTATGTCATTGTTGACCATAGTTGCAAATTTGATTAATAAATGCTGAGTAGAGCCGACCCAAGGCGCAAGTTAACCAAACAGCTACTTAGGGTCCCATGGCCATTGGGGGCCTCTGTCTGCTCAGATTGCTATGGAATATAGGAAAAATAGGGAAGAGAAAGCTGACAAATGACAACTTTGATTGTGCTGAACATTCCAAAGGGGAGCCACTCTGCTCTTTGATTGCCATCATTTCTCTAGCGGGTAACCACTTATCGATAGTAGTCATCCCTCCAAGAAAACAAACCCTCTTTGATTGCACTCATCCTGCAAAGGGCTCGTTTATATTTCATGCTCAGAATGCATATGCGCCCACATCATGGCTGTCACACGTTCCCAGCGTTTATCTAACGCGTTCTCTGAACAGATCAGAAATGAATGTGACGCATGCGCAAGTTGCAGTACCAGTAAAAAGTCAGGGGGCGCAGTGTGATAAAAGTTGGAACGTGACATCAGAGTCTCTGGTTATTCTCTACATGTGACAGAAAGTTGCTATGCGGATCCTACAGGATCGGTGTGCATGCTTCGACGCTTGATGAATGATTCAATGTAGTAAAGCAAAATGGCGACATACAGATGCATTTGTGGTGCTTTTATATTCAAGAGTCGCATATTCCCGATTGTAATGACACAAAACATTTTAAAAGTCTCACATACCATCTTCTGTGTCATCTCTTTTTTCTGGGGCTTCCTCCTGAACCGACTGCAGCGGCAATGAAATGCATTAAAGTATGTATGTTATATGTTACAGATAATTTAGTTTAAATAATGAATACTGTTAATAATCACACACATGGGGGTGACAGGATGGCAGAGCGGTAGCGCTGCTGTCTCGCAGAGAGTCACATTGCTGGTATTCCCTGCCTGGAGTTTTCATGTTTTCCTGCAGGGTTTCCTCCGTGTGCTCCAGTTTCCTTCCAAAGATATGCAGATTTGGTGACACTAAAATGACGGCAGTGTGTATGCGAGTGCTTGTATTCACCTTGTGATGAGCTGATGCCTCGTCCAGGGATTGTTTCTGCCTCGTGCCCAATGCTTGCTAGAATGGACACATTCCTGGATTAATGGATTTAATCATTAAACATCCTTTACAGAGATATTGCAGTAAGGTGTCATCAGAATTTAATGGCTGTTCCAGGCAATTCCCAACACAGCCGAACCTGTTCTCACCATGATGATATCTCGCACTGCCGCCTGGTGGATTCCACCAGAGTTATGTAAAGTACGTGCGTAAGTATAAACAGTAAAACGTTTGCGTAGTAGGAGCGTCCGCTGCAGCATGCGTTGTGTCACATGAAGTATAAACCTGGCCTAAGGGGCCCCCCTTCGGTCATGCCGATTACTCCAAGGACAACCCCACATTCTCCTATTTACACCCCTGGCTGCTTTTGTAAGACCTTATAGTGTAACTTTGTAACAAGGGGCTTACAAGCTTTAGTATAAAATCAGCACTGATGCTGAGGTTAAAAGCTGATTTTTTTCAGTTCAGGGCCATTACTGCAGTGAAGTGTCTTTTAATGATTTGCAAAAGTTTATTATTTCATTTGTTTTGTACACTTAGAGTGCAGCAGTGCCCTATGCTGGCGTGTGACACTCGTCTATGTTTTGTGTACAGTTACAGTAATTTTAAATGCTTCTTCCATAGTTTTGAGCGTCACTAAAAACAGAGATCACATTTCTTCCATGCTGACTTCATTCCATTGGCTCCCTGTGAGTTGCAGGGTGGATTTTAAGATGTTAGTTTATGTCTTTAAAACTTTACTTGGGTCCGCACCATCTTATTGTGATGAGCTCTTTTGCCTCAATTCATCTTCTATGTAGGCTTCCCTGGTCTTCAGCCCAATTTTTGCTATTTGTTCCTTGAAGTTGTTGGGTCTTAGAAGTGACCATGTCTTTTTGGTTGGGTATCCCAGGCTCTGGAACAGCTTGCCCCCTACAATAGCATCTGTCCCCAATGATTGATCATTTTAAGTACCATTCAAATTTTTATTGTCTTGTTTATATGTCATGTTAAAGTGATTAGATTCCAATACTGATGTTTTATTCTCTAATTGTATGCTGTCTTTTATACTTGCATGTTTTGTCTGAGTTTATTTTTATTTTCAATGTCTTCTTGGAATGTCACTAATTGTGTTAAACTCTTTCTTTTTAATGTTGTAAAACGCTTTGGTCAAATGTTAGTTGTTTTAAATGTGTTATATGATTAGAATTTACATCTGAACATTTCTTTTAAATCTTTGGTAGATTGTGGTTCATTTGACAGACGACCTTTTGTCCAGAGCATCAATGACAGTAGTTAATGGTCGTCCAACATTAACCATCAACATGTCCAGTGCACGGGAACACTGGCTGGAGGGCATGCTAAGACATGAAATCGGTATGTGTGTGACACAAATACAAATCATATTTTTAGAGATCTTCTGATATTTTTTTATCTGTTACATTCCCTTGTTATTTGTAGTGAAGGCTTACAGAGATAACAAAGTTTCTCATACAAGGGGCATCAATGGGGACCACCGGGAGGCCAACTCTGAAGAACAGCAAACAACTTTAAAACAAAAAAAAAAATAATGTTACTGGTGTCACATAATTCACGTGTCACTTATCCACTTGTGTGTTCACAGTGTCCAAAACACAAAAAGAGCTTCAGTTTCAAGCACTGCTTGGATTTTCCTGGAAGTATTTATTTAACAATATTTTAGCAAAAAATAGGATTGGGAGGGCGGCATGGTGGTGCAGTGGTAGCGCTGCTGCCTCACAATAAGAAGACTTCGGTTCGCTTCCCGGGTCTTCCCTGCGTGGAGTTTGCATGTTCTCCCTGTGTCTGCGTGGGTTTCCTCCGGGTGCTCCAGTTTCCTCCCACAATCCAAAGACACGCAGATTCGGTGGACTGGCGATTCTAAATTGGCCCTAGTGTGTGCTTGATGTTTGTGTGTGTCCTGCGGTGGGTTGGCACCCTGCCCAGGATTGGTTCCTGCCTTGTGCCCTGTGTTGGCTGGGATTGGCTCCAGCAGACCCCCGTGACCCTGTATTCGGATTCAGCAGGTTGGAATATGGATGGATGGATAGGATTGGGAGACCTAAGCTATTATTGCTGTTTATTTTCTGTCACCCTTTGCACGGCCTGTTATGTTGCCAATTCAGATATGCCAGCCATGGTGTGCGATATGATTTATAAAAATATCACTTCTTTTTTCTTTCACTTTGGAAAAATACTTACCTTTCTTAACACACTACAAAAAATGGCACTTACTGACAGCCAGCCATCCCTGCAGCATCAGGTGCCCAAGCCATAAGGTTCACACCAAGGAACAAGTAGAGATTACACAAGCAGGTAGAGCGATAATACTAAGAAGCTTTATTTTATTTTAGTTTTATCGCTATTTTGCAGTAAAATAAAAATTTAAAGCCCATTGGATATCTGTGTATATGTTACATTAGGAAAAAAAACTCTCCCAGCAATCACTTATCTGAAAGTGCATTTATAATTCAATAAAAGAAATAAACTTTCCACTCTTCACATAGCACTGTAATGGACACTGATCACAGCATAATTTGAATGAGATGCTCATTTCCTTTGTAATTTTTACATCCAGCTAAATACTGAGAGATACGCCCGAACACCACCAGACTGAGACCACGTTTTTATAGAAAGAGCACACGTTTATTTTCACTACACACAGTGCTCCCAGTGCTCCCAGCACCAATCACCCCAAATACGGGCCTTTCTCTCCCTGTCCGTGGGCCGCCTTTTCCTCTCCTCACAGGAGCTTCGTCCTGCTCCCACTCCCGACTCTAGCTCCCTGATTATAGGGAGGCTGCCCCTTTTATTCCCACCCGGATGTGCTCCAGGTGCCTGATGAGTCTTCTAGCAGCACTTCCTGGTGTGGCGGAAGTGCTGCCCTTGCACCCGAAAAGCACTCCGGGCGTCACAGGAGTCCCGGGTGTGGCGGAAGTGAATGTTCCCAGGGCTCCATGAGGCTCGTGGTGCCCCCTGGCGGTGGCCACGGGCCCCAATGGGCTTGAGTCTCCTTGTTCTTTTCCTGTGGCCCCCTCAAGATCCAGGGCGGTTGCCCCCTCGTGGCCTGGGGGACGTATACGCCACCTTCCGGTCCTTCCAGGCGTCCCCCAGCCTCCCGTGACACTGCCTGATGAGTTTTACATGAAATTTACATCAATAAGAAATCAGATCTCCTACATTTCAAAATGACTCTCACTTTAATGACTTCATTTGTAAATGATGTAATTATTTAGCTAAACAAACAAGCCAGATGGACTGAATGGTATTCTCTCAATGGTCACATTTCTTATCTTCTTATTTGGTGCTATGCACAGTTGCTTGCAGCTTTCTAGTTTGATTTACTTAATTATTTCATGTTTAAGTAAAATAATGCTTACTGTAAAGATATTATAGAAGTCTAGATTTCAGATAAAATGCTCCTCTGAAACTGTGTTCTTTGCTCACAGGAACTCACTATGTACGTGGTATTAACAATGCCCTCCAGCCATGGTGCACCTTGAGTGGTCGTAAAAAGCATGGCTTAAAGCCAGTCAACCCCACAGAAGAGGGTCTGGCCAGCATTCACAGTGTACTCTTCCGCAAGGACCCCTTCCTCTGGAGAGCAGCTCTCTTGTACTATACTGTGTACCAGGCCAGCTACATGTCCTTTGCACAACTTTTTCACAACGTTGGCAGATTTGTCAAGGATCCTAATACCCGGTGGGACTACTGTGTCCGTGCCAAGAGGGGACAAAAGGACACTTCTCTGCCAGGTAAACACATACTCTAATTCTGTTAACTGTCTCCTTAATTTGAGTGGCCTTCATGGTATCATAGCTCACATGGCATGTAAATCATATGCCTAGCAAGCAGAAAGCATCAGCTCAATCAAACACACATCATTCTGGTTTACACGAAATATAAAACACACAAAAAGGTGGCACTAATAGAAAAAAAATACACAAAATGGCGATTCACCTAAATAATAGTGAAATAAATGAAATGCATTGGCCAAGAGTGTAGGTTAACTCGAACAAAGGACTCCTGAGCTGGTAGCAGTGCTAGATGCTAGGTTTTGGTAAAGAATGTGAGGCTGGAAAATTAATTCAAACAATGTTTCCCTACATCCATAGGTGGTTTGATATTATAAAACATTACTTTTCTTGTTTTTTCTGCTAAGTTATACATTTTTCAATATTAAGAATTAATGTTTGAAAGTATTTGGAACTAATTATTTTGATGTTGCATTTGCCACCATTTTGTTTTTGGCATCAGCTGCCCTTCTGTGTCTAGCAACACGTTCAATTGCCATTGTGTGGCAAAAGCCAACTAACTGCACATTGTGACCACATCACATGGAAGATACTTGAGGTGGCAATGCGATCATCCTGATGTCCAAAAAACAAACATTGGAGGTGTTTGGAGTTAGTGTTTTCAAAAAGTAAGGCTTTTTGAATGTTCTTTTTGATTTGAACATTTGTTTTGCTTTGTTTTCTGGGTTTTTGGACCGTTGCTTTGTTTACTTCACCTGGTGCAATTTTTAAACTTTTTCCCTGCCTTTACTTCTCACTGATCACAATGATTCTTGTCTTCTTTTAAATAGGAGTACCATGGCCAAGCCACATTCCTGGATTGGGATGGTCATTTTAAAGTCAAGGGAATACACATACAGTTGTGCTTGAAAGTTTGTAAACCCTTTAGAATTTTCTATATTTCTGCATAAATATGACCTAAAACATCATCAGATTTTCACACAAGTCCTAAAAGTAGATAAAGAGAAACCAGTTAAACAAATGAGACAAAAATATTATACTTGGTCATTTATTTATTAAGGAAAATTATCGAATATTACATATTTGTGAGTGGCAAAAGTATGTGAACCTTTGCTTTCAGTATCTGGTGTGACCCTCCTTGCAGCAATAACTGCAACTACACATTTCCAGTAACTTCTGATCATTCCTGCACACCGGCTTGGAGGAATTTTAGCCCATTCCTCCATACAGAACAACTTCAACTCTGGGATGTTTGTGGGTTTCCCCACATTAACTGCTCGCTTCAGGTCCTTCCACAACATTTCAATTGGATTAAGGTCAGGACTTTGACTTGGCCATTCCAAAACATTAACTTTATTCTTCTTTAACCATTCTTTGGTAGAACGACTTGTGAAATTAGGGTCGTCGTCTTGCTGCATGACCCACCTTCTCTTGAGATTCAGTTCATGGACAGATGTCCTGACATTTTCCTTTTGAATTCTCTGATATAATTCAGAATTCATTGTTCCATCAATGAAGGCAAGCCGTCCTGGCCCAGATGCAGCAAAACAGGCCCAAACCATGATACTACCACCACCATGTTTCACAGATGGGATAAGGTTCTTATGCTGGAATGCAGCGTTTTCCTTTCTCCAAACATAATACTTTTCATTTAAACCAAAAAGCTCTATTTTAGTCTCATCCGTCCACAAAACATTCTTCCAATAGCCTTCTGGTTTGTCCACGTGATCTTTAGCAAACTGCAGATGAGCAGCAATGTTGTTTTTTAAGAGTACTGGGTTTCTCCTTGCAGCCTTGTCATGCACACCATTGTTGTTCAGTGTTCTCCTGATGGTAGAGTCATGAACATGAACATTAGCCAATGTGAGAGAGACCTTCAGTTGCTTAGAAGTTACCCTGGGGTCCTTTGTGACCTCGCCGACTATTACACGCCTTGCTCTTGGAGTGATCTTTGTTGGTTGACCATTCCTGAGGAGGGTAACAATGGTCTTGAATTTCTTGAATTTCCTCCATTTGTAAGCAATCTGTCTGACTGTGGATTGGTGGAGTCCAAACTCTTTAACAAACTTACTGCTAATCCTAGAGGTTCACGTACTTTTGACACTCACAAATATGGAATATTCGATCATTTTCCTTAATAAATGACCAAGTATCGGAGGTGCCAGGAGTTGGTGGGCGTAGCTCCTTCCTGCGTGCGCCATAGGTGTCTTACTTGTCGGCGGCTCAGTGAATCCACGCCCCTTCCGGCGTGCTTTCCATGGTTGTCTTGCCTTAGTGAATTATATATATAGATTCTAAAGGGTTCACAAACTTTCAAGCACAACTGTACTGCTGCTTTGGTGTTTTTTTCCCAAATTTAGCGCCTTTAGCCAGAGTTGGCAACTCTTTTCAAGTTTTAATGGTGTGTGAAAGTCAAAGACACATTTCGATCATTGTAGCCTTGAGGTCAACGATTGCCCGTCACCAAATATGTGTTTTTTCCTCAGTTATGATGAATTGGGGCGGAGTGGTGGCTCTGAGGCTAAGGATCTGCGCTGGTATCCAGAAGGTTGTTGGTTCAAATCCCCGACACTGTCAAAAGAGATCTTGCTCTGCTGGGCCCTTGAGCAAGGCCCTTAACCTGTAATTGCTCCAGGTGTGCTGTACAATCTCTGACCCCAAAGGGTATGTGAAAACTAACAAATTCCTAATACGAGAAATTGTATAAGGTGAAATAAAGAACAAATAAAAATAAATAAAAATTTAAAAAAACCTCTAAGAGAACAAACAGCGTTGGACATACAGTATTGTAGCTCGCTCCTGGCATCATGTGTGCCTGGCAAAACACATCAAAAAAATGGGGGAACACAAAATTGCCAAGAATATGGTGGATGAAGGCCTTCTTGAGAGACCACCATATCCAGAAGCATATCTGAAAATAAGGTGATGTCGAGACGTACATCTGTTTTATTTGTAGTAAAGACTGGAGCAAATGTTACTCCATACCTCAGCGATGAATTCCTGCTAAGGAGTGAAGCATCTCAATTGAATTCTGCTGGAAACCTTGAAGACTAAAGAGGAGTCCAGCAGACTGTAAAATACCATTTATAAAATATTAACGGCCTGAAAATGAAAATGCATTTAATAGTGCATAGTATTGTCCCAGCATACATACCAACAGAGTAAATCACACTCACTACTAAAAATCTAAGTTAAAAGAAATTTGCACAAAAGTGTGAAGTAGTCACTGACTAACACCTGGGTGATAAGAACCATGCCAAAGACACTTGTAAACGTTTCTCTCTCAACTTTGCTGTTTCATTTATGTCTTTTGGAGCTTTTTTGTTTAGAATTAAAGGTTCTGGTGGTTGTGATGCGGAGCTGGATTAAGGGGGTTTCAGAATCAGAACACTGTGTTATCACTGTTGTTATTAACTATTTAATAAAAATACAGTATACCTTGGCAGTGACATTCATGTCTCTGGTGACTCTTCCTGTGAAGTCAGTAGACGGATTGGGAGAACATGGGGGGTCATGGGGTCGCTGGAAAAGGGTGTGTGACTCTCCTGATATCTCTGCAAAAGGACGAAGGTCCAAGTGTTTACAGTCCTGGTGCTTCCTGTCTTGCTATATGGTTGAGAGACATGGACGCTATCCAGTGACTTGAGACGAAGACTGGACTTTAGTACTGTGTCTCTTCAGAGAATCCTTGGGTACCGCTAGTTAGACTTTGTATCGAATGAGCAGTTGCTCATGGAGTCCCGAATGAGGCACATTACCTGCATTGTGAGGGAGCGTCAGTAACGGCACTACAGCCATGTAAACGTTTCTCCGAGGGTGATCCGGCTCGTAACATTGTCATTGTTGGGGACCCAAGTGGCTGGACCAGGCCAAGGGGTCGCCCACGTAACACCTGGCTGTGGCAGATAGAGGGTCATTTCCAGAGGGTGGGATTGGACCGCGTGTCTGCCTGGGGGGATTTCCAACCTGGATCCCAAGTTGTTTCGCTGTGTGGTGGGTGCAGCAGTGTACTGTACCAGTGGATGCTCCCCGACTTGACTTGACTTGACAGTATATTTAATGCAACAAAAACAAAATGTTTGGCTTTTTTAGCCTTTCATTTCCTTTTTGCTTCTTCCTGCTGTTTACCTTTCAATTAAGGATTTTCACATTCTTTAAAGGCGGGCAGCACGGTGGCACAGTGGTAGCGCTGCTGCATCACAATAAGGAGATCTGGGTCCGCTTCCCGAGTCCTCCTTCCGTGGAATTTGCATGTTCTCCCAATGTTTGCGTGGTTTTCCTCCCACAGTTCAAAGACATGCAGGTTAGGTGCATTGGCGATACTAAATTGTCCCTAGTGTGTGTGTGCCCTGCGGTGGGCTGGCACCCTGCCTGGTGTTTGTTCCTGCCTTGCGCCCTGTGTTGGCTGGGATTGGCTCCAGCAGACCCCCGTGACCCTGTGTTAGGATATAGCAGGTTGGTGGACAATGACTGACTGACTGATATTCTTTAAAGGAAGAGATTTCAGATGCCAACGTGGACCAAGTAGTTTATTTTAACAGAGTCCCCAGAGCTGGTAGTACACTAAGGTAATGCACTGTTCAGCCAAAATTAAAATTCTTTTTCCAGGAAAGATACCATTTATAACAAAGAGAAGCACCTTGACTGGGTAAACTGGGTGTTATCTACGTTTGTATATCAAAGAGTTAAATTTGATCTCTGTTGTATGAGACAGCTCTCCATCTCTGAACAGAGATAAGCAGGACCTAACAGATGATTTCCTTTTCTACTTTTGTATATCAGAGAATTAAATCCTACTTGCTGTCATACAGAACCTGAAGCCATTTTATTCCTTTACTCTTCCACAATATTAATAAACATCTTTTATTTTTATTGCAGCTTTTTATTGAAGCATGAGGAATTTTACAAGTACAGAAGTATAGTACAAATCTTAGCACAACTTTTTACAACTAGAGATTAAGCAATCTGCTCAGGATCACACAGTGATGGTGGCTGAACCGACAACCTTGCTATATAAAGTCCTGTGCTTTACCCACTGGAGCACACTGTCTGTCCGTCTGTTTGTCTTTGCACTGTCCAGTCTGTTAATATATGTTTGTCTAGTTGGATTTGTGTTTGTGTTTCCATACTTGACAGTCTGAATATATCCATGCAGTAATACAATGGGTACACAGTCATGTTGGAACGGAACAAGCTTTTTAATAGGAAATAGAAGTAGCAGCGTTCACATAGCAGATTAGATAAAGGATAGCAACGGTACCACAGTGTGTTCTGCTTTCTGTCTTCTGGATGTATGAAAACCTCCAAACGTAGAGCTGGTTAGCTGGATAAGACTCGATACACATTATATCTTGCATGGACTGGGCTGTTAGACCCCAGGACTTTGTTATACCTCCCTTAAGATTTTTAATGTGTCTGGGATGGTCCATAAAATTGTGTCACACTACATGACATTTCCAGAGATTTTCAGTTGCAGACTTCATTTTCACAGTCTTAGTGAGTCTGGGGCAGTCATGTTTGTTTAATATCTCCAGCAACTCAGTCCAGCCAGTCAACAACATGTCCTGATGAAATCAAATGAGTTTAATTTTGTCATAAGTGGTATAAGTGGGCTCTGTGTGTGCAAGAGCAGACAAGTAGTGATCGCTCATCCAGAAATATATTGCATAAAAATAAGCCATGAAGAATAAGGAACGTGAGGGTTTATGTGACCGGTACCTGCTGAAGTGCTCCAAATGTAAATATAAATGAAAAATAATTTGTTTTCTTTGTTTTTCAGGCTGTTTCAGTAAGGATCAAGTGTATTTGGATGGCATTCTTAAAATACTAAGATACAGGGAAACAATTGACTTTCAACTTCTGACTGCTCTTGGAAAGGTAAATCATGAAATATAATAGGTAATTAAACAATGTGCTTCAAAAATGGTGATGCTTATGGCAATTTATTATTTGGAATTTACCATTATTATTACTTCTTTAGTAATCTGTAGTAATCACACTTGGAGCCCTCTATGGAAGACAGGGATGATGAAAAAGTGGAAACAGGCTGCAGAGAAGAGTCTTTAATGGGCAGACTAGGTGGGATACTGGCCTGTTTTCAACTCTAGATAGATAGATAGATAGATACTTTATTAATCCCAAGGGGAAATTCACATAATCCAGCAGCAGCATACTGATAAAAAACAATATTAAATTAAAGACTGATAAAGATGCAGGTAAAACAGACAATAACTTTGAATAATATTAACGTTTACCACCCCCGCTGGAACTGAAGAGTCGCATAGTGTGGGGGAGGAACGGTCTCCTCAGTCTGTCAGTGGAGCAGGACGGTGACAGCAGTCTGTCACTGAAGCTGCTCCTCTGTCTGGAGATGATCCTGTTCAGTGGATGCAGTGGATTCTCCATGATTGACAGGAGTCTGCTCAGCGCCCGTCGCTCTGCCACGGATGTTAAACTGTCCGGGTCCGTGCCTATAATAGAGCCTGCCTTCCTCACCAGTTTGTCCAGGTGTGAGGCGTCCCTCTTCTTTATGCTGCCTCCCCAGCACACCACCGCATAGAAGAGGGCGCGCCACAACCGTCTGATAGAACATCTGCAGCATCTTATTGCAGATGTTGAAAGACGCCAGCCTTCTAAGGAAGTATAGTCAGCTCTGTTCTCTCACAGAGCATCAGTATTGGCAGTCCAGTCCAGTTTATCATCCAGCTGCACTCCCAGGTATTTATAGGTCTGTACCCTCTGCACACAATCTCCTCTGATGATCACGGGGTCCATGAGGGGCCTGGGCCTCCTAAAATCCACCACCAGCTCTTTGGTTTTGCTGGGTTTCAGTTGTAGGTGGTTTGAGCCGCACCATTTAACAAAGTCCTTTATTAGGTTCCTATACTCCTCCTCCTGCCCACTCCTGATGCAGCCCACGATAACAGTGTCGTCAGCGAACTTTTGCACGTGGCAGAACTCCTAGTCGTATTGGAAGTCCGATGTATATAGGCTGAACAGGACCGGAGAAATTACAGTCTCCTGCGGTGCTCCTGTGTTGCTGACCACAATGTCAGACCTGCAATTCCCGAGACGCACATACTGAGGTCTGTCTGTAAGATAGTGAATATACACTCACCTAAAGGATTATTAGGAACACCTGTTCAATTTCTCATTAATGCAATTACCTAATCAACCAATCACATGGCAGTTGCTTCAATGCATTTAGGGGTATGGTCCTGGTCAAGACAATCTCCTGAACTCCAAACTGAATGTCAGAATGGGAAAGAAAGGTGATTTAAGCAATTTTGAGCATGGCATGGTTGCTGGTGTCAGACGGGCCGGTCTGAGTATTTCACAATCTGCTCAGTTACTGGGATTTTCACTCACAACCATTTCTAGGGTTTACAAAGAATGGTGTGAAAAGGGAAAAACGGCAGTCCTGTGGGCGAAAATGCCTTGTTGATGCTAGAGGTCAGAGGAGAATGGGCCGACTGATTCAAGCTGATAGAAGAACAACTTTGACTGAAATAACCACTCGTTACAACCGAGGTATGCAGCAAAGCATTTGTGAAGCCACAACACGCACAACCTTGAGGCGGATGGGCTACAACAGCAGAAGACCCCACCGGGTACCACTCATCTCCACTACAAATAGGAAAAAGAGGCTACAATTTGCACGAGCTCACCAAAATTGGACAGTTGAAGACTGGAAAAATGTTGCCTGGTCTGATGAGTCTCGATTTCTTTTGAGACATTCAAATGGTAGAGTCAGAATTTGGCGTAAACAGAATGAGAACATGGATCCATCATGCCTTGTTACCACTGTGCAGGCTGGTGGTGGTGGTGTAATGGTGTGGGGGATGTTTTCTTGGCACACTTTAGGCCCCTTAGTGCCAGTTGGGCATTGTTTAAATGCCACGGGCTACCTGAGCATTGTTTCTGACCATGTCCATCCCTTCATGACCACCATGTACCCATCCTCTGATGGCTACTTCCAGCAGGATAATGCACCATGTCACAAATCTCGAATCATTTCAAATTGGTTTCTTGAACATGACAATGAGTTCACTGTACTAAAATGGCCCCCACAGTCACCAGATCTCAACCCAATAGAGCATCTTTGGGATGTGGTGGAACGGGAGTTTCGTGCCCTGGATGTGCATCCCACAAATCTCCATCAACTGCAAGATGCTATCCTATCAATATGGGCCAACATTTCTAAAGAATGCTTTCAGCACCTTGTTGAATCAATGCCACGTAGAATTAAGGCAGTTCTGAAGGCGTAAGGGGGTCAAACACCGTATTAGTACGGTGTTCCTAATAATCCTTTAGGTGAGTGTACAGTATCTCTAGGAGGCATAGTGACACACTAGTTAACACTTTTGCCTCACCATCCAGGTCACATTTTTGGCCCCAGTAATCGGTCAACATAGTTGGCAGATGTTTCCCTAGCTGTCAGGGACACTTAAAGACCATTGAGCTCTTATAATCTCTTCAAAACTACCGTAGTTCGGTTTCTCCTTCCCCACTGACTTCAGTTCATTTCACTGAGATTGGCAAAATTCCCGAACGTTTCAGCAATCTTGCTGAAGTTGAGGTGAAGTGAATTGAGTGAGATTTGCTCATTCCTAGATGCAGTAGTACACGGATGAACCACTGATCTTGCTTTTCTGTGATTGTATTTAAAGGTCTCTTATGAAGATGTGGACCGCTTGAAGGGACTTGCCATAATGAACAATGTACGGATACCTCATTTTCTTCAGGATCAAGCCCGCTACAAAGAGCAGCTGAACAAAATTATGGAAGTTAATCATCTAACGGATGCTGAACTTCAGACTCTTCTGTAGTGATGACTCTGTTTACATTGATTGCTCTTCCATTTTCTTTTTTTCTCATACAGTTACTTTGAATAGCATGGATGAAACAAAGGCAGAGCATAGACACACACTTCTGATATCTGATTAAAGGCAGGGATGGAGCTTGAATTTATTTACTTCTCTGAGTAATATCGTGTGGCTTATGGGTGGTTTGTGGGTGTAATATACATTTATTTTTTTATAACAAGTCCCTGCTACCTTGGCCACTGGGTCAACGCCTGGAGTCAAGTCTGTGACTTCTTCCTGATTAGTCCAACTGTTAGGTAGAAAAACAAGTGTTGTAACGTGTCCTCCTAAACTAAAGGAAGGCCCCTGGAGCTCAGGAAGCCACCATCATCCCTGTGCAGTGGGGATGGTGAGGTCAGCAGGCTGATTCTTTAACTTGGCAGCAATACGTACCTTTACAAATCTTAGAGTCCCACAGTTTACAAAGCGTGTAAGTGAGCCGTCCAGAGGAAATATCATAAAGTGAAGTCAGTGGTGGCCATAAGACGACTGTGTGCAGTGGCTCACTGGTGGTCCTGCCAAAAAACAAAACTGCTCTGAGAACCGACGCAATCAGTGAAGTGTTAAGCTGACTTTAGTATCCTCATTTACTGTGGTTGTGATCACACAAACATTTGCCAAAAAAAGTTGTTTTAATATGAAATGCACTTTCATTCTCAAGCCAAACATGCCATCCAGTGAAGATATTCATTTTGACCTCTTTTAACGGAATAAATTCTCTGGAACGTTTCCTTGAATGTGACTCTCTTAGTATCAACTGCACTTAGCGTACATGCTGTTTCCTTTTAAGGAAAATCTCACTGCTCGAATAAGTGCGAGCTGATGTGTACGACAGGAATCTGAAACTAAACTACAATTCGTTGGTTTTGTCTTTTGTGCTGTTTAACAGCTGAGCAACAGGACAAAAATTTTCAAGATGATTTCAGGTTGTGGAAGGTCAGGAGTAGGATTCCATCACTGAAAACCTCAGGTATGCTATTGAGTACCGGGAAAGAGTAAACAGCTGATTGTTTTTTGATAGTTATGAATATTTTTGTTGAGTGGGAATTTGCCTTAGACAAAGAATCTTTGTTTCATTTGACCCTACTTTTAATATATTTTAAAATAAATCTGGTTTTATGTTGGAGTTTGTCATGATTATTTAAAATACTCGGTTGACATTGAAGTAAGAACGTAGCTGTACTCTGTAAATATGACAATAATGACTCTATAGAGTGGCAGACAGCCGGGACCCATGCCTGGCTGGGTCACCCCTTCACTCTATATTCAGGGGGAGCAGCCCTGGACGGTGCAATACCTTCCCCTGGATGCTAGATGGCCACCCCCCTGGGTTGGAGAGGTGCCTCGGTCTCCCGCAGGGCTCCATGGGAATTGGAGTTTGGTGCAGCCCTGTTGGGTCCCGCAGGCGCCGCCAGGGGGAGCTGCAGCTGGGACTCCCGAGCCCGTATAGGCAGCGTATTCACCACACCTGGAAGTACAATCAAGCACCTGGAGCACTTCTGGGTGCCGTATAAAAGAGCCAGCAGCGAGAGTCAGGATGAGATTGCCTGAGAGGAGTGGTGGAGGAAGAAAAAAAACTTTGCGGTGTGTTTTATTTGGTGTTTGTGCACATGGGACTGTGTTGTGCCTGTGGGGATTAATGGGGAAGACGTGCCCCACCGGTGAAGAAAAATAAAAAGTTTATTTATTTTACATGTGCCTCCGTGTCCATCTGTGTCGGGTCAGGCACCCATATAGCGCCTTTGTTACAAGAGCTATATAGGATCTGATGATTAAAAAACAAAAAAAAACCTTTACCCTTTTCATTACCAGGTGTCTCTGCCCATATCTGGATCATTCTGGGACCCTGAGCGAGCCAACAATCTGTGGACCAC
Organism: Polypterus senegalus; assembly: GCF_016835505.1. Classification (NCBI taxonomy): domain Eukaryota; kingdom Metazoa; phylum Chordata; class Cladistia; order Polypteriformes; family Polypteridae; genus Polypterus; species Polypterus senegalus. Next base: position 37,661,601 of record NC_053168.1, read on the forward strand.
CTGTTCAAAGAAAAAACAACTGTGGTGTAGGCCCTTTTGAAACTTTCTGCTCTTTGTCTCTGTACAGGTAAAGCGCTGAGGCTCGGTGTTCACCTTTTAAAGTTGTTTTAGGTGCTAAGATGTTATATTAAATGCACACAGCGGTCTTCATTCAGTCCATATATTGAGATTCGCGAGGCTCCCCTTTTCATGCATTACTAAGAAGACTCTTCACATAGCACAAGTCAAAGCTGACATGTCTTACTCTTGGCACATCTGCCTCCTGTAATAGGCAGGTCTGTAAAGCTAATAGTGGCAAGTGGTCCGCTTGCAATGGGCAAATAAAAATGGCTGAAATGTATGAATTGCAGCAGCTTAGTAATAAGGAGAAGCTGCAGCTTACTGAGGTGGCAATGCACAGCCTCATCCTTTGTAATATGGATTGTATGTGACCTTATTGGTTCTTTTGAGCATTTCTACATTGTTAGATTTAAATGCATTTGGTATATTACACTATTTATGACACATCTCCAAAAAGATCACAACCTAACGATTCTAAAAGCAGTGTCGGGAGCAAAAACGGTGATAAGGGAGAGAAAGCATGGCTTCTTTTTGTTGTTTATTGCATTGTCTTGAAGTTACAGTTTGGCGTTTCTCTTTTTCATTTCATGTATCCTACACTTTTACCTCAAGTCAAGCAGACTTCACGTTCTGCCACTGTGTTACAAGCAGGCTGTGTTTAAAGTGACAGACTTAACCACAGCTTCAAATACCACAAGTCACCTATCCTGATGGCGCAGAACCAGTTTGACTGAACTGCTCTGGGCGGTTTTGTTAGAAGCATCAAAAGGATAATAAACACCGAGTAACTGTGCACCGTCCCAACATGGAGTCAGCGGGACACTTCAGTCAAGCATGCAGTGGCTATTTATATTAATATGTAGCTCAGGCAGCTCAAATGTTTAAATATAATAAAAGGGAAGTTAACCAGCTAGACTTAAAATAAGGTATTAAAAAACATTCAGGCTGTCTGTTCCTGCTCTGTATGCGGTGCACACCCTTGAAGAAGATTTGACATTTTATTGTTACACAACACAGCAGATTTAATTTGACTTTTTTGACATTGATTATTAGGAAAAGACTCTTTACTGTCAAAGTTGAAAAGTGGTCTCAATGACACATAGGACAAGGCATTTCACAGCCCATGTAACTTCATTTATAAACGTTTAGTGAAATTTAAAGCAAAAATTGAAGAGAAAGGTTTTTAATACGCATAATACACATGAAAAAGAACTTCAAGTCAATTTTCAGTTTCAGGCTTCTATATCTTTGTTACTTTTCTTTGTTATGATACTCCTGGAGTACAGTATGGCCTTATACCTGGTCACTCATAAATTTACTTGACGGTTACACCAGAATTACAGAAAGGCGACGGATAAGTATTGGATGAGACAGAACCCTCCATTATCTATTCCTCTGTGTAGAGCTAGACATGTGAATACAACTTCAGAAAATCTGTAGGCGAGTTTATCACTCAGACCTCCTTTAGGTGAATACCTGTAGGTGAATGTGTGACGGTGTCCTGCAGCAGACTGCCGCCTGCCCAGAGATGGCTGACACCAAACTTGGAAATGTCCAGATATCAAACAGTAATGGCATAGGCAAAATCATATGTCCAATATTCAGTACAAATGGCAAATATAATAATCTGTTAAAGGGAAATGAAAAATGTTTCTGTCAAATACCTGTCTCAAATGGCAAATGTCAAATGTATATGGCAAATATTCTGATTAAATGTATTATGTCTCATTAAAACAAGGGAGAATATTAGATGGAAAAGAACAGAAGAGAAAATGAAGTGAAATCCACAAGCCAAAAGTCAGCACTGAAAAGTCAATCCTATCTTTTAACAAAGCCTTAACAGTAATCAAAACTGTAGCCAAGAAACTAGAAAAAACGTGTGTCAACAATAAGATAAGAGGTGATGAGCAAAGCCCTCACTAGCGAGAGGTCTTGTTTATATCTGCAAGCTTGGCCCTTTATGCTGTTGTGCAACTGACCTCACGCATCGTGCAGTCTGACAGCCAGAAACAAAAGGGAGTCACGAGAGAGCTATGTACACAAATAAATGACAATGGCAACGCAGGAAGACTTTCTGAATCTACAAAGCAAAGCTAGATTTGTGTTCTCCAATGGAGAAAAGCACAGAACTCAAAATAACCAAAGAGGACTAAAGGAAACCCCTCAAACAATTCAAAAATGAAACCACAGCAAAATGGCACATGTCTGACACGTGTGGCAATATCTTAAAGAGAACATGTTGGCTGTAGGAGGAATACATTCTGTATCATGGCCAACATCAGGTATACATGTTAGAAGTGATGTAGGGCTGCACACCATACCAGTACTGGAAGTGAATGCTAAATTTCAAGCACCTTGTGCTCATTTCTTTATTAGCGCAACTGGAACTCCAAAGGGGAGGAAACCCCCAACAACTCTTTGATTCACATCTAGCTTGAGTAACTAAGGAGGAGCCAAAATATTGCTCTCCATGGCCTGGTCATTCTCACCTCCGGTCTCAAATTGGCTGTCTCATGTGGTGAGTGTATTGGTGCAAAATTGTCTGCCGTCACATCATCCAGAAGGATGCTGCACATTAGCGGTGGTTGAAATGGCTCCCCATTCACTATGAAAAGCACTATATGTGCTATATGAAAGTCATTTATTATTAATAATATAAACGCACTGGACCCCCGCTTCCGGCTGCTCTTCAGAATTAACATAGTGTGGCATAGCAGGTGTTTCCGGGCTGGGTGAGTTGGAGACAGAGGGAGGTATCCATTATTTACTTGGGTGCCATTTTGGTGGCGGTACTGAGGTCTGAAAGCTAGTGTCGATTCTGAAGTCAAAAGTTTAGCTTCAATCCAATACTAAAGTGGTGCCTAAAAGTTTGTAATCATTTGTAACTGTCAACAGTGAATTATAAAGAAATTCAAGCACTGCCTTTATCCCAGATACTACAGCATTTAGCTAATGTCACATGATGTGACTTCTAGTCGTGGGGTACGTCAGACGTGCCGGCTGCAGTTGCTGATCTCATCACTGGACTGCGTCTACTAAATGACATGTCAGATTACGCGACTGAGTGCCGACCTCCCAGCACGGTTGTGCTCTTCCCTTTTCTAACAATGAATAACATGCTGCCTGACGGAGCTGGTGCCGTACAAAGGGTTAACAGGTTCTATGAGTTCAGTCGTATTCCCACCCGGCCCCCTTTCTCCTTTTTGTCATGGTATGTAAAATACGAGACATCAGATAGACATACTTCTGTTTGCAAGGTCCATTTTAAAACCATCATACCTAACCAGCTGATCAAACAACTCTATGCACTCTATACACTCGCTCCGTCCATATACAACTGTTTACTGGATTTTCTCACCAACCGCCCCCAGTCTGTCAGGATGGGCAAACACACATTGTCCACCTTTACCCTGAGTACTGGTGGTGCTGCAAGGGTGTGTACTAAGTCCCCTTCGCTATGCACTCTAGTCCCATGACTGTCAACCCATCCACCAATCAGACATTATTGTTACATTTGTGGAGGATACGACTGTCATTGGGCTTGTAACAGACAACAATGAAGCTGCATATAGGGAAGAGGTTCAGAATCTGACAGCAGGGTGCAACACCAACAACCAGGTCTTAAATACCAAAAAGACCAAAGAAGTTATTCTGGACTTTAGGACCACTAAAAAGACCAATCACAGTCCGATAGCAATCAATGCAGATGCTGTGGAGAGAGTTTCCAGCTTTAAGTTTCTAGGTGTCACCATCTCAGAGGACCAATGCTGGGCTATAATAGGCAAAGCACAACAATGCCTCGATTTTCTCAGGAAGCTAAGGAGAGCTGACCTCCCCCAGAGGCTGCTGGTTAATTTCTAAAGATGCACTATAGAGAGCATCTTAACTAACTGCATGATAGCTGCTAAAGAAGCCCTGCAGCGGGTCGTAAAAACAGCAGAGGCTATTATTGGGACTGAACTGCCATCACTCGGACTCTTGTATAAGACTTGCTGTGTGAGATGGGTGAGAGTGGTGGCTCTGAGGCTAAGGATCTGTGCTGGTATCCCGAAGGTTGCCGGTTCGAATCCCCGTCACTGCCGAAAGAGCTCCTACTCTGCTGGGCCCTTGAGCAAGACCCTTAACCTTCAGTTGCTCCAGTGGCGCTGTACAATGGCTGACCCTGTGCGTTGACCCCAAGGGGTATGCGAAAATAAACATATTCCTAATACAAGAAATTGTATAAGGCAAAAAAAAAAAACTCTTAAGAGAACAAACAGTGTTGGACATACAGTATTGTAGCTCACCCCTGGCAAAACACATCAAAAAAAAAGGAGAACACAAAATTGCCAAGAATATGGTGGACGAAGGCCTTCATGAGAGATCACCATATCCAGAAGCATATATGAAAATAAGGTAAAAAAATAAATAAAAATTTAAAAAAAACCTTCTCGAGGACAAAACTCATCCTGGAAATTCTTTGTTTGAGCTCCTCCCTTTAGGAAGACGCTTTAGGGTCAATCCGCGTACGCACAGATAAACAGACTAAAAAAGAGCTTTTTCCCATCTGCCATAAACGTTCTCACCTCTGAATCTCCTCAGTCTGAGATCATTTTTAATTGAACATGTGCAATAAGCTATATTGGTAATGTATTACAATATAGAATATGGAATGTACTATTCATTAACAGGTGCAATAACAATTTATGCTGCTGTACTTTGAGCAATAATAATTTGCTCTGGTTACTTGATCACTTAACACTGTATACGACATATTTGGAATTAATTGACTTTTCTTTAAATGCACCTTGGGGCCGTCACAAAAAGTCATTTCGTTGTGTTACACAATGACAATAAAGTGCTTGAACTTGAACATCTGCGTTCCTCCTTCTTCATCGCTGCATTCTATGCCGTGTAGTTCTGGGTAAGCATTCAGCTCCCATGTCCTTACGACTAAAGAGAAAAGCAAACCTTTCTGATTTTTGTCGGGGTACGTCGCAGAATGACCGTGCAAGTTGCTGGCCAAGTCACATTACACGACCGGCCTCATGGGTGCGCGCTGCTGGCTGCTGCTGACTTGCTAAGATTATGTAAATGTAGGCTACGCCTGAAAATGGCAGGAAACGTCAACTAATGTGATGTGTTTGGGTAATATTTGATATATTTTGTTAAATGAAAGTTTTGCACACTTTCATTTGGCACACCTTCAGTAAGCCGAATATGGAGGATAAAGAAAAAGAGCATCATGAATACGTATGCCTGACTCATGAGTACCGGGTGGTCCAGATCTAATTATGCAATTTTCATTATGCTATAACTTATTAAGTTTATTACATAGAAAATCACTGGAAAAATCCCGGACCATCGAGAAGTGTTTCGAACTGATGACATGAAGAGTCGTCTTCGCGCCGAACTGGAATCATCCCCACATAAACCAAAGACATCTAGATGATCTGGATCTGCATAATTAGATCTGGACCACCCTGTACACTTGTACCCTGCTCATGTATTCACTAATCACGACTGCCCACTGCTAGCGGTCTTTGCCCCTTGTGGTATAGCAGGTCCACGGCCACACCATCACCCACCTACAAATATTATGCCAGCTGGGCTGTCCTCCGTAAATACTACGTGCATGCTTTATAATGATCCACGGACGTTCAAAATGTTGATATAATTTTATACATCTGGAGTTGAAGTAGCTTAGGTCAGGAGTTCTCAAACCTTTGGACGTCAAGTACCACCTGAAGTTAAGTGAGTTGCGTTGCGTACCACTCGTACCTTGTTCGGGTCTAAACTGTCCCGAAATCTGAATAAAAGTTAAAGAATTGGAAGAAATTATGCATAAAATTAATGACAAAATTTGTGCATGTACATAAATTGATAAATTCCGCCCCGAAACAAAACCCTGCACAAACAAAACAAACCACAAAATGGTATCGGCTTTGTGCTTAGATCTAGTGACTATGATGCGATACAGCGGCAGTGCACGTATAACAACAAACGCGAGCGGTTTCTGTGAGGCAGAGTTACCGAAGACTAAACAGTGTCGCCGTTGTGCTTCCATCTAGTGATAAAAAGCTCAAACAGTGAAGAAGCAGAAGTTGACTTCCGCTAAACGGAATTATGGTAACGTTAAATGAACTAAATACTAATTCGAATAATAGGTTTTATTTATTCAAATGACGAAATTTCACACCACACAAAATTTGGGAATCCACGTATTATTGTATTTAAACAGTTTCATTGGTTTTTGCTCACAACATGCTTGTCATAAAGGGTTTTGCACAGATAAATTAAATTTCAGGGACCGCGATGCGTAAAAGGCTCCGCGTACCAGTACCACAGTTTGGGAACCACTGGTTTAGGTGACTTGCTGCCCGTCACACCAGGTGCCGGACATTGTGTGTACAGTCCTATGGTGCTGCGTAGCCACACTCCTTTGAGACGCACCATCCACATGATTGTCTACAGAAAGCTGTTCTGTAAACGAAGGCTAACGGCCACGTACACCATAAACAGTATGGCAGCAATGAAGAAGGTCAGACAAAGAAAAGAAACTCAACTGACCATGTCAGCAGTTTGGCAGAGTTGAATCCCAACCGTCTGTGATAAGGAGGCCGAGTCGCAGTCTCATGTAGGCTGTTGGCATTGTAGAAACAACAAAAAGCCATCAAAGTAAAAGTAACACAGCACAGCAGAGCCGTGACACGCAGGGTGAGTGAAAACACAGACAGACCCTGATAAGAAGAGAGAACATAATCAAACCTGCAAGGCAGAGACCCCGGACACAGAGGACTATTAAGAATTCAGAACGCCAGACACAGCAGGGACACGTTAAAGTCAACTTTATTGACCTTTGTCAATGAATCCAAGCCACTAACAACTGCTTACCTGCATTAGTGTCCAAAGTTCAACCTGTGGATTCATGTAGAAGTCCATAAAGAATTGCAGATCCCTATGGAGCTTCGGAGAGGCTCAAGTCAGGTCTCAAATAAAGCCTGATGGACCAAATGGTGTCCACCTGCAAGTAAAAGAATTCTGTAGAGCAAACAAGTGCATTGGGCTCTGAGGTTGTGGGATTGTTTTACGAACATCCTAATGATGGCGACGCCAAGTGGACCAGCTGAGAGGGCAGGACACCTTCAGTCATTACTGGCCTGTCCAAAAAACCTCTTGTGAAATGTCACCAGGCAGGAAACGGCACAGGCCAGTGGACAGGCAGGCAGGCAGGCCACAAACTTGGAGCTTTGGTGTCACAAAACAGCTAAAATGACACCTGGGCCCTTGTCTGGTGACACTCAGTAAAAGGAGAAAGTGCAGCAAGGGGTGTAGCAAGGCTGAGAGGAGAAGGTGGCCAGCCATGTAGTCTTCTAGTAGCTCTAATGACTAACATGACCCAAAGTTCACAGCCAGCGAGAGGACATAAAGCAGGGATGGTGGGCTTGAGTGACTTCACACCACATACGATGCGTCACCATATCTGTTAGCATTTTATGAACTTCGTTGATCTGACAAGTTGGGAAACATATTGACTACACGTGTCAGATTTTGTTCATTGTTGCTTATTTTCCACTTGGATAACACACTTTGTATAGCGGCAGAGAAAAAAATGTGTTTGCAATTCATGGTAACAAATGCGCGACCCTCAGTGGTGAAAACTGTTAGGTACAAGAGCAGCTTTTGAGGGTGGCAAGTGGGGCGACTGCCTCAGGCCCCACACCTAAGGGGGCACTGCTTTTGAGGTCCGCGTGTCCCATTTGAGTGTATTTGTCAAGTTATATTCTCCAGTATATACAGGGTGACACAGAAAAACTGGAATGTTTGAAATGCGTAGTGGCAGCCATGTACAGTTGACAGCACTGCGGAACAGGGACCTTGAGCTGTAAACAGTCTCGCCATTTACTGATTTAGTAATCAATTGCAAGGCAATCAATGGCAGCTGTACGAGAATTGTTCGGTAACCGTGTCATCTCAAGATTCGGTGACATTCCCTGGCCCTCAAGATCACCAGATTTGTCCGTTTGTGATTTTTTCTTGTGGGGCTACCTTAAAAGTCGGGTCAACACGACTCGGCCAAGGACACTGAATGAATTGAAACAAAGAATTCAAGACGAAATTCGTGGTATCCCAGCTGAGATGTTGCAGCGATCAATGGGGAACCTCAGCAGCAGATTGGAAGAATGCATACGTACAGGAGGACGCCATCTACAGGACGTAATTTTCAGACATTGATCATTTGGATTACTGGCTCTTAAAAGGCAAGTTGTAGTGGTTCAATTGCTGTCAATAAAATTTTTTTTGTTGGGTTTCTTCTATTTTTATTGGGTTTTTCAAAAGTTCTCATTTTTCTGTGTCACCCTGTATACAGTATATACACAGCAAAAAAAGAAACGTCCTCTGACTTCCAACTGTTTTTACTTTCAGTAAACTTAATGTGTAAATATTTGTATGAACACTAAAAGAGTCAACACCATGAGACATAAACTAAAAATGTTTCACAATGTGTCCCTGAATGAAAGGAGGCTCAAATTCAAAAGTACCAGTCAGTATCTGGTGTGGCCACCAGCTGCTTGAAGTACTGCAGTGCATCTCCTCCTCATGGACTGGACCAGATTTGTCAGTTCTTGCTGTGAGATGTTACCCCACTCTTCCGCCAAGACACCTGCAAGTTCCTGGACATTTCTGGGGAGAATGACCCTAGCCATCGATCCAAATCGATCCCGCTCCAGGGTACAGGCCTCGGTGTAAAGCTCATTCCTTCGACGATAAACACGAATCCGTCCATCACCCCTGGTGAGACAAAACCGTGACTCATCAGTGAAGAGCACTTTTTGCCACTCCTGTCCTGGTCCAGCGAAGGTGGGTTTGTGCCCATAGGCGGCGTTGTTGCTGGTGATGTCTGGTAAGGACCTGCCTTACAACAGGCCTACAAGCCCTCAGTCCAGCCTCTCTCAGCCTATTGCGGACAGTCTGAGCACTGATGGAGGGATTGTGTGTTCCTGGTGTGACTCGGGCAGTTGTTGTGGCCATCCTGTACCTGTCACGCAGGTGTGATATTTGGATGTACTGATCCTGTGCAGGTGTTGTTACACGTGGTCTTCCACGGCGAGGATGATCAGCTGTCCTTCCTGTCTCCCTGTAGCGCTGTCTTAGGCGTCTCACAGTGCGGACATGGCAATTTATTGCCCTAGCCACATCAGCAGTCCTCATGCCTCCCTGCAGCATGCCTAATGCACGTTCACGCAGATGAGCAGGGACCCTGGGCATCTTTCACAGTCGGTAGACAAGTCTCTTTAGTGTCCTGCGTTTTTAGAACTGTGACCTTAAATGCCTACTTTCTGTAAGCTGTTAAGGTCTTAACGACCATTCCACAGGTGCATGTTAATTAATTGATTATGGTTAATTGAACATGCATGGAAAACATTGTTTAAACCTTTACAATGAAGATCTGGAAAGTTATTTGGATTTTGAAAACATTATTGTTGAAATACACAGTCCTGAAAAAGGGACGTTCCTTTTTTTGCTGAGTATATTTGAGATGCTTCTAAGAGGAACCTTTTTAAAATCCCTCTTCAAGGTCAGATTCTCCACATGTACGTCTTTGAAAACATTCTATAGTCTGAATATTAATGCACAAAAACCGGCTGACATGACATCAACGTGAGGTATGACATCCTGTGTATCGAGACTCAGAGTATACTGGCAGTTTGGATACGTTTTCTAGAACAGGCCCTGCTAATTTCCTCATTAAAACCGCATCACATTCTGTACTGTCATGGTATTGTCATGAATTATGAATTGCACTTTTTTAACAGATTATATTGTTATATTTTGATAAAGTCTGCATGTTATCTTGCAAAAATTTTGCTTTATACTGTAATGGGAAAACCCGGTGTACGTTAACATCCATCCATCCATTTTCCAACCCGATATATCCTAACTACAGGGGTCACAGGGGTCTGCTGGAGCCAATCTCAGCCAACACAGGGTGCAAGGCAGGAAACAAACCCTGGGCAGGGTGCCAGCCCACTGCACACACACCAAGCACACACTAGGGACAATTTAGGATGGCCAATGCGCCTAACCTGCATGTCTTTGGACTGTGGGAGGAAACCCACGCAGACACGGGGAGAACATGCAAACTCCACACAGGGAGGATGTGGGTAGCATACCCGTGTCTCCTAACTGTGAGGCAGCAGCCCTACCCACTGCGCCACCATATGTTAACATTCTCGTGCAAGTTTATACAGTCCACACATACTGGTAACAGCGTTTGACGTAACCGGCCCCGCATGAAGTTGGTCAGTCCGAGGCCCCGCACACCCCTAAGACTGCCTCTGGTTAGGTGGGTCTGATTTGCTCCGGGCACTAAATCAAATCCGCCATTTGAGAATCCCCTTCAGTAGTGCTGAGTGAATCTTGATGAATTTGCTTCACCTCGAGTTTGGCGAAAACACAAAAATGTTTGTGAACTTTGCCAAACTCAGACGCTGAAATACGTTGGCGTCAGTAGGGAAGGAGGCACTGAACGAGCCTTGAGTGTGTTTTAATGGGACAGTGCTCTTTTAAGTGGTCTTCCCCTGAAGGCTGGAGGAGCTGGATCAATTATTGTGGCCAAAAGCAGGATGTGAATTGTGAGCCCGCAGTGCTAACTACTGTGCCACCATGCCTTCCTGAGATGAAGCAGGAGCTCACGGAGGTTTACCCCCCGACCCCCCTACACTGATTCTCTGTTTCCTCGATGCTTTTGCTCCTTCACTGCCGCTGCTACCATATAAGTGCAACGTGGACTCTTCACTGCTTCCCGTTTGCATCAAGTGCACAGCACTCTGGGTAATACTGTTAAAGGGGTAGGGTCACGTCTGACCAGCACAAGACGACATTACCTTCAAGCCATGAGCACGCCGACACATTTCCAGCTTCCTTCTGTGTGTTTTGTGTTTAAATTGCAAGTTTTCTTCTAATTTTAGTAATTTTACTTGGGGTGGTGGTGGTGGTGAGGTGGCTGTTCTACCCAACATTGGCTGGTACAGCTCTGTAATGTCACACTGACCTCGCAAAGCATCATGGGCCACTAGAAAAAAATATTTCTGTCCAAGCTGGCCACACAACAAATTTTCATGAAAATATTTGGTGAATAAAGTCAGCGGTGAACACGGCGTAATCGCTGCAAACAACGCTTTGGAAAACTTCACCCATCAACTCTGACCTTGCAGCCGTCAGCTTTACACAAAAGGCTCTTCAAAGAACAAAAGGGTCTGTGAAGTCCAGTGTTTGATGGGAAGGCGGCCATTGCTTTGTCATTCAGTCAAACACACGCAAACTCCTCTGAGCAGAATGTGTCGTCTTTCACATGGCTAACGTGAGCGGACTTTAACATACGCTGTCACTGAAGAATGTGAAACGTGTGCCTTTGTGCGTACGCCAACTTTAGGGGGTCAGAGGCCAACTGGTACAAAGTGAACGACTGTCCTGAAAATGACAGCACTGACATGTCGTTCCAGGAATAACAGAAACCCAAGGACATCACATCGACCCAAAAGATTGTTGCCCCGACGGTGAACTCAAGCCAAATAAAGGGGATTCCTGAGGTCATCTGCTTGGATAATTTAGTTAGCGGGTGTGACAATGTGGGTTCTGGCTCCACACTCCCTTTGATGTTTGGGAACCCTTGAACCCAACACCGTCGATAATGTAACCGAGTGAGCTAGTCAATGGAGGCAAATTACTGAGCAAGGGGAAGGTAGAAAGTGCAAAAGTGCTTTTATTAAAACAGACAACAAATCAAAACAGTGTTCCAATAAATAGTGCAATTCTTCAAATTCATTAAATAAATAATCCATAAAACGAACGTGGGGTAAAACCAATAAATAGAAACACAACAATCCTTTAAAAACGAAGGTTAAAATCTTCTCCTGGAAGCAGTCTTTAAAACAAAAAAACAAATCCGGTGCTTTTCTGTATGCGTCTCACCTGCTTATCCCGTACGGGCTTAGCAGCAGGCAAGACGCTCTCTGCAGCTGCCCTCCTACTTCACACGCTCGAGACTGGAGACCTCCCGATCCCTGGCTTCGGTCTGGCACTCATCCCAGTCCCCGAGACTTGATTACCCCAATAGCCAGGTCGCTCATATTGGGGACTCCACCACCAAGCCTCCCGACTTCCGCTGCCTTTCCGCGGCCTTCTGCGGCTCGTCGCTTTCACCTTGTCACTCCCGCTACCAGATCGCTCAGCGGGAGCGACATCTACACAAACACCTGGGTGTCGGCCTAACACCCAGCTTCCTCGCAGCTGCCCACGAGCGCTCGATCGCGCGCTCACCACACGCTCCGCGTGTCCGCCTCTCTCCTGCACCGCTTGCTTCCACGCTCCCTGTAACCTCCGTCCTCTCTTTCCTTTCCTTTTTCTCTCCGATCGTTTTTCTCTCTTCCCGAACGTTTCTTTTCTTCTCCCTGAAACCGACTCGCGCTTCTTTTTAAAATGACGAGGGCCACAGCAGCTGCAGCATTAGCCGCGGTATAATCATGAATGTCGGCAGTTCCTCACCTGTGCACTAGGTGAGAAACGCCCACACCCTACGGATCGTCCCACGGCCCACTATGGCCCAACGTCCCCTCACTAAGCCGCGAGCACATTGATTATTTATTTAAAAATGGCCTTTACTCAACGAGCTGTGGACCCATAACACCACAGCGGGCAGGCCTCATTTAGACCAGCACTGTCTAAATTTAAACCTGGCAACCTCAATTCAGACCATCAGAATGGAGTCGTCAGCTCACGGCTCTAAGAGTCGCATCACGCGGGCCAACAGAACAACCCGAAAGCCACCGGTGGGGCAAAATGCTGTGGAGATCTGTCAGTCTGGAAAGGGAATCGAAAACCATTTGTAAGGCACTGGGGGCTCCAGCAAAGCAGGGTGCGTTGGGTTAAGGGGAATAAATCGCTTTCTTAAAAATCTGCATTTACACACACAAGTAAGTAATCTTCTGGAGTCTCCGATGTCACTAAACTGCACAAAAAGAGTTACACGTCATCAATGGCCGCCTCAAATTTGAAGCCAAGCATGACACCAGTGGTAATTTTCTTGTACTTGATAAATACTGTATGTTAAGTCAAATTGACGCTTTATTGGTGTTACTGGATTGCACGCAGCCAACTCTTTTCTGCTGGGCTGTGTGATTGAGACCTGCGAAGGACCGACTTGCTACGTGGGCTTCTTGTCGTACACCCAGTGCTGCCGGAATAACAACAGCACACGGATTTTTACTTCAACAAGGCTAAGTGTTGCCTTTAAAAACTACCGTATATACTCGCGTATAAGTCGAGTCTTGACCATAAAATCAGACCCCGACTTATACGACTGCTCAAAAATGCGACACTTGAATTTTTTTTTTCTTTACATCTTCTTGCCTCCTCCAATCTCACACCAGTTTCTCAGACACATAGAAATTGATAACTGCACTGCTACAACAAAATTCATTCGCCACTTCAACAACATTTAATGTAAAACCAGCTTAATATTTTCTTCTGATTGAACGCTCCATCGTAGATAAGCTATGCTCTTACGATAATGGTGTATGAGGGTGTGAGATACAAAAAACACAAATCCGTGCAAACATTGCTTTGTAATAGTTCAGGTATTTCCGTGTAGTCACGCTAAGAACAATACATAGAAAAAAAAGGATGTGTGCTCCGTGGTTACTCTGTCAGGTGTGCATTAGCATATCATAATCTCTTGGACCAGTAGCGTGAGTTTTCCGCATTCGACTTATACAACCAACATTATAAAATACTGGAAATTATACAATAAAATCAAACCCCGACATATCCATGGGAGAACTTAAATGCAAGTATATACGGTAATCAGACCATGTGCCGCACGATGGTGTTAACGTGTTACCCTACCGCTCTCGAGATTGCGTTGCCGAGTTTATCACTTTACATTCAGCTCATCAACACAAATGTAACGATTTCTGAAACACTGACACAAGCTGTTTCAGCCAGAAGGAATAATGCGATCACCTGAACATTTGCATCTGGTAATTTCTTTCACGAACACTTGGCTTGTAAGAGCATGCAAAACAAATACAAGTGCAGGGTGACCGAGCGTAACGAACATGCGCATACAGTTAACAGGTTATGGGTTTACATGGCCACAAAATTGTGGCGAAATCTACCTGTGACAGTCAGGTTTCTCACAGGCCAGTCACCCGATGTCTCTTACCGGAGTAAGGGCTTACATGGCATCCTAGAAGTCGGGTTTCTATGAATAAATCGGGACACTGAAGAGCATGTAAACGCAGTGATGATGTCCGATTGGAGAACGTTTAGGGCAACAGTCAGGGGCAGATGTCTTATCAAATTCTTACCAAATGCAAGGCATAAAAATTTCACGATGAGCCAAGGGATGTGTCTGCTGCCTGGGACAAGCAAGAGTGGACGGACCAGGAAGTGAAGTTAGGATTAGAGAGTAAGCATAGAAATAGGAAGGAGCCAGGCCAAGGCCAGAATACCAACACCTGTTCTGCGTCTGGATAAGTAAAAGAAAAAAAGAGTCAGCAGACGAAGCATAACCGGAAAACTTAGCGAGGGACAAAACCAGGAAGACGGAGGAGTGCGCGGAAACAATAAAAACAAAACTGAAACGCAAGATCAAAATCACTCAGGAATTCAATAAAGAAGTGTGGGTGAACGTCGGAGAGAAGAGATCCCCAATCTCAGATAAATGGAGGAATGCAGCGCTGGCAGTGACGTCACTCGAGCCAATGTCCAGTGCGCACACCCTGGTGACAGAACAACAAAATGGTGGCGCTCAAAGAAAAACACCATGGAGTTGTGACAAAATAAAATCCTATTATGCTTACAATACGTCAAGCAAAAGGAAACTGAGAACAACGTGACCTTTGGTGTCGATGGGATTCAGAGCTAACACTGTATGGAAGGAGCAGGGGGAGAGAGTATTTTCAAGACCCTTTCTTCCCCGGTCTGACAGAGAGGAGCCCACTTGGTTCCCAGCAGGGCCACGGCTCATGAGTATGGGAGCTCAACCCTGCTGGGGCCCATGGCCACCACCAGGGGGCACATGGATGTTTTCAGGGCCCTCTTTAGCCACACCTCCGCCACACCCAGAAGAAGCTCATTGGCCACCTCAAGCTAGAGGGGCTGGTTGCTAGAATTCAACGGCCAGAGTCGGGAGGAAGAGGACAAAGCCTGAGGAGGACTGGCAGCAAAAGCCATGTTGGGCTGTGTGAGCCTTGTGTGTTGGTGATTTGTGTGCTGCCTGTCAGTGTCGGGGTTAGAGGGGCTGTACATGCCCCGAGTGTCACAATGGGAAAGACCACAACGAGCACAGCTGCGTCCGCATCTACGACTCCACTCAGCAGGACGTCCGCACCCCCCTTGTACACTCCCTACAGACTCCCTGGCGGCAGACCACCCTTCCCACCCCCACATCTGTTACGCCCCTCTATGTGACAAGCAGTGCATTTACCACACACGTCATACGACTGCTCGCCTCTCCCAGGCCTTACCTCCAGCCATTCATGCCGAGGTTTCTCACTTACAAACTGCCGTTCAGTTTCACCTTCTTCTCCTCCTCCTCTGATTCTGCTTCACTTTCTGCCATCAAAACATAGAGGAGCTCCCGTGACAATCCTTCACGCACTTCTTTGATCAGCAACTCCACGAAAAGCAAGAGACTCGGCAATGGAGGGTGCAGCTCCACCTTCACCTCAGAGCCAGCCCTTCACCCACCTCCAGCTTTCTCAATGCCCACCTCACCACCTCTGATGGCACCCCGTCACAAACCATCTCTAGATCTTAAAGCACATTCAGTAGCTTCCTGCACTTCTTATGATTGACACTCATCACTAGCAGAAGTTTTGAAGCCTGCGTTTGACATCAGGACAGACGCCACATGACACGTGAGACAAAGTGTGCGAAACGAGAGTTCAGGTACGAGAATCATTTACAGGCCAAGCCCACCTCATTTATCGGATTCATCTTTCTAAGCCCCATTATAATAATTTGGTATAAAGAGCAGATGCCACAGCCTGCTGCCCCCTTGTGGTTGTGAGCCATCCCGCCTTTAGATCTTTGGGTGGGCTGGGGACTCTTGTTCTCATCGTGGCACTGCTGCCCCTTTGTGCCTCTTTTAGCAGATGTGAGCATTAAACGTGCAGCTCTGTGTTCTCTCCGTCTGCTGCTTGCATGTTTTGTCCTTCCATCGCCCGTTTAATATTGTGAGGATTTGGAAAAAAAGAAAAAAAAAAAAAAAGATTTTTCAGGGGCTGCGTGCCCCCCAGAGGAGGTAACTGTGACAGCTGTGATTTGCTAGACCTGCGTGTCCACAGCTTTGCCTCACTTTATTTTCCTCCCTGCGCTCCATTTTTGGATTATGCTGTGAAATTTAAACTGGGCTGCCATTCTTAATTTGGCCACGAGATGGCGCACAGCTAAAACTGTAAAGGCTTAGAGAGACTAAAAGGATAGGAGACAAAGCCAAGGGGCAAAAGGGAGACGAGACTACACCGCCATACAAATGTTACAGCAAACCATCGTCAGTAAGTCCACGTGGCGCAGACCCTCCCAGAACATTTTAACAACACACTGAAACAATTCAAGCTGGCAGCCAAAGGGTGTCCATCTTGGAGTGTCCGCTGAAGTTGGCCGAGGATCCCAGTAGACAGGCAAAAGATCAAAATGGTGTTCATAAACTGGCCAGACGATAATAAAGTGAACACAAACTGCTCCAGGCGTACACTCCATCTGCAGCTGCTGTTCATTCCCCAACGAACACAACCCAATACATGATCTCTTTAGAATCTGTAAAATTTTATTTGAAATCTCTGTACAGTTCACTAGTAACTGAAAATATAGTACCATATTGCAAGGAAGAACAAGACATTCCAAATGAAAAGACGCATTAAATATTGAATTAAAAGAACATCTTAAGAAATGAGTTAACGTCTGAATGAAATCACAAGCTTAGAGGGCAGTAGGCACTTGACTCCTTGGTGGGCAGCGCCTCGGGCACGACACCAGACAGTGACCGTCCATTGTTCATGGGGCTGCGGTGGCCCCCCCAGTTCTTCAATGCTAACGTGCCGTTCATTTCTCCAGCGAAGCTTTGCCTTTTGCCAACCGAGTATTCACCCTCCGCTAGTGGAGTTCACAGTGCACCTCTGCCAGTCTCAAGACTCCATGCCAGTTTACCTTCATACGATATTGCACTTCAAAAGTGTCCAGTTTCAGGATTCTCAAAGCCATCGCGGATCATTTTGGGTGACGTGATGGTCGTCTTCAGATATCACAGTGCATATTGGGGCATCGAAGGTGAAACACGTTTAACAAAGTGCATTCAAGTGCAAATAGCAAAACAAACAGAAACAAAAAAATAATTCAAACGGACCTTCCCTTTAAAGGTTTATTTGGCTGGGTTCCATTCCGTAATTTTCCATTTTAGGGGCTCGGTGACACTGGGAAAGGCAAACTGATCATTAACCCAATGAACAAATGTTGAGGGTGCATAGCGTGTGCAAAACAAGGGTGAGGCTGTGTCACAAGGAGACTCGGACAAAGCAGAAGTGAGGGCAGCGAGTGAGTAAGTCGTGGAATCCCAGACGTCTAACAGGACAACGGAGGACAAAGACACAAGGTCATCCATCCATTGCCTGATGAATTTGTGTTTCACTGGTCAGGATCTCAATAAAAATAATAATTGTTTACATTTATATAGCGCCTTTCTCACTCCTCAAAGTGCTCAAATTGAGCAGCCAAAGCCTACGGCAGCACAAGACAAGACCAAACTGGGGGGCCGCCTGCCAGGCCATCACAACACACTCTGATAGACAGCAGCACTGAGTCACATGAACAAAGGGAGAGGATGCAAACCCCACCCGGCCGGTGCCACAGCAAAGCCCCTCCGTCCTGGCAAGCGAGCACTTTCGGTGGCACGGCTGCGTGGGGTGACAGCGGGCACCTCAAACTTCATGGCTGTGTGCTTCTGGGCCAAAACAAGTTTGTAGAATGAAAATCATTTTGAGATTTTGATTGTACAGATTTATGACAAGTCAAACCAGCCAAATTCAAACAAACGTTTTCCGGGGCTTTTTCAGCAAATGAGTTTAAAATAAGAATGTAAAAAAAAAGATGTAAGGGTCCGTTACAGAGCTTCACTTACCCTAAATCCAGCAATCTCAAATTTGTTCTGAATATAATTATATTTTAGAAATATTACTTTGAATATAATTTATTCAAATTCTTTGAAACTCCACAGTTTTTTTCAAATTGATATGCAAAATACGGGAGTTCAAAATGAAAATTCTTTATGGAAGATGCTGCCATTTTTAATCCTGAAGCATTCACTTCACTGGGCTTTATAATAATTACAAGAAGGACAATAAATTAAAAAACCCTAACCCTAACTCATCATCTGATATTACAATTTGCTTAAATAATAAAACTGAGTTTTTTTTTATCTGTTCATGATCAAAAATCTGAGTGGTCATCCATAATTTTCATTTACATCCAGAACTTTCTAAAATGTCGTTTTCGCGATTCTGACGGCTATAACTGAAGTGTTATAGGGGCGTCCTAGCGGATTCACTGTGATCAGCCGTGGGCGTCGGACGGACGGACAGACAGACAGACAGACAGACAGGTCAACTTCTTGACTCTTAGTTGGATTTCTTTTCCTTCACTTTAGCAAATTTCCGTTAACCCTCCTTAAACAGAAAAGGCCAGGATAATAAAGTTACCCTCACCTACCGAATCGTTTCATTACTGGCACAGAGGATGTGAAGATGGCCTCTAACCACCTGCCATCGATGTCGATTCTGTTCTGCTTGCTCGAGCTCTCTGACACTCTGCCCCTCGGCCTAGCACTTTCTTCCAGACGTACTCTACCCCTTACCATCTTGCTGGATCGCTTATGAAATCTTTCTATTTTTTTTTTTCTGCCATCTAGAAAAGCCAGGGCACTTCCCCGCCCTATTTTTTTTATCAATTTTGGTAGACCAGGATGTCTTCCCCAGCCGTACAATGGTGCATGTTTCACTGCAAGGTGGATTAGGACATCCACGTGAGCGATGTATCTGAATAAATTCCAACTAACGATTCTTTCCATGATCTCGATTTTAAAAATTGAACAAGTGAATCTCAGGTAACACAGGAGGGGTTCTGCTCTGATAGACCCTGACCAGCTTGCGTCACTGAAACTGCCAGAGTGTTGAAGACTCCTTCAGGTGGGGCTTACTGCATTCGGAGCTGCACAGGATCCCTCTGGCATACACTTTGCTTATTCATTATGTGGTAAAGGAAAGACAAACGCACAACTCAAAAGGGAGGATTAACACAAAGGAAGGTCCCTCCAATTAGCAGTAAGTGTAGTTGAGGAGGATTAGCGTTGACTGTGTGAACTTCAGAACACCCACCATAAATATCATTAGACAGAAAAGCAATTCAAGTGACTGTGAGGGTCCAGGTCGTCACGGCGTGAGACTTGAAAAAACAAGGACGCTATCCTAAAACCAGGCTGACTTTCTGTCCTTTGACAGCGAGGCGATGGAAAGCCCCAAACATGTCGAAGGTCAAATGTGTTAGCTTCCACGAAGGCCTGATGACAACATGTCACAAGTGAATTCCCAGAACAGAATGCTTTGTTCCACTGAAGTTGAAACAGTTTTTGGCAAATTCCAAAGATCCACAGAAATGTTTGCTGCTAGTGCGACTCTTTAAACACTCTTTTGATTTTCCAAATTGGTCAACACAAAGATTCATTCTGTCTTTTACTCAGTCCTATGGTGACACTTTGACATGAGCGTGAAGGCAAATTTGGTGCTCTCCTCTTCAGTGGCATAAGAAACATCCATTTTACGTTGTCTGGGACATCACGTGGGCCTCTGTCACCGTTCATGTTTGGGGTTTGCTTCTGTGTGCTCCATAACGGTCACCCCATTTCCATTAGGAACAGTCTCCTTCTTTACTGGGTTGATATAAAATTCAGCAAAAACGGGACAGTGGTCTGAAGCTACTCCACCCCAGGACCAGTTGTCTGGGATCCATGGATTAGTAAGGCCTTCCCTTACGACATCCCAGTGACCTGTAGGTCAGGAAAAAAAAGAATACATACAGAATTTATTAAAAGGCCACGCTAAAGAGAAGGCGTACTCATTTAATATTATTTAGAAGCACACAGCATGACTGAGATCAGCACTGTTTAGAGGAATTAAAGACGTTTAGCATGAAAGATAACGCCAAGCACCCACCGTAGCTTCTCGGTCTCTTATTCGTTAGCACAACGGTCTCTCTGTGCTGTGAACTCAGTAGAAGGCACCAAAACATGCCCTCATCCGAGATGGCAACATGGATGGACTGTTGACTTGTTTAGAAACTGACTGAGGACAAGAAAGTGGCCCACGCAATGGGAGCTGCAGTGCCAGATACTGGGCATCCCATCTTAGACCTCTGCCTTTTCTCTTTGTGTGTCCAGGCTTACAAACAAATACCCCTGAAAGTGAGCATAGCGGGCAAGGGGACTGAGGAACAAGATAGACGGGGATGTAACGGGTGGAGGCGGAGGTCTCAGTCTCACAAATCGGGGCCAGCGAGAGCGTGGAGTCTGGGCAGGAAGTGACGTCATTAAGGAGGAGGGTGGCAAGCAAAAGTAGGCTTAGATAAAGTCAGAGAAATTGAGAAAGTCAGAACATGACAGCAAAAGAATAAGCAGTCCTACTGCAGCTAGATGCTAGAATGGGAAAAAATCATGAAAATACAGAAATACACAAACGCATTATAACATAGCAAGAAATAAAGCAAAATTCAGACGGGAGCGTCAGCAGGCTTTGCGCCCTAGAGACAAGTTACCCAAACTACTCTATAACATTTCAGTAATTATTTACCGCTCTGATGCTGATCTTTCTTTATCATAGTAATTGACGAGAAGAATTCAATATTAATTGCAGAATTACGGTATTTGAGGGTTCCTCTAGAATGCCTCTTCTCTTGCATGATTTGGATCAAAAACTAATCAGCACATCGTCATCTCACAACAGGCTTATGTTTCGAGTTTGGTATTTTTTCCGCCCACCCGTTTTAATTCTAGACAGTCCTCAAGAAACTGTGACACACACCCATCATTGAGATATTGATGCTTTCGGTATCAGGGGACCCCAAAACGATCAAATCCATCGAAAACTGGTGATCGAAATTTTTGACAAATCTTAAACGTTTGCTCCTCCCCCATTGGCGGTAGGTTATGGTGGGCAAGGGTGCAAAGCAAAAAAACAGTGACTCCATCACCCGGAGGTGGTACTTTACCTGAACACATACTCAATGTTTTTTATTTTTTTATTTATGCTGCAGAGTCCGATTTTTTCAACTTTACTTTTATAATAATTGTTCAATATATTATTAATTTGATTTGTTGTTGATGGTTCCTTAATGTACATAATATAAAAATATAATCATTGTCTTGTGGTTTACTCTTCAAATATCCATCCCCATATCTGAGTATACAAGAAAGTTGAGGGGAGTCCACTCCCGGTTTTTGAAAATAAAATGCCACTTATCGAGATACTGACTAGGTCATCATACAAGATCAGCATATTGTTACTGACCAATCACTTTTGCTTTAAAAACATCGTTTAACAATGAAGCGATGCAAACAAAGGTAAAGCCTGACAAGTGATGAAAAACGACTAATGGGTTTTTGCATTTATTCCATATTTATTAATTTATCATTTTTAGTTCATATTCACAACTCAAAATTCCTGATATTTTGAAAGTAATTCATTAGCAGAATTATATTTTAAAATATTTGTCTTTTCTCAATGTCTTTCTCTCTCTCAAAATAGATAGTTGAAATATCATATTCTTTTTGTTTTTAACATCAGCCATATCGTACATATTGTATACCAGGGATTTTTCCAGCCTTGCATCCAAACCTGCTGCGGTAGGCTCCAGGTTTCCTGCAATCCTAGTCTGGATAAACAGGTTTAGATAATGTATACGTTGTTCTTAACCTAAGGCGCTGTCACTGTTGTTATGTGCCTGTCCATACTCTTATTATCTGCTCTTGCCTTGCTCATTATGGGTTTACTGTTCTTATATGGGCTATTCAAGACTCACCACCCCTAACCTTGACACTGCATGCTTGTTGTTCTTTGTTTCCCTCAATACAGCTAAGTGGGGTCTGCACACTGACTCAAGTCTAACAGCCCTGTTCTTCCTAAGCCCCTGTGATTTTCAAGAAAAAATATTTAAAAAATTATAAAATTGTGTAAAATCGTTCATATTCAGTGTCTAGTTTTTGATTATGCTTGTTTTTATCAGACAAAAACAAAACCAGATAGTAAACCAGGCAGTATAGTAAGCTCCCACTAACATTAAACTCATATCCAAATCTGTTAAGTGTACAGTTCTGTCTGATTGTGACACAAAACCAGGTGCCCCATGCCATAATTACTAAAACTAAAACTCAAACTAATATATATATAAATAAAATAGAAATGTCTTTGTGAAATAAAAACTAAACTAAAACTAAAAATACATGATGAAGGAAAACTAAAACTAAACTGAATTTCCAAGTAAGGTCAGAAAAAATATAGAAATAAAAACTAATATAAAAAGGCAAAACTATAATAACCTTGGTGGAAACAAATCTTTGCAAAACACAAAATAACTGATGGCATAAGTATTCATCTCCTTTAATATGACCCCCCTAAATCATTACTGGTGCAGCCAATTAGTTTCAGAGGTCACAGAATTAGCTCAAAGAGGACCACCTCTTGAAACCCGAAAAAACGATCATAAAATCAGACCTCGACTTATATGCCCGTTCAAAAATGCGACACTTAATTATTTTTTTTATTACATCTCCTCCAATCTCGCACCAGTTTCTCAGACACATCGCATTTTGTTGCAGCAGCACAGTTACCAATTTCTTAAAACCAGCTTCATATTTTCTTCTAATCGAACGCTCCATCGTAGATAAGCGATGTTCTTACGATAAAGGTGTGAGATACAAAAATCACTTCAGAATAGTTCAGGTGTTAGTTACCGTGTGGTCACGTAGGCACAATACATCGAAAAAAGAGGCAGTGTGCTCCGTGGTTACTCTGTCAGGTGGACGTTAGCAGGTCATAAACTCTTGGACCAATAGCGTGAGTTTTCTGAATTCGACTTATACGACCAACATTATAAAATACCAGAAATTATACGGTAAAATCAAGCTCCGACTTATCCGAGGGAAAACTTAAGGATTTGCGGTATGTGAAATCAAAGGGTTTCAATTGACTGTCATCTAAATGTCCCTTATCTGGAAATGCTAATTTGTGGTGAGCCAGTGCAGTGGCCTAACAAAGAAGACCAAAGAACAGCTCAAGCAACTCCACAAAAACGTGACTGAAAAGCACAAGTCAGGGGATGGAAACAAGAAAATGTCCAAGACCCTGAATATCCAGTTCAGTCAATCACTGAGGATGACACAGCTGTAAAGCTGCCTAGAGCAGGCCGTCCACAAAACGGAGTGTTGGCGCAAGAAGAAGAAGAGGAGGAGTGATGCAGGCCACCAAGAGACCTCGGAGAACTCTGAAGGAGTGACAAGCTACACTGGTCCTGCAGCCAACAACCAATGCCTGGGAGAGGGGTATGAGAGAGGGGTAAAGAGAAGAAGAAGAACAAACAAAACGCTCATCTTGGCTAGAGTTTGACAGAAGCCCAAAAAAGGTTCTTGGATCTGATGAGACAGAAACTGAACTTTTTTGGCCATGACACAAAACGGCATGTTTAATGTAAGGCTCACACTGCGCATTATCAAAAACACACATTTCCCCACCGTGAAGATGCTTCTCTGCAGGATGCCCAGGAAGGCTTTTGTGGGTGGAGGGCAAAATGAATGAGCAAAATATATGGGGGCATCCTGATGCAAACTGCAAGAAAGCTGCACCAAGCTGGGAGAAGATTTGTTTTCCAGCACAGACAACAACCCCAAGAATAGAGCCAAAACCACACAGGAATGGCTTAAAAGCAACCATGGAGTGGCCGAATCTGAATCCAGATATCAGTCTTATGGAGAATTTGTGGCCGGACTAGAAAAAGGTGGTCCGCTCACAGTCACCATGCAGCCAGACAGAGCCCGAGAAGTTCTGCAAAGTCGAACGGGAAAAAATGGCAAAGCTGACAGAGACCTGTGAACTCGACTCGATTTTGTCATGGCTGACAAAGGTGCAGCTACTAAAGACTGACTTGAAGAGGTGACTGCTTATGTGATCAGTTATTTGGTGTTTTATTATTTGTAATTAATTCAGACCACTGTGCACAGGTCTGTTTTCACTTTGACGTTAACAAGTCTTTTTCTGTTGATGAAAGTGTCAAAAAAGCCAATGACATCCACTGTGATTCAAAGTTGCCAACAATAAACTGTGAAAACTTTAAGGGGTGAACACTTTTAATAGACGCAGTATCTTTGATGGTCTTATGTTTGAGATTTCAGGTGCTTTAGGTATCAAATCCTACCTGTGAAACCAGCCATAAGCTTCCTAAACCTTCTCTTTCCATTACAAGGTTGCAAGAAGATGGAGATTATTGCAAAAGGACACACTTGGCACAAGGAAGAAGACAACCCTGAATGGGATGGCAGTTGTCCACAGTGTATGTTTTCTACGTATGCAACTTGTGTCATCTCTACACACACACACCAGTTCAACTTAATGGTAACACCTCAGCTTCAGTACTGCAAAAATGTCTCCGTTACTCATATGCTGTTATTTAACAGACTGTAGGAGGAGAACAGGCATCCCAGCTAGAAAAGAGAAGAACTCATTACCCGGACGGGAGGCCAGCGTGATGATGCAGATGGACTGGCTGGTGGAACGAATAAATACCTTTGTACACGACTGGTGGAAATTAATGGAAGGACCAGAGACAGCCGGGAGTCGGGGGCAGTTCAATCTCCGATACAATAAGTGGCAGTGGTCCTCACATGGGAAACCCAGTCAGGACACCCGCTGGGATGCTTGGGAGTTGGAGTCCGCAAGCGCAGCCCTGTCAAGGTCTCTGGGTACCGTTAGAGGGTGCTGTCGCAGGCGGACCTCCCTACTTTCTTTATGGCCCAGGAAGATAGAGCATGACACCGGAAGCATTCCTGGGTACGGCTTAAAACAGTGGTTCTCAATCTGTGGGGTGGACCCCCCTAGGGGGGAGCGAAGTAACAAAAAGGGGGGGGCGCGAAGATGCAAAAAAAGGAAAACAAGAATCAAAAATATGAAAAAAACATCTGTTGAAACCAAAACAAATTAACTTAAACTACATTCTGATACTAGAACAATAAATCTAGAGTTAGATAAATGTCGATAAAAGTTAAGTAGGTATAATAAAATATGCA